>NW_026126648.1:12012500-12612500 GCF_943737965.1 Phodopus roborovskii | reverse complement strand
GAGCAAGCTACAGGTACCGCTTTCACAATTGAATTTAAAATATTTTTACCACTAGGAAAGTTGGGAACTAGCCTCCCTTTTCTCTTTGTAGCAAAGCAAGCAAGGACCAGTAGGTATTTCGGAAGATGCAAGGTGTTTGTTGTTGGCAAAGCTGTGTGCCATAGTAGCCCCTACTGTATCCATGTATCATGGTAACCTGTTTCCCTTATACCTTGATATTCTTGAAGCCTTAACCTTGGTGAGATTAGGGCTTCTCGGGTGTAGGAACATCCAATGGTTTAGACTCTGGTCTTTAATAAAAGCTATTTATTAACTTCAAGATTCTTAGAAAGAATGTTTCAGTGTGCTATAAAGAAAATAGACTTCTTCAAGAAAGGCATATTCAAATAGGGGAAATATTGGGGCTTCAATAATGGGACAGCGATTTACTGGGAAATTTGATCCATGGCAATATATGGTAAGCATTATTAATTATGCTTGTTCCTTTGTCCTGTATCGAGACATATCCAATGCAGTACCATGCTGACACATCCATATACATAGTAACTATACCGTTAAAGAGTTTTACATATTTATACCAAATCATGGTTGGAATACCCTTGGTAACTAACCCTTCCTGACGAATGCATCATCATCATCTTTTTCCTTTTGATAGCCCTTCATCCCCAGAACCTCTGAGAGCGTATTACAAAGATAGTGAGGAATGAGATCATACCTGGCGGCGCCACCATCCGCTGCCACTTCTGAAATAGGCAGGTCTTCAGGCAGTCTCTGGGACTGAGGTTGTAGGTTTTGTGTCTTGACATCAGTTCCTGCATTGGCTCCAGTATTACACACAACTGCAAGGAATTCAAAGTCACCCATGTTCTGCTACTTGATCATATTAATTACAATAATAATTCTAACTGCTGGAATCCATTAGACAACTAAAGGGTTTTTCCCCCCTTTTATCCTGGTTTTGATTTTTCTCTATGTAAGATTGAAGGGAAAGAAATATTACCCAGTTGATTATAACCACTTAATGTAGCATGATTTACACACAGGGACACACACACACACACACACACACACACACACACTCCTGTAGAGGCTTGGGATTAGACACAGGCATCTCTGTAATGAATTCAGAGGTCTCTCTCTGGGTAAAGGAAAAAGCTCTCTTCCTTGGAGCGCACTGCTCTGATTTCAGCTCTGGCTGCTGTTCTTGTTTGTATAACCTCGTACTATGCGTCCCAATGCTGGCTTACACAGCGCTGGTTATCTGGTGGGGAAATGCATCTTTTAAACTTTGCAGAACAAGGTGATGCTTCTTGATGCTGATTCTCATAAAGACAGATGCCGAACACCGTATGTGTTTTTATTCATGGGCTCATTTTCACTTCTAGCTTACCCATGAAAATAGTATAAGTGGCACAGGTCACTCTATGTAGGGGAATTTACCCTGACTCCACAGTTAGTCACCTTGTTGCCTTCTTTATTTAGCTTTTCTGCTTTACTTTGATCCAAAATATCTGATGACAGAGACCGAATAAAACGAAAAGACAAAATCAGCTAGAATTTTTGGATTCCTTTGGTTGTAGGTATGTCCGAACACCACTGTACTGAGAGCCTATGACTTGGTATGAACACTTGGGGGCTGCAGTGATGCAAACATTAGCATATGCCTACCCCTGTGCAAATCATAGTTGCCTGAGGAAAGGCCTGTGTGCAGCCAGCCCCTGACTTGAGTTGGCTTTCCTTACCACCTCTCCCCTTACAGCAGACCTCACCTTCAGTATCTCTGCTTTAGAGGTTTTCTGCTCCTAGAGTTCTGTTCTCTCCTCTTTCTGGCAAAAGCCTGTCCCATCCTTGAAGATATAGAGAAGGCTGTTGTTGCCCACCTCCACCCCCCACATCTCCCTGTTTCCCATTGCGTCTGGCCCTTTTTGCTTGCTTCATGGACTTAAGCGGCCTCTGCAGCCCCCTGCTACCATGTCTCTTTCCCACTAGGTCATAGATCTTTGGAATGCTGACACTTTGCTTTCTACCTCCAGGTCCCAGCGTTGGCTCCAACGAACAGACACATTTAAGAAGTAGTTCTTAGATCACGAGACAGTTTCAGGACCAAAGAGTAGTCTAAGGCATGCTTCCATCAGAACCACATGGTCTGACCTCTGAAAACACAGACTTTGATGTTCACCTCCTTCTCTTCATAGTGTCTGCACGTGTAGCCCTGAATACACATTTTAAAACCCCTTATTTGCATGTTCTATAACTTACTCTGCACTGCAGATTCTTTTCCCAAGGGAAACTGATACACTGTCGTGTTTACAGTTTCTGTTCATTCCTTTCTCACTTCCTGCACCATCCCAAGTTCCCTCCCCGAGTCTAAGTATGATCAAGATGCATGTCACCTAGAAAGACTTTACTTGTTAGAGGCAGATTTGCTAAATCCACTAATACCACTTAATGGGCCTTCTATAAACATCTTTCAGTTTCTTCTGAAGAAGGGAGACTTCCCTAAATATTTTAAAAATATTTATTTACTTAATGTACATTGGGGTTTTGCCTGCATGTCTGTGTGAGGGTGTCAGACCCCTGGAACTGGAGTTACAGACAGTTGTGAACCACCATGTGGGTGCTGGGAAATGACAAAGCTTCCCTCTTGGACAACATTATAGATTCCCCCAAAGTAATATGACCTGGATGTAGTTGTTAGATCTTCAATCTAGCGGACCTTCATACTTAATTTAGGTCCCCTTTGAAATCTAAAATGCCAGTAAAGAGAACTTAGCAGAAGGGACAGAATTCTTTTACAATTAACTCTGTATCCCAACATGGTGAGGGCTCTATGTGTGTACTTTCTCAGGATTCGAAGGATATAGAGAACACACTGGTTGGGCAAGATGCCCCATGATCTTCCCTGGCAGAACTGAGAACCAATCACCCCTCTAAGCAGATCCAGGTCACACACAGGCAGACTCAGAGATGTTTGTAGTCATGATTATGGCAAGAAAAACTTTAAGAGAAATCCCAGGGACCGGGCAACAGTTTCTCTTCCTTCCTTCCTTCCTTCCTTCCTTCCTTCCTTCCTTCCTTCCTTCCTTCCTTTAACAAAAAGAAATAAAAAAGGAAAGGATTTCCAATTATTTTGTTTTAGTTCACTTCTTTTTGCTGCACATGCAGTCATGATGGCTGCAAAAGACACAGGTGAGTGGAACAAAATGGGACCTCTCAGTATGGAATCTGACTGTCATCAGAGTCTATCCTGGACACTCTGCAGGATAGCTCTGGGTTTCAATTTCATCTGCAAAACAGATACCCACCTTGCACTGTGAGAATGTGAGGCAATGTGTCTCACACACAAGCTCTCAGTGCTGTAAGTGTTCAGTGCTTTGAGTGTTACCACACGGTTGTTAGAATGCACAGCACAGACAGGGCAAACCACACTTTGTTTCTTGACATCAACCAACACACATTCATTGAGCATCACACTCAGCTGGCAGGAACTAGGCTTTTGTGTTGGGGGGACACACACACAAAAAAGTGAAAATAACCTTCTGCCCTCCGGGAACATATTGTCCCCTTAGAAATGATTTAAACAGATTAAGAAATCTACCCTTGGTTCACAGTTCAAGCGTCTCAGGAAATCATCTCATGTTGACAAAGCTACTTTGCATTACATGACAAAGATGACCTGCTTGGACCTAGGAAATGAGACTATCATCAAGCAGGGTATGGATTGGGAGGGCTACACTTACCATAAGAACTGTGAACTCATGGTTTTTGTTTATTTGCTTTTTTTTTAAACACTGCCTCTCCTCTCTGGATATTGGAATTCTTTTTTCAGTAGCTAATCCTTAATATCTCCCTCTTCCACTTTAATGTGAAAATATCTTTCCATCATTGAAATATCCCAAAGGATATTTCATGCTAATCAAGAATCCCCAGAGCCCTTTTTTTCTTAACAGTGGAGAGGTCCTGGGCTGGAAAGCAGTCCCACCCCATTATTCATGTATGCAGATAAGTCATCAAGTCTGCCATGCTGATGCAATGGCTTTGCAGGGCTGTGTGCTGTAGGTGGCAGAACTATCTCAGATAAGAGCCAGTTTCCTAAGCAGCAAGGCATCATCTCCTGACAGCAAAAAGCCCTGTAATGGTTACAGTATAAAATCAGAAAGATGGCTAGGGAAGTAGGCTTCTGTTGGACCTAACCAGATCTTGGAGTTGTGATCCGTGCTCTTTCTGACGCTTTAGCACATCTTGAGACTCTGGTTTGGAAGTTGTCGAATCCACCCTAGTCCCACCCACTGACTCTAGGTGAACATTCCTACATTCCTCTTCTTATAAGTATGAGCCAGACCACAAGGGCTTGTTTTTTCCTATGCTGCACACCCCCACTAGATTGAACTCAGCATAATAATACAAATCCATTGATTTGGAAGAACAATTTTATAGTAAAGTTGCCGCTGTGACCAAGTTCCCAGTGCATGAAAAGAAAGATAACAATCAACATGTTTGTAGCAACATCTGCAACAGCATACATACAGGTCTGTAGCTTAAGTGTCTCCTACAGTGGTACTGAACAGTATCTCCTGGAATCTCAGGCAGCTATGGAAAAGGTAGGACCAGTAAGGCTCAAGAGGAGACTGGGCCTTGAATATGTTTGAATATGAAGTCTTTCAACCTGTGTGGCTGCCTAGGCTATTTAGGACTCTAGAGAAAGGTCTCTGCTCATCCTCCAAAGGCTCTAAGGATGCCATTTTGCAGATTTAGTGAGAGCATTGGCTAGGCTTACTCTGCATGCTTCTATTCTGACTTCCTGGGATCCTGACAAGGGGGATTTGCTGAATGAACGGATGCATGGATGGATGGGCCAGATAGTGAAGCCAGATTAACAGCAAGGAGTCATTTGTCAGAAGCAGACAAATCAGGCACAGTCCTGTGGGCTTATAAGTGATCAATCTATTCATCCAGTAAATGACTGATTGCTTCTTCAGTGCAGAATGCTGGGCCCAGATGCATACGTCTGTGCTGACTGGGCAGGGGGGACTTGGGTAATTCTCGCGATTCCTGCAATTTCATATTAACAGAGGACCTGGCAAATGTGGATAGCCTGCTATTTTACTTTGTTTCTTTTTCATCTGGTAGTTCCCTCAGAGGAGTCTGATTATCTTCAGCTGCTCATTCACTCTCATCTGGTGTAGTTCATCTACAGAGTTGAAGAAAGAAGCAGCACTTGTCGGTGTTGGCCTTGAGCTACAATGAAGCTGGTGTCCTGGCGTGGTTGGTTTTATCTGCCACAAACATTTGAATACCTATCCTTTTCAAATAATACCTGAGTATGGAAACATTCATTTTTAACAAATCTATTTTTGGGCTATGTATGTGTATAGTGTGTGTGTGTGTGTGTGTGTGTGTCTGTCTGTCTGTCTCTCTGGTGGTAAGTGCAGGTATATTTGTGCTGTGCTGTGGCCCATGGGTAAAGGTCAGAGGATAACCTCACCTTTCATTTTTGTTCGAAGCATAAATTCTCTCTCTGTGTTGGCTGTTGCATGTGACATGCCAGCCGGTTCATGAGCCTCCCATTTCATCTTAAGAGCACTAGACTTTACATTAATTATAATTAATTAATTAGTGTGTGTGTATGTCTCTCTGTGTGTGAGTGTGTGTGTGTGTGTGTGTGTGTGTGTGTGTGTGTGTGTGTGGTGAACAACTGTACTTGTGTGGAGGTCAGAAGACAACTTGTGTGGGTTAGCTCTCTCCTTTTGTCATCTGTATTCTGGGTCATTATCCTTGGTGGCAAACAACTTTGCCCATTACCTTATCTCACTGGTCCCATAACGAGCTATTTTATGTGGGTCCTGGAGATTCAAACTAATGCCCTTCCATTTGTGTGGCAAGTGAGTTACCCACTGAGCTAGCACCTTAGCTCCCAACTGCTCTTTATATCCAGGTCTTTTCAAGGATGCCTGGTGGATACCTTCCTCAGACCTCTGCTTAGGCATTTTTATTACCACAAACCTTCCTCTCTTCTTTCCAGGCATCAAAAGCAGATGTTGAGAAACTATACTCTATGTGTCATATCTGGCCACTCTTTATTCTATAGCTCTTTGTACTATAACAAAGATTATGTACTGTAACAAAGATGAGCAGTTGGTACAAATCCACGTGGTACATAAACCCAAACCCTTTATTATCTTGACATTCCCAGAAAGTTTGTTGGCCCTTGTTCTGAACAGTACTGTCCTAAGGTGGCAGACTGCAAATGACTTGTCACATCTCCATGGCAATACACAAGCAGAAGCAGTCCACCACCCATCCAATCCGCTGTTCTTCCTCCCTTCCTTCCCCCCTCCCTCCCTGTCTTCCTTCCTTCCTTTATTTTTAACTAAGATCCTTTTTAAAAAATATTTTTTCTTATTTTACATATTTATCCCAGTTCTCTCTCCTTCCCATGCCCAGGACCGATCCCCCATCCCATCCCCCATCCAATCTCCAGGGAGGATGAGGCCTTCTATGAGGGATCATTAAAATCTGCCAAGTCATTTGGAGTAGGATCTAGGCCCTCTCCTGTGTCTCTAGGCTAAGGGAGTCTCCCTCCATGGGGAATGTGCTCCTGAAGTCTTTTGTGCACCAGGGATACATCTTGGTTCCACTGTCTGTGGTCCCTTAGACTGCCCAGGCCCATGTTCAGGACATCTGAGTCAGTCCAATGCTGGTTTCCCAGCTATCAGTCTGGGGTCCATGAGCTACCCCCCTATTCAGGTCATCTGTCTCTATGGGTTTCTCTAGTCTGGTCTTGACCCCTTTGCTCATCATTTGTGGTATAGTGGTAAGCATAACTGCCTAACACTGCTTCTTTCATTGGGAAAGATTTACTTTTAAACAAAATAGCCAGATGAACTAGACAAGGTACTTAGTAACACAGTTGATTTGTGATGTAGAAATCTCTTTATCTTGCCTTCCACCAGTAGGGCTTTGCTGTTAAGCCTAGCTCTGCTCTGAAAACCACACCTGGTTCACAGTAATCTAAACCTCTAACATCATCAAACACCCAACTCAAACCCCACCCTGTCTTTGAGCAACCCTACAGCAAGTGTCTCTTTGCCCCTGCAACATTGTTGTTATTATTATTATTACTATTAATTATTTTCTATAATTCCAGCACTCACATTAGTATTGGGATTTTCTTTTTCTCCTGGTCATGTCATTATATATGACCAGACAAGCTTTACTTTTCTTCTTATTTAACAGAGTAATAGGCATACTCAAATATTTGTTGAGTCATAACTTAGTGATGGCTATGGAACACCTGGTCTAAGTCTCCCTGGAGTATGGATCTTGAACATGCTAATTTTATCATTAAGTTTCCTCTCCTCTTGGTCTACTTTTACAGGTGGGGAAGTTCAGATGCAGAGCCGGTGTCATCCAGAACTAATAACGTCTGCTGTGACTGTTTTAATGTAGCTAAGGTAACAGAGCTTTCCGGAGGGCAGGAGGAAGGTTTGGTTGAGTTTGCCTGACTCCATCACTGCTCTATTAACTCATGACTGCTGTTCTGTTTACCTGTGGGAACATGAGCATGAATGGCTTAAATTACCTGTAAGATAAAGAGTCCAAAGTCTTTCATCACCCCCCTCTAGCTCGTTGCATGTGGCATGAATCTGTATACAGAGGACAGATGTTGGGATGCACTCAGTCATTAGACCCAGATTGACCTAGGTCAAATCCTCCACACCTGCCATTTACTAACTGTGTGTTCTTGCCCATGATCTTTAGACGCCTTGAATCTATTTCCTCATCTACAACTGGGAATACATGGTACTTGTATTAGATGGCTTGAAAGAGCTATGGCAAGCTCTTGTTTCAGAGTCAGGGACAAGCCAAATATTCAAAAGATGGATATTGATGTTATGAAGAAATTTTTTCTGCACATCCCCTTTGAGACAGGGGAATGAAACACCCTGGGGCTGGTAAGGTACTCTGTGAAGCTAATTATAGGGTCTCTCTGGGATTTAGAGGGAACTTGTGTATAAACCCCAAGGGGCATTAATCAGGTACTTGACATTTTACTAACCAAGGTCTGAAAATCACCCCTGTGGAGAATTTAGTCACAGATACAGAAGGCTGAAGCCCACAAACTCCAGTTCTTATTCCTAGTGACTCATTCATCTGGCTAAATTGGAACTAGAAAAATCTATTAAGAAGGTGTGGGGACTCATTATGGAGTATTCTTCAACGAGTTGCTCCTAATTGTGAGACACATTACTTAAAAATACGTTAGACAAAGATAATGTACAGAATTTAAAAGGGAAACAAGGAGAGAGAGAGAGAGAGAAAGAGAGAGAGAGAGAGAGAGAGAGAAAGAGAGAGAGAGAGAGAGAGAACAAGGCTGAGAAAAAGAAAACAGTTGCCCACCAGAAGCCAATGAGAATGAATCACAGGCACTGGTCCCCACACCCACACTGCCCAGAGAGGAAAAACAGCCAGCAGAGGAAATGACTTTGCCTTCCAAGCACTGCAATTCCAAACATCAGATTATGATTTGAGTTTATTTCCTGATAGGATTAAAGGTAGATTGGTTGTCAAATTCAAAATATCCTCCTTTTTATCTGAAGCTTCAACTAGGAGAGCCTTTGCCTTTTTTCAATTGTTTTTTCAATTGATTATTCATGCAAGTTATCTTATCCAATGGGCGCTTCAGACTGGGGGCTGCTGCTATTAAGGAGAGGAGGTGGTAGAGGCTGCTTCACTAGATAACAGCTGCCACTCTGGTCTTAAAGGGACCATTGGGGCTTTTGTTTGTGTTTGCTTTGTTTTGTTTTGTTTTCAGTGCCAGCAGACTGATTAATTCACTATCTATTCTTCATCTCACTCTGAAGGCCACTACCACTTGAATACAGATGCTACCAATGGAGCCTTCAATTCACTCAGAGAAGGTGTGTTCTAGCTCCATTGAGGAACCTGAGCAGCCCCTGGAGACGTTGCATCTCTTGGACCCACAAAGCGGGTGAGGGAATGGCAGAGAAAATCAATGTCCTTTCTTTCCCTTCCCACGGTCATAATTTATCTGTGGGATCTATTGGCACGGACAGCCCTCTGCAGTGTTCGGGTTGCCCACTCTTCCAGCCCTGCATCGTGGGGGCAGATCCTGGGTGTCATTTCCCAAGTGGCTTCAAGTAAGGTTTGGTCTATTGGAGACCAAAACAAGGTATATTCCTGAGACTTTGGGTCTGGGGGCAAGGGGTGAGCAGGACCATGCTGTTGGGAACACTGATGAAGAACCCTTGTGCTTTCACAATGTTCATGGTTCCAGCGTCTTTGGTGTCCCTGTCATGTCACTCTACCATTGCAGCCTCTGTCCCACCCCTGTGGGACTCCCTGTGTGTGGTATATTCTGATATCATCTAGGTGCTCCAGCAGTATCTGAGTTCTCAGCATGGTGTCTAGATGTTTCCAAAAGGAAAAAAGAAGCCTGTGTTCTATCATCAACAGACTTCCGGGCAATGCTATCTGTGTCTGCAGGGACATGCACAACTTTGAGGGACAATTAAACAGTTCTTCTTCATCAGCTGTCTGTTGAATCACAGGTCTGAAAATGAAAGGTTGGCTTACTCTGGCAGACATTCATGGATTGTCACTGGATTAGGGCTCTAAAGAGAAACAGAACCAGGATGTATGGATGCATGAGTGCGGTCTTGAGGCAGACGGAATGTTCTCTTCTCTAGGAAGTCTTAGTTCTCGTTCCTAGTGTTGTGAGGGTAATCAGCTTTACTTAAAGTTAACTGATCACAGATGAACCACATTTACAAAATACCTTCACAGCAACTCCAACAGCCTGGTTGAGATGGCACCCGACACTGGCAGCATTGAACTGAACTGGGGTAGACTCCCTTACTATAATGTATAACACCAGGCTCCTGGCCTGTGTCCTCATCTCTAATTAGAGTTTTCTTTTATATCTCTGAGCACTAAGCATTCTGTTTACTGAGGGGATTGAACCAATACTTGCACATGATTCTGACACAAAGTCAAAGAAAAACAAAGAAGGAGTTCATCAACGAGAAGGTGCTGAGCGAGGGCGAGGAAACAGGGCGGGAAGAGATCTCAGGCAGATAGATACACTTGGGAATGGTCGACCAAACCTGGCTTTGGAAAGTGTCACACTGTGGTCCCAGCAGTTCCAAGGGAGGGACTGACTGAAGGAGCTGCAGTGGCCAGGCAGACAGGGGTCAGGGCAATCGAGACCACAGTTCCTCTCTTAAAGAAGAGGTGAAAAGTCCAGATAATGTTGCAAACCTCCACAGGAATGAATGCTTAACAGAAACGTGATGGCTGCTAGATGGTTCCCTTCCATCACAATTGCAAGGCATGAGAAACATCACCAATTAGCATTTGAATGTTTTTTAATGAAACAAAAGCATCAACCATCCTAAAAGACAAACGCTGGCTGCTTCAGTCTCTGAGCAGAGGAGCCCAATGCCCCAGGGGAGACATCATGGAAAACAGTAGTATCCCTTCACAGCTACCTTAGTAGACAGAGGTATCTTTTCTAGCATGTGGGTTCTATTTCCCAGGGAGCTCAGAGACTGCATGTTTGGAATAGCAGAGCATTAAATACTAACATTTATAAATGGGGCCTTATAATCTTAATACTGCAAGTAAGGGAATTGGGAATTGTCCTTGGGAGCTGTTGGTGACGTTTCCAAGGAACATGGCTATCTTGTGTGAACAGTTGTAATCCCCCATTGAAAGCTAATGGAGTGCTTATGTGTGCCTCCTTCCCCAGTGCAAATACCCACAAGACTAGCTAAGGCAACTTTGTGTTCTGGGACTCGGACTGGCATTCCCAAGGCTAACGTTTGGAAGGACTCTCTGGGTAGTTCCTGGTGGGTTGTGACTTTTGCTTTCTTGGCACTGGTGTCCAGAGTGCAGCTAGTTACCTTCTCCTGGATTTAAATCAAGTAACAGCCTTCCAGCTACATGCTGTGCTGACACACAGCAAAGGAGTGATTTCTCAATAATTTGACACTCAGCTTCTGGATTGCTCCTGGCTGCTCCATCCATGTGCGCCTCTGAAGCCCAGACTGTAGTTACATAACTTTCAAGAAGATCAACTTAGTTTCCCCTTAATTTTCAGGCCCTTGCCTGTGAATGGATCTCTATTATCTTGTATTACAGGATCCTGTATCCTGTATACAGATATATGCCTGATTCCCATTGGTGCTGTGGTCCCAGTAGCAAGGGCAGTTGATCAGCTTTTTATCCCCAGAAATTGGCAAATAGAAGGCCGGTAAAAAAATTCAAAATAAAACAACAAAAAACAAAGTAATGTGGAAGGAAGGAAGTGAAGAGGGAAAGAAAGAAACACAGACAAGTTCTTTTTGACTGAATGCGCGCGCATGTGTGTGTGTAGTGTACTTGTATATGTGTGTGCTTGTATATAGAGAGTAGTGATCTATCTCAGAATCTCTCACTGAACCTACAGCACACCTATTCAATCAGTTTGGCTGTCCATCAAGGCCCAGGGACAAACCTGCCTCCACTTCCCCAGTTCTTGAATTAAGAGTGAATACTATCACATTTGGCTTTTAAAATGGGGACTCTGGGGATTGAACTCAAGTCCCCGTGCTTGCATAGCGACCATTTACATTCTAAGCCACCATTTCAGCCCTGCTTTCTGACTCTTATCTGTAGATGCCCCAGCATAAAATTGTGTTGGGGCAGGCAGGTTACACGGAAAGCAAAGCCTCCATCTTTGTCCCTCTGCCCTACTGGCATTTGGAAACATACATCACCTCTAATCTCATGCATAGTGCTCCCCCTACCCCCAGTATTATAAGCCTCAAGAGGGATTTGGCTGTGTTCTTTTCTGTATCTCTGTGTCTCTTACTCCCCATGGGAGACCTTTAGTCCTGTATTTCTCCACATTATCTCCTCATTTCTCTTGTCTAAGGCATCACGGTCACTGGGTCCTTTACAGAAGATCTGTAGGTAATGTTGAAAACCACCTTTTTTCAAGCCAGCCAGTGGGTTCAATATACTGGGGCTTCTTTACACACACACACACACACACACACACACACACACACACACACGCACACACGCACACACGCACATGGCTTTATAGTCAACATCCATCTAATTAAGTCAATGTCTGGCTTTGAGTTCATAGAAAATAAAGCAGGGCTTCTGAAGGTCCCCTGAGAAGGGCCAGGAATTGAAGCATACTCAGATGTTTCAGGTGCCTTCTAGCTAGAAGGGGTAGGGCAATGCAACCAGTGTTCACCATTCTAGGCTTCTGTATTTTGATGGGATCTCAGAATCCCAAATTATTTTAAAACCAGCAATTAGATGATCAGATCAGATGATCAGATGATCAGATCCGGATGATTCCAGGAACCTCAAAGCCTGAACACACTCAGGCCTTTCAGCAGTGATGACAGAACATGGCATTTAGGGACAGCCTATTCTCACCATGCCCAGTGAGGCACCATGGTCATCTCTCTCCCTGCTTTAGGTCCCTTTCTCTCCACCATGCTGGGGGATGTGGTCTCTGTACTTGTCCTCAGTTTTTAAGAAACACTTGCGGTAGGTTGCACTCTCCCACAGCTTTGGAGCTTTGTGTTTTGTGATGCAGTCAGTGAGATTTGCCTGTCAGTGGAGAGGAAGCTTCCCAGGGCACACAAGGAACCAGCTCCTCTGAAACAGAACTATGACCTAAGGCCTAACAAGGACCTGTTCAGGGAGAGCGGGATTCTTTTCATCTAAAACCAGAAGAAATGGGGCCTCAATTCAAACTTCCTTTCTTCTGGGTTTGTTTGTATGATAAAGCTCAGTGTTGAAGGTTCAGGTGTCTTTCTCTGGGTCACTACTCCCATTTATCCTCAGTGAGATGCTCTCTGCTTAACTTTGCTTGTGTGTACCAACATAAGGACTCCCCGAACTGCTACCTACTATTTTGGTGTACGTGGGTTTGGAGAGAACTCATCTGCCTTTCCCTCCATCTAAACATTGTGATGGTGCTACAAGACAGACCTTAATGTTTTTCTTAAAAGCTGAGCAATTTGGCTTAGAGAGATGGAGTTGGATCTGCATTCATAAATGTTTTTATTCCCTCTCCATTCATAAACTGTCTCATCCTACCTTCATGACAATGGTTATGGATCTGGACCTATGGCCCCCATTTCTTTGTTTTGTTTTTAGAAATGTTAGGTGCCTTGTCCACAGACTATTAGCTAGGCAGTCATGGAGTCAGAGTGTACCCAGCTCCTTTAGTCCACAGGCAGTGAGGTGTTCAGCAAAAAGCAGGTGTTCATTCATTACCTATGGAACAAATGGATTACCCCAAAGTCCCGGTTCTTTCCACTCCCCTCTTCTGCCAGGACATTGTTATCTCTTCCAGGCTGATGGGAAGCAGGTGGCCAAGCTCCATATTCTCTGGCCAGCTTTTGGCCATTCCAATTTCTGTTACCTCCCTGTTACCCTGTCACCCCATTGTATCACCAGGAAACACCTTAGGAAACAACAATTTCCCAGCTTCTCTTTGCTATCAGGTATGAAACCATAGAGTGACATTTCCTTTCCCTTAATTTCTCCAAAAGGCAAACAACATATTCCCTGGGAGTTCTATGTCAGCTCCCGACTCCAGTATGCCAGCTGCTCACACCATCCTTATCTCCCCAGGCAACTGGAGATCATATGGTCCTTGCTGGTCTTCAGTGCAATGATAGAACACATCCCTTGTCTTTCTTCACCTGTGTCCTTGGCAGCTCCCACAACTTCCCAAACATCATTTGTCTTGTTCAAGTTCTTCTGGGTCCAAAATCAATCATAGATTTAGAGAATCACCACCCATAGTTGACGATTGGTATAGCTAAGCAGAGGGCCAGACACTTCAAATCATGTATGCGGTTGAGGGGGGCTTACAATCAAAATGACTTCTTTTTTTTTTTTTCTGTCTAAAAACACTCAGAGGAGAGGATGCTGCAAGATACCAGATGAGGAAGCAGCCCAACCCATAGTTTTTCATGAAGACTGCAGTTCAAACTAATGAGGAAACACAGACTAAGATCTGAGAGGAGTTGCAACAGAGTTCCATTTGGAAATAAAGCCTCTAATAAAAGCCCTTTTCTGTGGTTCCAGTCTCCCTCAGCATGTTGGCCTTGAGCATTAAAAATAGAGATGACTTAGACTGATTTTTGTTTTTTTTGGAGGGGGTAGAGGGTGAGGGGAGAATCAGCATTTCCTTTTACCCTTCTCTCTCCATTTTCCTTCAATTTTCCTTTTACATTATATTTTGATAAAAAAAATTAAGGATTTGCAGAAGCATAACAAAAGATGGGCTTGGAGGTCTCACATTGTTCTCTCTAGGGACATGCATACACTCCAGAGGCTTTTTACTGGGGCCCAATCACAAATTCAGTGTTGTTCACAGAATGCTATTTTTAGACTGAATTATAGGAAGTCTGCAGCATTAATAAGTGGACAAGAAGCATGGAGCCCCAGTACATGGTCCTATGCCAAGGCGAAGGCTGTCTTGGCCTTTAGCCAGTATACTGTAGATTGATGTTTCAACAGCAAAAGTAAAAACAGTGCTTACAAAGGAATGATTAATCAGCTGACAAACTTCCAGGCATTAAGTCCCCATTCTCGTTCTAGCTATATTAATACCAGCATATTTTGAACTTTCTTGGTAAAGTCTTGGAGTCTGCTCCTCTTAGGTGGGTTCATGGCGAGACCCTTAAAGCAGCTGGAAATGATTTGGAGAGGTGCACACTGGACAGATGCTACTCTTTCACTGTCTCGCTAACATAGTGGTTCTCAACGTGTGGGTCAGAACCCCTTTGGAGAGTCGAATGACCCTTTCACAGGAGTCACCTAAGACCATTGGAAAACACAGAGATTTACATTATGGTTCATAACAGCAGCACAATTACAGTTATGAAGGAGCAACAAAAATAATTTAATGGTTTGGGGGTCACTACAACATAAGGAACTGTATTAAAGGATTACACCATTAGGAAGGTTGAGAATAATTGCTCTAATGGATGGTGTCTATTTGTTTCTATAACACCTTATATGGAATGACATCCATGAGACTTTCTGGAAACCAGAGATGTGGGTATTTTCTTCAGATGTGGTACTAGCTTCCAACAGCCATGGATCCTTAAGATGTTCAGTGGGGTTTCTTGGGTCCTCTTTGGTTTGAGTAACTGCCATCCTTCTCTAGGACAAACTGATCTTCCTGTGTCGTTTTGACATCACTTAGATGGGAACTACTTCCTAGCAGTTAGGACATTGGGAGGCAGTCACTAGACTCATGTTCCCTCTATGGATGAACTCACAATCTTAAGCATCTGGGAAGAAGGAAGAGAAGGAATTATGTGATGGCAATAGGCCATCATCTCTCAGTTTTTCCAGAACTGTGCAAGAGTGTGACTCTCAGATCTGAAGAAGGCTCCATGGTGCTTTCAAAGGGCAGATTTCAAAGGGAAGAGTTACTAGCTTTTGCCTGCAGGAGGCCAGGAGAGGGCCTGGGTTTTGGATTCAGAGCCAGATTCAAAGCCCAGCTTGGGCCTATTGTGACATGTCTCTCCTTAAGCTCAGTGTTGGCATCCTGAGTTAGAGCAGTTAGAGAGTTAGTTTGGTCATTGCACACTGTGTATATATGTCAGGCTATCTCAATGTACCATGGATACATATTGTCAACATGTTCTAGTTTCTTAAGTTAACAACAACAATGAAAACTTATGATTAAAGAATGTCGATATCAGGTGACACAAACTAAACATACTCTCCTGGTACACACCTCGCTTTGACTCTGAATGTGGGCTTATTCTAGTTCATAAACTGGAGAACAAGATAGAGAAGGCCAGCTCCCTCATCACATCTAGCCAGACACCCTGTTTGTAGACAGTCATTTAAGATGAGCACACACAGGCTTAATAGTATTCCACTTGGGATTACATGCAAACCACAATTCTTTGGAAACTTTAATTAAATGTATTCAAAGGGAGTACTGAGGAAACCTGTAAGCAAGGTCATGCAATGCTTACTGCAGGCCTGGGGAAGAACAAACCTGATTGTGGGTGGAGCTTCTGAGTATCGATACTTCCTGTATTAATAATATTTCAAACCACATTCCTAATCACACAATTAGCAACACAATTCATGCCATACAGCATGTGAGGGATCTGCATTGCTGATCACTCAGGTATAGACTTCCAGTAGAACACCATGCTGTGATTTCAACTCTTAAAGTAAATGAGTATCAATTCAGGGGCGAGGAGTCTAGTGGAGGACACAGTTTAATCTGCCTGGGGACCATTGAATAACAGTGAGTGCCCTGTCCACGGCACCTGCAGGGATGACAGTTTTAAAGTTCAAGCTTGAGTGGATTTGGCTGGGTTCCCAAACCCTGTGTGTGGCAAAATATGATTAATGTCCTTGAAGTGTGTATTCAATCCCGGTCTCCATTTGCACCCCAAGGGTCAGCGTGATGCTTTTGTGTCAGCGGAGAAGATACCCCAAAGAGGGTCTTAAGAAGTCAGTCTTTCTCAGTGTGTAGTTGCTCCAGAGTTTGTATCATCTACCCACCTAGGCACTGCAGTGTGTCGTCACAGGGATCATTTTAGCACTGACTGAAGAGAGGAGCACGTTATTCATTGGTGGCTTTGCTAGAGTACTAAAGCAGTCTGGGGAGGTGAACACAAGGGATGGGGACATACATGTATCAATTTATGTTCTGCAAGCGGCTGCCAGGGGCTTCTGGCTTCATGTACCTTCACACACATTTCCTGTTTTCATTTTATATGCAGCCACCCTTTGGATAGATGATGAATGAGAAGGCATTGTTTTCACTATTCAAGGTGAACTCATAGAGGCAAAGCTTGGCTGAGAGCCCAGCAAGGAGGAGGACATTAGACCAGGATGGATTAGGGACTGTGGACAGCCCCCTTGCTGGTTGTTTGTGCTACAATTTTCCCCCTGGGCCTTTCCAACACACATTTTTCTTTTGATTCTATAAATCTCAATTCCTGTGGCACTGACTACTTGAACTTAGTGTTAATTGTTTTCTTATTATTTACAGCAAATTCATGCGAATTCATAACGTCAAAACCAGGGCTTTCCTGCCTCTCTTAGCTAACATGTGAACATTAGCTTAACTTCTGAGGTTGTAGAAACACATGAGCCTCTGTGTCCTAAACTTGGAAGAACTCAAAACCAAGTGGAGAAGATGGGTGTGTCAAAATTCCAACTACAACTCAATGTGGGGGGAAAATGAACACATGTATGTATAAACGATGATTTGACCCCATGGCATCCCCCACTGTACAACCCTAGAAAGTAAAAGTGGGTCTTTTGTAACTTTATAACTCTAAGTCCACCAGAAAGAGTCTTGTAACTGGGGGGAGGTCTGGGTGATGGATGGCCCATGAGGCAGTGTTCCATGCTTGGGAACACTCAGAACTGGCCTGGCAAAGGGTTCTCTGCCTCACAGACTATTGTTTTTTGGAAAGGGGGCCCTGAAAAGGGAAGTTCCCTTTGTAAAGTTTTTATATGTGAAAGCAGAATCTCCTGAAAGAGGGAAAACTAGGTATAGATGTCCAGAAACACACACTGGATGACTCTGTGTGTGTGTGTGTGTGTGTGTGTGTGTGTGTATGTGAGAGAGAGAGAGAGAGAAAGAGAGTGACAAAGAGAGAAAAGCCCATCAAATATATCTATGTCTCCAACAGCATAATCTGCAGGCCCCCCATAAAGGGGAAAAAAGAATATAAGAGATTCATGGTTGAAGAACTTTGAACTAATATATGGAATAAATAAAAAAATCAATTTCTTTGTTGTAGGACTTCTCAGAGCCTTTATCTGTATTCCCCAAATAAAAACATATAATTTTGGATTAGTTTGGGAGGGTGGGACAACTTTTTTTTCTATTTGGCAACAACAGGAAAACATAGATAACTTACAATGTTTCACACTAAAATGTACCAAATACTCTTTTTGATCAAATAACTTGGTTTTTGGAGATTACTTTATGATATTTGGGAATGTTTCTTCACATCAGACTGGAATGTCCTGCAAGGGGAACCATGTGCCACAGTGTTTCTGCATTTCCTCCTGGCTTCACTTCAACCCAACCGTTGTTTAAAAAATAACTTTCAGGTCAGACTAAATCTGATAGTCTCTCCTACAGGAGTGGAAGGGCCATCAGCAGATGGCTGAGGCCTCCAAATCTTTTCTTCATCTCTTTCTGAGATGTAACATTGCACATGAAAACGTTGGCTCTATGGCAGGTCTCAAATGTCTGCCATACCAGCAAATACTCTTTTTCCTAGAGCCCAAACCTAAGGATGGCTCACAACCAGCCTTTCTGGCCTCCTTAGGAACCTGTGTTCACATGCTCAAACCTACACTTCAACACACACAAACATATAATTAAAAGTAATAAAAATAAATGACAAAGAGTCCCCAGAATTCTCTCATAGAATTCAGCAATATTGCCCTTATTGTCACTTTTTCAGGGTTCAATGATTGAGATACTTGGCTTTCTTATTTGCTGAGTACCTGCTAGGTCTCCCCTGGAGCAGTTATAGGAAGAGCTTTAGAATTAGCCAGAACAAACTAACTTTGTTTTCCTCACCAAAAAAAAAAAAAAAAAAAAAAAAAAAAAAGTCTTCCACCATAGCCTCATGTCTATTAACTATGAACTTTTTATTAACCTTAACCAATATTTACAAAAAAAGCTACTGTGCATTAGACACTTCTATTAAGTGTGCTTTTAAAATTATAATTAGCATGAAAACCTTAAGTGAATTTCTTTATTATCTTAGTGTAACAGATAAGGAAACTGAGGCAAAGAAACCACACCACGAGCCAGTGGCTTGGGATGAGAGCTCCTAACCCTAAGCACAAGATTTGTTGATCTAAGGCTCTCATAGCTTGAGGGGGAGTTTGTCTATCACTCCGTTGCTATAACAATGTATCTGATAAAATCAATGGAAGGAGAGAAAACATTAATGCCAGCTCAGGCTTTTAAAGGTTTCAGTCCAAGTTGGGCTAGTTCTATTCCAACAGCACTTGATGAGGCAGAATATAAGGGTGTTGGGAGCACTTGACAAAGGAAACTATCCACCTCATGGCACTAGGAAGCCAAACGATGTACATAGAGATGGGAAGAGGCAAGGAACAAAATACGTTCTTCAAAGCCATGCTTCCACTGACTTAAGTTTTCCAACTAAGTTCCATTACCTAAATAGTGTCTTCTGTGCCATCAACCCTTCAACACAAAACGCTTTAGGGGGTATTCTAGATCCAAACTATGCCAGGGAGAGAAATATATAAAGGGTGAAAGCATATGCAGGCAGATTTTTTTTTTTAATAACAGAGATATATCTCAAGGGAAGCTCTTGTATCAGTCAGTTTTTTTTTTTTTTTGAAGAGCTTTCCTCTACTTACAGACACAGATCAAGGCAGTCTCCTGCCCTCTCCACTTGGTAGCCACGGGGTGAAGATAGTGGTGAAGATGGTAATGGAATGGATTTGCACAACACCTGACGGTTTATGAAACACATCCACACATATTACAATATGCCACTTGATCCTGGGAAGTAGGTCATGCAGGACAGGATATCCTGGTAAGTTGTATAAAAGAAAGCTAGCTTTCATTGTTTATATAGACTGGTGCCAGATCTATTGAGAAACCCCACAAGACAATGGTAAAGAGTGATTCTTTTCATACACAGTCTGGGAGTTCACTGGTATTCCTTTCATCCAGAAAGAAAAAGAAAAAAGAACAAATTCTCTAAATGTCCAAAGGACTGGCAGAATTAGCATACACCAAATATCCACTCAGGCCTCTAAACCACCCAGTCTCCCTAGCAGGTCACTTTGAGTCATGTGACAGGATTTGACCAATAGGCTGGGAGTGAGCCTGAGGCTAAAACCCTTACTGCTTTTTCCCCATTGATTTTTTCCCCTCATCCAGCAATGTTGTCACCACATTTTCCAGAAGATGGAGGAGGGGAGCTAACTCAAGCTTAACATTACAAAGTAAAAAATAAATCTTCACTGGTTTTGTCAACAGGGTTATAAGCCGAATGTTAATGCCAGCATTGCACCTGGACTACCCTTGTTTTGAAAACAACGACCTGTTCTCCTTGTCTTGTATTTTACTCAACCTCTTGGGGTTCCTTGGCTTTACCTTTTGAGAACTACTTGCAAGTGGTCATCTCTTCTCTTGCCTAATTATAAGTCTCCTGAAGTCAATGTGGTAATAACCATTTGGAAAGGGAGAGTACAGAAATCTGCACAACAATCAACTGAAAAAAATATGACAAAATGATTATTTTTCTTGGGGCATTTTTAGTTAGCCCAATCTGAGGCAAATTGGTTCCATCACAGGCAAGTTAGCTGATTTTAGTTTTATATCATTTAACATTTGATGATTCTTTGACTTCATTTTCAGTTTCTGGTACTTTCATATACCTTTACATCAAATTATGAAAATTAAAAATTTACCTACAAGAGTCTTACCTTTATTTCACACAGGACTGTGCTTTTTATAGGAGAGGTCAGACAAGCTACACAACACGAAATAGCAATGACTGCCAAATGGATAACATGAGGACTTATTGTCTTAGTTATGTGTCTCCTATAAGTTGAGAGCCAGTGTTTACACAGTTAGGTTTTGGCATGGAGCTGGGAATGTCCGGGTAATGACAGGGCCCTGACCCTGGACTACAGTCAAGTGCATGTCAGCGTAACTGTATGGCGTTTATAATGCATAGCATGCCAGGTTGTCTCTTTATCCCTGGGCCCCACAAGAAAGCAGGTCAGAATGGATAGAGCAAGGATAATCCTGAGCTAAAGATAAAAGAGAAAATGCAGATAGCCCAACTCAAGGTTAATACACACCAGCTGAGACATGATGCTTCAGATGCCAGGAAGCCTCCATATAGAAGGTTTGTTCCAAGAAATTAGGATTTGCAATGACAGTGAGAACTTATATGCCCAACCATTTTTTAATTCCATAAAGCTATTTTGGTTACTGAATTTTCTGACAAGAATGGTGTCAGTCTCTCTGTTCTCTAGCTGACCAGTTCATGATGTGCACTCAGCAGCGAATCCATGAACAGTTCTCAACTATGATCGTATGAGGGGACAATTGGACAGTATTGATAGCTTAATTCCTCATTCTTTAAGCAAATAAGAATCTGACACCTATCACATACCAGGAAGATATGGAGGGGTTGTCAGAGGACAGTGATGGGTAACACAAACCAAGGCTTGACTCTATAGGGCATCTTGGCTGTTGATACATTTCAGAGAGATAATGCAACAAAGCTATGTGGTAGGCAATGGCCAGAGAAGAGAAGAACAGGTGTGGTACAGATCTTGTCTAAAATGATTTAGTAAGAGCCTAGCTTTGTGATGACTGAAGGAAAGAGTCTCTGAGTAGGCTACAGGGAAGAAAGAATACACTTTATTAGATAAGGGATAGGTGACTATAGCCCAGTGAGAAACACAGAGAGAAGCAGGGACTAGATAGTGGTAAGATTTGCAATCCATACCCTTTGGAGGGTATAGCAGGGTTAAAACCTAAAGAGAACTTTCCATTTATTGTGGTACTCTTGAAACCAAATGTCAGAGAATTGTCCTCCTTTCCCTCCTAATAATGACAGTACCCCATCTATTTAGTTATTGTGCTAGGTTTTGAACACAGCACAACACACAAATTAAATTCCTGTTCTCATGTGTGCCATAATCTCGTGGAGAGACGTAAGTAATAAACGAACCACACCATGCCCTTTGCATATATAGTTTGTGTCTTCTGTGTCAACCAACTAGGGAGTCAAACAACTGTGGACTGAACATATTTTAAGAAAATTATGTCTCTACTAAGCATATACCAGACTCCCCCCTCTCCCGCCTTGTTATTACTCCTTAAACAATACAGTATGGAAAATTATATGTACACAGAATTTGCATCTTATCAGGGACAATAAGTAATGTAGCATTGATTTAAGGTATATGAAAGGATGTTGGAAGGTTATATGCAAATTCATTTCATAGAAGGGACTGAAACAGATTTTGGTACCTAACCCTGGTGGTCCTCAAAACACTGCTCTTTGGTACTAAAGGACAACTTTTATAATGAATTAAGAAATGCTACATTTGTAATGAAAGACAGAAAGCCATAAGCAGACACAGTACTGCATGTGGGTATGAGTGTTCACTATCTGTTTCTGATAGGAAATTTTGCATAGCTTAAGCTGTGATTAGAAGGAGAGTAATTTATGAATACTAAGCATTAAAACAGTCAATAGCATGGAAAAGTGATAAGAGCATTTTGGTGTAGCTTACCAAGAGTAGGTGATTGGAAGGAAAGATGGAGGATGGAGGAAGAGTAGGGGGAATCAACATAAGGCTTATGGATTTCATTATGGGGGAACAAAAGGGTAATGAGTGAGGAGGAAGGACCCAGACCCCGAGTATGTGCGGTCTGGGTCCCACATTAATTAGGAGGACTGGGCAGTCTACGGGGCCTCTGGTAGTGGATCAGTATTTATTCCTAGTATAAGAATGTACTTTACTTTGGGACTCCCTTCCACATAGAGTGATACTCTCTCAGTCTAGACATACAAATGATGTGACAGACTTGGTAGACTCCCCATGGAAGGTCTCACCCTCCCTGGGGACTAGAAAGGGGGGTTGGTGGAAGCAGGGTAGAAGGGGAGGGAGAGGAAAGTGGAATTGACATGTAAAAAAAGCTTGTTTCTATTTTAAATTAAAAAAAAATAGAAAAAAAAATGAAACAAAAATCGGTTCAATAAGAACTTGACATACAATGGCTGGCTGCCAGCTCTTAGACATTCTGAAGATGGACTAGCTGGGCTTTTCAGAAGGACAAATACTGCTGAGATAAAAAGGAACAGAGAAAATCTCAGGATCACTGGTCTAAGGGTGTACCTAAGAGACCAGTTTGGTAAAGGTGGGGTGTTGAGCTCAGTTCTGAATATGAAGCTCTCTTGCTCATTGAGCTATCCAAGGATAAATACAGAGGAGACAGTGGAACCTGGGAAGTTGAACTCCACAGGAGAGGTGGGCCTGAGCAGTCCAGGAGCTAACAATTAAGAGGAAATTCACAGGCAAGTGGATGGACTTGAAGAAACCATCCTGAATGAGGTAACCTAGTCACAAAAAGAAGAACATGGTATGTACTCGCTCATATATGGATTTTAGACCTAGAGCAAAGGATCACCAGCCTATAATCCACACCACCAGAGGAACTAGGATACAAGGTGTATTCTAAGAGATTCATATAAAGTCCCTCACAGAAGGGGGAAGGGACAAGTCCCCCAGAGCACAGGGGAAGTGGGAGGGGGCAGTGAATGGAGAGAGAAGTAGGGGAAAGAGAGGGGGAGGAGAGGAAAGCACGTGCAACTAGGAAGATTGAGTCAGGTTAGGAATAGAAGACAGAAGAGAGAGAGAGAGAGAGAGAGAGAGAGAGAGAGAGAGAGAGAGAGAGAGAGAGAGAGAACATAAGAAAGGAAGCCATTATTGATTTGAAGAGAAAACTGAACCTAAAGAAAGAGAGAACTACAAGACTGCCACCAACTAACAATTTGAGCAACCGTGGAAAGGCTACAATAAATGCCCTTCCCAGATAGTGAGATCAACAACTAACTTATCCATGGAGCCCTCATCTAATACCTGTTGGAAACAGAAGCAAACACCCATACATAAACACTGAGTTGAACTAGAATCCAGATGCAGAGGAAGAGGACAAGACCAGGTTGCAGAAACACATAGAGACAGCTGACCTGAACAAGGAGGAGCTAACAGCCCCCCAGACTGATAGCTGGGAAGCCAGCATGGGACAGACTCAGCCCCCCCCCCAATATGGGTCTCAGCCAGAAGGACTGAGCAGTCTAAGGGACCCCAGACAGTGGAGCCAGGATTTATCCCTGAACACATCCCCCATGGAGGGATACTGCCTTAACCTAGAGACAGGAGAGAAGCCCTAGCCCCTACTTCAAATGACCTGACAGATCTACATGACCTCACCTGGATGGCATTGCCCTACATGTGGAATTGGGGTGGGGGGATGGGATGGGAGGGTGGTCAGGGTGTATGTGAGGGGGCAGAGAGGGTCAAAGGGAGAGAAGGAGGGAAGGAGAGGGAACTGGGATCGACATGTAAAATAATAAATTAAATAAAAAAATTAAAAAAAAAAAAAAAAAGAGGCTGTACTGGAGGGTGATAAACATGAGGGTCTGAGACCGGATTCCCATCAATAGGTAAAAGGCTGAGTTTGGCCACACCCCAACCCCAGCAGGTGGGGGATGGGAACCAGAGGCAAGTGGATCTGGAGAGTTGATGTCAGTCAGTCTAGCCAAAAAAATCCAGATGCAGAGATCAGCAGGTAAAGGTATCTGCTATGCCAAGCAGAATGGCATGAGTTTGGTCCCCAGGACACATAGTGGAAGGAGAGACCTGACTCCTATAAGTTATCTTCTAAAAAATATCTACATTTTTGCATGTGTGCACACACACACACACACACATGCACACGCATAAACACACACATCAGAAGGAGGGGGAGGAGCATCACTGTACTGAATTGGTCATTGGAAGGAATTAGGAAAAAGGTACCATGTGGGCCAGGGGAACAAAGGAACACATCTGTGAGAGAAAGGAGGAAAGTTTGAGAAGAACTACAGCATAGTCTTCACCGGCCATCCTCTCTCTTTCCCTCACTGTATCCTCTAGTCCCAAGTTAAAGTGCAGAACAGATGTTTCTGGAGGTCTTCACAGAATCTAGGACCCTGGGTTTCCTCTTGATTCCCCACAATGCATTCCAAGACACAGCAGATAAAGAGATAATCATCTCTAACTACAAATGCTAGCCTTGCACTCTGGGGTTGTATTAACAGCAGGCTTAGTACTTTCCTTCCAACTTTCCCCGATGGAGAATTGAAAAGACACTTTGAGTAAAGGCTCAGAGTCATCAAAACCTGTACACGATCAGCATAAATGTCTCATTCTGGATGAATCGACTTCAATTATATATTTAATTCAGCTGAGAGCTCCCCAAAGAAGAGTTACTCTGTATTCACCAGCAAAAGTCTCCCAGACAACCCTCCTGGGGAAAATGATTTGGCAAAAATTCATGCAACCATTTTTATATGAATGCACAAAAACTTGAAGGTTATTAAGTCCCTGCTCCTGACAACCCCTGCAGTTACAAATAAAGCAACTAATGAGAGGGAAAACTAGCCCACCGCCTTATTCCTAAAGCCCCAGCCATCTTTATGCAAGAGCGCCATGACAAATGATACTTCTCACCTTCCTAACGTACCCCTTCTCCCAGTATTGATTTAGATGGATAATGTGACTACAAGTGTTAGGCCCCGGAGCTGGTGATTGCCTCTGGCACCCATCGTATGAAATTTGGGTGAAATTTCTAAGTGCCAAATGGAATCATCACACTGGGCTAAGTTGAGCTCAGCAAGTGAATTTATAAAAATTAAAAGGGCTGAGCAGTAATGCTCACACACCCATTTGTCTCATTTTTCCTCATTAACATTTAATTGAAATGAACTCTGGTAACTGTAAGGAAAGTCACATTATTTTGTGCCAGCAGATAAAAGAAGGTGATTTTTTAAAAAGCATCTAACACTTCTTGAATTGGGCATGTTACACTATTTTGTAACTGGTGTCTGAGAAAACATACTTATAAATATAATACCAACAGAAGAAACATCATTTCCATCAGAAATTAGACATTTACAAAACATAAGTGTCTGTGTTTGAAGCCACAATTAAAATAGCTTCTGCACGAATTCTAAAATGTGAATCGCCCCCCTACTATGTAAAACTAATTTAAAGGAAATGGAAAGTCAAAATATTGTCATCAGAAATAATTACTTTCTATAGACAGAGTCATTCATTTATCTGCCACTTCGATATATTATGTGAGAGACTTGATACAAATGCACTCTTATGTATGCATCAGAGGGTCCAGCAATATAAGAACATGATAATGTCTTCATTGGGTTCTTGAGGCTCCTGGTGTGTCTAATGGAATTGAAGAGCTCCTAAGTGGTGTGACAGGACTGGCTAGCAGGAATTCCTCTGTGTAGCTCCTCTTTTCTATCAGTTCTGTGCAGAATGAAAGGACGGATCCATGCCAAGATCACCAGAAACCTCCCTGTGAGTTCTACACTTCTCTGTGGTATATGACATTGTTTTGCATCCCTTCTTGAGATAAACAGAACTGCTTCCTGCCTCTGCAACTTTTAGGTCTTTCTCTGAGTTCCTTCTCTCCTCTGATGGCTTCTCTTTGGTCTTCTCTCAGAGGTCATTGGTTCGTTCTCCCAATATTGAGCCACAAAGGTATCTGCATTCATGCTTTGGGACAAGATTGTGGAGAGAATAACATTGAGTGAAGCTTCACTAAGGTAAGCAAGTGATCTACCCAAGTTCTGGCTTCTGTAGCCTATTAATGCCAGGAGTCTGAGAACAAGGCCCTTCCCAATAATTATGGTAAGAGTCTAAGTAAGATGCTTCAGACTGTATTAAGTGTGTACCTTAAAGTCAGCTGCAGACAGTCCCCCTTTCACAGTGCTGGAAGGAGTTATTGCAAACTTCTGGGAGAGAAAAGACATCAATGATGTTCCCAGGACTATAACATTGGTGCTATAATACTGACCTGCCAGCCACCTTTTGACCAGTAGCGCAATAGTAGTCCAGCAGACATGGGGGTATCCAACACCCTCTAATCTGATCTGAGGCCTGCTTTGTAGGAGATTTTCCCTGTTTGGTATCATAAACCATGTAAAAAAGCCATGACTTGGGATTTTATAAGTCCAGCAGGGAACCTACTAATTTTATTTCACTAAATGATCATGTTAGTAAACAATCTTAATATTTATGTTTATACCAATACATTTATGTTTCTCTTAAACCTGGTCAGAGAAGACTCTTTTGCAGTGGTATTTGTCAATGCAGGAATTCATAAGAGATCAAAATTCTGAGAGTCATTTACTGTGAACCACAATATGTGGGTCAAATGTCCCTACCCCCATGTTCAAGGAACATCTAGGAAGAGTAGACAGGAGAAGAGAGTCTTCTGTCAGCTGGGAGCTGGCTGGTGCATGCTTGAACTTACAGCAGGTGTGGTTGCCTGCACAAGATGTGTACAAGACAAGTCAGCCAAAATTCCAGTCTTGATGGGGAGAATATTCCCAGGCCTGACCTCTAGCTGAGGAGCTATTTGCAGATGACGAAGGGGAAAGAAAGTCACTTTTCTGTGGGGATATGGCCACTGGAACAGTACCCATGCCTCCGTGGATGGCCTCAAACCCGTGTGCATAGGGTCAACACTAACTGCACTCAGGGAGGTATTAACAACAACAACACAGAGGACATGGAATCAGGAAGAAGACTGGCTTTTGGGGCCTCAGGAGGGAATCAAAGGGGGCTAATTGGGGTGAATTGTTTAAAAACAAACAAAACCAAGAACAGGACAGATATACATGGAATAACAACAGTGCCTTACTTAGGGTTCCATTTTTTTTTGACAAAACACCACAACCAAAATTAACTCAAGAATAAATGAGCTTGAACTCCTGGAACCCAGTTGCAGAGAGGGAGGAGTGACAAACAAATAGGTCAAGACCAGGCTGGAAAAACCCACAGAAACAGCTGACCTGAGAAAGTGGGAGCTCATGGACCCCAGTCTGACAGCTGGGAACCAACATGGGACCAAACCAGACTCCCTGAATGTAGGTGTCAGTCAGGAGGACTGGGAAGTCTATGGGACCTCTGCCAGTGGAACCAGGATGTATCCCTAGTGCAATAACAGACTTCAGGAGCTCATTCCCCATGGATAGATACTCCCTTAGCCCAGAGACATGGGGGACAAGGCCCTACCACAAATGACTTGACAGATTTTGATGATCCCTCATAGAAGGCCTCATTCACCCTGGGGAGTGGATGGGGGGGGGAGTCTGTGGGGAGTATGGGAGGATGAAAGGAAGAGGGAACTGGACTTGATATGTAAAAAAAAGATTGTATCTAATTTAAATAAAATTTATTTTTTTAAAAAAATATATGCTCTCATTTCATTGTACAAATCTCAGGTCACAAATCCACTGTTGAGGGAGTCAGGGCAGGAACCTGGAGGCAGGAACTGAAGCCGAGGCCATGGAGAAGTCCTACTTACTGGCTTGTTCTCCAAGGCTTGCTCAGCCTCCTTTCTTACAGAGCCCAGGACCACATGTCTATGAGTGGTACAACCTTGTGCTTGTCCTCCCACATCAATCACTGTGTCAAAAGTGCCCCACAGGCTTATGGAGACATTTTCTCCATTGCGGTTTCTTTTCCTCTAGCGTTGTGTCAAGTTGACAAAAAAGCAACCAACCAACCAACCAACCAAATAACCCAGAAAAATAGCCATGCGAAGATGGAGGAAGCCTGGAGTTAGGCCACTGCCAGTTAAAGGATTATTTGAATATTGCTGGATCACTGAAATGTGGAATTGACAAGGGAAGGTAACAGGCTAGCCCTTCAGAGAGAGCTTGACCCTGCTAACATCCCAGTTTTGCCTTGTGATGTTGAGACAGTAAAAATTCTGGTTGCTTTACTTCCTCAGTGTGTGGGAAACTGTCACAGCAGCCCTTTTGAAATTAATACTAAAAGGATAGATAATAACACCCTAAAGCCCAGGTGAACTGAGATACTCTGCACAGGAAAGTTGACATACTGCTAACATCCTCTGTAGGCAGTTAGGATCTGGGAGCACCCAAGAAGTCTACATACCAACTTCTGTTGGTATTTGCAACATTGAGAGTCTACAGATTCATTCTTCCATTCCCCAAAGCTCCTTTTTTCTGTCCTATGAATCCACCCTATGTGCTACAACTTTCCCACACACTTTCCAGGCCTTACTGAAGCTGGAGTGATGGGAGATGTCATTCTGTATATGTTTCTCATACTGGTTAATGAATAAAGCACTGTTGGCCAATAGGAAAGCAAGATAGGTGGGACTAGGAGACGAGGAGGAAAGAGGAAGTAATAAGGAGGAGCCAAGATGGAGAGTCAGGGGAAGAAAGAACCGCCAGCCGCTTCTCCCTGGTAAGACCAGGTGGAAATACATAAAAATGGGCTAATAATTAAGACAGAGCTAGCGGATAAGAAACAAGTAACTGGGCCAACAGAATTGTATCTAATACAGAGTCTCAGTGTGTTAATTGGGGCTGGCGCGGTGGCAGGTCAAGACCGGTGGTGGCAGGCGGAAAAACCCTACTCATTACATTGGAGTATAATGATCTGTTTATGATCTCCATCCTCAGACACCTTCAGCTCTTCAAACAAGGGACTATGTTTTCCTCCTGCATACAGTGGATGTTGCAAGGCACCTCTTTGAGATGAGTAACTTTTTGCTTTGGGCGGCTTTTTAGCAGCTGCTGTATCCCTTCAGGCTCTGAATGACAGAGACGCCTGAAAGTGAATCTTAAGCACCAAATGATAGCCCCCACCCCTCTTCACTATTAGCTGCAAGCCTTGTGGGATAGGTGACAGCCACTCACTATTTAGATTTCAACAAAACACAACACCCTACCATCTACTGATGGATTACAGACAGTGCACACATTCAACAAGGAAACAGTAGAGCATGCCAGTGGTGGCAGAGGAGAAGCCAGGGAGATTAACGACAAGGAATAGGATTTCTAGAAAATCAAGGGCAGCAAGTGAGACCCTAAGCAAATGAGAAAATTGAAGTGTGACATTTTACCTTATGAAGACATATGAGAATATCAAGGTATTTGTCATTCCTGAAACCAGCTTTATACACGTGGGACCTAGAACCCACACAGGGATTTGATATCTGCCATTCTGCTTGGAAGGTTCCCTAGAGCCAACAAAGCATTTTCAACATCGGAAACATTTCAATAATGCCCCGTCTGTAGGTTCTGTAGGTTCTAGGGCAGCTCAGCGTTTTAGTGTTGACCAGAAAGTGGAGGTAGAGGTCAAAGCCAGTGGTTATCACATGTCCCCTCATAATAAGATCCCTGGTTGCTCTGTTTGGAAGTGGAAGGAGTGACTGGGATCGTAGGAAGAGACTCTTCTCAAATCTCACATTCAATCTGCTAGAGAGTCCTGCTGAGTCAACATTTTTCAATAGATTCAGGACAATGTTCTCCACTCCAGTCACCATATAGTGAGTATCTAGATGGTTATGAGCACCCATGCCTGTTTCCACCCTTAGCTGCCTTCCACCTGTCTTTCCACACAGCAGCTATGGTTTTCTGAATCATACTCAGCCAGAGCATGACAACCCCGCAATAGTACCCTAGTCAGACCCTCGGCACCCCTCTGCGGTGGACAGTGTCTTCTGTGCTTAGCATAAAAAGTTATTTTCTCATCAAATCTATGCCACTAAGCTCAAATCAGAAGCAGGAGTAGGGTAGACCCTTGAAATCCTGTCACTTACTCTGTAATAATCACAAAATCCTTGGTAGTTAGTAGAAGTGTTAAAATCAACTGCAAATTCAAATGACTTTTGAGTTGCATGGGAAGCCAGCCCATTCAGGCATATTTTTTGTTAGAAGTATTTTATTCTACTTGACACCCTAGTTGGATTTCTTAGACAAAGGGGTAACCTTCCACTTGTGCGTGCTGGCTTTGGAAATAAGCCCTCACTCCAAACCGATTCTTTTCTTTCTTTCTTTCTTTCTTTCTTTCTTTCTTTCTTTCTTTCTTTTCTTTTCTTTTCTTTTCTTTTTTTTTTGCTCACTTGTTTTTTCAGGTGAGTTAGATAAGCACCCAGAACAGAACCCTTCCCATCTGTACAACTGGACAAGGTGTCCTTTGGGAAACCGCAAGCTTTTATCCTGAATTATATTCATCTATCTTGAATCCTGTTAGGATATTCCTCTCTATAAGAAATGTGCTTTATAGAATTAACCTCCCTCATTCTGGAATTTCCTTCTCCACCACCAATAAACCACCAGTGACATTATTTTTCTCTTTTCCTCAACGTTATGGATTTCTGGGTAGTAACAAATGTAACTCATTCATCTTTTTTCCTCAGTACCTAATTTGGTACAGTTTGTTGAATGAATGAGCAAATGAATTCCCAGGAGCAGACAAGGTGTGTATCATAAATGGAAGCTTGTCATGATTTTATTTTCCAAGAGATTTATCTTTGTTATGGTAAGTCATATCAGTGCACTAAAGGGGAAGTGAACACTAAAGTATGAAGGAAAACAATCATAAAAATGATTTGATATTACTCAGGGTGATTAAAAATATTCAGCACTAAATACTGACTAGGATGGTAGGATGGGAACTTCTCTGAACTTGAGGATTATAAATGGTCACAAGCCTGCAGGAAAGGGCACTGTGGATGAGCATCATTTGTCCATGTTTCTACTCCTGAATGAATGCCAGAGTGAAGGAATGGGTTAAAACAAAGAGAATATAAAACAATGAAGAAAATAAAATAAAGGGTAGGCAGATTTTATAATAGTTTCCAGAATCTCAGGTATACTAGGCAACCCACCTAAATATTTCTGTCTCTGTTGTACAAGTCACATGTGTTTCATTCACTCACTCCACTCATTCACTCATTAACTTAATCACTCATTCATTCATTTAACACATATGTGAAAGCAAGACTTTACTGTTTACAGACTTCTCTGGTCTTGGGGATAGATGGAGTGAAATCTTCTATTTGACTTAGCTACTGTCCTTTGACATTGCATTACATACTTATATCTTCTCCAATTCCTGAAGCTGATGATGGAGAATGTTTGCTATTGTTTGTGCTTGATGAGTAACAAGGGCTTGGTAAATATGATTACTCATGGGATATGTTGATGGATTAATCAATGCATTTGAGATGATGTGTTCAGAGCATTAAGAATGCCATCGCTCTGGTTAGATTTTTGTTGCTGTGATAAAACTCTCTGATTGAAAGCAAGTTAGGGAGGAAAGGGTTTTAGGATTTTTCCCCTTCTTTTGGCTTCCACTTCCAGGTCATAGCCTATCACTGAGGGAAGTCAGGGTAGGAGCTCAAGCAAAACTTAAAGGCAGAAACCATGGGGAGGCCCTCTGCTTGCTGGTTCACTTTCAGCCTTAAGGTTAGCTATTTTAGAAAGCTCAGGACAGCCTGGACAGGATCGTACCTTGTCAATTAATATTAAAGAGTCCGTCACAGACATGTACATGGCCCATCTGATCTGGATAGTTCCTCAATGAAGGCCTCCCTCTCACATTGTTCTGGGCTCTGCCAAGGTGACAATTGCAGCTAACTAGGACAGCTGTAGTCTACTATTCCAATTTCTTTGAATTTTACTCTTAATGTTCCTGATCATAATCTCATTGATAAAAATTTATTCTTACTTAAACCAGTAGACTATACATAGCCAAGCTTTATTTCTAACTTTGTATTCAACTACTCAACTAATTAGAAGTCAATCTTCTTCCCTCCACCCCCTCCAGCCAGGCACTGGAGAGACTAAAGAATTACTGGACACAGCTTAAGATGTTTAAGGTGGTAAAGCTGCTCTACATCCTATGATGGGAGATGCCATTCTATAAATATGGTTCTCATACTGGTTAATGAATAAAGCACTGTTGGCCAATGGGAAAGCAAGATGGGCGGGGCTAGGAGACAAGGAGGAAAGAGGAAGGAGTAAGGAGGAGTCAAGATGGAGAGTCTGGAGATAGCAGGACACCAGCTCTCTGGTAAGATAAGACCACGTGGAAATACATAGATTAACAGAAATGGGCTAATACTTAAGACAGAGCTAGTGGATAAGAAACAAGTAACTGGCCAATAGCATTATATCAAATACAGAGTCTCAGTGTGTTAATTGGGGCTGGCGCAGTGGCGGGACAAGACCAGCAGTGGGAGGAAAAACCTTACTCCTTACAGTCCTACTGTAATAGTGGGTTCATGTCATTGTACATTTGCCCAAGTTTGTCTAAAGTACTCAACCAAGAGTGAATCCTATCATAAACCAAGGGTGTGGCTGAGCATGATGTATCAATGTGGGTTCACCAACTGTAACAAATAGATACACTTAAGGGGATGATGTGGGGGAGAATGGGTGTGCAAATATAAGCAATTTCCATACTGGTCAATTTTGCTATTAGTTAGTGATGAAGGTGAAAAACAAACAAACAAAAACACTGAGGGCTGGCTCCACCTACAGAGATTCTTATTAAACTGGGTTGAGTCTTGTCTGAGCATCTTCCTCCCACATACCACCCAAATGATGCTGATATTTAGTAGAATTAAGAGAAACATTACTTTAAATGAAAAAAAAAAAAGTTCAGATATGGCATCTCACCTGCTAAGCAACCTTCTTCAGTGATGGGAAATTCTGTAGCATAGAATTAACAAGCATAGCTGGCTTGTTAATGCTCCACCTGAATTTCTAAATGTGTCTTCTAAGATTTCATACCTTAACTCATTTGCATATGTATAAGCACATACATGAACATATGTGATCACACACGTTCATGTTTTTAGCATATAAGGTATTGTTTTCTGTTTCCAGGTCTTTAAACATTCTGTTTCTTCTGCCTGGAACAGTCTTCCTCTCCTTCCTTCACTACTTAGTTTCTACTTATTTTCAAAACTCATTGGAAGTCCGTCTGCCAGGGAGATTGTTCTGGGCTCACTGAGCATTCTGGGGCATTTCTGCAGCTACCCTCCTGATTAGAAGGCATTAACATTCAAGGTGCTCTGAAACACTGCACGTGTTCCAAGGCATCCGACACTGCACTGACATCAGCCCCATATCTCAACACTCTTTCACCTAACTCTCCACTCCAGCTTCTGTCCTTCCCCATTCTCTTTCTTCAATGGAAACTTTGCCAGGATGGATGTCTTAGTGCCCCCTCCCCATCTCCTCTGCTCTCTCCTGTCATTAAAATCATCAAAGTCTAAGATCTCCGTTTAAGCAGCCCCCTTCTGTGGATGCCTTCTGAGATCTGTCCTACACTGAAGGCCAGTTTCCACTTGTTATACTCACTGTTTCTCTCCTGACTCTGAAATCATGTACACATTTTGGTGAGAGTACATGACACCTCTCTCTACCTGGCCACAAACCCATGAGAGCAGGGACATGATTTTTCTTAACCATCACTGTACACAGCCTCTAGCACCACACCTAGTTTCCAGCCATATCCTTTGAACAATGTGAGAGTGAATGAATGCCAGGCACACGTACGTGCTTAATAATTCACTCATTATATTACAGCTATGACTGTTGAACTCAGGCAGCAAATCTTTGTTTTTACAGTCTCCAGGCTTTGGCTGCTAGGGAGCTCTTCCCAAGATCGTTTTGTGTATTATCAAAGCTAATGGCTATTCCTTGGGCTTCATCTCATAATCAATTCTTAAAATGTATCAAAATCGTCTTATCTCCTTCATAAACCCATGAACAATAAAGACTGTTTATTCACATCGCCATTACAACAGCTAGAAATTGCCTAAAGCCTCTGGGAAATTAACAAGGAAATAATGGTTTTGAGAAGGGTGAAAGACCTCTAATAAGAGAAAACCTAACTGAACATTTGTAGTTAAAAGTTGAATCAACTACATGTAAATATAACAATGGGGAAACACAACTGCCATTACTTTTATTTAAGTGAGTCACTCTTGTACTAACTTACAGGGTGAAGTGAATCAACCTAACATTTTTTTAAGCAGTGAAATCTATCTCAGAACATTATCTGGATTCTGCTACTGGGAGTGGAAGTCTGTGGTCAGGAAAACTAAAATGATCTGTATTAATCAGGTTTCCAACCAGCCATATTTGTGCATAAGTGTTTTCATACACAGAAATTGTTATAGAGAATCATGTTAATACTGTGAGAATATTTTCCTAAAATTGCAAAAGTTTCACCAGCTGACCACATTCCCCCAGGACTCCAGACACTGGTTTTTAGATATGTCTCCAGACTTCAGAAATATTTCTTTTGTAATATATATATATATATATATATATATATATATATATACACATACATATATATGTGTGTGTATATATGTATATGTATGTGTACATATAAATATATATATTATGATTCAAAAAGTTGTTTTGGTTTATGGTAAAAATTCTAAATCACTGTGTTAAAACCATTTTTAGCCATCTATCCAGATATCTAGATACCAAATATCTCTTTTAGCAGAGATGTCTATGAGGTCCCTGCAGACCCGAGTGTTAGGCTGTTATTTCAGATGATAAAATCTCTAGTGTTTAAAGATGTTTAGATCACACCCATATAATCTTGGCTCCAATAATTCTCAATAGAGGACATAATAGAATAAGTGATGTCACTCTTCGGGGCACTATGTCTCTTACTTTTTTTGCCCTGTGGCCTTGATCCATAATCATCTTCATGGTTTTAACTGAAGGAATTCAAATGTTTCACAAGTCTTTATTTGATCACCATTTAAAAACAACTCTGGATGTCTAAAAGGTCTCCAGATCCAACAAGTGAAATAATGAACAGAAGAACTGTACACCTCCCCGCACCATGTATTCCATTACCCCACACTCCCACAAGTGAAATTTTTTATTTTTACTTAGTGAAGGCAGCCAAAATCCAACGTGCTCTACAGGCTGAAAACCAATGGACAGAGACAGCATCTCTTCTCTTGCTTTCCTTGTAAATTTAGTCACCAAAGTGAATTAACTTTACTCTCCTCAAATATTTCAGGTGCATCTTAATGAATGGCCCCCTCCAAAGCTTTCTATTGCTTAACACTTTTAAACATTAAGAATTGTATTCATTCTGTGTAGGAAACTTCTATTCACATAAAAGTATACAAAAGGTATAGCCTGAAAAGGAAAAATTGCCAGGAAGTCATTCTTCCCTCCAAAAGCTCCAAGTTCAGATGGTTTCACGGGGTTAGAAATATCTAACATAAAAGGGAAAGTCTACAATTCCTTTCAAAAGGAGATACTGTCAATGTCATCCAGGTTTTTATGGAAAAGGGAAGAAGAAATGTTCCTAAAATATTCACAAGTAATCATGAGAATGTCGGAAGTCTCCATACAAGAAAATAAATAATTTTATTAAATTTTTCCTTTGAATATAGAAATGGTAAATGTTAGCAATATTAATATTTAATGTGGCCAATTAACAGGAAGAGATGCACTGAACTAGCAAGATTTGCTCCAGTGAAATGTTGCTTTGTCATCAAGAAAGCAAGATGGAACATTGTCTAGTGTTTTACAGTAGAAAACAACCCATGTTGTGTGAACTTGTCCACATTTTTCTAACCTCTGTGAAAACAAGGTTCCTAAGGTGTAGTGATCATGGCAATAATAGATTAGCTTAGGCAATGACTAAATGAGTTGATGCATGCAAAGAAATTGCAATGCTATCGTGAATATCAATTGCATCAAAAAAGCATTGCTTGTTATTATGTTTAATCACACAGAAAAAAATAATGCAATCTTCTTAGATACTAGAAATACATCTGATAATATTTAATACCATTAAAAACTTCTATATAGCTCTTAATAGAGTAAAGCAAGATATTACCTGAATATGAGAAATGAGTCTAGCTCACATCATGAGCTACTGTCCGGCTAATGAAAAGGCCCAGAGCATTACTATTAAATTCAGACACTGAGTGAGTATGTTAATTACACTGACTGTCATTTAACACTTTTAAATGGTGTTAGACAATATAACTAGAACAAAGACAGAGGAAAAAAATACAGGAATAGAAAAGGGCTTGATGAAGGTCTTCATCTGCAAAAGACATAATCATTTAGCTGGAATACCCAAGCAGATCAATTTAAAACATAAACACCATTAAAATATTTTTTAAAAATTTTAGTTTAGTGTTTATGTGAAAAATAAGCATTTCTTAAGAATCCTAGAAAAATATAATTGCATTCTACTAGATGCAAAACATGATAAAATGACAGTACTCTTAGAAATGCAGTGTCAGATGAAGAATGGAACGCCAAACTAACACAATATGTATTGAAGTCCAAAAATGGACTCAAGTCCTCAGTGTGCTATAGAATATGCTAAAAGTAGCCTTTCAAACTCAGGAGAACAGTGTGTATTAATCCATAAGTGGTGTGTAGACAACTAAGGAGCTAAAGAGATTCCTCACTCGTCGTAACTCTTTCCTTTTGAGGAAGATTGATTACTAGCATAAAAAACAACTCCTCAACTTAAAAAGGAGCCTTACAAGACACAGAAGAATAGCAGAAGAATAGTATATTTTATCATTACCTAATAGAGGGCTATTACCAAACACAAAACATTAAACAAAAGGCAAGGGGAAAATGCTGTTTCATAAATGTATGTATGTATGTATGTATATATACACATATGCATATGTATTATACAAATGTATATATATGTATAAAAAATATATATGTATATATTATACAAATAGCGTGTGTGTTTCTTTCAATGAATAAAGCAAAAGAAACTTCAAAACTTTAAATTTGTAATCTCAATTACATTACAGCTAAATCACTTATGTAAAATACAAACCCCTATTTATAATACACATAGAGTGGAGCCAGGGGCTATAGCTCAGTGGCAGAACACATGCTCACATATGTATATACACGTACAAGAGAAAGAACAGGAGTCCAATAGAAAATGAAAGGAAACGCAAATGTCTCAGCTCTAAAACAACTTTCACTCATGTGCACGCGTGTGTGAATGTCTGGTACAGGTGGGCAAGTACTAGTGGAGTCCAGAGGAGGTTGTGAGACCCTCTGGAGCTGGGGTCCCACAAAATTGCAACCCATCTAATGTGGGTGGCAGGATTTGAGCTGGGATCCCTTGGAGGAGCAGTATTTATCCCTAGTATAAGAATGGACTTTGGGAGTCCATCCCATATAGAGGGCTACTCCCTCAGCCTAGACACATGGGGGAGGGCTTAGGCCTTGTTCCAAATGATGTGACAGACTTTGAAGACTCCTCATGGAAGGCCTCACCCTCTCTGGAGAGCAGGAAGGGGATGGGGTGCGGATTTGTGGGGGGGGGCAGGGGAGGGAGGAGGGTGAGGGAACTGGGTTTGACATGTAAAACAAACTTGTTTCAAACTTAAATAAAAAAATATTATAAAGTTTTAAATTTATTGTGTGTATTCATATATGTTATGTATGGGCACACATGCCTAGGTACGGTACTCATGTGGAGGTTAGAAAACTTTTGCGGAATTGGTTCTCTCCTACATTTTTGTGAGCTCTAAAGATCAAATTTGGCTCACCTTACTATATGGCAAGTGGTATTACCGGCTGAGAGACACTCATTGAACCCAAACAGACATTTTCATACCCCGCTGTTAAAATAGACACTTGATATACCCACTATGCTGAATAACTTGACAACATCTATCAAAAACTACAATGCACACCTTTTTATCTGGCAAATTGACTTCCTGGATTATTTCTCCTACAGATTTAGTTCTTTTATTTGTCTCTGTGCAGAAGTCTAATATTAAAGGTTATTTGTACATCACTATTAACAATAGAAAGGAAATAGAAACTACCTGAGTATCCAACATCTAGTAGGAATAGCATACATTATTACATAGCACTAGAATGACATCCTTCCCCTATGAATTCATGTGTGTGTGTGTGTGTGTGTGTGTTGAAAGCAATATATGATAGAAGACACACCGATTATGCTGAAAGGGAAAAAAAGCCACAAATCTCATAGTTGCAGATGTCTCTAGGGAGGGAATGAATGCAGAGTATAGGAATTTTGTATATTTTAAATTTTGTGCTACATGCTCAAAATATACATTATTTTCTAAATAATAGGGAGACAGGTAAATTATTGGCAATACTTGGCAGAGTTGTCTTTGGTAAGTGGCTGTTACATGTCCCATTGTGACATTGAGTAGGAGTTGGGTGAGTGTGGTGGGCAGTGGGAAATCATAAAGCCTGGAGTTTTTCTATCTGGTTCTTATCATTCTCCCTTAGATATTAGTGTAAACCAAATGAAATAACCAATAGTTAATGGTTTTGACCTGTAAAAATAGCAATTTCATCAACTGAGTTCAATATTATTTTCATCTGTGCAAATTAGTTTAGAAAGTGATAGTAATGAGAATGCTGGCTGTCACTTTGATTGTTCCTTGTCACTTGAATCTACATAGTTTGTAGATGTGGAGAGTGAGTTGGAATAATGGGGACACTGACCGGCATGAATCAGCTTGTATCACATGTTCTGAATAGCGAACAGCTTGAATGGAATTGCAATAGATTTACTGGGGCTCTTGTTCAAAGCTCACTGATCTGTGAGGTAATACAGTGAGAGTTTAGGCAACAGAGGTTAAGGCAGTGAAGGAGTGAGGTTTGTTTCCAGAGATTCACCCAGCTGAGTAAGCATGTCAGTGTGTATAGCCTTGTTTATTCTATATCCTTAGGTAGATGACATCCAACCTCTTCCATGCCACTTTACAGGATAGGAAACATGTCTCTTTTACCTCACAAGTCATAGTTAATAGATACAGCATAGTTAGTGTTGACCACTGCCAGGGTCTTCTGCTCATATTGTCTCCAAAGAAAGCACTTTCTTTCCCAATTTCCACTGTCAGCCAGATCCAAGGGCATGAAGCTCAGGAGGGTGACCCAGTCTCTGCCATTTTGCATGTTTATGAATTTTGTTTATCCATCTTGGGGACGCTTCCATTTTTCTATCTATGATGGAAGATGTCATTCTATAAATATGTTTCTCTTATTGGTTAATGAATAAAACCCTGTTGGCCAATAGGAAAGGAAGATAGGCCTGACTAAGAGACAAAGAAGGTTCTGGGAGATGTATCCAAGGATTCAAGATGTAGGGACCTGAGAAGAGGACCAGATCCTCTCTCCAGTAAGATAAGATCATTTGGAAACTCTTAGATTAATAGAAATTGGTTAATATTTAAAACAGAGTTGTCCAATAAGAAACGCTAGTAACAGGCCAACAGTTTTGTACCTAATACAGTGTCTTTGTGTGTTATTTGGGGCTGACATGTGCGACCAGGCTGGCAACAAAATGGCGCCTACAACATGGGTACTAAAAACTTCCACTTAAAACTTAACGAAAGCTTAAGAAAGGATTTTTAAAACAAAATAACAAAGACAAGCAAGTCTTCTTGGTAGCAGCATTTTGTTTTCCCACAGATGGTCTCTATTTTGATAGAGACAAGCAGAGACTTGCGCGGCTCCTTTAAGGAAGATTTCCTGACTCGACATAAGGGGCAAAAAAGCTACAGGGTTCTTTTTAAGAAACCCTGCTAACAATTCAGTGGTGTGTATGAGCAGCTGGCAGTGTCAGGGAACGCATCTCCAAGCCGGCAGCTTGTGCTTGATGGCAGCATAGACCAAGGTGGTGAGCATGGCTCTCAGTGCTGGCAGTAAATATATCCCTGACATCTTGGATAGACAGTGGCTAAAACAACTGTGGCTTTCATTTGAGCAATGTTTAGCAGTTAAAGACTTGTGACCAAAACAAGATAAAAATTTGCAGTAAAGACAGATTCAGATAAATAAAAACCTCCAAAGGTTTACAGTATGTTAAAAAATATACATATGCTTGGGAGAGAAAAAGAAACAGGATAAAGTGGTTAAAAGAAAGAAAGAAAGAAAGGAAGGAAGGAAGGAAGGAAGGAAGGAAGGAAGGAAGAGAGTAGCTGGGTGTGGGGGCACATGCCTTTAATTCCAGCATTGGGGAGGCAGAGGCAAGCAAATCTCCATGACTTCAAAGTGAACCTCTTGTACAGAGAATTCCAGGGCAGCCAAAGGTACATAGAGAAACTCTGTCTCAATAAATGAAACACACACACACACACACACACACACACACACACACACACACACATATGCAAAAGAAATAGAGTAATAAAAATCCATGTAGAGATGGAAAATCACAGAGTCTGGATACTGTATGCTATTGTGTTGTCTTTGAATTGCTCAATTGCTAAGGAAAGAACAACAACTGCTAAAATACACTTGATAGTCAATGCTGCTGAATTAATCCAATTTGTATATTTAAAAAATGCTTTGACTTCAAAATTTAAGTCTAAGGGCAGATTACTGGAGAATTTCCACAGAAATTGAAAAGCTGTAGATTCCTTCCAGACTAACATGGTTTGATCAAGCAAGACCCCCTGAAGCAGTGTCCCAGGTGTTCCACCATTCAAAACAGCTGGTACAAGCTGCAGACTACTATAGCCAGGATTTCTGCATCTTCTTAGGATCCCCGTGACAGTGCCCTCTGTCAGCAGGAAGCAGTTGAAGTCTGGTGTATGCTAAATCTCTCAATTCTCCCCTGTCTCATAAATCACACTGGCTGAGCTAGAAGGAAGATGGAGGAATTAGATGCTGTACAAAGGAGACTTTCAGTATTAGGCTACATTTAATCAAGGAAAGTCTTAAAGGAGGTGAGAAACAGTGTTCATGTTTCTCATGAAGCAGGCATATGTCCTGCTGTATAGAAAATGTACTCAATAGAAACCAGAGCATACACAGTCATACAGTATGTGATTAGCACATTCTGTGAATAGAGAGAATTGTAAATAGAGAAAACCAAAACATAGTTCCCTTAATATTGCTGTGTAATGCACTGACCCTAACCAATTTATGCAGAAAAGGGTTTATTTGTCCTCATTTCCACATTGCAATCCATTATTGAAAGAAGTTGGGGTAGGAATTCAAGGCAGGAACCTGGATGTAGGTACCGATGTAGAGATCACATAGGAGAGCCGCTTACTGGCTGGCTACTCATGGTTTTCTCAGCCTACTTTTGTATAAAATCCAAGACCAGGGATGGTATCACCCACCATGGGCCTGGTGTCTCCCATGTAGATCACTAATTAGGAAAATGTTCTACAGGCTTGACTATAGCCTGATATTATAGAGGCAGTTTCTCAATTGTGGTCCCCTTTTCTCAGATAAACGTAGTTTAACTTGTGTCAAGTTGAAAGAAATGTAAGCAGGACAAACAGACATGCAAATATGGAGGAAGATGACAGTTAGGCTACCATCAGTCAGGGGATCACCAGAGCCAGAAAAGACAAGGGAAAGTTACAGGTTTGGTCCTGCTAAAAACCTGATTTGGCATCCAGATGCCAACAATAAAATTCTGATGACCTCAACTCACTAAGGTATGGCAAATGGCCCTAGCAGCCCCTTGAAATTGATGCATCCACCCAAATCAGAAGTTGGGGTCTGCTTTGTTACAGTGATTACAGTCCCACAGCTCCATCTGGACATGTCCTGAATGTCACACTTGGCATCTTAGAGCCATCCTCTGCTCAAGATGCACACTTAACCTAGAGCTCATGCCCACCTCCTGCTGCTTCAGCTTCCATTCTGGAGACTTGACATTCACATCCCTATTCACGTGGATGCTGGTTATAGGGGTGGCAGCAAGATGCAGTGAGTGCCGAGCCCCATTCTGTCTCCCATTTACTGTTACCACTCAAGACTGCTTGGCTTCCGTTCTTTATCTTCAGCTTCTTCGCCAGTCACTCAACCCTGTCAATTAGTTAGTCTTGAAGTAAAAGATTATTAGGAAACATGGAGGCGCAGGAAAGGTAGCCAGCTGTCCAGGGTTCTACTCCTAATGAAGAGAGCCGATAGAGCACCAGGGGCCTGCTTTGAGAAGGAACTTGGTGTGACAGTGTATTGCTCACTTTTCTTCTTGTTGTGACCAAACACCCGACCAGAAGCAACTCAAAGGAGAAAGGGCCTATTTTGCCCTTGAAGGGACATAATAAGGGAATGCTTGGCAGCAGGAGCAAGAGGTAGCTGAGCATGCATAGGAAGCAGAGAATGGACAGGAAGTGGGCCCAGGCCATAAAACCTCAAGGTTGCTGATTGCAATTACTAAAGTTTAGGTTAGAACCCATACGGCATTGCAGGCCCCTCTTTGTGTGTGTGTGTGTGTGTGTGTGTGTGTGTGTGTGTGTGCAATATGTTGTCACTGGGAAGCATTAGGCAGATGGCTTTAAGGTCTCCCTCAGGGATGATTTGATTTTGGTTTCTGTTTTTAGAATACATGTGCAAACCCCAGCCAACATAGGGACAACTGGATGATGACAGAAGGCCTGGAAGCTTGGTGTTACGGGAAGTCAGAGATAGATGGGGATTTGAGGCATACTGGGATAAATTAAATCCTGGTTCTGACCCCATCATGCTTTACTCTCTGGGCAGTTTCCAGTGTCCTCCACTGTATCTATGGGCAACACACAAAACAAAGCACTCTGGGTGTCTCTGAAGGAATGACTGGGCTCACCCAGGCCTTTAGTCCAGCAGTGCTCAGAATAAGGTTCTTGCTGTCTGATAAAGTGGAGGGATGTTGGCTAACATGAGATTCCAATCCAGTTTGAGATTAGCCATCTGCATGAGGCCAGATGAGTGCTAGGTTTCGTTCAAGCCTTAGTTTATCCTTTAAAAGGAACCACAGATAAGCCCTGGTTAGCCCCCACCCTGAGGCTATTGTGATGATGAAAGCAACCCAGATCTGACTCTTCCTGACTGGAGGGCCCAGTGACAGTAGTCTATTGCACAGCCTTCACTACCAAGTTGTGAGCCTTCAAAATTTTACTTCTTTATATTAATTACAAATTCACAGCCATTCCCAACCTTACTTCCTTGATGAAACACAGAAGTACCAGCCTGTTTGTGCCTCTCTGTTCACATATGGCCTGCTATCTCTCTGTTCTCTGAACTCTCCTGTAGATAGAGGACAAGGCCGCAGAATCCAAACAGGTATGGTACGGAATGAACTGGAGTTTCAGGTGGACAAGGAGATGGTGCAGAGCAGAGTGCAATGTAACCGGAAGTTAAACAAACAGAGAAACCTTGAGTCTGGTAAGGAGGTAACCTGTGAACTAAGCCCCCCTCATCCAGTTTCTTCTCTCAATTTAAATTCAAAAAAGCTCAAAATCTCTCCCTTTGTCCCCTTCCTCTCCCAGTTTCCTCACGCACATTTCCCCCCCTCCTCGGATAATTCCAGAAAATTGGAAAGGACTATTTTCCGAGAGAGTCAGCTCAGGGCCCCATCTTGCACTTAACTTCACAACCCCCAGCCTTTCCTTAGACTAACCGGCAATTTCCCACCTTGCCATTGGCCTTGATTTTTAGTGACTTGTTTAACAACATTTTTCTCCTCTTTTCCTGTGTCTGAGACTGGGAAATTGCTTTCTTGAGTCCGGGTCCCACTTGTACTTTTGGGACCAATCACCCATGGCTCTGGAATTGTTTTCAGTCAAGATGACTCAGGTGGCACACTGTTTTTGTTTCGCTGTTTGGCTATACATCATACTTCATGTGATTTATTATGATATATTTTATGTATGTATTTATAAATAAGGTATTCTAATGGCTGCTCCCTCCAGCCTGACTTCTGAGATCACTGCTTGTTAGATGCTACAATGTGTCTAAGTTATGGTTATTTCAATTCTTTAAGGGTTAATTGCTTGCATTTCCTTGCCACGCAGTCACGTGTACTGCTTTTCTATCTCTAAATGCAATTAAAAGTGCCCTTTGGGTATTCAAGGTTTTGCTCAGTCTCTGTGTGAAATATCCCTGTGTCTTCGAAGGGTCCCCTCAGCCTCCTCTCAGATAGGGCTTTTCTCTGAAGGAAAGATGAAGGAAAGAAGGGGGAGAAGGGGAGGAAGCAGCAGGGGTAGGGAGAGAAGAACAAAGGGGAAGAGGAGGAGGAAAACTGGGGGGGGGGTAGTGGGAGAGGGATGGGGATGAGACAGGAAAGGAACAGGGAGAGGAGCAGGAAGGAGGAGGAGAAAGAGAAGAAGGAAGAGGGAGGGGGAGGAAGAGGACTCCGAGGAGGAGGAAGGGGTGGGGTTAGTCACACTGGGGTTTCAGACACTGGATCCTTAGCTTTCAAAGCCTCAGTCCAGCGCTGGCTCTGGAGTCTGAGTCATCCTTACGGAGGAGCAGAGCAGAGCCTTGTAGCTCTAAATTCTTGAAGGTGCTACGACCTGGTTTCCTCTGTTGGATTGTAATGTTGAAATGGGAGTGATATCCATTTCAGTGTTTACTAGGCCTATATAGGTTCCTCAATAATTAATAGAATCGTGGGTCTCTGAATCAGATTCATCCATGTATGTTATGCCAGTGACTGCCAATCTCCTATGGTGCATGGTCTTCTAGCCTTTAACCAGCAGCCACCCATCAGGGGAGTACGACAACCCTTGGATGTCTGTGTAATTCAATCAATAGCATAAGTGCCAGGGTCACGCATTTGTTTGTATCAAAAATGCCAAGTTGCTATGGTAGTTTTAAAGTTCTCATTTTCTAGCCACAGCCTAACTCCATAACAAATAGCTGCAAGCCTGCCATGACCTATGGATCAAATTTTGAGAAACATGCTTTAGTCCTCTGGGGATCTATAATATGCCAGGCACTGCATAAGGCATGGGAGATTTGCCTGGGTGGGTTTGGCCTCTCCAGAATGTCAAAGCTTTGCTGATGCTCTGTCTAAATGCATGAAGCAAGAAAAGGGCAGCCAGCATCCCCGTCTGGTCTGTCGGTCCATCTTAGTCCCCGTGTGGGGTACCTGCTCCATCCTCAGGCTTATTGTGGCATTTAGGTGGAAAGAGCTCCTTCACTTATATGATCAAGGGATGTATTTGGCCAGGAGTCAAAGTCTTACAGAAATAGGAAACAAGAAAACACCTCAGCAGGATTCCAATGCTGACCCAGCCACACTCAGTCTTCTGGAGGCTGCTTCATGTCCTTCTGTTGGGGGTCGTTTTCTGAAGTTAATTGCCCAGTAATTCTAGGCATTGGGCTATACTCCCTATGCTGTCAGAAGAGATGACTTGCAGGGAGCAGTGTTCTTTAAGGCACGACAACAACAGCAGCAAAATTCCTCATTTGTGTGGGGATTTAAAGGGACAGGATCAAAAGAAAACAGGCCACCACAACCACACACAAGTGGTCCTGCATCCTACAGGCTTTCCTGCCCACTCCGACTTGCTATCCTTCATCTGGAAAGGGAAGTTGAAGCTTATTTAAGAACAACAATAGAATAAAGCCTGTAGATGATATTGAAGAGCTGCAAAAACAATGATTGTACATTTGCGACAATAACTGTATTCAGAAAATGTATTGGTTCCTTTTCTCATTGTTTTGATTACGGTTTACTTTGACTTACAGTTCATCATAGAGGGGAAAGTGTGGCAGGTGGAGTGGAAGTAGCCAGTCGTGTTGTGTGTGCAGCTAGGGAGCAGGGTCAGAGACGTGAGGAGCCATCAGACCTCAAGGTCTCTCCCTCCCTCCCCCCACCCCCGTGACCGACTTTCTCCAGCAAGCCCCCACCTCTCCAGAGGAAGACCAATCTAAGGAGGACACCAAATGCAAGGGAGTGTAACCGGCTTCCTGGAGTACACATTTAGAGCTGTTAAAGTACTCTCCACATACATTATCACTGCAACCCTCACCGGTGACACGGATGCTGTGACACATAATGGACATAGCCATTCATGCATGCAGAGGGCCAGGCTCTGAGAAGTTAAGGCACTTGATAAAATCATGGGGAAAAAAAAAATCAGTGGCAGCCCCGGAAGTGGAGCTCTAAACGACTGGACAATATGTGACTGGTACTTAGAGCCTTCTTCGTACGTCGGGTTCTTATGAAGTAAAGTTCACCAGCCCTCACGGCATTTTTCTGCGACAACTCATTCCTAATCATCAGATGAGGAACCCGAGGTTCAGGGAACTTAAGCAGCTTGCTCAAGACCACATAGATGAGTGAGGAGCTTGAACTCTAACCCCCGTCAGGAAACACGTCCAAGAGTAGCATGTGTAAAGGGGTTCAGAGAAAGCATTAATGACAGTAGCAACTTGACAATTACGTCACTTTTCACTTTAGACAATTAAATAAACATTGTCATCATCCATACTGGGGTAGCTGTGGCTATTATAGTGGTTAATATGATGCATGGTTCACTAAATAACAATTAGAAAACATATGTTGGGGATGGAGAGAGGGCTCAGGGATTAAGAGCACTTGCCACTCTTGAAGAGGATTTAAGTTCAGTTTCCAGCACCCACAACAACCTATAACTCAGCTTCAGGGATATCTGATACTTGTGGTCTCCATAGGCATCTACACTCACTTTCACATAGCCCAACATACACATACATAAATAATTTTAAAAACCTAAAATATAAATATTTTTAAAAGGAAGTCACATGCAAGAGGATTCCACAAAAGCAGAAATTGTGCATATGGATGGATCTAGAATCAGAGAATACAAAAGGAATATTTCTTAGTTAGGATTCAGGATAATAATTGTCTTAATATTCTGTCAAGTGTAACATTTAAAGCACAGAATATATATCATAGCTGCTAAGAAAACCAGGCCAAAGGAAATAGACAAAATAATTATTCACTTAAAAAAATCTGCTCTTCAGAGTGGAAAAATGCATTCCCAAAATAATGAGGGAGGGGGCAATGACATTTATTGTAAAAATTTATAATGAGAAAGAGCAAACAGAAATGCTAGCGAATAAAAATTTGAAGCTGGAAATTCAGTTAGGAGCTTTAAGGGGGAATTTTACACATTTGAGAGATCTAGAAGTTCCTTTTATTTTTCAGTACAGTACAACCTACTTCACTGCTGCTTAGTTTCCATGGTGAAATTCTAGGAGTGACTTTGAAAATTAATCATACCATTTTGTGTGTGTGTGTGTCTGATTCAAACTCAAATCTATCATTTAACAAACCGTCTGCTAACTCTTCACTCAAGTGACATTTCCTTGGAACTTAGGAGTTTGCGCATTACTTAGACCATGGAGCAAGAGACAGGGGACTAAAGTGATGCTTTGTAATGGGACCTGCCAAGAATCCCATTACAAGGGAGCATTTGCTGAGGAATCCAGGAATGCCAGGGAGCAACCCTCATGGGAAGTGACAGGAGAGAGGGATCTGGCCTGGGAGGCTTAGATGTGGAGGCAAGGGCAGAAATTGTGTGACCAGCAATGAGACAGACGGTGTAGAGGCCTGGAAAGAAGAGAGCATGACCAATTTGCTGTCTGCATCTCTCTTTCCATCAGTACCAGCGTCCATTCTGCAGAGTGACAGAGGTGTGCTGTGAAACACATGGATGCTCTTGCAGGCTGCCTCATTTCAAGTGCTGCCTAGTGCTGCCATCTGATATGCAAAGCTGGGTAACTTACTTCACTTACATCTCCTATCCATATCTTATTTCCTCCTGAGGATAGTGACCATTGACAGGGCTCTTGTGAAAGAAACTTCTAGTCTTCTAGGTTGGGAGCTGTGTGGCACAGGATCTGGCACACAGTCAGCCACACACTGACATGGTACCTTGAGAGCCCCTCACCCTACTCCCCACCTTCACCAAAGGGTTCCTGTATTCAGTCAGGAAAGAGGGTTAGCTCTTCTTCCTTCCACCTGCACTGTCTCATGGACTAAAAGTACAGGACAATACAATGTGGTGACCTGGAGAGGCTTCACTACCCAGAGAAAGTTAAACCATTTACAGATAAATTGGGAGAGGTGGGGGGAGCGGGGGAGGAAATTTTGGCCTTTGTTAATCTACATTCAAAGCAGCTAACAGATGTCACCAAGAGTCTGCCTAAGGATTAGTCAACAGTCTGGAACAGACTGCCGAGTTCCTGATCCCAATGCAGGCCAGCTAAGGACATAGCGTGGAAGGCATTCCTTCTCAGAGGGGGCATCTATAGCTTTCACTTCTTCTGGTCCCTGATGAGAGATAATGCCGTGGTGAAGGACAGCTATGTGGCATCTGTGCATAGGACTGAAACAAACCCACAGTCCCCAGGTGCACTTACCCATCTACAGAGCCTGCCACACCCAAGCAGGGCTCATTCAGAATGCAGAGTTCAAAGGTTTGGGGACATAGCTCCAGGTACCCTGGCTGAGGACACACATACTTCCTACCCTCCTGGGCAGGTTTGGGTTTCCTCTGAGCAGGCAGAGTTTCAGGACTGTTATGATCGTGAGGGTGATGGATGAGTTGATGGGAAGCCCAACTGATTCTGGCTTTTGCCAAGCCTGGTTTTGGTTCCAGGGCCTCTAGGCTATGGAGAGGATCTTCTCTCTTAACCCAGAACCAGGACTCTGCCAGAACTGCCTCAGCACTAAACACTTTGCCCAGTCCAACAGCCAGACCAGACAAGACCCACCCTCTCACCCCTTCTGGCCGCTCACTGGGAATGATGACGATAAAACCTGCTAAATGCTCATATGGCTTACATATACATATGCCTCATCTTGTGTAAATTCTGTTTTCCATACTGTGGAAAGTTTCTGCACTTTCCTTTGACGTTCATGTTTTCATTTTTGCCCACTCCACTCATGAATCACCTTCCACATGAAGCCTTCTCCTGAATGATTTCTCTCCCTGAGGTATTTTTTGGAATACCTGGAGACTTCCATTGAGGTATTTACCACTCAGCAGTGTCTTTTTATGAGTCTCTCCCCTTAGGGATGAATTTCTTAGGGGCTTTTTTCTTCGTTATTTTCACTGTCTAGAAATGTGTGAGTGAAATGGTACAGTACTTTCACTGCATAGAAGAGTGAGCCTGGCCAAAACCTATTGCTTTTCAACAGGTGCAAGGCTTGTACACAGAGCACAGTGGCTACAAAACAGAACTCACAGACAGAGTAAATCGGTGGGCAGAGAAGCCAAAGCGTCAGCTCTGTGCTAGGAGGGGAACCCTGGTGAGACAAATTGCTGCACAGTGAGGAGATAATGTATCAGGGGCAAAGTGGCCACCACTTTCTCAGGATTCTGGAGTACAATGCTTGTTTTGTGAATGAAACTAGATATGCCACTGGTGACTTGACTGTTGGAATTCTATATTAAATTGGTATGACGGCTGTAACTCTTTTAGAACAAATATGGAGGCACTTACTATTGTATAGGTAAGGCACGTTGTCTAAAACACTTAATATTTAAAAATAAAAACTATTTATATCAAGAAACAACAACAACCAAAAAAAAAAAAAAACCCAAACCCATGCCATATTAAATAGAGACTTTGTAAGTTTGTAAGACCTATAAATCTGAGTTGAATTCTTCCTGAAGACTCTAGCCCTGGCTACTTGTCTCAAGTGGCATGCTGATTCGCTTAGGAGGAGTTGAGTCCAGGGTGAACATATAGAGGCAGTGAACTGAAACAATGCCACATTAGAAAGTGGACACATCTGCAGACTGGGTACTGCCGAAACATCTACAGATTAAGGACGTGACTTCCTTTTGAGTAATTAATTCTCAGAGTCACACAACTGTATGAGCAAACTCAACCCTACCTAAGTATAGACTTGATGCCTTGTTAATCATTGTTAATTAAGCCACAACTTCTACCATTACTACACCTACACACCTACCCACACACATACACACACACACACACACACACACACACACAAACATGCACAAACACACACACACACACCACACATTGGGGGAACATGGAATATACATCTGTGCTGTGTATAGCTGGTTTGCTAATTTAACTAACTAACTAACTAACTAACTAACTAACTAACTATTATCACTTGGGAATTAATCCAGGGCCCCTCGTATGCTAGGAAAACACATTGAGCTGTATACACAGATCTCTTACCATGATTTTATTTTAGCTTGAGATAGGATCTCATTAAGTTCTCAAGGACAACCTTGAGCTAACTCTATAGCCCATACAGATTTGAACTCATCGTCCTCCTACTTCAGCCTCCTAAAGCTGGGATTATGGCTTGTGTAACTAGCCTGGCTTATATTTCATTTAACTCTTTGGTTTAGCATGAATTAAAGAACAAACAAACACAAAAACTAAAGTTTTGTTTTGTTTTTTCTCAAATTCAATAAAGAAATATAATCAATCAGTCAGTCTTACCCTGAGGTAGTTGAGGGTGAAGTTTGTTAGACCCATCCTGGTGATATTTTTGGACAGCTGATCCAGGACCTGAGGATCTTGTGCCTAAACAGGGTAGGGGGAGGAAAATTATAAATTTCACTCCTATGAGATGGTATTATGAAAACATAAGATTATGTTGTTGCTAATGAGACATGCACTCTTGACACTGTTGATCTTTCTTGCGGGGACAGATTGCTCTAGACAATTTAATTTACATTTGGAAGTTGCTTGCATCTAATACTTAAGAACATTTTGAGATCATTTCTGCAAAATTAGAAAACCAAACTGCCTCAGATGTGCATTGGAGCCAGCAAAAACAATGTTACTTTCTCTGTGAGAGACCCTGGCTGGCCCCATGTCTTCAGATGGGAAGTCACTGGACTCTGCCGGAAGAACTCTGGTCTGAACCAGAGAAAGAAATGCTTGTGACCTTGGCAAAGCTATGCTTGTTCCCTGCTCAGGCAGGGGTACTGTTTTTACCATCCAGGATGTAGGACACATTTGAAAATTTGCAGCTACCACAAGAGATATATGATAAAATAATATATCATACCAAAATCCAGTGTGTGTGTGTGTGTGTGTGTGTGTGTGTGTGTGTGTGTAGAGTCTCCACTTTTGTATGTGGAGAAAGAGAATTTTAGCTCTCCCCCATTAAACTGAGGTTTAAAAAAGTCAATGTCCTCAATACTTTTCATCCTGTGGGATGAAAAGGGTAGGTATCACATTTCTTAAAGTATCATGGGATATAAAGTATCACAGATCACCTCAAATGTTTGGCCAGACCCAACAAAAATAATTCCTTCTGCATTGCATTTGAAAGTGAGTTGCTTGGTGGATTCTCTTTCTTTTGCTTCTTCCTCATCAAAGTGGTGCCATGCATAGGGAAAGATAAGTAAGCAACATTTCTCCATGTTTGCACTCATGGCATCACATTGGGTACAACTAGTAGAACCTTATTCTTGCCTGTTCTTTTTATTCAGTGATGGTATCATTCTTATTTGCAACCATAGATAAAAACATAGATGGAAATGACCTTGGAGCAATAGTTTTCAGTCAGTTTCGAAATAGAATCTTTATAGACACTGAGCCTCTGTGGGAGGATCTGGCCCTACATAACTCTACATAACTCAAGCAGCTAACAACAAGCAGCGTGCATTGTGATTGGAGAGCAGCCAATGATGGACTAATATTGTTCCAACATTTCTGCTGCTGCTGAGAACAGATCACCAACATCTACTGAAGTCTTACTATGATCCAGGCATCATACAAGAGCTTTGCAGTCATTAACTTGAGTCTTCAAGGCACAATCACAACCACATCATTGTACAGATGAGGGACTAGAAGTCCACAGACATCATATCAATTGTTCAAAGGCACTCATGAGTAGGAATACAATCTTATGAGCTCTCAATGTATGGCCTCAGGTCTCATCCATACCCTTCTAATGGATTTTTGTGTATTTTGGGAAAAAAATTGATTAACCAGACTTCTCCCAGAAGGTCTGAAACTGGCTTTGAAAATTCAGAAGGACTTGAAAAATGGTGAATCCAAAGAGGCAGAAATAGGTGTGCCAGAGCAGAAGGCCCCGGAAAAGACAGAAACAGGGTTGGTAGGTAGGAAGGAGAAGTCTAGAGGGACAGCATGAAGTTCAAAGGCTGCATGACAGAGTTTTAAACAGCACCAAGTGGGTCACAGCCTTGGTTTTTGCATATTTGAACTGAAAGACACTGGGCCTTCTCCTTCCTTACTTTGAAAATAAAAAATAATAAGTCAACCCTTGAGTGTCAACTGCAGATTAGATTTTCAGCAAAATTCTTGGTTTAGTAAATTGTATAAATGGTATCTGCCGAGATTTGTTCTCTTTTGATTTCTCAGCGTTTCTTAGGGCCATGAGTAATTCAGGCTCATGATGTCTGATTCTGTTGCATTCCCCTTTCCCTCATTCCAGCCAAGCATCGTGTTTAGGACCCATAATAGATCCAGAGTACAGGGGCCTTTCTTCCGGTCAGATGGTTCTAATCAGAACTGGAAGCTGCTCCCACTTCCTGTTTTAGTTCAGATTCTCATTACAGGCTCATACACCCAGGTAGAAAAGCATCTGGTATAGAGTTACTGCAACTAAAGAAAATAGAAGCTATTCATCAAGGGAACCTCCCAAACATAAGAAAAATAACAAAACAAAACAAACAAACAAAAAACCTCTCATAAGCTTAGAAATAAAGGAGGCAAAAAAGAGCTGTGCATTCAAATGGTTGAGAGGAAGATGCAATGCTTAGAAGTCATTACCTAAGGTGTGGTAATAGCAGAACTTTGTTCAGACAGAACTGGGTTCTTTGCTGAATAAGAAGAAAGGGGATAAAATAGAAATGACATTACTTACGTGCATGGCTAGTATGCTTCTGGGGACCAGCTCCCTGTACTGTCTAATGGTAAAGTGCCACGTTTTTATTCTCATGAGGTCATCAAATGTGAACTCCAAGATCAGCCTGCCTTCTGTGCATACCTGAAATTGACACAACACACTCATTTGCAATGCAGTTCATACAAGCAATAACTCACATCAACTACCCAATATAGTATTCTTTGAGGTTCTCGGACAGTGTCCCCAGGGTACACAGGGACAAGCTCTAGAGTCAACATGTTCAGAAGGTTGCTCAGTTGCTTATTAGCCACAAGTACCAGTCATTCTGCTACCAATGAAACTTTTCCTGCTTCTTATTTTTCATGTGGAAACATGAAAAACATGGGGCTCAAACCCATCTTCTGGGGACATTAATTCAAAACCAACTAGTACTTACTTTGGTTCTCCCATCGTCTTCATTTTCATGATCATCCTCCCAAAGTTAGTTGCCACAGAGACATTATCTATCTATCTATCTATCTATCTATCTATCTATCATCCTGACCAGTTTCCCCTCCTTTCCTTTCTTCCCATTGCCTTCCCCTTCCTCTCTGTATCCCACACCCAACCCACCCCTCCTGTTTCTCTTCAGAAAGGGCAGGCCTCCTATGGGTATCAACGAAGCATGGAATATCAATTTTCAGTAAGACTAAGCACCTCCTCCTGTGTTAAGGCTAGGCAAGGCAACCCGGTATGAGGTATTGGTTCCCAAGACCTAGCCAAAGCTTTAGGGACACACCCTGTTCCCACTAATAGGAGTTCCACAAGTAGGCCAAGTTACACAACTGCCACATGTATGTAGAGGTCCTAGGTTGGCCCCATGAAGGCTCCCTACGAATTCCTATGAGCCCAGGTTACTTGTTTCTATGGGAATTTTTTTGTGATGTCCTTGACATATGTGTGTGTGTGTGTGTGTGTGAGAGAGAGAGAGAGGGGGGGGGAGAGAGAGATGTCGACCTCTCTGGCTCCTACAATCATTCTTCCCTCTCTTCAGCAAGATTCCATAATATCAGCCTAACATTTGGCTCTGGGGCTCTGCATCTGTTTCCATCCATTACTGGATGAAGGCTCTCTGATGACAATTGAGATAGTTACCAATCTGATCACAGGTTGAGGCTTCGTATCCACTATTGCTAAGAGTCTTAGTTGGAGTTATCCTCGTAGATTCATGGGAGTTTCCCTTACATCAGGTTTTGACCTGACCTCAAAATGCCCTCCAAATCGTTTGTTGTCCTAATTTGGGAGAAACTTTCCAATGAATTAACTGATGCTCGTGTGAGTTACTACATAGTTACCCATCAAGAGTACATCTTCATTTCCAAAGAATAACTCCAGAGAGTAAAATTCTACCCATTGAAGTAATACCAGTCACTGATGCAAGGAAAATAGAGGGCTGTTTAGAAAATACACTAATCACATCAGCAGTGGCAAGTCCTGTTTATATTACACAAAGAAATGCCTACTCTCTCACCTTCCTAAGAATATATGTGATTAATAAAACATAATAGAATGCCAGAGTCTCTCTTCCCTTATGATCAGCATCAAAGGCATTTTTAATTTTTCATAATCATATTCTTAACACAATGACTTTGAAAGGGAAGAAGATAATACAAGGCAACACACACTATTGTCCCATTTCAACTGTGAGACACTAGGTGGAGGATAACATAAATAGCTGCAACTAGTTAATAAACCCGTATTAGCTCTGGGGAAGGAGTACCGTAGTGCATGGAGGCTTTGAAAATAGATGTTAGTAGATTTGCATTCTGACTCTACTTTTCTCATTTGGGAACTTAGGGAAAATCCAATATGCCCCCACACCATCCAATTTACATATCAACAGAACAGAGACAATAGAGTTATTGAGAAAACACATTTCAGGGAATTCTATATGTAGAATGCTGGCGACTGTGCCTGGCATGAGTAGAACGGTGAAAAGATGTAGCTGAACAGATAAACAGAACCAAGGAGAAGAGAGAGTTCAGTCATGGCCGCCGCACAAGAAGCATCTGTGAGAATCTGTTCTGAATTAGTGTGGACAGAGCTTCTAGACTCCATCCATTCTGTCCTTTGTAATATGATGAGTCTCTCCTCGGACTTTCAGGGACAAAGATTTCCTAGTTAGCACAAATATGTGAACTTCTGAAAGCATTGTAAAAATCAATCTGTAAAGATATATTCCAGGAAGACGGTGGTTAGCAGTTTGTGTCAAGCTTTCATGAACTATGGCTAGTCATTCTCTTCTTGGAATAATACAATTTAGCAAGTTTTGGCTGGCACAGGCAATGGTTGGGGGCTTTCTGTGTACTCTGATTGGAGGACCTAGTTTCTTCACACAATCTGAAAGTTGTCTGGGAGAATTACCATGTAGAGTTCAGTAGGGGCTTTGCTCAAAAAACATGCATTTGCCATCTTCATTTTATCAAAGATCTCTGGGACAAAGTGAGATAATTATTGATAATCTGGGTGAAGACCTCTACCTCAGATCCAATTAGCAGAACTTGTGAGTAATTTCAGACATGTGGGCACCCTTCCTTAAAACTTTGAGAGTGGTTGTCTGCTGAGCCTGATTTCTGGCATCTCGGCCATGAGTATTATGTGAGTAGAAATGGAGATGTTGTTAGTGTCCCTAAACCTTTCTTCCAAATACATCTTGAGCACTGGAATTAATTTATCATGGTTTTCAAACAAGTATCATCAAGACTAAACCAACCAACTCTTTATCCCCTCCATTCAGGTATTACTCTTATAAAAGTTGCCTGCAGTGACAACTTTCACAGAAAGGAAGTTGTGAGAGTTAACTATCAATGGGAAAACACACATTTATAGGCTATACTCTTTATTTTTTTTTTTTTTATAAGAGATGGGATTATTGGCTAGTCAAACATATTTAAATGTCAGGGTTATTGTTATTATTGTTGTTGTTATTATCATCTAACCTATTTGTTTCCTGTCTGTAAACCACAGGGTCAGGGCAGATAAAGGCTCTGGTTTGCTTCTACTAGAAGCAAGTTTTATGATGAGAAGGCAAGCATATTGTCCTGATATACTGCTGAATTGGAGGATCTGCAGGGCCCTAGTTAGATGTGTTGTTCACTCTGACATAGCAGACTAGCCGGGCCTTCTTTTGCAGATAAACTGTCTCAGGCCTACAAAGTGGAAAGTTGCCACAAGTCTTGGGCTCCCTTTTTAGTCAAATGGGTCCTCTTTATCCAGGGTACACTATGGGTAAAGTGTGAATCCTTAAAATTACATCCCAGTTCATTACAACTGATTTTTTTTTGAAAGGAAATTAAATGACTTCCAAAAATGAAAGACAGAGGAGAATTTTGATCATTGCTCTTTTTTTTCCCTAAGTGATTATGCAAACAACACCATCCCAAGATTTGGGGAGAACCCCTTTTATAATGTAAGCTAAATGAAACCAAAAAGGTTGTGGTTTGTTTGTTTTCTATGCAACCAACAGGAACCATAAGAGAGGTACATATGAAGGAATTTTTGTCTCATTTTTAAAGAAATATTAAAAATTAGCATAGCTAATAAAATGAAAGTAATGTTTTTTTTTACTTCAAAAATATCTGTATATGTTTATTAATGAATACAGTTAGTGAAGCTTTTATCTAACATTGGCCTTTAAAGAAAAAATTCCTGCCTTCTGTTGGAATCCAAAAATCAAAAGGGTCTCCAATTAAGAAAACATTTTCTGTTGTGCTGAATTCATGTTACCGTACTGTGAGCTCTGACATTTTGTTTCTGTGGTAACCAAAATCAGCTGATTAGTTGGCATGGCAACAGAAAAGATGTAATCCCAGCAGACACACTCTAATCAATGCCCCCAGCACAGATGGTCTCCGGAGGATCAACAAGAAAGAGCCTGGCAGGCATTCAGTTGATCACGTGCTAGCTTGAGACTAGGCCAGGAACAAGAAAAGTAAAAAAGAACATATCTCAAACTACCCAGTAGCTTTTTAACCCCTTTCTGTCTCTTCCTAATGAAGTAACTTCATCCACACTGTTGTATGATTCAACGGTTCCCACAGAGCTTCTATGAGACAACCCGTGCATTTTTTAAAGGTGGTGTTGATTTAGGTTTCTTATATTTATATGTGAATGGCATGAGCAAAATAAAGAATATAGGATACTTTGCTATCTGAATTTTACCTAGAGAGATCACATATGTAAATGTATAGCAAGGAGCTATGATCCTTAACACAAAGAGGAGAAATTATATACTATAATGTGACTTGCAGGATAAGGTAAGAATGGTAAAGCAATCGTCAAAAATCCAAGTGAATAGCATTTGCTTAGAGGAAAATTGTTTAATGTACTTCCAGTTTATCTTCGTAGCAAATAATTTCATCAGAAATAATTGAGAAGAGGAAAAACATCCATAAACACGTGATTGCAGAAATGATGAGGGTATTCAGTAGTGTCTATAACTATTGTTTTAATTTGCAAAACCCAAGAATGTAGCATTTACGGTGTCTCTCTCAGCTTCCTCCTCACATCCCTGAATATCACTCAAGAGTCTTTGACTCTGAGAGGCTCCCGGCATGCTCTTCTGATTATCCAGCCTTGTTTTCTATTTGATGTGAAATTGAAAACATAAAAGAAAGGGTTTGTTATGTGCATTTAAAATTCCAATTACATATTTATCCTTAATCTATAATGTTCCTGGTATCAGGAAATTACAAAATGCTCAGTATACCCCTGAGGGATATTTAATATCTCTGTTGATTAGGACTGTGGCTGATTTCTGATTCACTAGTTGACCAAATTTTCATAAAAGCAACTCAGCGCCATTGGGTCAAATGCTATTTGGGGAGAAACAGTTTAGTGATCGTCTAAATAAGAACAATGTGAGCTGCCGACAAATAATGTGCTAAATAATGCCAGAACTAAGACCAAAATGTCTGCAGTGGTTTTAGAATTCCCTTTCTTTGTGGTACCAAGAAGTCATTGGCTCATTGTTTGTTTAAAATAGCCAAAGTGTTTTATTACCCGAAACGGAATTATTTTTAATTAACACAAGAGCTAAGGAAAATTAGGAAGATTCTTAGAGTAGCGTAGCAAACATCAGGGGTGGAAGGAGGAGGTGGGGAACAGAGGAAGGAAGGGATGGACCGAGGGAGAGAGAAGAAAAATGAATCCTTTGAAAGATATCAAATTTCCTAAAAATAAATGTGCATAATTAGCATCTGGATTAAGTCCCTATAATGAAAGTACATGTCCTAGAAAGAGCTATATTTCATGGGGGTATTGAAATATTCATTACAGGAATAGGCAAATAATACTGCCTGCCCTGGAGCAGAATGACATGGGTGGTCCAAATAAGGGATGCTCTCAGAGCCAAGGGAATTGTGTTCAGGTCTTTCTGGTGATTGCCTTGTTTTCCTGATTGCCTTGTTTCCCTGAAAAAAAAAAAAAAAAAAAAAAAAAAGACACTGGACTCCTAGGGAACAGAGCGACATTCCAGAAAAAAATGCAGCCAAGAGGAAAAGCTCAGTGTCTTAACTAGAACGAAAATGGCACTTGGTGGTGTTTCATGGATTCCTCAGAAGAGAGAGATGGGTGTAGCACAGTCTGAAATATTCCATGATACATATCAGAGCAGCTCACTGTGCTCATTTGTGAGTTATGACCTGACCTGAGAAAGAAGGAAGTTGACTAAATATATAAAAAGGCTGCCACAAAATGTTTTTTTAAGGTTTTTTGTGACTGCAGACATTAAGCAGTTTCTGAATGATGGAAAAGTTTTGTTTAGTTGTCATGTTTTGTTTCTCTTAAAGCATAAGGAGGTAGCATGTTTTATTTGAATCAGCTAAAAACATTAATGTTTGAGGGGAAGACTTTTCCTGCTCTACAAGGCTTTGTAACTACAGAATGGAATAGGATGTGTGTGCAACTTATCTTCATGACTATTAAAATGTTGTTTATCTTCAGAATGAAGTAAGTCATGGCAGATTAAACCTTCATCCCAATGGCCATTCCCTTCTGTGAGCAAAACTCTCTTCCCAGCGCAGATTTCAGCATTCTTATAATGCAGTTCTCTGAAGGATTCCTTTCCACTCTGTTGATGTGTTAGGCAGAGAAAACCCCCAGCCCTTGCCATATTAAAAGTGCTTATTGTCAAAAACCAAGATGCAATGGAGTGAATGGTAGTTGATGGCTTGCCTTTTCATTGCATAGCCATGTCCTGTGCCTTTGGTTTCACACTGAGCACTGAGAACGATCGAGGTACACTAATGCGGAGGATGATACTAATATGAAGCATTGAATTATTCTTTAAACAAAATTTCATTAGCAACACATCTCCAGTTTTCCAGTTCGATTTTTGGTAATTAGCCCTGATAATCCAACACCTGTTAGCTAGAAAGGGCTACCTGTATTTTGTTCTAAAAGAGATAGCTGCTATCATGAATATTGCAAAATAGACTGGTGTGGAATTTTAGTCCATATTAAATGAGCAAGTATTCACTAAAGCAAGCTTCTGCAGGGCTGAAGAGACAGCTCACTGGCAGTGCATGCGTTTCGCATCAAAAATAAATAAACAATAAAGTTCTATTTCCTAACTGTTGTGACTGACTGTTTATTACTGTTGGAAAGGGACATGCAGGAATTGTGTGATAATGCTACCATGAGGTCCTCAGTGAGGGACATATCCCACATGTTGGTATGACATGTAGCCATGACAGACTACAGGTGCAAAATACGGAGAAGACAATGAGCCCCTGCCTCTTCTGTTTTACATTTCATATCCTTCATAGGCTGTGGCCTTGGCCCCAAATACTGTGTTGACTGGCCCTCCCCTCTTCTTTGCCTCTTATAAGCAGCCTCCATGTCTGCTGTGCCCATTGCTGAGTTGCTTGGCTGACACACATGCACGCAATACCACAAGGAAGCAGCCTGGTCCTGTTCACCCCTTTTGTTTGCATGTGACTAGCAGACAATAGTTAAGGTGTAATTAGTGAAATAACGTCCTCTTTGTTTGCTTACATTCGGAATTCCTGAACATTTTCAGAATAATCAAGCACAAACACTGTCTGTATTCCTTCAGTTATCAAAGACTCATTTGCATAAGGCACAAAAAAAAAAAAAAAAACTATGGAAGCTGCTGAGGTGAAGAATGCATCCTCTTCCTCTTGGCTATGTTTGTGCCCGAGCCTGGCCCATCCATACCTTGGTGAACATGGGCTTCCCGTGCTGTGTGACCATGGCACACTGGTCACAGTCTACCGTGATGGATGAGTTGTGGTAAGACTCCTTTGAGTGTTTGAGGATGTAATACAGGTCGGTCACCCCTCCTTCAAACACGGTGCTAAAATAACGGGGGATGAGGGTCCTGCCGATAGCTGCAAAAGAAACAGGGAAGAATAAGCCATGAGCACGCATATCCAACCAATACTCTGAACCCACACCCATACAGTGGCCAGCTGGATCCAGTGATCTTTGGAAACTGTGCCAGGAGCCATTTCTCTTTCTAAACAGCCATGACCCATCTGGGTTGTAAATAATAAACTATAATCCCTAACTATTTGGGGAAAATGGGACCACCATCTTGCTGAGGTTTATGTACACTAAAACCACTAAAATAAGAGTTAATAGTTGGAAACTAATGGGGACAGGGCACTTATACTTGGGTCCTCATATGCACTTTTGAATGAACATATTTTATGAACAACCAAGACCCAGACAGCCCACTTGGCTTGTCCAATGTGCTATTTACATCTTAATTGCCCAACTATGTGTTTAGCTTTTATAAGTAGCAAGAGTATAAATTTTAATACCATGATGCCTTTTAGTTTGTGAAATATATTGGTAGTTTCTCTTTGGGTTTTCAGAAAAACAAAACAAAACAGGGACAAACTAATTAAAGTCCCAAAAAGGAGACTATGAAAATAATTAATATGAAAGTTTCAAAGTCACAGGACTTGTAACATAGTCTTGAACCCCACATATGCAAACATCAATAAACTTTCTTTTTCCAATAGTGTGTCTTAAGCTGGTCTGAAAACTGGGGATCTTTGATGGGGAGCCTCAATCCATCCAGGCATCACAACCATGCAGATTCTGAGTTTTCTATCTGTGTTTGTGCTAGGTAAAATGTATCACTGCCCCAAAGAGCCCAGTTTAAGAGAATCTGATACTTCTGCTTGCTCTAAATTGGTCTCCTTCATTCCATATGAGTTTGAGCAATTTGTGTAGCTGGGTTTTTCTTATATATGAGGCTTCCTAACTCAAGACCCGCTGTCACTTCAGTAGTGATTTGAAACCCTCTTACAGTGGAAATCACAACTCATAAGGTCAGGAATTTTGCTTATGTGCAGATTTTAAAGGCAAAGTCCTAAAGTCACTCTCAAGTAATCCAAAGTTTTTTTTTTTCAAATAAATCTCCCACATCCACTATATAATACCCTCCAAAGACAAAAATAATATTTAGGATAAACAATCAATGAAAGCTTTAGCTAGGAAAGATCACACATCATTTCCTGAAAGTTTAGTGTTTAATTTAATTTTAAAAGCATCACTGTTAATCTACTCCATATGGATCTATAGCTCTTTTGTACATGGACTTAGGAAAAAATAAGTGTAAAGCAAGTCTTTTGCCCAACTGCTCCGTGACGTGATTCTTAAGGAACCTGGATTCAGATGACAAACCTTTGAATAATTTATGCTATTGCTATTGCTTCCTTTTTGCTGCAGGTAAGATCAATCAACAAGTGTGTGATAAGCGAGTCGTCCAGGATCTTGGTGATGCTATCCCAAATAATCCTTGTACATACATTTCCTAAATACTGACTAATCCCGAATATTGCCTGTTCCTTCTCTGAATATCAAATGCAAATGAGAATGATTTGAGTCTAGCACATCCCCCAGAAAATGCATAACTAATATTACAAAGGAAACTTTACTGAGCTGAAGACCTTATTGTACTTCTCCAGACAGATAAAATTAATTGAATGTACTTTGAATGTTCTAACTTAAAGCTAATTACCATAAATCAGCTCAAGTATTTTGACAATTTGGAATCTGTACTATTAAGAATAAATACACACCATAAAAGTGAAGTTGAAGGGTGAAATATTTCACTATAACATCCAAGGAATTGTCACATTAAAGAAGGTTACGGCAAATAATTGCCACTGGATTCATCACACTGTAGTTTATTCTCTATAAATCATATATACTTTAATAGCTCTATAGAATGCTTCGCTATTTATTAACATAGTTTTATTCAGTCTAAGGAAAAAATGAATGGGGAAAAGTATGCATTTCCTTAATTTTAACCTTAAATTTGTAATGACTTCCTCAGTCTTAGACAATGCCCAAGACGAATAGGAAACATATATAGAATGAAACATGGCTTTTGTGCATTCAACGGTTTCTGGTGCCTTAGGGAAAGACTTGGAGACTGGCATGTACTGAGAGGCCCACTTCCTTTGTGAGACTGCCCTGTTATGTTTCCCGGGTCTTTTTGGAATTATGCACATAGTGCCTTTATTCACTCTTGGGGCTGCCACGCGGTGGCCCCGGTGAACCATGGCAGTGCTGTTATATGCTTTGTCCTCCCTCCTTTGGCCACTCTGGTCCCTGTGATCTGCTTCAGTTAATAGAATGTGGCACAGCTACCATGTGTCAGTTGAAGAACTAGAAAGTTCTACCTCAGTGCTTAGGAACTATGTCCAGCTATTCTAAGACCACCCTACTATGAGAAGCCCAGCCAGGGAATGTGGAGAGGTCTCCTGAAGAAGAGAGTCCTCTATCCACCACCCAGCACTACTCTTCAGGAGTGAGACCATCTTAGAACTACTTCACAATGTTGTTATAGGGAGCTGAAGTGAAGCACTCCTAATAAGCTATTTCCTTGCAGAATGCTGAGTGAAAAGAAAGAGTTGCATTTCAGAGTCCTTTCCTGAAAAACTTGTAAATCATGGACATATAGAAGCTTGTACAAAGTAAGGCAGCATATTGTCAGTGGACTGATCTGAGCCTTCATCTCAGCTAGGAGTCAATTTATGGGCCCTGTGGCCTCTAGGTCCTCTCCTGCCTCCTCTTTGCTCTTCATCCTTCTCCCTTACTTTTCCTACTTTCCTCTTAGTCTCAGGATAGTTACCTTAAGCTTCAATTGTTTGCAAACAGAGAAAGCTTGGATAATGTGTCCTGTTCCAATATGGGAATGGTAGCAAGTACAGATGAAGAGAAGGGACAGAGAGGATCAATGACAAGAGATAAGAGTTTCTATTTGTACACACACTGTGCAAAGCTGCAGGAGATTAAAAGGGATGTCAGAGACTATGTTAGTTTCCCACTGCTGCTATAACAAATCACCACAATCGCAATGGCTTAAAATTTCCCAAACATATTATCATCTTAGAGAACCAACGGTCAAACACAGGTCTTGTTCAGCTAATGAAACAGTGTCAGCAGCTGTGGCTTCCCTTCAAGAGGCTCCAGGGATGTTGTTTTCTTGTTTTGTTCTTCCTAGCTGCCTATCGTTTTTGTTTTTGATTCTTTGCTCATCTGTAAACCCAGCAGGTGGGGCCCTTGTAGGACTTCTTTTTCTTCCCTCCTTCCTTCCTTCCTTCCTTCCTTCCTTCCTTCCCCCCTCTCTCTCTTTCTTTTTTTTTATGATCTCCATATTCCATGTTTGGTCCCTAACCATTACACTGGACTCACATAAAAAAAAAAAAAAAAAAGTCATGATAACCTCCCATCCCAAAGTCCTTAATAATCAGACCAGGATGCTTTGCCCATGTAAAGGAGGATTCGTAGGTACAAAAATCAGAATATAGGGTATAGATATAGATAGGATATAGGGCCATTATTCTGCTTATCGTAGAGAGGATGACAATAGCATGTATTCTATAAAGGAGACAGTAACACACACACACACACACACACACACACACACACACACACACACACGGCATGCCCTCACAGTGTGGTATATAAATTGTGTGTAGAGTTAGGTGTGGTATCTTACATTTATAATCTCAGTATTCAGGAAAGTAAGGAAGGAGAGGTGCTAGAAATCTGAGGCCAGGATGGGCTATGAAGTGATGCTCTTTCTCCAATAAATGAATAAATAAACCAATAAAACGTGCAATGAGTGGGGTAGTTCACCAGAGCAAAATGTGTTCACCATCGACCCACTGTATACCCATTCATTTGCTTTGTGAATATTCACTGAGCTTGGAGCAGGTGCAGAGCTCCATGACAGTGCTGGACACATGAACACAGACCTCCATCCTATCTCTCAGATTCATTTCTATTGGGAGAGTTGGCAAATATCCAAGTGTACATAACAGCATGTGATCGATCATTCATAATGCTTAAATTTGTATTTGTGATTTTGAAGTGTTCCCCAGTATCTTCTGAATCCCAAGTCCAGAACTCAGCTTTATATTGTGGGAACCCTGAAACTAGCACACTTTATTAATGCCACCATGGAGCATAATGTAATGAATTGCTTTGAAGATCTGGGGACATTTCGGAGATTCAATAATCTCCTAACTCACGGGCCACACCAGTTCTGACTTAGGTTCACAGGTAGATGCTAAACTTACCCTTTACACTTATGCTTTACTTCCTGGAAATAAAATCATTTAAATATTGATATACATAAATCTATGTAGTATTCCCATGGAAAGGCTTTAGGTATCCTTTGAATGAGATTAAGATCACATCAGATAACAAAAAGTATTCTATTTTCCTAACATATTTTGATCAAAGTTCCTCAAGTTAGGAAGCATCGATGGGTGGATAGTCAGGGATTTCTGTTACCTTAGGTAATTGAAATATCATAATATATATATATATATATATATATATGTGTGTGTGTGTGTGTGTGTGTGTGTGTGTGTGTGTGTGTGTGTGTTCAGAAAAGAGAAAAGAAAATCACATATTAAATTATTCATGGACTGGAAGGTTTACAAAGAAAGTTCAAATACTACACTTTGTAGATAAATATATTTAGTCTGGAAATAGCTAAAAATTTATTCATAGCTGTTTTGGATGTTGAGACCTGGACTCAAGTTCCTTGTAAAGTTTCTATTATGTTTTTCCTCTTGTTACCATTTATACCCAACTGCTGGGATTTCTCCATGAGGAAGTTGGTAGATGTGTGGAAGCAGAACCCAACTTCTATTCTGTCAGAGTTACTTCGAAGCATGTTCAGAATCTAAATGGTATGGGTTAAGGAAATAATCTAATTAGGGAAGTACTTGGAGTTCAAGCATGAGGACCTGAATATGATTCCTAGAATCCACATTAAAAGTTCTGGGAGGCAGGGATAGGAGGGTTCCTGGAGGTCTTGCTGGGCAGCCAGTTTACTGGTAACTCCCCAGAGCCTCTCTCAAAAATAAGGTAAATTGTAGTTCTGATGAAAACACCCAGGGTTGGCCTCTGGCCTTCCTGAGCATAGGCCCACAGAGTCACATCCACCCTCAAAAGAAAAGTAGTACTAGTAGGGAACTCAATGTGAAAATAAAACCTTTCCAAAGCAGAAACCCCACCTTATAGAACATTCTATCCCTGCTGTAGATTTCTAAAACAAAAACCTTTCTCAACTCTTAATGATGTTTATAGGTAATTCACACAAGAAAATCACACACAGAAACAACCACATGGGAAAATAGTCAAACTGGTAATCAACGTACAAAATTAAAGTACTAAATAAAATCATTGTGAGCTTGTAATGAAATAACACATGCAAATACTTTTAGAAAAGTGAATGTTGAAAATTACTCCTCATATTGAATTCCTCAACTCAGCCTTCCTAGGTTCCTTCTTCAAATGACAGTTCTAAAAGTCATGTCTCATTTGCTCTGGGGTTCTCTATGTCTATTGTGAAACTATTGTACAATGCAAGATCTCTTGATTTGTGGATCCTTTAGTTAGTAATTTGGATGCTGTTAATTTATGTGTTTCAAAGGGAATTCAATTCTGAAAACTAAAAGAGATTGAAATCTGTGAAAACTGGGAATGAGAGGAAGATTTGGAGTTAACAGTGTGCCAGAGTAACTTAATATTTCAAGGTTAGCCAATGATTTTCCAACATCGAAGAGAGAATTGTACAGCTACACAATGTTCCTGATAGAGAACATTAATTATATTAAAGCCATTGATTATCTAATGATATTTACAGTTTTTCTCAACATGTTCATGAGTAAATTGGTTACCTAAGCCTTTATCATTTGGACTACTCTGCTATAGCTGCTGCATTTCACAAACTCACTCTGAAATTCTCCTGCAGTAGCATTGGGTAATAAGTGTAGATTCATTAAATTTTAGACTCATTTGTATTCATAAATCCATGAATGTATTATGCTAACGTGTAAATGAAAGTGCTTCTAGGAGTGATAAAAACAAAACTGATGATTTCACATAGAGAAATAACCATTATAAATAGTCAAAACAATGAAAATAAAATACAAGACTTTGAGGTGCTATGGTTTGAGTCAGATTCTCTCATTCTTGAGAAGCTAACTATGTGGCTGCAGGCCATCATAGTTTTCATTCTAAGATGGCTTTGATTTATTTTCTCTACCAAAGCAATTTAATTTCAATATCATCTCTCTAACGATATTTCTTTCTTTTTCAAAAATTCATTGATTTCATCTATGCTTCTTAAATACCTGCTATGGGTGAGGCTGTTCTAAAAGTAGGTAGAGGGTTTAGGGTGGTGGCAAGTAGTGTAGGCTGAGTAGCCTGGAGTATGTCTGTGAGGAGTTGGAGGTAATTTTTTATTGTAAAATGTCTCCTGTGATGGGAGATATGTGATGGGAGAGGGCAAGGGTTAGGGCTCAAGAATAACAATAGACCTTAGACATGTTTGAGTTTGGATCGAATGTGTTTGATGGATTATGATATCATCAAAAAAAGGAAGTGTGGTAGGTGCACTATCCAAGAGATCACCTATCCAAGTTAGAGACAGAGTCAGGAAAGTCTAAGAAAAAGGGCTGCCTTTTGTCCTACCACACGACACTAAAAGGTTTTGGCCAATGACATCTTATGATGAACGCACTGAACCCATTAACTAAAGACAAGGAGATGGATGTCATGACTTCATCTGACATGAGTTCTTCTGCTGTATAAAGCCTACTCACTCCTAACCATGGTGCTGTTTATTAAGTATTGAAACTTTACGTCATAATTTATATATATCATAAAATCATTTTTAAAATCTTTACTTTTTAATGTCAAATTGTTTGTAACTATACATTTAAAAAGTGAACTTTTAGATTCTTTTGTTGAACTCAAAGAAATAAGAAGGACATGGTATCTCTTAAATCTTCCCACACAGGGTTATGGAATGTATGTCTATTAATCTAACTGTTTATGTCTTAAACGATTTCCATAGAGCTCTACTGAATATTAGGTGTAGGAAAACCTTTGTTTCTTAGATACTTACATATGTTGAATGGTGTTGTGATATTTTAAAGCGTATTTCTAACCAAATCATATATCTGAATTTTTCTATTAATATAGTTTTTAGACTAAGTTTTGAGATTCTTTTTAGTTAAAAATTTTATTAATATAGAAGCATTCAATTAAATATATGTTTTGATTAGAGATATGGTTAAAAACTCACAACACCATTCAGCATATGTAAAACAACAAAAATATTGAGTAATTTGTTCCTTTTTCCTTTCCAATTTATTGGTGCCTTTTCTCATCTTACTGAAGCAACTCTTGGAGAGGTTTCAGGGAGAAACTGAAATGATGAGTGAGTGGGCATTCTCCCTGGCCACTTACTATCTTTACAGATTGACTCAAGGATTAGTTGAGTTCTACCTCTTGTCTTGAGATATTACTTGTTGTGGAAGGAAATTTTTCTCCAGTTCTTGTATTCATTATGTTTTACTCTTGAATCCTGAAATATATTTAACTTGATCAAACATATTTTTTTAAAACTACCAAATTTCCCTTTGAAGATTACTAATGTATTTTCAAGTATTGAACAACATTCATGTTCTTAGTGTAAATTTTACTATTTGTTCATATGCATCTATAGCTGAAGAAATTGCTATATAAATTAATATATAAAATGTATTTTTCCTTCAATATATACTAGTGAAAAATGAATTCTACACAAGCCACCCTACTGGGAACCAAATTACAGTGACAAGACCAGGAAAGAGATACAGTTAATTCCAGTGGTGCCCAGAAATATTTCCTAAGATTTCTGGTATTAAACATATCTATAGCTGGTTCCATATTGAAATGTTTAATGTTTCTATGGTTTGAATAAGAATGATCTCCTTCAGAATAGCACTGATTAGTTCCCAATTTATGATTATGAATGGTATTTAACATGTGTGGGAAAATATAATATAAAATACTAACAATCATTTAATGAATATAATTAGCTTATCCATGATTATACTTGGCACCCTCATTTTAAAGGCCAGATTTTTTTTATAAATATGCTATCAAATTTTAAAACTTTGCCATTTAGGTCATAGGGTGTGCCTGTCCCCATGTTAGTGATCGTGTGTCTGTGATGATATTTGGTAGTCACGGGCATCAGCTTGCTAGGTTACTGCTTCCTATGGTCTCCAGAATTCCATTCCAACCCACTGACCTTGTTGAAGAGAAAACAATGCTTCAGGAATTCTTATGAAATCATTTCAGCACACTTTTCTAGGCTGTCCCAAACACAGCCCGGCAGAGATGACCCCAGTCATTCCATTCCACATTTTAATATCAGCACATTTTGTCTGGTTGACAGAAAAGCAGATGTGTGTTTGCGATTTTCAACTTAATCCGGGTCAGGAAGCAATGGGCTTTGGCAGTTTCAAGAGTGGCTAGGAGGTGGCTTTATTTCTGCTGCAAGAAGGCAGGCAGGTAGAACTCAGCCCTCTGGAGGGCTGGATATAATATCAAACACTCCTTCAAAGGTGCTAAATGGTCACTAAGGTGGACTTCTCTTATACTTAACACTTGTCAGAGGGGCTGAAGTCTCAGGAGGAGTTTGTCTGATTCAAAACTAAACCAGCCAGATCCCTGTTCCCCCTTCCTCAGCTAAATCCCAGCTTCCTCTCATTCCTCTGTGTTGTTGACACATCCGATATCTTCGGAAACCTTTGTCTCCCATCAAGCCCCGCTGTACCACCCTTCGGGGGAGTAGTGCCCTTTCCCTCTTTTGCTTTCCAAAGTCTCATTTGTGCTCTGAAAGCAACTGTAAACTTACACAAGCTGTGCATTGATGGGTCTCCATTCACACACTGGCTCTGCCCCTTAGCCATGTTGTGACCCTTTCAAGGCCAGTCTCTTCATCTGCCCCGTAGGACGGCAGTGATCAATGCAGTGAGTGAGCAGTTACATGTGCTAACACCACACACATGCATAAAGTGGCAGTGCAGAGGCTGGTGTTGTGTTAAATACACGCTGATTTATTCTTACGTCCCCATGTTCTCCATGCATAGACTTTGGGACACTCTGCTGAGCTATATTTGTTAATTTTATTGTCTTTCAAATGTAACACCCAGAGAACTTCCTGAAACAGTTAAGTATCACAGTATATACTTAGGAGATGTTTGGCAAACAAATGAACATGGACTTGCCCTGTCTGTTTAAATAGTCTGTTGATCTTAAATCTCTATGTGAGCACATGGGTTTCCTGTGTAGAGATCTGACCACATTGAGTTCAGGTCTGGGGAAATAAGACAGGGAGAAAATAACAACAAGAATTTACTTTATTTTCTTTTTCAAAAAATAATTTTGTTTTAACTGATACACACACACACACACACACACACACACACATATGCCTATGTATGTATGAGCACATGCGCACATGCATGTTGGTGCCTAGGGAGACCAGAAGAGGGCATCAGATCTGGAGCTGGTTATGGACTGTCAGACATGAGTGCTGGGATTTGAACTCTGGCCTTCTGCAAGAGGTCTTTTAACTGCTAGGCCCTCATTCCAGCACCAAACCCAGAGTTTTAAGTGCTTCTATTTGGGATCCTCACATTTCATTGTTCAAGTACAAACAAAACAAAACAAAACAAACCATGATTTAGAGACTAACCATCTTGAAAGGCTAAAGCTATTGCTGAAATTTGCAAAAAGAAATGATGCCTCCCATCTAAGACTACTTAGGGTGGGTAGGGCTTCTGTCTCACATCGATGTGTACAATTCCCAGACATCTAAACTCCATATGGAAAGCACACTGCTTAGGTAAAAGAGTCCAAGTCAGCATTCCAGAGACATTTTACAAGGAAGCTGAAGTCCTTGGAAATAAGAAGCAGTAAAAGAAGGTCAGGTTCACATTCCACAGCAGTCCACAGGGGCCTGTGCTTCTGACCCCTAGATGGTGTCGACAAGGGAAAGAACGACCATTCTGACAGAATTAAATGTTGCCTAGGCTTCCTGGCAGCAGGACATAACGGCTGACTGTATCCACCCGTCTAACGAAACTGCACAGGCGCCAGCTGCTGGGGCTGACATTCTGTGTACTGAGTTTTCAGTGAAGCTCAAGGATGCAGGAAAGAAAGGGTACCACTTGGCGTCCAGTGGGCAAAGACTCAGCATTGAGTGGCTGGTGCTTGTGCACACTTTCTGATATTGCTCGTGGCTAAATATCACATATCTCTCACATTCCCACCATTGTTTAATCTGTTGCTTAAAGCTCCCACTTCCATCCAATGGTGGCACTGTGGCTCAATTCATATAGTGAAATGAGACCTTGGGATTATACTCTATTGTCTTTGGGAAGACAAAGGATGTTCTGATGTAGAGATACAGAGGGGTAGCAAACACAAAGCAGACATCAGGAATTGAAAACAGGGAAGCTAAACCAGGGCAGGCATAGTTCTGGCCTTTTCTCTGGCTCCCTCTTCCTGATACTGTTAAAACTAGTACGAAAGTACAGGGAGACATCTGGACTTATCTGTTCCAGGATTTACTAGGCCTTACCTCCTCCGTGGTCTGTACCCGGAGTCAAAAAATGTTAACTAGGACCCACCCTGCCTGCATGGCAGTACCAATTTTAGCTTATAGGGGCTGTGTGATTCTGAAGTCACTCCAGTCCATGCTTTTGCTCTACTGGATAGAAATGGAAATAGCATCAAATTCTCAGGGTCCTAAGAGTGTGCAGGAGTCCTCCTTGTCTGTGGCAGATGCTTTCCAAGATTACCGTGGGTGTCTTGAAGCACTAGCACTGACTTCTGAATATGTCTTTTCCACCTATATACACACCCATGACTAAATTTAATTTATAAATTAGGAAAATTATAATAAGTATTAATATAGCAACAGTTTCCTCAAACATTGTGTGGATATGGTTTATCTCTCTAAAATACCTCATTTTATTCAGTATCCTTGTGATGTGATAGCAGGACAGAGGGTAGCATATACAGCATTAATACTACTAAACAATGTGGCAATCATGCCCTGAGTGAGCCAGAGTGGGAATATATGTTACATCACTATGCAATTCACAGAAGAGTACATTTTATAACTTATGACTGCAAGAGCCAAAGGTTGTAGATGGCTATGACCAAAGAGTGTTTTCTGGACACAATAGGGAAATTGAACATACGAACTTAACAGCCATTGTGGCAGGTAGCATATACAAGGCAAACTCAAGTCAGTCAAGATCTCAACATGGAGGGAGTGAGGGGCTATTGTTAAGTGATAGTTGCTGGACATGGTGAGTTGCTTTCAAGGATGTGGTTGGTCTCTGATAAGTCAATCACATTCTGTTATTTGGCCTGAGCCTCAATCCCAGGACACATTGGTGCTGGATAGGTAAGTAGTACCAGCTACAGTGCAGGACGTTCTGAATGGCAGGAACTCAATACATGAAGAAGAAAGAAGCACGGCTTGAAATACATGTGTCACACCAAACAAGGGTCATATAAACCCAATCTGCACCCTTCCTCCACATGTTGATAAAGAACAATATAATTTTAAGCATTTCTCATAGATGAACTTGCTTCTGCTAGGAGCTTCTGAGGGCCACACACATGCACAAGCCATGATTTCTGTCTTCCAGGAAATCCCAGGACTAACTTTGTTTACTTGTCTCCCAACTTGCCAAGAACTCAATGGGTAAAGGCAAGAGAAGAACACATTGGAGGTACACCCTTCAGCTCAGTTGTCATATTTTCTCAAGTTTTGGAAATTCACAGTACTCTTTGCATCTTCTGTAATTGAATGATGGCTGGGGCATACCTTGCTGCTTTAATACCAGTTCTTCAAGAATCTTCCCCTATCCACTCCCACCATATTTATTTTATCCCAAGGCTTTTGTTATCAGAATTTCACTCTCTCCAGAGGGAACATTTTAGCAGCATAGGTTTATGGCTACCGTAAAGAAGAAAGTTTGAAAGGCAAAGCCAGACGTGATCCTCAGCTTTATAACAAACTCCTGTCAAAACATAACAAACCGCAGCCAGACATGAGCCACAGTGACAGAATGCAAGACCATAAAGATGATGGAGATCGGACAGGACAGGCACTTTATAGAAACAAACACCTTCCTTGCAAGCAGATAGGGTAAGCAGAACACTGAAAACACTCACTAGAAAAAAAATGGTCAGAAGAAATAAGGACAAAAACATAAAATTCAAATGACAGTCCAGCCCAAGGAGATAAACCCAAGGCAGACAAAGAATCCAATTTTACTAAATCAAGCTGACATCTCCCCCTGACTTTAATTGACCCAGTAAGCTGGATCCTGAACAAACATAAAATTAAGCAGCAGTTACATTCAATGAAGAAATGAGCTGCCATTGTGTAGGTGTTGAAGTCCCATCCTCTTAGGACACACCTTGGTTTTGTGTAGGAACTGTGATCATCCATTGCCTTGGACAAAGCCACTAAGGACCCAGAACATATAGCATAAGGTGGAAATTTTTGGAGCTGAAGTTGGATCCTGCATTATACACAAACACCAGTTCAGGTTCCTATAATGTCATGGGAAAGGAAGTGTAACTAATGTGTGTGGCTAGCCGAGAATGCCAATCACAGCAAAAACCTCTCCCCTTAAGTAAAAACCATTAAAAACCAAAGAAGCATTGCTCTCTGTTCACTGAAGCCCTTAGTGACCACAGGCCATAGGCTTCAAGATATCCTTCTTGAAGTCTCTCTAAGGATATTTCCTTTACTAGATATTTTTTCTAAACACTATTTTCCTGGACAATGATTTTCTTTCACTATGAACCACTTCCCCCATGGTATCATCTCGTTCACATAGGCCAGATCGGCAAGGTCTACCTCTCGTGAGCTTCTGTGAACATCCTACATTTCCGACTATAGCTCTCAAACTTAGATTACATCAAGGGAGATGTTGAGATGAAGATACCCAGATCTTGTCCTTAGCAGTATCTGCTTCAAGAAGGCTCGGGATATTTCCAGAGTCTGATGTCTTAAGTAGTATCCTCAGTGCTTTGGATGCAGGGCTTAGGCGATATTCAGCATCACTCTGCTTAGTCTGAGTTGTCTCTACAGCTTTTAAGTATATGGGTTCATAAGGATGAGCACCTGGTCTGCCTTATTTATAGTTGCCTTCATGGGTTTATTTGTCAGAATGAATACAATGAATGCATATTTGTTCATCAGTATGGGTTTACACATGTGTACTATATGTGGTGCACATGTGCACATGGATATATGTAGACGTGCACACATAGTAATTAAATGAACATGCCACATTGTACTTAGCAGGCTACAGAGTCTGCTCAGCAAAGACAAAACCACCTGCTGATCACAGCCTGGAGTACCGGGTCAGTGTCTACAGCCTAGAGTTGCTACCCTCAATTCTTCCCATTGATAGGATGCTGGGAGAAGGGATGGGATCTCAGCAAAAAAACTAAACACAAAACAAAGTCTGCTGCTTCCAACTGTTGTCAACAGCAGGCAGCATGCTGACTGGCTTCATCCAGCCAGAAAGTCCTCAGCGGCCACCCTGAGTCACCACTTGAGAAGCTCCTATGCCTACTAACCCCATTGAGAGGATGAATATTTCTGTTTTACACAGCAGGAGCTAGAGGGCATCATTGTGAGAGGACTTGGGGAAGCAGTTCTGAAAGGCAGTCTTCCACTCCACTAAACATGTTCTCCATCTTACCCAACGTTCATTAGAGTGGGGTCTTTGGGTGATGAGTAGGCTGGAGGTGAGGGATTTGCAGCAACCTAAGGAGGTAACTCCTGGAGTCACCTGGCCATTGTGAACATGTATGAATTGATCATCTGTACAATTCCAGCTTGTTGTGATACGAACAGTATCTCACTGGCAGATAACATCAGTTGTCATAATAAGCTTTATAACCCCCAGAGCTCCCTCTTGGTTTTGCAAATTGCTCATGCATATCTTTGATATTTTTTTCTTGGTTTCATGGGGGATTTGGAAGGGTTTTATTCTTTTTACCAGAGAAGTTTATGTTAAATAAAAAGGAAAAAAAAATAAGGTAACACACAAAAACATGGATGGGCATATCACCAGTACTTTAAACATCATGGAAAATATTTTAAATCTGTAACTCAGTATCTATAGTCAAGGCTGTATGCATTTTGTATATGGAAACTATATTTTTTTTCTCTGACAAAATAATATGAGGCTTGGGGTATAATCATTTGCTCCACTTCTCTAGTTCAAGGCTGTCCAAAATTTGGGGGAGGGAAAGAACTATATATCTTTCCCAATCAACACTGCATCTTAAATGTTTGAAAAAGTGCCTGGCACTGTGGTCAAATAATTAATATATTCATTTATCATGCTCACTTCCCTACAGTTGGAAGATCAAATGGGTTTGGAGAGAAGGAATCAGAGAATATTCAGGAATAGGGAAGATGAAAGCAAGAAAAGTCAGATAAGAGGTAAGTTCAGAGTAGTTGGAATTACAAGACTCAGACCACTTAGAAAGGAGAACCAGTAGCAAGATAAGATTAGGACAAATAAAGCAAGCTGAGAATAAGGAGCATGTGTCCATTACAACACATTGTTGCCAAGAAATAGGGTTTCATGATGCTGTAGGGTTCTTCCCGGTCTCTCTGGCTTTGTTCTCTTTACCTGGGGAAATAGAGAGGGGAAAAGACTGGCAGAATCTTATCAGAGTGTTTAATGTTTCAAGGGAGAAAATGGGCATGTGGGGCATGACCCTTTCCTTATTTTATTATTCTTGCATACAATCTCTGAAGGATGTGTGTTCTGCTCAACTTCCCCAGGCAGCAAATTCAAGCTGAAATAGTGGCTCACTGTGTTTATCTGCCTATCTCAAGATTCAGTTGGGAAAGAACTTGGCCCACTTTTCTAGTAACTTCTTATAACATAATCATACATGGTGTCTTTTATATTTATTGTCTTCACCTTATTTTTCAATTGGTTTGGATCCTATGGATTAAAAAGGTCACTCCAAAATTATTGGGAATCTCAGTTTACTACCAAACAATTCCGGGAGAACAAGTAAATTTTAACTTGTTTCATTCTACAAATACCTTTTTTTTTTTTTTTTTTTTTTTACATTCCCACTGTGTGTATAGAATGATGCAATGTTTCAGAGCACTTACGATTATAGAAGTAATCAAGAGACAATTTAAAAGACAGAATGGGGTGTATATATATAATATTCTGCACCCAAAACAGAGAAACACCTATTAGTTGAATATAAGTACTTTGCTATGTTCTTGACCTTGTTATCAGCGTCAAGAACAAGGCATATCCTTAGGCATCATGATGGGATGGTTGCCTAGATGGATGGAAAAAATGGGTGTATCTTTCAGGACAATGTTGTTGTTTTTTGTTTTTATGAGAATGGCCCTCATAGTCTGAGATGTTTGGATGAGTGGGCCCTAGTTCATGGAATTGTTTGGGAGGAATTAAGAGATATGGCCTTGTTGGAGGAGGTGTGCTGTTGGGGTGGTCTTTGAAGCCACAAAAGTCTATGCCATTCCAGTTGTTGTCTGTCTCTGCTCATGGTTGTTGTCTCAACATGTAAGCTATCAGCTACTGCTCCAATGCCAAGCTTGCCTGCTTTCTGCCAGGCTCCTTGCTATGACAGTCATGAACTCACCCTCCGAAACTGAAACCAAGTCCCCAGGTGAATGCTTTCTTTCATAAGCTACCTTGTTCATGGTGTTTCTCCACAGCAATAGAAGAATAATTAAGGCATATAGGAAGATGTGTGTTTAGAAGAACATAGCAATCCCGTTTGTCTCAAGTTATAGCAGCAGCAAAATATACAGGACTTGAGCTTTCACATTCATCGTCCTAAATAAGGTACATAATTTGAAGGACTTCCAAGATAATATAGTAAGGATTTTCCTAGATAATTGTTACAGTTTAATCTCTGTTACTATGGTGAAATATTCCAACAACAACAACTGTAACAAAAATCAAGCTTGGGGGAAGAAAAAGTTTGTTCTGTTTATGCTTGCAGATCCCATTCCACCACAGAGAATGTGAGGGCAGGGACTCAAGAAAGAAACTTAAAGCAGAAACCATGGAAAAACGCTGCCTATTGGATAGCTCCTTAGCTCATGTTCAGTTAGCTTCCTTATACAATCCAGGACAGCTGATCTAGCTATCACACAGCCTATGATGGGATAGGGCCTTCCCATCAATCATCCTTGACATAGTCACATATATACATCCATGGCTTGTGGCTACAAGCCAATCTGACTTTGGCAACTTGTCAGTTGAAGTTCCTTCTTCCCTGGTAACTCTAGATTGTGCCGAATTGACAGTAATAACTAACCGGGATAATGACCTGCCCCATTTAACACTAAAGAAAAGATGTATTAAAGGAAAGACAAATTATGCAATAGGTAGGTGGATTACAAATGTACTCAAAGAGCCTCCTGCTTTGTTTTCCAATGAAACTTCTTAGCTCAGTCCGTGAAACCACGTAACCACTGCTGCAGGCAGAGACAGCCACTTGGGTTTTCTTGAATGGGCCAGGCCATACTTGGATAACCAATAGCAGAGGCTTCTTTAGAATCAGAGGATCCACAAATTGCACTACATGGTCCAAGAGATTAGCATAAATTAAAACTATGAAATGTCTTGCACCTAGGAAGCTTTTGTTCACCATTGGGTAAATGAGTTAATGAAACAGACACATTTTTTTTTAAACACACTACCTCATTACATGTCACAGGTAACACAGCGATTACAGTCATGGCAAATAGTGATGTCATCATTTCCCTTCCATATCTGAATTCCTTGGAATCTTCAGAGAAGAAAACGATGTCTACAACAACAGCTACTGGCCAAATTCATGTGGAGGTCTGAATAAAATTTTTGAAGTTCAATTATTCATTGGAGACAGAAAATATTAATAGGTTCGAAGCAAGCAGGAATAGAAATAGATTGAAATATGCCAGAATTTACATTTCTAAATTTTTAACAGTTTAGTTATGTTTAATTTTCTCTGTTAATATTCACACCAATCATGAAGAAAGTCAGAGGAAATTTTATGGGCCTGGTATGGAGTAGGAACACTTGTTAGGTAAGAAAACAAAATTCAATCTCAGTTAATTTTAGAGACTCAAAATTATACCAAAACATTGACATGAATTTCCTACTGTCCCAAAGTATGTGATATTCTATAATGATTTAAGTTCTGAATAACCAAAGAACTGTCAGTAACTGACCTCACTATGTTTATCTTTCTGCACACACTATGCACACACTCAACCAGTCCCAAACATTACTGCTCCTGCATCCTAAAGAGAAATCCATGAGCAGAAATTAAGATCCAAGAAGTACTGCCTTTGTCTACGAGCTCACCCCTGAGTCTCCAGTACCCAGCCTCATTCCTGGCATAGAAATGGAACTCTATAAATATTTCCTGAATAATAAATAAATGATGCCTTAATGAATACATCTCACGAAGAGTATCTGGGAGAAAGAGGAAGACGAAATAAGACATTCCAAGTGAAAGGGACAAATTTTTCTGCAAGGATACACCTTTTAATTGCATAAAATAAATGACTATCAGAGTGCTGCTTGTTCACTTGATACTAAGAGGTTACTGAAGAAGACAGTATGGTGTCTGGAGAGTCAATGTGTCACATACCTGTTTTGAAAATGGCTTAAAACATTCTATATATTTTATAGAGCCTTAATACCCATCTTCCAAATCACCTCTAACACTATCAAAGTTTCCTTAATTCATCTGTAAATATTATGACCCAGTCCCACAGAGGAAAAAAATTCATACTAAACTGAACTAATCTACCAAGATTCTGCACTTTACACAGAGTTTTTCTTCTAACCAGCAGTGGAATATCCACAACAGCTTAGAGTTCATTGCCACCAATTTACACTCCTTTCTACTTGTTTTAGCTTCACAGATGTACCAATACCACTACTGAAACAAAAAAATGGGTAAACTTGTTTGCCAACAAGCTTGATGACATGAGTTCAATCCCTGAGACCCCACATGGAGTAGAGAACTATTCATCCAAGTTGTCATCTGACTTCTACAATCACACAGTGGCACATACGTGTGTATATGCACAAACACATACATACAAGTAAATAAATGTAACAAAATTTTCCTACATAGAAATTTGTGAGCTCATAGTTGATATGCTCCAATGCAGGAGCCATTTCTACCATTTATATGCATCATATGTTGTCATGTTATAAGCCTCAGGTACATAGTATAAAACTGATTTTTTGTATGTAAATGAATAAATAAAAATGGAAATAATGTTAGTAACTGACAACACTTCTTGGTATGTGCCATTCACTGGATTTAGTATTGTGGTCAATCTGTCTCCTTCAATATTCTCAGTGACTTCACCCAGAAGACGTTATTATACCAATTTTATAAGAAAAATGAGTCTTCATTCCTCATGGAGGGATACTCCCTTAGCCTAAAGACACAAGAGAAGGCCTAGGCCCTACCCCACATGAGTTGACAGATTTTGATGATCTGTCAAAGGCCTCACCCTCTCTGGGGAGTGGATGGGGGGTGGGATCAGGTGAGGGGGTCATGGGAGGGTGAGAGGGAGAGGAAACTGGGATCCACATGTAAAATAAAAAAGATTAAAAGAAAGAAAGAAAAGAAAAATGAGTCTTAAACATATGAACATCAGATTGCAAAATGAACCAGTCAATCCATAATAGACCTTGAGCTGCCTCTTTTGTTTTACAGGTAAGATGGTCATGAGACTTTTACGTGTTTGTTGAACTATGAACACAATTGAATCCGTCCCCTACCTACCACTGTAATATAATTGACATCAGCAATAAGCAATAAAAGTGCTGCTAGATTCATACTATTTTGTGAATTAAGCCTACAAAAGGCAACTGGTTATTACTTAAATATTAAAGAGCTTACTTCTCAGGGTAGAATCACAAAGACAGACAAGCCTTTATATGGGATGGTCCAAAGAACAAGCCACATCTACCCATCTGTGGAAAGCATCTTCCTGTAGCGCCCATGGTCTTCTCACAGTCTAGACTCCGTGCAAGGATCTTCCATACCTGGTCCCACCATTCGCATTTCATTGTCATTCTTAACCATCTTTTAAACCATATATGTGTGTGCACTATGTGTGCACGTGTATGTGTGTGCGAAGGCCTGAGGTTGACGCTGTGCCTTCTGAGGTCACTCTCCTCCTTGTCTATTGAGGCAGGATGCTTCATTTAAATGCAAACTCACTAAAGTGGCTTGTCCAGCTGTTCACTCTGCTCCAGGGATCCCTACCTCTGCCCCCTGAACACTGGGTTTATAGGTTGACCGGTGTACCCACTTGGCTTTACACAATATTAGAGATCAAAGTGTGGTCCTCACTACTACACACCAAATGGTTTATATCCCAGGCCATCTTCCCCTGGCTCCTGTGTCCTACAGTTTCCCTTTGTGCTATCATGCTTCTCTCTGTATCTTGACAGACCACCACATCTAAGGATGCCATGCACTCTTGGTTTTTGCCTCACAGAACCTTTTCCAGTTCCTCTGTATTCGCTAGATCTCTCTTTCTTCTGGGTTTTAATTACTAATGTTTCCTCTGCTTGGAATGTTAAATCTCCCTCTAAAACCCTGGGGAACTTGGAGAAAGCATCCCTTAGTAGAGTGAGTTCTTCCATTCTTTTTGTTCAGTAGAGCCAGTCTGCATCTCCCACTGGATTGAGCTGTTTATCTTCTGGTGCACCCCAGAAGATCACAGGCTGGCTGAACCACACTTCTGACTCACTACATCATCCCCACAGTACCAGGAACAGAATGTACTGGATTCACATTTGCTGTATGAATGAGTTACACTCTGAAGCCCGCTGGGAACTCATCCATGAAGACAGCAGCTTGCCAACAGGGCAGACCTCAAAAGCAGTCCCGTACTCAGAGCAATGTTCTGACTCCAAGGAAGAGAGAGTTTTGGCAAAAGCAGTTTTAATCACACAGCAAATACTTAAAAACTTAAGCAAAGTCAGAAAGTTCACTTCTTTTGATAGGAAGTCAGTCCAGACTGTGGTGTTTTGTTTAAACTACAGAATCTATCACTATACAATGCCTTAAAGATCCCCAGACAGCCAGTCAGTCCTGCCACACACCACATGCACATAGAGTCCCCATCCCCTTTCGGTCTTGGAACTGCAAAATGTCACAGTGGGAACACTCGGGAGACAGACATTTCTTTCTAGCACTCTCATTTATGATGGTATGGGGAACTGGAATCCTGAAAGACTACTTGGTAGCACACTGTAGATGCAGACTAAGTTAGTGTGCATTGTAGTATGTCATGGACATCTCAACCTTGTGAGTTTGGATTGTGATCAATTCATTTGTATAAATGAGAGAGCTGGGACTTACAATTTAGAAGTGGCTAATATAAAGTTTTACACTACTGGCGAAGCTTATGATTCTTTCCTCCCTACCTGCTATGTTAAAACTCCTCATTGCCACCAGAATACATGTGTATATATCTCAGCCTTGGAAAAGACCTTCCTACATCTTACTGCTACTCACTTAATTCCATACACTTGAAAACCAGCCAGATCCCAGCGAGAAACTAGGCAGGTGCAACCCATCCCTGTTTCTGGGGGTCAACTCCCAAAGCTTCTCTTTTATCTCACATCATTACCAACATCTTGTGCTTACTTGCTACAAAACCTTTAAAGAGAACGAAAAAAGGCTCATTACGAAAAGATTACTGGCCCAAGTACACACAAAAAAAGTAAAATTCCTTAACCTCACTGCATATTTGTTTCCTCATTGAAAAAGAAATTTGTGAAGGTCTGACCACAAGTGACAAGTATTACGATCATATGAATGACTCTTGTTGAAAGAGCATTCCTCTTGTATTGGAAATATAAGCCCCCGTAGACATTCTCTACTGTGAAGACATATCTGTATCTGGAGGGGAATAGTGCAGAAAACTGACCTGTTTGAGTGGCTATAAAGGGGTGACCCGATCTGCAGGTGGATAGTGTGCAGACACTCTGTAGCAAGCACAGAGAGTTGTATCTAGACTCTGCACAAGGTTGCTGATGCTGTTGTTGCTATTCAAGGAGTTCTCATGGGAGGATGCCTGGAGCATCCTCTCTCAACACGCCCTTCCATGATGGCTGCATACTCATAGTTAAGGTTTCTTGACTGTGAGGCACAAAACATGAGTCACTTTGGAAGGTCAGAAATGAAAATATTATTTTCATCAGTGTCGTCCCTTTCTGCCCATAATTCCATTTTGCATTCTGTATATTTGAGTTTAATGTGCATGGGAAGTTAAAAAGAAAAAAAAGATCATCGAAGATGTTAGCAATATATGGGCTGCTCTGTGGTTTGTGCCACTAGAAGCAGTGTGCTTCTGTTCTTTAGGACAAGAACATGTGACGATGTTAACAGTAGACTTGCCCTATCCACCCTTTTGTATAACTATTTGGTTTAGATCATGAAGATCCTAATTCGTTTTCTAGAAGGAAGGAAAGGAAAGTTAATGGTTATATATCACCGTGGTCATGGCCACCATCATCATCATCACCTATTCTTGTTAATTTCCTATTGCAGGGATAAACACATTCTGACCAAAAGCAATTTAGTTAGGTGTAGTGGCTTAAATGAGGGTGTACACCATTGGCTCAGATATGTGAACACTTCTCATTTGGTGGTGCTATTTGAAGATGGTTAGGAGGTGCAGGTATATTGGAGGGAACGTAACACTGGGGGTGGGCTCTGAGAGTTTAAAGACTCCATGCCACATCAGCATCTTGCTCTCTCTGCTAGTAGTTGAGATATGAGAACTCAGCTCCCTGTCCTTGCTGCCATGCCTTATGATGATGAACTTGCTTCCCTGCCCTGATAGACTCATTCCTGTGAAGCCATAAACTGAGAAGCTCTTCCCTCTGTAAGTTGCTTTGGTCATAGTGTTTTAACACAGCAATGGGAAAATAACTTTAATGGAGGAATTACTTGGATTACAAATACAGGTTGCAGTCCATCATTGAGGGAAGTCAGGACAGTAACCCAAAGCAGGATCCTAAAACAGAAATCGTGGAGGAATGCCGCTTAGTGTCTTGCTCTCTGGCTTCATCATAGGCCCATACCTACCTAACCGTCTTTAACAGACTAAGACATCATGCCTGAGGATAGTGCTGCCTACAATGGGTTGGGTTGCCATGTACCAATTAATAATCAAGATAATCTCTCGCAGACATGATCAAGCGGATCAAGAAAATTGTTTGGTTGAAACTTCTTTTTCAGGTGATTATAGACTATATAAAGTTGACAAAATTAATGTTAACTAAGACCCTGCCATAATCCCTTCTATTTGACAGTGGTTTGGTGAATTACTTCTAGCAATAGAACAGAATATGCAGAGGTGATTGGTCAAACACTTCCCATATTAGGTTATAAAATGCCTATGGCTCACTCAGCCTGAGAATGCCAGTTATACTGTGATGAGTCATACTGTGGATTTTAGTTTTCCAGTTCACAGATAACCAAGACCCAGGTCTGCTAATAATCATGCATGTGACCCTAGAAGCAGATGCCCTAGGTGAATCGAAGTTAATGCACTCCCCACTGACACCTTCATTATAGAATTGTGAGACCACTGATCCAGAGACCCTCAAGAAAGATATCCCTGAACTCATAAACCACAAAAATGTTAATATAAAACCACTGTGTGAACATATTATTTAATAATTCTCCCAGAAGGCATAGGTTGTTAAATGAAATGCCTGATGCCAGGTATAAGATATCTCACCTCAAATTATTGCTTAGGAATGTTACAGAGACCCTGCAGAACAGCACAAGCTATTGTCAGTGATCTTGACTGCCCACCAAAATTCAATGGTAAGGCCCTGTTGCTGAAGACATAACACACTCTTGTCACAGGAAATAGAAAAATCTGGTTGATAGTGACCAGGAAACTACTACCATAGTGACTAACATTTGTTGTATTGGAATGTGTTATGTAGTCTTCTGGGGCAAAACATCAACAATCTTACCCAACTGTGAAAACTGTGACCTATAATAATAACTCACATGGCAAGATACGGCCATGAGTGCAATAGTGATATGAATGTTATGGGGATAAACAACTGATTTCTGATGGGATTTAAGAGGAAACATATGCCTGTCACGTTAATTAAATTTGGCCTAGAACCCATGGTTGGGAAGCTCAAAGGTTCTAACAGTACTTACTATTTTTATTTGCTAAATAGACATAGAGTAATGCTACCCTCTAAATCCCTATTTCTGTGTCTGGAGCTTAGTAAAGCCCTCAGTCATCATCAAAGTAGCTTTCACCACCTTTTTAATATTTTTTTGAAGTAGACAATGGTCAACACAGAAATTCATAATTGATCAAAGTGCAGAGGACAAATGTCATTGGATCACTCAGCCACAACTGGGATATCTTTATCATTTCTGTCCCCAAACGCCTTAGGGACCATCATGGAACAGAACTTGGGAAGTCTTTATGAGCACAAGGTCAGGAAGGATTAGAGTAGAACTGTCATCTGGACATGATAGAACCACTGCACTCATGTGGATTTACAACAGATATGGTTGCGTGCACAAGCTTTGAATACGATGAAGCCAACATTCTGGCACAAAAGATGGAGAGACTTATCAGTCCTTATCCTTGACTCAGGGCTATTGACATTTGATGGCTTCAGGAATAGAATGAGTCAGTTTTCTTTAAGGGTGTGGTCTATGGAAAGTGAACCATGGTCCCGTGGAGGGCCCCATATCTTTGCACTTATGAGTCCCACAAATTGGACTTATTGGATAGGGTATTAAAGGAGGGCATGAAGCTGGGGAAGATGGGAATGTGGAGAGATGTGTCTGGGAAGCATTAAGAGTGTAGGGTAAATATGAAAAAACTATACTGTATGAAATCCTCAAAGAATTAGTAAAATACCATATCACAGTTATTTACTGCATGATGTTGCAAGTTAATATGTTAGGATCTCACTTCTAACTTCATGCCAGTGATGGTCCTCAATGGGAAATGCTGAACAAGGCTGAAGGTTGTGGAGAAGAAAAGAATTGTGGAAGAGAATATGTTAGGAAACCCTAATGGCTTGCCTTTATACTCTGAATAATGGCTGGCCTCTTAGGAGAACCCCAGAGGAACACAGCTCAAGACCTGTGAGGCAATGGGCCCAGTTAGTATTAGAGCAGGCCCTCCAGCTAGATTGTAGTCAGGGTAACACTCACAAAAGTACCAGGATATAAAAGCCAGCTGTGGCTTGAAATAAGCTACATTTGCTCCAAGGGAGAGCCTTCTAACTCACAAATAGGATTGCAATGCTATGCTTGTTGTTACATCATAATCCCAAGAAGACTAGGACAGGCTTTACAAAGCCCAAGGATAGACCTGGTTATGGCAGCCCTCTGAACTTTAAGCCCATCATTCAACTTGGTTTCTCTTGTATTTTCTATTTGCATATCCTTGGTCATAGTCTTTGGTAAAATCCCAGGCAAAAATTTCAATGATGCTTATGTTGCCAGCTAGCAGAAAAGCAAGACAAGTTTTTCAAGAAAAGAAAAAAAAATGTTGGTAGCTTAAAATCTGCAGTTATTTCAAAAAATTAAAAGGTAAAATGAATTGTATCCTTTCAGAGCCACCTGAAAGGTATGAATCAATTTTGGACACTCAGATTGAACATGGCAGTCATTAAGGGAGACAGAGTCACCTGTGTAACCTCTTTCCACTCACAGTTCAGAGTTACTACAACTCTGAATTCTTGATTTGTTGTATTGTATTATATCCTGGGTATCATCCTGTAGCCCACATAGGCTTGGAACTGACTGGACTGCCCAAGGTGGCTTTAAACTCATAACAAACTCATGTCTTTACTTCTTGAGTACTGGAACGACAGGCAGGTACCACCACGTCCGGATAACTCTTTTCTTTTAAATATCTGTACTATGATTCCTTCAGAGGCACAGTTGCCTGGGTAGGGAAGCATGGGAGACTGTATCTATACCTTAATGGCTTGGATGTGGGGAAAGTCACTAGGTGATTTATACATTTAGGTCATGAATTATAATGACAGACCCAATTTCACCACTAGACAAAAGATAGTCATGTGGTACTGGTATCCCCTATAGCTTCCATGTGGTTTCATCACTGCAGAGCGTTGATCCCATTCCACTTCAGCTTGAGCCTCTTGGGTTGTTCATATAATGGGTCCCTCCAGCTAGTTAGCTCCCAGAGTATCTGACTCACTGTCTACGTGTGGTCCACGGGTGTTTTATGTGACCTGACCAGCTGCACTTGCCTCTAATACCACCAAGAATCCCTTTCTTCCTTAGATTCAAAGCCTTGAAGCATCCACCAGAGTGGGTATATCCTCCACCTCCTTATTTCCTTCCACAACTCCCATCTTTCTTATAAATTCTTTACATCCTTCAAAACTCAGCTCACACATCATTTCTTCCAAGAAGACTTTAATGGTTTCTTGAGACCTGGTTAGAGGAACCACCTGTGCTCCCCAAATAACTGGAAATATTTTTTGTTGCATCTTATGTATTACTTGTATTACACTCATCTGCATTTATATATTTCTTCTATAGTAATTGAGAGTCCCTGCTATGCACGTTTGTATCAATTGGACTTAAGAGATGGTCAAATACACAGGAGACATAATACTCCAGTTAATTTCTTAACATATAGTTTATTGGGGAGCAGAACAAACTGACTTATGAGGACAGCCTGGATCCCAGAAACTACATGAAGATACAAGGTGCTGATGTCAAATGAACACACATACACAGTTTTTGTGTTGCCAGTAAAGATCCCCTTCTATTCTCTGTGTAGCAGATTAGAAAAGCTTACCAATGGGCCACAAAGACCCTGACCAGTGGGTAAGCACAGAGAATGGGGAACGGTTCCAAATGGTTTGCGGTTAGTAAAATGGGACAGTACATCCTCCAACCACTTTTTTCTCTGTTTTATATCCTTCTACATAAGCTCTAGGCAAATATGAAACATATGGGATACGTTCCTCTGACTTGACTCATCAAAAAGTTGTTTGTGAGGGTTTTGTTCACTCTAGGGAGCCCTGGAAAACTGGCACCCCTTCATGATTCCAAAGCCCTCAGTGGGATCCAGCAACACGGGTGTTGTCACTTAATCCTATGCAAGAGTTTTGATACATAGAATTTGCTATTCCTACTCTGGAAGTCCATGTTCTACTCTCTCAGTTCACCATATACCAGGTGGTTCTTGGGAAATGGAAGCTTGAGTCAAGTGGCTTTTCATGAATGTAAGATTCCTTTTTAATACAGATAGTGACACACCTAGAGTCCTTGCAGAGATTGGGATTGAAGGCACATACCATTCCACCACAAATGACTAATGTTCCCCTTGAGCTACGTCAAGGATCAAATCCTGGAAATCATGGTTATGGGGTGCCCACTTTAGAGCTGGAATCACTGAGGTCCAGTTATTCTACTTAGGTCTACCGGAAATGCTGCACACGTGCAAGGAAGCCTTAACCATTTTTTTGCTTCTCTGGCCAACAGTTCTTCCTCTTCTCCCAGTCTCACCAAGACAGAGCAACTGGATATGGAACATCTCAGAGATGATGATTCATAAGCAGCAGGCTCTATTATCCCCACTGAACACTACTCTTATTAATCCAATAGATTAAATGTGTAATATTTCTTATGCAGGGCTGGGTACTTAGTAGATGAGTTGATCTCCAGACATTAAGATTCTTTAATTTACTCAAAGACCCTTCAAGCTGCAAAAAACACCTTACATTTAGGTATTTTTGTTTCCAACACTGCATCTTTATTTGAGGTTAATATTACAAATGATTTCATTACAGTAAATCCTCTTACATTTGGAAGAGAGGAGAGAGGAATGGGCTAGACAAAGGGGGGATTTTGAATCAGCCATGAACCAGAACATTATGATGATTGTAGAGAGATGACATGTTTTGAAAATGTATAATTTACCTGGTAGCCACAACAAGAGAAATGCAAAGCTTTGCAGCCGTGGAGAGTCAGAGCAGTTCAAGTAGGATTTGCCAAAAGGACAGAGGAGAAGCAACTTTGCAGGGAAAACAGTGTGATTGGCCTACAGTTGTAAGACACACTCTATTGAAGTTTACTCTGCAATTTGTACTTTATGATAACAAGAACAACAACAACAACAAAATTCCAGCTAGGAGTCCATTTGGACACACTTTGATTGAAATTAGAAGTTCCAATCTGATCCCCAACAGTGTAGGCACTGAAATTCCTCAGAGACACTTGGCTCTGGGAAAAATGAAAGTGCTGCTCTTACAAATTGTTGCCTTTGGGGACACACTTGCATCCAGATCAGCCTGGACTAAATAAATACTCACAGAGTCTATTTTGGTGGAGTCTCAGTGAATGAGGTTTCTGACACAGAACCTGGGGTGTTTTCCTTTTCTCTCCTAAGGAGTCAAGTGCTCCATGGAAATCTTTGCCTATCTGACCTTTTTCAGTGACATTTTTTTTTGGTGAGTGGGAGGGTGGTTGAAAGAGAGCGGTTACTGATATAAGCATTTGTGTGGGTTTCTAAAAGATGTAATTTGACCACTCTTAAGTCGAGAACATCTGATTAATTAATTTCACAAATGTTTATGGAATGCTTCCTCTGTGCCAGGTGCAAGGCTGACCACATGGTCAACCAGTGGTCCCCATCTGTCCTCTTGGAGTTAAGACCTACTCAATAATCATATGCTTCACCAGTCAATGTGTAATAATATGTTATGGTCAAACCTACCCAGAGGAATCCTGGGTTCTCTGAGAGATTGATAGGGACACTTAAGTACAATGGGGGTACTAAAAGAGACCAATAAAAGGCTTGGGGCAATGGCATGGGGATGAATTATTGTTTATTATCCTAACCATGGCCATTCCTTGTCCTACTCTCCCATAATGAATCCACAAGGAGGCTGTGAAGGCAGATGCCTGTAATGCAAAGTTGAATAACACATCCCACATCAAATGAGAAGGGATGGGATGAGTGAACTCAACACGGGAACAGACATCAGGCTTCAGAGTTGGCTCTGTCACCCAGCTACTTGACTGGGTACCAGTGAGCTCACTTCTCTCTACTTTGCTTTTGTATATTTGCAATGAGATATAAACAGAATCTATCTAATTGGATTAAATGGCTATGAGAATGAAGTGAACAATCCCTGGATAAAGAGCAGGGCAAGTGACAGATGGTGACAGCAAGCTCTAATAGAGGGAGGGTGCTACATGACTAAAGAAGTAGGAGTGCAGACAAAGGAAGTAAGTATCTTTCTAGAAAACATTGTCTAAGTGAGCCTCAATCTTGTCCTCCATAACTACAGAGCAGAGAGTGAGCCTCATCCAGCCACAATTAGCTAAGTCAGTGGACAGACTCTAGAAAAGAGACACTCATATTTAGAGGAAAACTTAAACCCATTAAATGAAACAAACAAACAAGCCAAACAACAACAGAAAAAAATTAAATAATAATAATAAAAAAAAAAACAGGTGGGCCAGCTCTAATAATACTGTCAACCCTTTCTTCTGTTGTTCATGTGAACTTTTACTGCTTCTGTGTCTTCCTAAACATTTTGCATAGCATGATCACAGGCTGAGTCTTTTCCACTGGTCCAGTCAACTTAACAAATATTATCTAATGAGTTATTTCTACTTGGAGAGCACACCAATTATTAGGCACCAATACACAAAGGAAGGCAGTCCACTCTGCCTCCATGCAAAGGGTTGATCTGCCTGCCTTGTATACAAACAGGGGAACATATCCATGTAGTGTGTTTAGCATGGCATGCTTTACTGTAGCAAGAATCACAGGGACTTATGGGAGTGCAGGTGAGCATCCTCCAATTTGGAATTTGTCAGATGTTGGGAAGCATAGCATCCTTATAATGCAAAACAGTGAATTCAACAATAAGATCCTTTACTTTGCAATAAAATTCCAAAGCAGCATTAGAGAACTGCAAAGAAGCTTGATGTTTGCTCAAGGAGGAAGATAAATAAGAACCCTACTGCTCTGGCTTTACATTTCTTCCTCTCAGCAATGATACAGAGAATTAATTCTCACTAGAGTGTTTCCAACATTGTCTGCAGGAAAAATAAAAAAGATGGCTCCAAAATTTCTGCTGCCATGCAAAGCAATTTAAAGCTAATTACGTTAAATTGGGTCTAGCAAAATTTGGCATGGGTGTAACTTGGCTTCAGAGAGAACACTGAAATAAAGGTCAAAGACAGGTGTAATATTCCAAATACCAAACTGGCAATTTTAATGAAAAAAGGATGCCAATTATGGGAGGAAAAATAAATATAGAAGGGGACCAAAGGAATTGTTTTCTTTTTAGAATGTTGAGATGAAGTACTTATTTCATATTAAATTTATTTCCCCAACAAGTAAGTAGCCAGGAACATATTGTTGTCCTAATAGCAGAAAACTAAAGGCAAAGGGCAGATACAAAATGTTATGCAGGTGTGACAATCACTATAGAAGACAAAGACACACCTCTGGAGTGACAGTGTGACTGGAGCTGTCTCACACTGTCTTTCCTTGTGGTCTTGGGTGGTGAGCAACTATGGACCACTATACGTTTCTGTCATGGTGTGCCGATTTATAAGTGTCCCCAAAGCAATAGAAAAAGTGGACTGGAATTTCCAAAACAAATCTTATAAATAAATAAATTATCTCATGTTTGTTATGATGATGTAAAACTGCCAAGCACAGACACTATTACATCCATTTATTGTGTCATAGGATGCAGTCCTCATAACAGGATCTGCAAAGTAGATGGTATATGGTTGTTCCCAATGTACTTATCAGAACATTGAACTGTAGAGGTGAAGCAACAGGCAGTTCTTAGATCTGGTAGTTGATAGACAAAGAATCAAATTTGTTGATTGCTTAAGGTCTCTCCTATAAAGTGTTCCCCATGAACAGCCTTATAGGGTGGAGTGAGGAGGGGGGAGGAAGATTGTGTGTGTGTGTGTGTGTGTGTGTGTGTGTGTGTGAGAGAGAGAGAGAGAGAGAGAGAGAGAGAGAGAGAGGGAGAGAGAGAGAAAGTATGTGCATGTGTGCTATGAGAGAAAAAGTTTGTGCATATATGAGAAGGGGGAAGAAGAGAGTTTTCTACTCTATGATTAGACATGTAAGGTAGAAAAATTTCCTGCCCCAAATCATGATGGGAAGTTGAAAGCTACAAGTACAAGAAAAATAAACACAGGAGATGAGCTAGAAATAGAGGGGCATTTTCCATTTAGATTTGAATTTAAGATGGAAGGAAGAGAAGATGGAGATTGTAATTATTTGATGAGTAGACAGTATTTTAGGAGAAAATAACACAATGGACATTTCAGGACATTCATTTCAGGAGGTTAGTGCATGAGCAGCTGCGGAGCATCCGTGACAGACAGTATATTCCAATACACCCATCCTTGGGAATGGATGAGGAAGTCAGAGGGAAGGGAAGACTGGAGCTTGTGATTGAGGGTGCAGAACCATGAGTGGCTCTAGCGAGTGGTTTAGAACTAGAAGGAGCAAACTAGAGTTGCAAAAGAACCACAGAGGAAACAGGGAAAAAGGATTCGGTGAGGTGGTGTCTTAATACCAAATGTCATTAATAAGAAATGAAAACAACAACAAAGGATAAACATAGGTGTTTAGGAGTCTCTTGTGATGAGATGAAATTTTAAATCAGGAGCTGAAGAAAGAAACAGATATCTTTGAAGCAGATGCAGGAAAAGTACCACTTTTAAACTTGGTCATGGCTACCAACGCTGAGTACAATTAAACCCAGTAGCATTGGAAGATGCTCTGCTAACTCCTGTTTTGACAACATTTCTTTGACTACAGAATACCAAGGATTGAGAAGGGGATGGTGGTACTTGTACTTTGACTTCCCTAGGGGTCAAGTGCTTCTTGGAAGAAGGATCATCTATTGCCAGAAGTGCTTACCTATATTAGAGAGCCTGCTAGCCATTAGGATAAAGAGTACAGTGTACATCAGGCACTAAGACAATTGCCATACAAACCAGCAATGTCACTGATAAGTGAACACACAAGAGAAATGAATGCAACTAACCATGTAAAAAAGTGCATTCATAGAACATTATTCATAGTAGCCAAAACCCAGGAAACACCCAGACACCAATCAGGTAAGTGGATGCTTGGTGCTATAGCCTTACAAAGAACTATATGTTCATAAAAGAAAATGAAGAGATAGTTATTACAACATGATCGCATGCTAAGTCGAAAGGGAGCACATATACACTATGATTTCATTTCTTCGAAATGTCCCGAGCAGGCAAATCTATAGAAGAAAAACAGAAGAGTTCTTGCCAAAGGCAGAGAGGAGATTCAAAACTGTGACTGCCATATAGTTAAGCATAAAGTCTCTCTGCGGAGGATAATGCGATATTTAAAAACTGCTTGCAGCAATAGCTGCATGGCTAGATGAATATAGTAGGAATTATTGTATTAAACAGTTTAAGCAGGTGAACTGTACAGTATGTGAATCTGATCTCAATAAATCCCGTATAAGAAAAGGACAGCTCATGCTGGAGTATGTGTAACAAGTGGCAGACTATCCCCAATGAAGGAAGGATTTTTTTTTTTTTTTTTTTTTTTTTTTTTGGCAGAGGAGAGGGTGCAAGGCTCAGTGCTGAGTTGCCTCTAAGATTAACACTGAATCTAGTTCTACCAGACCAGGGTCCTTGGGATAAGTTTAAGCCCCTGAGAAAGCAATTAGCTTCTGATGAGGCCCCAAACTTTGGCTCACAAACACCAGTCACACCCTCCTGACTGTTCCCCCTCCCCCATTCCAGGAGCCAGATAAGTGAATTGCTATTCTTAGTTCCAGTCCTTGCTCAAGTCATCTCTGGAGCTTCTCTTGCTTTTACATCCTCTTCGAGAAGAAGAACATATGTCTGTGTCATTTTAGTGCATTTGTAGCTAATAATATTTATGTAGTGGGTTAAATGAGAAATGTCCTCCCTTGGCCTGGGGAATTTAAATACTTGGTTGGTTCCCAGCTCATGCCACTGTTTTGGGGCCTTGCGAGATAAAACACACAAGTGTCTTGACTTCCCCACGGTTCATTCTCTTTGTTTTTTGCTTGTAGAGGATGTGGTCTGTCAGCTTCCTGTTCCTGCCACTGTGCCTACTGCTTGCCTTATTGCTTTTTTTTTTTTTAAACTCCGTAATGGATTCTTATCCCTGTAGAACTGTAAGCCAAAATAAGTCCTCTCCTCTTTAAATGGCTATTGGCCACCACATTTTATCACAGCTGCAAAGAAGTAACTAATACCATTGGCATACTTCAGAGGTGCTTCTAGCTCTCTCCTTTGCTGCTACTGTACTCTGAACATAGCTTCTATTATTTTGCTTTGCACACTGTGTTTGATATTGGTGACTAGTCTGAGTGCCTAAGTAGAAGGATTCCTGGAGGAAATATATCCATAGCCTACATTCTGTATCCTTAATCAAAATCATAGCATATAAGCCACATGTCTGGAACTTGGGCAATTGATCTTGGCTGCTTTTGCCACTGATCACAAAAGGAAAACACTCTCCTTTCAACCACAGAACAGTTGGGTGGTTAAGTCAAGGGTTAGATAGCATACTTTGAGCAGCCCCCCCCAACAAGTGTAAAAACTTGAGTGGTCCTCAAACTCCAGCTCTACTTCCGTGAGCAGAGGTGAAGACATCAACCTTATCTGATGACTCCACATAGCCTAAAGTACTTTCTAGAATTTCATCCAAAATGTTTTGAGGGAAGGAAAAATCTAGTTAAAGTATGTGTCCTTGACTGTAGATACCATGTATTCATTTCAGTCCCTTCCCATCTTATTTGCAAAGTTCTCCAGCTTGACACACCCACTGGCTTGCTAGTACCAGACAGACTCCATAGCAGCCATGTGCTTATCTGGCTTATATGGGTTCCTTTCTCACTGTCTGGTCCATAGATGAGATGAGGAGGAAATGGATGAACGTGATAAAGACCATTCAATTCTTTTTACCTTGACAGTAGAACTTATACACTGATTTGCTGAGTATCTGGAATAAAGTTGATATTCAACACAAGTCTGACATTTTAATGCAATGGACTCTATTATTTTTAATCACTCTTCTCAACTCCCCCTTTTTTCTCTTTAAAAATTGTCTCTTTCTTATTTTTTTTTTTTTTTTTGAAAACTGCAGATCGCTCTAGCTTTTTTGAAGTCAGCCTTAGCTGGAGTCATTTCATTTATATTTATAGCTAAATTCCAATGCCATGTACTGTGAGCATGATTAATTCACAGAAGAAGGGCTCTGAAGTTGGGATGTTGTACATAAGTACAAAGAGGGCAGAGTTTAAAAATGTTAGCTCAAGCCAGTAAGTTGGCTTTTTTTTTTTTTTTTTTACAGTGAGAAATCAGACAGTTGCTGTTGAAAAATTTATGATCCCTTAGAAAACTACATTTTTATGTAGAAAAGGAAAATATTAATCTTATGTTAACTAGACTGTGGCAAGATTCCAAATCTCAACTTAAAACTTTATGTCTAGCTTCTTTGGGCACAACCCTGCTTGGAAAGTTTACCCAGAACTCCTGCTGTCAAAAACGGACAATATTATTTGATAGACTAAAGGAAGAATTGCACTATTAGCTGGATTGTTCCTTGTGATGAAGTGAAAGTTTGTCGCAAATGGTCCCTGCAAACATACACTAAGAGCCTAATCGTTCAGTGCATTTTTTATGTAAATACTTAAGTTTTAATAAACTATTTTTCACTATTTAATTTAAATAAAAATATAATTGTGAGACTTTAATTTTCTTGCTATTTCCCCAAGACTTTATATTCTGTGTATGAGTTACTTGGTTGCATGTATGCAAGCACTACATGCATGACTAGAGCACACAGAGACCAGAAGAAGGTGAAGGATTTCCTAGAACTGGAGTTATGGATGGTTGTATGATGCCAAGTGGATGTCATGTGCTGGGGATCAAACTTGGGTCCTTTGCAAAGAGCAACAAGTGCTCTTAAGCACTGAACCATCTCTCTAGATCCGCCTTGTTTTTTTTTTTTTTAATAACCTGTTGGCATAAAAACAGTACATGCATGTGTGTGTGTGTGTGTGTGTGTGTGTGTGTGTGTGTGTGTGTGTGTATGTGTAAGGAAGACAGACACAGACAGAGAGAACATTAGATTCAAATGCCAAACTTTTCTTACACAGTAACATCATGATGTGTCTCATATATTTGGGTAAATTAACCTACAAGACTCCTGATGTATTCCTTAAGACTTCCCAGGTATTCTGGAAGCTGCAGCAGATCCAGACCCTCTGAATCTCATCTCAGTACCACAGACAAATTCTTAAGCTGTTTACTCCTTTGCAAGCCTCGGACACCAACTTCATGTCTACTGGAGGACTCTCGGCAGTCCTTGTCTGCAGAAGCTCTAGATGGGTATCAGCTCTATTACTGTTATGGGATTTTAGAGATTCACACAGATACCTACACATACACTAATAAGCAATGCCATACCACTTGACTTGCTTTATAAGGGACCCAAAGTGCAAGAGTAGTGGCGATGCTGCGCGTAGGGAATGTGCTGAAGACAAGCCGCGGCATGCTTTCCCTTGAAGAGGCTGACATTTGTAGCTTCATAAAGAAAGGATACAAATCAGATACCCGGACTGCTGAGATCTTCGGTAAGAACAATCTTCTATCTGTTAAATTATGAAGAAGGTTTTTCTGAATCCCTAAAAGCTAGTGCCTATGGTGAGTGGTGATTTTAGTCAAGAGAGAAAACCACATTGTCTGTGTTAGTGTGTGCAGATGAAGCATCATAGACACAGGGCTGAGTACTACCCCTGGGTTCTGGTGTTCATGAGGAGTTGTCAGCATACAGTTTCTTAACTGTCTTAAACTTGATTTGTTTGAAGCAGCGTCTTACCTAGCTTAGACTGGCCTTAAACTCACCTTTGTAGCTGATGGTGATCTTGAATAGAGATCTCCCTGCCTCTACCTCTGAGTGGGGGGTGATTACAGGCATGCACCATCATTTGGATTTGTGGAGTGCTAGGGCTCGAACCTAGTACTTTCTGCATTCCAGGCAGACAAGCATCATATCACATGTACTATATCCTCAGCCCAAACTTCTTTCTTTCTTCCTTCCTTCCTCCCTCTCTTCTTTCTTTCTTTCTTTCTTTCTTTCTTTCTTTCTTTCTTTCTCCTTTTCTTCTTCCTTCCTTCCTTTCTTTTTTTAAATATATAGTGCAGAGTATAGGAGCTTGAAGAAACAAACAAATACACAATACAGAACTTCAAAGCTACTTTAAACAACCTGACCTACTCAGGGACTAGAATGTCAAGATGGGTGGTGCTGACAATGCTGTTTCTGGGTTAGATGCCTTGGCAAGTCTGCACCTGTGACGGCCAGGCCTATCTGTATCTCATCTCCCTGGTCTTTGTGGACTCCTAATGCCCCATGTGTGTAGTTAGGGTGTGGTTGCCTCTCTTCAGTCCATAAGTTACTTCTGGGAAGCCCTAACCCTCCCAGCCAGACTTCAGGAGCACCCCTTAAAGCTCCATCTGTTTGTGGGTTTCCATAGAGAGGAACAGGTTTAATGAAGCCATTGCTAAAACGCACCAGGTATGAGGCCGAACGCCTCAGTTACTTGCACATTTTAAGGGACTGCGGCTACCTCAGAGGCAGCTATTATATTCAGTCATTCATGCAGCTCCCCTGAGGACACGATTTTTATTTTTAGAGAAACCTCTACTCGCTGACTGTCAGGAAGCGAACACTCAGGAGGAGCTATCAGCAGTCACTTGTTTCAGTAAACATTGAATATAACATATGCCTCTCAAGTAATGTGTATCCAAACATACAATTTACAAATAATTAACATCATGTTAATTAGTCACATTAATTTATGCCACTTTGTGGAATTATTTCCTCAGAGTGTTTAGGAACGCTGCCAGGAGCTTGAGCCAAACAGTGTGAAAATGTGCCTGAAGTTAACCATCGTGAGTGCCTGTGAGACACAGCTTGAACAAGTTGTCCCGGGCCCCTGAGGCATATTAGAGGCTGCCCCAGCTTCTCAGCTAGAGAAAATACAGTGAGACACCACCTCTTGCTTTCTGCCCCAGGCCTCTTTGTCACCTCTTGCTCTCTGCTTATTATTGCTGAGTGCCCACTGTCCAAGATGCTCTGCTAGCTACAGAGGGTGAACCAGGCTGAGTTTTATATACAGCAATATTGTTCTGACAACAGTTGTCTTCAGATTTCAAAACAGCAGCAACAGCAATCTATGGTTAAGAATTATTCCCTGTAAGCAAAGCCCTGAGTGTATAAAATGCCAAAAGCAATGTGCCAACGTTTTAAGACCTCTGTAGGTGTCATCTATTATCATTATATTTTTATATTAACTTACCCATCTTTGGGGGCACACATACACAGGTCAGATGATAACTTGGAATAGTCTCCTTCCACCATGTGGAAGGAGTCTGATCTCTCCGAGATCATTAGACTCGGCAGCAGGCTCACTAGCCTTATCTGTCTTTGAAACTTTGGCATCTTCACAAAGCCTGAAACCCAGTCTCCAACTGGGTGTTAAGAAACGGAAGAGCTAGCCAGGCAGTCCAGACACAAAAGGGGGAGATGTCCAGAGAAAGGGGGCTTGTAGAGCAGTGAAAGGGGAAAACAATCAAAACAAAGGGTGGGGTGAAGGGCTCCTGAGCAGGGCTGGGCTAGCCCTGGTGTCGGAGCTAGTGCGATGGGCTGTGCTCATTCCTCATAGATCTGCTATTTTATTGGGGGAACTTATTCAATAACAGGCAATGGGACTTAGTTCTCTTCCTTCACTTCTCAGTATGAATTACAGATGCAACTAGACAAGACACAGAACCCATACCCATCATTACTCTGTTTTTTAAAGAAGACATAGGAAACACATTGGATACTAAGGTTGGAATCTATAAACAACTTATTTTTCAAAGGACCAAAATTGTCCTTTGTGAAGTTTAGTTTAGGAAAATATGTGAGTGGTGAGAATGTAAAGAATCAGTCAAGAACAGGATACCATGGATAGTGGAAGCAGTGGTCCTCCAGGGAGCCGAGTCTCTACATTTTTGAAATATTGGAATTTGTTATCAGAATTTTAAAACCTCCAAACCCCTGTCCTATCTATTTATGCAGAACAGATGATTGTAAGCACTTTATCCCATGAGAAATGTGGAGTGGGTCAGAAGATAAAATGAAGGGAAGGGACATACTGGGCAATACTAGCACCCAGAACCATCGCAGACTGGCAGGGTACAATTATTCCACGTTAGAAGCAGGCGTGTACATAAGGAGAAGGCACAAAATTGGGCATAAATGCCAAAACTCATACCCAAATGAAGCCCAGGGATGCGTTGTGAAATCCAAGGTAGCCATGACCCATTTAAAAAGTGAGGGAAATTCATGCAAGGAGAATTTCTTCACTGGTAGTGTTCCTGGCTGTGTTCGGAGAGAGTTAGGGCTCTCTTTCCATGTGGATACATTGATGTCCATAGAGGTTATTTCCTCACAAGAAACTTTTGACTTATTGGTATGAGAACCATGGTAGAGTAGTCTTGGCTAACAACAATACATATTAAATGTTACTTTAAAATTTTTTATTTAGGGCCTATTTGATCCACTTTAACTTTGAATTGGGCTCCCCTTCATATTTATCCACAAAAGTTTCAGAATCTCCAACTTGTGAATGAATACATGAAAGCTCTCCCCTAATACCCAGGAAACCATTGAGAATATAAAAGCAGCAAAAAAAAAAAGTCATCCTGGGGTTTCAGGACGTTGCGCAACTTCAAAGCGAAGCGAATGAAATCTGCACCTATTTTGCACAAACTGAAATTGCACTCGGCGGGAGCAGCACTTCTCCCCATGCAGGAATCTGAAAATGCATTTGAAAAAGTAGATCCATATTTTAATTAAAAGGGACCATTCTGAGCCCAGCATGTGGAAGTGTAGCATTAATATTTGTGACAGTAGCCATGGGGGACAAGGGGGCAGTGAGGGTCTTCCAGGAGCAGCAGGAAGTCAAGGTTGATCTTTCTTGAAGTCCAGAGTCTCACAAATATAAAGAGGTCTCTCTTTGCTTCAAAGTGCTACCCAAGGACAAGGGACATTGATGGAAGGTCTGCACACCCATTAGGGTGACTGGAGGGATCAGAGTTTAAGCAACTGAAAGTGTCTGGTGAACAAAACATGTTACGGATGTGCGTGGATACAGCAGAATGTGTGTGACAGCTAGCACCTACTCCACCATCACACGGTACATTAATGAGTGTCACTGCACACACACACACACACACACACACACACACAGATTTGAAAGCCAGGGCCAATTGCTTCATGTGTTCTAGGAAGCTCTCAGGTATACCAAATTTCAGAAGCTTTTATTGGGATTAGTTGCTTAATGGCAAAAGCAACCATTGTCAAACAGTATCATATTAGGGTATTTTACGTAAAAAATGAACCTATTAAACCAACTTGTGGCGTATCTTCTCAGGGCTATAATGCACTGGCAATGGCTGGCAGCCAGCCTTGGCCTTCTCAGCACTGGCTTTATGGACATGCATAGTCAAAGCCTAGGAACATAAACAGTCACACGTGTAGGTGAATTAATTTTTCTATGTCAAATGGATTGTTTCCTTTTCTTAAAGAAAACGTTGGCTGTTCTTCAAGGAAATGTGTTTTTTAAAAAAAATGGAGTCTGGCTTTGTAATGGTTGGCTTCATAATGACTTATTTCTTCACTGACAGCTTTAAGATCATTTTAGTTTTAAATAGGCCAGAATGTAAGAGCAAGGAGTGGGAAGGACAGGAGGGTGTCTAGAATGCATCCTAAACTCCTGCACTGGTTGGAACTGACTAGGGGAGTCCCAGGCAAGAGAGGTTCGGTGTTAAATTCCACTGATGCAGCTGTCAGCGCCAGCCCAGCACGGAGCATTGACCATGTAGCTTAATAAGGAAGAGGAACTGAATTTCAAATTTTAATTCATTCTAAGCCCTATAGAAAGGATTTAAAAACCAAGGCAGCTCAAAACATGGTTGTGTCAAACTCACCTTCATTTTAGCTTTAACATTTGATTGTGTTTGCACTGACCTGTCATATAGCACAAGGTAGTTTTGTTTGGAACCTATGGTTTATGTCCTCTATGGGCCTTTCAATGTGTGTTGTCTTGATGGAGGTGCTATATTGGAAGGCGTGGAGCTCGCAGAGTGTAGGACCTCACTGGAAGAGCAGGTCACTTGGGGATGTGGCTTTGGTGGTTACACTCTGCCTCTGGTTCCTAGAGCTCACTCTGCTTGCTGGTTTGCTGAGACCTGAACAGCCTCTGTGAGAGCACAGTGCTGGGAACTCAGCCACATCTCCCCTGCCATGAGAGACTGAAAACCCCGCAGCCACGAGACAAATAAAATAAAATAAAATAAATGTCTTTACAAAAAAGCCTTTTCTCATTTAAGTTGTTCATTCAGGTGTTACAGTCACAGCTATGCAAAAGTAACTGATGTATATTGTGAACATGCTGGCCACAGGAGTCATTTGTGCACATCATGACACACGTTGGCACATATTTGCTGAGTTTAAAGTGTTTTATTACTTTATGCCACACATTACTGCAATATGATTACTTAACAATTTCATAGAGACAGCACATGTTACAGGAAGACCTATAGAAGCCACCATTAACAAACAACTACATGGGAATTATGACTTTATTGTAAATGATTAAATGTGGAAATGCAGGATGGCTTAGCAGCAAAAATTGCTTCTTGCCAAACATGATGAACTGGGCTATCCCCTGAATCTGTATGGTAGAGGGAACAAAGTTTCTCCAGGATGCTGTCCTCCGACGTTCACACTTGAGCTTTGTGATATGTGAAGCTGTGTACATGTGTGTTCACACCCCTCCATGAGTAAATAAATAAACATAGATTAAAATAAATGAATTATTAAATTGGCTTCTACTGAAATAATTGTAGACAGATTAAAAAAAAAAAATCTTGGGTAGCACTGATGTAAAACCAGCAGCCAGTTCTACAACAGGAAAAGTTAATTGAAAAGATTAGAAGAAATATCACAGATTTAGGAGGAATGTCAATTGCAATTTCCTGCAACATAACAAAACAAAGCTGTTTGTTGTGTAAAAAAAAAAAAAAGATGTTAAAGTAATAAAGTAGACAATATAAAGAGATATTTTCAGAAAATACACAGTAATTTGGAATAGACATTTCTTTTCAACACTGAAAACAAACATGTTGCTACTAGAAAATAAGGTTCCTAGAATGGGATTGCTAGAAAATTTGAAGCTGTACATGTGGTTGGCATTACATATCTGTTGGCTGTTGTCATGGTGCCAACAGATGCTCAAACTTCTAAATCCATCTGGAATTTGCATCAGCTGCCAGTTACTCTATGGCCAGTGCCCATCTCTTCCCACTTGCTCTGTCTGGTGGGTCTCTGAGTTTAGTCTTGCCTCCAGGCCATCCATTCTTTATGAACTTCTCAAGATGGAAACCTGACTTCATTCCCATTAGCCACAGACAACACATAGCAGCAAAAAAGCTGTACCAGATGGACACTGTTGTCCTTACCACTTACTTTTCTGCCTACCTGGCATCCATCCTAGCCTGCATCCTATTTCTTAAAATATGCCAAACTGAACCCCACATCAGGGCTTTGAGCCCATTCTCTTGATCTATAACTCTTTCCCCCAATACATATGTGTTAGTTGAGTAGCTGAATGTGGGGGAAAGATAAGTTGAATTTGATTTTTGAATTTCATCTGACATTATTCATTCATGCAATGACCTCAGTAGACACTCCCTACTTGATCCCCATGATGGCAGGTACTCGGCTGAGTACTGGGAAGCCTGATAATTAAGAGGAGGAGGAAGAGAAACCTCTCCATAGGAGATAAAATGTAACCTGGCTTCTGATTGCCCATTCTTCAAAGATACAGAAAGATAGAATTTATCATCAGCAAAGTCATTGCAACTATTTTATGTTACAAGTACATTGAAAACAAGACAAAACAAAAAGTTAGGGCTCAACTTGATGGTATCATAAACAGAATATAAAAAGTTAATGATATTATGAGTCTTAACCTGGGCTGAAAACAGAAATAGAGAAAGCCCAATCCAATCAATGGGATTGAAGAGGTCAGCAAGGCTGGGTCTTCTTGGGCAGGGGATATATCTCATTAAGTTTGTTCCCTCAGTGCCAGGTCTACAGGAGGAATTCAATAAATTCCTCCTAAATTGAAATCATCACTTACAATAAGCCCTTAATAAGATGGTGAATTTATTGAAGGCAGAGTGGGTACCACTAAGCTTTAGCATCCTTAGAGCCTCAAGTGTACCAGTCTCCATAACTGTGTATGTGCAATATGGCCCAAATCTTCAGTTCGAGACAAATCAGATGAATAACATGAATAAGCAAAGCAAGCCATATATATATATATATGTATGTGTGTGTGTGTGTGTGTGTGTTTGTGTGTGTGTGTGTGTGAATAAATGCAAGTTGGAAGATGGGAAGAACTCTCTCCCTACAGGAGCCCAGTATCGAAAGAACTGACTGCTTTTCCCTAAAGGCTAAAATGCAGGACTTTATTTGAAACATCCAAAGTTGTAAGAATTGGCAGTTATCTTACAGTGTCTGAAACATTGCACAGAGCAAGCAGTGGGCACTACATTCTGCCTACTAGATGACCAGATTCTGACCGAGCTGCTAAGCCAGACCTCCACAGAGGCCACACCACTGTATCTCTACATCTTTCTGGCCTCTATGGGTGAGGGAAACATTTTTCTTGGGGCTACATACCCAGATAGCCAACAAAGTAATGACTAAAAGTCAAAGCTATCGATTTTCACAACATATTGAGCTATCTTCTCATTACATATTCTGGACTAATCCTTAAACAGGAAACAAACAATTCAACAAAAACAAACAAAGCAGTTCCTTCAGTGAGACGTCCTCAAAGGGACCCTGGTTCAAAGTCTCCTTTTGTAATGTGAACAGCAGCACTGCCTGGAGAATATTCTCCACAGAAGACACATTCCTACACATGTCAGACTTTCCGCCTTTCTGAGGTATGATCTTGCAGCCATGGAAGGAAGATTGCCCTTTGGTATAAAAGTTACTCACAGAGAGAACGCCTGCCATACTACTTGGCGGTTTAATATTTCTCTTTGGTTTGCAAAGGCTCATTTTGCAGACATGTGTTTCTGCTTAGAAGCGCACAGAGGTGGATAAATCACCAGGGTCGTGGTCCTTGGAGCTGGCTCCATTAACTTTCTTGGCATGATCTCACCATTGAAGTCAACATGACTTAAGAGTTTATATAACATTTTATTAGGCTTTAATCCCCTACTTTCTCTGAATTTAAATGTTCATCTGTTGGGTAGAAAATGAATGTTGCTTGCAAGTCAAAGACCAAAGTATCCTAACTTTAATTTGTTTTTAATTAACTTATTCTGCTCATTGTGAGTTTAAGCAGGCAGGAGGAAAGCTTTCAACATTCCTGGAGGAAAGATTGTGTGTGTGTGTGTGTGTGTGTGTGTGTGTGTGTGTGTGTGTGTGATACACATAAACCAGAAATAAACTACAGTGCAAAACACCTTATGAAAAAAATTAAGTGGACAGAAAGTAAAGGCTCAGATACTGAAGAATATAGGACTGTTTACCACAATTTGTAGCCAGACTGCTGCAATGACCACATTTAAATGGCTCTGTCTTTTGCCCCTGAACCTCTTGCTCTGTAATTCTTGCCAGACTTTTCCGTGTTTCAGTACCCTCATTAAAAACAAGCAATCAAAACTCAATAAAACCTTATTGTTCGCATAGAATCTTTGGACCCATAGATCTCAGCAAGAACAATTTTGCTTCTCAGAGTACAAGTCACAAAGTCTTAGAATATGTTATTATTATTATTTTTGGTTGTCTTTTCGTGGGTGGAGGGGAGTAGGACTGGCAAACCACAAGGAAAAGAGAAAGTATGACAGATGACAGCCCTCTCCCACGGAACACCAGCTCTCATACCCTGCCTTTTGTTCTGTGGTTGAGCATTGCTAATATTGCAAATATCCCCCCATTCTTACAGGAAAAGACACAGAATTTAGAAGGCAAGTCTCAAGCACTAAGTTGTACACCGGCAGTCACCAAACATCCTTCAGCAAGACTCATAAGCTTACAGCAGCTCACTGTCTTTACGATGGAGGGAGATCACATCTGACGTCACACGGTAGTGACTCAGCCCCGTGAGACGGTGGGCACCAGGAGCAAAAGCAGCTTTCCATCACCACCATGGCTACTTCTTATCCAGGAGAATTTAAAATGCCCACGTGGAAGTAACATAGCTTCCCACTGTGTCCATTCGCTTCTTCAATAAAGAGCTATTTTACTGCCGACCGTTAAATATGCCAAGCACTCTAATAGGTTCTGGAATAACAAATATGAGCAAGACATTATACTCTTAATAAATGAATTCTCGCCCACCTTAATCGTTGTTGTGTCTGCTTTTGTTGCTGTTGATATTTTGTTTTTGATTACAGAATCTCACCATGTAGCCCAGGATGGCTTCAAATTTATAATCCCATTGCTGCAACAACCCCCCCCACACACACACACACTGAGTGCTCAGAATATAAATTCATGCCCAATTTCCTTATCTTGCAATCACCAGACAGACCAAGAGAAAGTGACCTTGGAGAAGTAGTATTGACGGTGCCTGGGTTCCTCATTTTGGGGTACTCTTTATGAGTAGTAACTCCCGATAAGAAGAGCACATGGAGATCAGTAAATGCCTGGGGACTTGTTGGGCAGGGCTAGAAAAAGGGATGAAATACATCAGCTGGAATTAAGTGTGGTCTGATCCTGTGACTGACTCATCTCATCCAGGAGTGCTCATTGTCCTATACAGGCTAATGAGGAGCACCCTCTCAGGGAAGCAGGACTTTGGGGCTTCCAACTTGATTCCCTTCAGGCTCTAGTGAGAAGGCCTCTTTCTGATTCAGGAACTAAAGACACTCTTGCTTTCCCAGGAAGAACTACTGCACCCACCACCCCACAACTTCACTCTCGTTCCTAGTGCTCTGTATGTTTGCGTCTTTACTGTATCTGTCCCCACTGCTGGACAGCAAGATATACAATAGAAAGAACCAGCAAAATGGTTTGGGAGGGCCAGACGTCTTGGATATGCCAGATACGACTTTAGAAATAAAAAGCAACCTTCCCAGAACTTTCAGAAATACGGTGGGTAAAGGATGGTGGAAAAATAGGAACTTTCCCATATCAGCTACTTACTACATTACCTCATTTTCAATGGGGATGATTCTCTGTTATACCATGTGGTTCTTGTAATGATTGAATGAGGTAATATATGAAGACAGAATAGCATCAGATACTTAAGCCCTGTAGCCGTTTTTATAACCTCATCATCACTATTATCATTACAGATGCCCTTGGCCCTGTCTTAAATATGGTTTGTTACTCTCAAGGAATTAGAGCCCAGATGTCAGAATAAAAAAAAGAAAGTTCTCTGCCAGGTTGAGAATGACTGATCCAGCATGCAGTAAGTCCCCCCCCCCATCGATGGCCAAAGAAAAAAGTGAATGACTGCATGAAATGAAAACCAGCAAGAGCGCATGAATGTCACAGAATCCTCTTCTCTGAGACCTTTGCTAGGGCAGGTAACACTTATTCATGCAAGATACCTGCCCAGAATCCAGCCTCAAGCTAAAGGAAGTCTATAATAATCTTTGGGATCCATTCCCATCTTCTAATCATTTATTTATCCTTCCTAAAGGGCAAAAGCAGAAAGGAGCAAGCTAACTGACAGATAGAAAATGCTGGGCTAAGTCTATGCAAAATCTTGTTCTAAATTATCTCTTTACAGTCTATTCCAGAATAACTTGGTTGTCACTCCACCCAGGCCATTCCCTAGTTGCATACATTCCTTCAGTAAACATAATGGACCCAGGCCCTCAAGCACATTCAGCCTTAGTCCTGGGAAATGGTACCTTAGAGATGTTTGCCACCATCCCACTAGAGAAGATGTTCAGTAATCCTTCCAGAAATGATCAAATAACATAAACAAAGCTTGTGCAAAAGGAAGCACAAAAAATGCTAAAAATAAATGTTAAGAGACCCAGTTCCTCTCCTTGCTGCTCTCTGAAAAGCCATCCCCACGCCCCACCCGTGTGCCTTTTATAAGATGATATTAGGTGAAAACATCTCACCCAGTTAGAACAAGCAACAGGACAGGTGACACTTTGTATGTTACATGGTTTTCTTTTTCTTGATAAACAGATCGTTTGTAGCTTTGTGATTACAAACAGAGAAAAGGACACCTCCCTGTGAGACCCGACACTGATTCCTGCTGGAGCAGGAAGGAGTCCTAAGACCCCTTTTAGTATTCGCTTTCTGGGGTCAAAGGACACAGAAAAGGAAAGCTTTCTGTTTAGCAAGCTCAAAGCACTTGCTTTTGTGTGCTCTCTTGCTTCCCAAGGCTTCCCTTAAAAACACATGGGCTCTTCAGTAGAGGTGTGGAGATGATAAACGGCTTGCGAATTAGCAGCCAAAATGGAAGTTAGAAGAAATCACTGTTGTGATTTTGGGCTCATGCTGGTATATGCTCAACAATTGCCTCTTTGGAACAAAACTATCCTGCTTTTGTATTGCCCACCAATTCGTGTGGTGTAAATAATCCAATCATGCTGAATTCAAGAATTTCACTATGTTGCCACTGAGTATAGTCTTAAATAGTGGGTCTCAGCTGGCTTCACTGAATGTTAGCACTACAGTCTGATTCTCCTATTCAGCCCATCACAGACATGAGTGGACCCTCACCTCCATACCACTTTCATGCTATGGCCATATGTAATATGTGTGACTGGTGTATTCCAAAGATAGCAACCATAACATGAAGGTTTTCATGGGCAGGGGAGTAATGCTTCATTCATCTCAGTATCCCTAACATTTAAAGTTAGCACAGGTAGCTGATCAAAAATCAGCTGCTTGTAGGAATATGTAGTGTGTGCGCATACACACACACACACACACACACATATGCCCTCGTTATCATGCTCTATTAGTTTCTTGTCTCATTGCTGTGACAAGATACTCAGCAAAAGTAATTTGAAGGAAGGGCCACAGTCCATTCAGATGGAGAAGTCACAGCAGCAGGAATAGGAAGCATCTCCTCACACTGTGTCCATAGTCAAGAAACAGAGTGATGAAGGCTTGTACTTATCTCACTTTCTCTTTTATTTGGTCTGAGACTCAAGCCCAGCCTACATTTAGAGTAAATGCCTCCTTCATTTAGGGTAGAGCTCCCGGCCTCATCTAGACTCTTCCTCAGAGATGTTCTGAGAAATTTGCTTCCATCAAGTTGACAGTCAAACTTAACCACCAAGCATGCCAAATTAGCTGGCTATGTCTTGATTTATGGCATTTAATCTTAATATTATAACTGAAACCTCCCAGAGCATCATGTTAATAGAACTGAACTATCAAGAAATTACACAGCTGGTGAAGCTCTTAGGTTTTCCTCCAAACATGTTTGGTACACAGCTGTGGAACTGATGGGCAAAGCAATAATGGAGTTTTATAAAGAGAGAAGATGGGAGTTGGAGAAAGCAAGCCTTGTAGTCTCAATGCCTGTACTCACTCCCAACCACAATTCATAGAAGGAAGGGTATGGTGCTCTCATGACCAAGATCAGCACTCTTATAAGCGATGCCTCCAATTGCTGCCCTGCCTCCCATTATCACTAGAGCGGCATTATCCTGTAATCAAACTGGCTTTGCTCTATCAAAATGGCTGTGTTTTTGAAGTGCTTTGAATGAGAAAGTCCCTCCCCCACCCAGCCTCATACATATGAACACTTGGTCCCCAGTTGGAGGCCCTGTCTGGGGAGGTGATAGATCCCTTAGGAGGTGGATCCTTGCTGGACAGAGTTTACCAGTGGGTACAGGCTTTGAGAGTTTACAAGCTTGCCCTGCTTCCTGCTCTTTCCTCCATGTGGATAAGAACGTGATCAGCCAGTTTCCTTCTGCTGCTGCTGCTGCTGCTGCTGCTTTCTCTGTGGAATACTTTCTCTACTGTTATGAACTCTGTCTCTCAGGAACAAAATCCAGCCCTTCCTTCAGTTGCCTTTGGTCAGGGCTTTTATCCTAGCAAAACAAAAGTAGATAGTGCAGCTCTCGTGAGCTCATCACTTAAAGGCCTGGCCACACAAACCCTCGAAGTAGCACCTAAATTTCAACTGGAGCTTTAGGGGTGGCATTGAAATCACTGCACCCGCAGAAAGATGGCAGGACAGACAGCTTCATGCAGAAAGACAAAGCAACCAGAACCATCAGATAAGGAAGATATGAGTGCAGGATTTAGAGATGAAAGAGTTTTGTCTCTGTGGCTGGGTACTCTCTTCATGAGCATCACCATCTTTTCTGACAAGGTATCCATGTTTATTTTAAAAATAATTTATTTAACTTCATTTTACGTTGGTGTAAAGGTATCAGATCCTGTGAAACTGGAGTTCTGTCAGGTGTAAGCTGCCACATGGGTGCTGGAAATGGACCCCGGGTCTTGTGGAAGATCACCCAGTGCTCTTAACTGCTGAGTCATCTCTCCAAGCCCCAAATCCATGGTTTTTATCTTGCACTTTTCCAATGAAGGCTTTACTGTGACACAGAGATTATTGAAGTATATGTCTGGACATTAGAAGACACAGGGGTTAGAGGAAATTCCATATCTGAGAAGCTTAGAGACGGTAAATGGTTGGACTATCAGTGCAGGGTCAGGGCAATGGAGGATGAATGTCTAATGTGAAGCCAATCAGAAAAGGAATGATTTGCTAGATTGATTCTGTAGCCTAGGGATTGTGGGGCCAGGATGGGGTCCATGGATCTTGAGAACCAGAAAGAGAAAGAGAGGGAGAGGGAGAGAGAGAGAGAGAGAGAGAGAGAGAGAGAGAGAGAGAGAGAGAGAGAGAACTGGGAGAATGTTAGGGACTAGAAACCAGAGAGATCACTCTTGGGTCAAGGGAACTACGAGAGAGAAGAACCCAGGTTGTGGACAGGAACTTCCAAATTTGCCTACGAGAGGAAGAACTTAGAATGCCCACTGTTGGAACCTCAACAGAGTCCCTACTTCAAATATTCCCCAGGCACCCAGCTAAACATTGTCTAGCCTGTCATTCCCACCTCACCCCTTAGGCCCTGGTACAGAAGTAAACAGCAGCCATATTGTGGAAATGGGGTAGGAAAGAGGTGAGCCACAATGAGCAGGGAAGACAGAACTTTCTTTCCATGTATCCAGCCTCCAGCCTGAGTCCATCCTGGAGTTTAATTCGGTCTTTGGCTGTACTTTAATAGCAGGTACTTTATTAAAACACTGAGATCATGTTTGGAATTTCAGAGGTTGAAGGCTGGTTAAGAGTGGGAAAATGGATGGTAGCATTATTCAGGCACTTAAGTAGGGTAGGAGGGGGCACTGGGTTATAATAGTAGCCCTGCATATGGTGTGTCTACCTGGAGCCTTCCGATGTATAATTATACCAACAAAGCTGGGTAGCACAGACATAATTAAGGACCTCAACATGATGTGAGTTTGGACTAGAGTAAGTCCTAAATGTGTAGGAACATCCTTATAAATAGAAAGAATAGAAAGCAGACCCAGGGAAGGGGGTCAGGTGACGACAGAGGCAATGGTCACATGACACAACAGGCCAAGGCACATGGCAGCCTGTCAGCATCCGGTCATCAGGAGCGGGCAGGGAGGCAAGGGCTGAGTTTTCCTCAGAACCCTGGAAGGATTGAGCCCCTTGTGTTGACATCTTGCTTTTAATCTTCTGGACCCTAGAACTGGAAGAGAGTTATTCCTTTGGCTTTAAGCAACCAAGGTTTGGGTAACATGTCTTAGCATCAAAAAAAAAAAAAAAAAAAAAAAAAAAAAAAAGAAAAGAAAAGAAAAGAAAAGAGGAAAGGAAAAACAAGCCATGTAAATGTGTAAATGTGGAGATAACAGACAACAGAATGAGGCAGTCCTCACAACAAGCCTGTGCTGTGCAGTAGCTTACAGGTGTTTTTACTTTGTGTGTTCTGGCTCACACGGGGAAATAATGAGGCACTGAAACTTCACTAGGTCCAGATGTGGCCTGGGACGCCGCTCAGGGCAGAGCCACAGGGGAAGAAAGCAGAATGCAGAAGAGAGGTAACCTCTGTCCCTCTGGCTGCAGCCCCACAACGACAGAGGCTCTCCCCTCCTGTTCTGGTCTCTTCCTGCCTCTGGGAAGAGCCAGGCTGCTGCTGCAGACCGCATCCATGCAAATTAAAGTGGCTTCCTGCCATTTCACAAGTCCTTTGCCGATTCTCTAAGAAAATCAAGGATCTGGGGGCTTCGGACTTCATGGATGCCCTCTGAGGCTCTGGCTCCATGCTGTCCTGTGGCTCCACTCCCGTTACCTACTGTTAGGGAACTGTTTATGGAGACAGGCCCTTGGAGGGAAAATCTACAATGTTTTGCAAAATCCAAAACATGGAGAGCTCTCGGGCATTCAAAGAGCAAAAACCTGGACACAAGCCAGCCCAATAGTGGCGCTGGCGCCTCTCCCCTCACTTGATTTTGACAGAACAGGCAGCAGTTTTTTTCTCACAGAGGTTCATTGTCTTTCTCCTTTCTCTTTTCCTTTCTTCCTTCCTTCCTTCCTTTCCTCTTTCCTTTCTGTCTGTCTTTCCTTTCTTCAAAGAAAGGACCTTATTCCATTCACACAAGTGCCTGGGGAACATGCAAGGAAGAGATAGAGAGAAGGTATATGAAAGCTCTATGGATATTGATTTAGTCTCCTGGGCACTGTGTCTATCTGCTGGGGGAGAACTGTCACCGTATGGCACCTGTGAACATCAAGCTACAGGGGAAACACAGACAGGGTGACAGATTTGTCAAACGACACCCAGAAACAGGGAAAACACTGTGTTCATAGCTCAGAGCTCTACCAGCTCTAGGTCTGGTCCTAATGGGTGTTCTTAGGAGACCTGAAATGCCTGCTTGTCCCACCCATGGCTTTCACAGTGCGGGTGCAGGCCCTGGCAAGGAAAAGGGAGGAAATCAACATGAGCAGATCTCTTGCCAGGAGCCAAACCTTGGGCAACATCCCTAATCTGCTGTGTCCCAGCTTGTCTCGATGTGAGAGAGGCTACACATTCCTCTTGAAATGCTCCTGGATAACAGACATTGTTACTACCACAGATCATTTTAGGACAGAGGAAGCTGAGGGAGAGGGGTGGGAGCTCTGGAGGAGTTGCCATTGGTCCTGGAACTTTCCAGTGTCCCACCAGGTCTCTGTTGATAGTCTTCCACTACTGCTCACTGCATGGTTGCAGGAGGCAAGGGGAGAAGGGAAATGCAAAAGATACATATGTGAAATCCATCGCTGTTGGGTTTGGGGATGGATTTCAACCCTAGGAAACACACAGTCGCTCAGTTTCTTCCATCTGTGAACTTGACTCATGAATGGGAGATAGGGCTCTTCTCCAGAAGCAACTGTGTAGGGAGAGAGGCTGAGAAGGACTCAAGTCCACATAAAGTCTGGAGGTAAGAGTGCTTATGTTGATGGGCAATGTCTGCTTCTCTTGGATTAAGGGGTGCCTACACTTCCCCACGAGTGACCTCACACATGGCATCCTTTGTGTACATTGATTCTAAAGAACACTCAAGTGATGTCAGGAGGCAAAAGGCCAAGAATTCACTCTAAGCTTCTGCTTTTGTACAATCTAGCCTTCATGGAGGATGAGGTTTCAGAATATTGTTGAGGAAAGAAAGTTAGTTCATCAGGATAGGGCACATCCATTGACACAGATGAAGATAGTACCCAAGAGAGACTTTCCATCACACTCACCTAAGAATCCTGAGATCCCAGCACCCTGGAGTCCATTGTCCTTAACTTCTTTTCACCCATGACTAAAGGTGTCTAAACACTCTACATCATTCATAATATCACATTATTCCTCACCTCATTCCTTATATCTGACAATCTGGCATATGCTGTCATATGGTATTTTTCATATTCATCTTTGTTTCAGGCTTCCTGCTTATGAGTTTATAGAAAATGATGAGCCCAAAAAACTCTGTACTCATAAAGACATGGAAATGAGTTTTGTTCTTTTTAAAATTTATGAGAGTAAAAGGGACATGTCTCCAGATGAGCTTGCTTGCTTCACCCATCAAAGGGGATGCTAGTAAAGGCCACTCCATCTATGCATTCTTTGTTTTATAGATGGAAAAAAAATTATTACTTTTCAGCACTTACTCTGTGCTCGATGATCTGCAAAACCCCTTATATTTATAATTTTGTTTTGGGTGTGTTTTTTTTTTCTATTAGTAAATCCCACTTTCCTCAATGATGAAATGAAAATGAGTATGAAGAAAGAATTCTAAGTAGCTCACAGAATATGGTACATAACAAGTAGACAATGCTCTATTTAATTATTTATTTATGGTTTTTCAAGACAGGGTTTCCCTAGCAGTCCTGAAATTAACTAGCTCTGTAGACTAGGTTGACCTTGAACTCAGATATCTGCCTGCCTCTGTCTCCTGCATTCTGGAATAAAAGGCCAGTTGGGTGTGCCACCTCCAAGCAGCTGACAATGATATTTATTATTCTTTTGAACAGTAGAAATTAGATCTAGCCATGGTGGTCCATGCCTGCAAGCAGAAGTTTTGAGAGGTTGAGGCAGAAGAATTTCTGTTAATATGAGGCCACCCTGAAGTACAAAGGAGTTCTAATCTAGTATCTCAATAAAAATCATTAATCATCAAGGAAGGAAGGAAGGAAGGAAGGAAGGAAGGAAGGAAGGACAGAAAGAGAGGAATAGGGGTAAGGGAAAAATGAAAGAAAAAAGAAAGAGAAATTGGAATTCTTATCCCTTCAAATTCATAGTTACACATAAAGCCATACTTACGGAGCAGAGCTCCTTGTTAGAGGAGGTAGAGATGAAAAAAATCAACAATACCAGGAGACATGACATCAACATCAGTAATTAGATTTCAAGTTAACAATGAGTCTACATGTAAATACATTTTCTCTTGTGCATAAAGCAAAATGGAAGGAAAAAGCAATGCAGGTTCTTAGATCGGGCACCTGCTGAGGATGAAGAGAGCTGGACTCTGTTTCTGCATTGTTAACTGATATCTCTAGAAGCTCATTGCTGGGATAATTCCCTGTAGATGTTGTTCCGTTTGTAGAGAAGGGCATGTGGAAACAGAAAATGAATGAGTTGTTCATGCTACTCAACAAGTCATTGTGGCAACTGGGACTGGGATCTCATCTCCTTCCTTCATAACTTGCTTTTCGAACAGTGTTTGAAGGGCTGTCATTTCCTAGGATGGAGACGATCCAAGCTATGCACCACTGTGTCTGATTTTTCTTTCTTCTCTCCTGATCATCATTGCAAATCTGCAGTTAGATATTTGACCACCTGCAATGTGTATCCTTCTAAAAAGAAACATTTCTACATAAGGATACAGCAATTTGTTGAAGGTGATTCTGGAATGTGGCTACAATTATTAAGCAGTTAAAAGGTAGGAAAAAATGTTAGATGATATTAGTTAGTGAAGGTGAAGTTTTTAAATACTCTATGGGTGTGAAACTTAGAGTAGACCTTGTCATATAGCAAGTTATCAGTTTAAAGTTCTCGCCACTGCCACCATCATCTCCATCATAATCCCAGCTGAGACAACACAATCTTTTGTAACAGTGTCCTGTTCTTCAAATACTCATAATTCAAATACTAGATTCATAAAATGAAATTACTGGTCATGACCAACATCTTAAAAAAAGAATCAAATAGAGGGAAAGGTATCAAAATGTATATCATGTGGTAGAATAATGGCCTTATGAAAAAAAATAAATGTAATTGTGCATTTAGGCAAATGTAAAATAGGTTCATTGCTGTGGATCGTGGTCGAAGTTGGCTTCAAAGCAGTTCAGTAAAACAGTGCCTGGAAGACCCAGCCCTCAATGGACACAGGCATTCCTCTGAAACTGCCCACTGTTCTCCTCTTGAGGGATTCTCTCAGAAATTCCTCTGTTTTTTTTTTTTTTTTTTTTTTTTTTGTGGTTTGAATTCTACCCCCCGGGTGGTTGTACACACAAGGGAAGCCTATTGTACTTATTCCCAGCCTTCCTTTAAGCTTCCTGCCATGCTTGTCCTCACAGGCTACATTGGTCCAGTCTTCTGACCCTCCACCTCAGACCTGTTCTCAGTTGCTGCACACATTCCCAGCTGCCTTGGAAAGATCTGGATCACACACAGGGCTTCTTTGTCTCAAGCTTTAAGTCAACTAAAATCTGAATTCAGTCTATAAATCAATTTCTTTCAGTAAATACCCCTGTTGATCCATATCTAAATGAGAAATGGAAAGGATATATATTTCTTTTTTGTAGGTAAAATAATTTTGTAGATGTTGATAAATATTTCTTTGGCCTTTTCATGGACACACAGAAAAACCTGGTATATACAGGACATATGTGTGAGATTCAGAAGGGTTAACTGACTGGAATAACTTGTCTAAGGTCATCTCAAGTGATAAACCACAAATTCTAACCCAATTACTAACATAACTTTTGATATTTAATTTCTGATCCTGCTCTGGATCACAGACAGCTTCACGAGCCTTCGCCTTTCTCACCCATACATATATTTCACTCAACTCTCTTTCCCAGGCATTTTCTCTACCAGTGTACCAGCTCTGCCTGTGCCTTGATTTGCATCAGGGAGGAATAAATTGTGGCAGGAGATTTAGCTCGTTAGTCTGGCCCCTCATTTGTTCTTATAAAAAAAATTAAACTGGAACACCTTCACATATATTGAGTTAAGAATTGTTTCTGGCTTCTTGTGTGTTACAATGCAAGAGTTGAGGACTTAAGGAAAATTCATGTAGATCTACAAATCTTGAATTATTTACTATCTGGTCCTTTCTTGGAAAGTCTTGGCAGGCTCTTTGTTGAGCTACTGCTGAAGAGATGAGCTGGACCTGGTTAGAATTCTGCTGTGTTGCTCCCCATCACTGGAACTGTTGTCGGATCTTGTAGTTAACCCTTGTCAAGAGAATTCATAGATACAGGCTACTCCAAGCAAAAGAGGTAGCCTGTGTTCTTAGCTGTCATGTGCAAGCTATTTCCTGTTACCTACCACCTTTTCAGGTTTGGAGATTTCTTTTTTCTGACTTTTGTGAACTTCCTATATCAGGGATTGGTGGTCCTGTTTACCACATCACAAATATTTAGTCCCCACTAATGTATTGGAGGAATATCATTTTGAACAGTCCTACAAGGTGGTACCACAGTGCTTTGGCTGAAGCCTACACGATTAACTACCTCATAGCAATGGTTCAAGTCCTTTAGGTTAAGGCTAACTTTCTATTAGACAGAAGACCAGAGTCAATTCAAGTTCACAGGGCAACATGACATGAAATACAGAAACAGTTGAGGATTGTGAACCTCAGCCTAAATCCTGCTGGTCTCAGTTTATTGTAACTGCATAGCCTTGGGCAAATTCCCTTAACTATTCTGTGCCATAATAGTCTCTGTTGCAAAATGGGTTTAATAATAGCACTTATCTAAACAACTCAAATAAGCTTACATTTGTGTTCCATAAGAGAATGCTCAACATGCAGCAATATTCAATATGTGAATGAATGGTTGCTATTTATTGAGTGTCTATAACATGAAGTTGTAAGTGTGTTCATAGATTATCTTGAACCTGCAACCCTGCCACTGGCCCATGATTTATGATAAGGTCCTATATGAGAAAGGGAATTGGTTACAGCTGGAATGTGGGGAACTGTGTAGAATCCACAGCCTGCTTTATCTGTACCATATTCAGAAATAGGTCGTTAGCTGGATGACATCATAACTCTAGAGCTTGGGGAAAATATTTTAAAAATAACATGCACAAAGGCATGAACTTGGAGCTTAAACTCAGTGTCTCCAATTTCTTCTTAAAACGACATGGGGAATTTGGCCACATGAAAGTCATGTGCCAGGTGGACTCTAGAAGAAATGTTCTTGCAAGTCTCTATTTTGGGGCACTTCCCATTTCACATCCCTGTTGGGCACCCTGGTTAAACCAGGTCCCCAGGCTGACAGTGAGAGGTAAATGAAACAATGCAAATGAAACTCTGTTTCACTAGACTGGCCACAGACTATAGTCACCAGTCTGTTGCTGCTCATTAATTCCTGGACTCCCTTAGTGGTCAGAGCTCAAATTCACTGCAGTAAGACAAATCCCTGCTGCAATCCCCTCCTCAGAATTCCCTTATCAGAAAAAGAAACAAATTAGCACCACAATTCTGAACTCAAGAGAGGCAAATTGGAGAGCACCAGTGGCAGAATCAGAGTCCAACCCTTTCCTCACTGCTGGCTGGGTCCGTGTTATTTAGAACTGTGCAAGAGCCTTGGGGAACTGGCAAGGGAATATGATGCTACAATAAACCATCTGTCCAAGCCTTTCTATAGTCCAGAGATGGAGTCAGACTCCAAACAGGAAGCACAGGATAGGAGAGGTGAAAGTGGGCTCCACGGGACAGAAGAACTGTCCCTGTCCCTCTTCCTTCCCTAGTCCCTATCATCCCTTCTTCCTTCTCCCATTTGTATTCTTTTCCTAGCTTTGATTTAGTGATTCAGCATCTTTTTGGTTTCTCTGAAAACAAAAACAGATGCTGCTTGAAGTGCACTGGTGTGCAGGTTCTAGATCTCCACTTGGCCCTCTGGACAGGTGTATGGAGAACAAGACTTCTGTGTTGGAGTCCACCTGTTGACATCAACCATAGTTTGTACGAACTCAAACCAGGATCCTTTAAAAACTAAGCACAATGATGCAACCCCCCCCCCACAGCAGAGAAGAGCAAGGGTTGGGAATATCAACCAATCAGTTTGAAGAGATACAAATTACTGCCAGGCGTTGGTGCACATGCCTTTAGTCCCAGCACTTGGGGAGACAGAGGCAGACAGATCTCTGTGAGTTCAAGACCAGTCTGGTCTAAAGCACTAGTTCCAGGACAGGCTCCAAAACAATACAGAGAAACCCTGTCTCAAAAACCATAAATAAATAAATAACCATTATTTAAAACAAATTGTCAACATAATTCTCAACTCAAGAAAGGCAAATTAGAGAGTAGAAGCAATAAATTAGAAACTCACTCAGTTTGGACTCAGAGCCTGCAAGCCAAGCCCCTGCTTTGATCATTTCCAGGGTGAAATAGCCTGCAGCACTATGATATGATTGCTTGTTGGCTAGGTCACTAGAGAGAAGGCAGAACGCAGGGGAGATACTGCCCAGAGTTCAAGGGTGCTCATGCATGTCTGTGATGTCTAGGAGACAAGACAGGAAAGGGTTACATGGAACCTGAACCAATATTTACTGTGTTCTAGTTTCTCTTTTAAAACTGCACTACAGGGAAGGATTGTGAGACTTGCCTGCTCCTTATTAAAAACAGAAAATCTGTTTAGGCAGCAGCTATAGCAAAAAAGCAGAGAGATAGATTACAGTCAGCAGAGAGCCAAGCTACTCTCAGCCTAACATCAGGGTAGGCGGAGTCTGAAGTCATGTTGCCAATGGATCTGCAGATCCTAATTACACACACAGTGCTGCTTCCAGAATCAGGGAAATGACGGTGACCCTTACTCCTGTCCATGGAGGAGACAGAATGCTTCCTCAAAGTAGAGAAGAGGGTTTCTTCCCTTCTTTTTCTGCATCTTCCTTCTCTTCCTTTCTTTCCTGGCTCCCCCCTTCCCTCCCTCCCTCCCGTCTTTCTCTTCTCCTTCCTCCTCTGGTCTATCACTTGCTCCCCTCTCCTTCTTTCCCCATTTTCTCCTTTTCTCAGATCACGAATGAAGATTGTGGCTTGTGACCGAAAGGTTAGGTTTGTAATTCTAAAAGGAATATGTGTGGGTTTAGCATATTTGCTTACATTCATTTCCCCCCTTTCAGACTCTGCTTCAGGGGAAAAAAAAAAAACTTCACTTAAAATCAAGACATATACGCTTTCCAATATTGAGTGCTGGCTGTCATAGCTGTCTTATTTCTTTACAGTATTTCAGATTTTCCAGATCATTAGTACATGCAGCTTCTACTGGGACCCAGCTGAGGACACTTGTGGGCACTTAACAATTACTGAGTGTTAGAAGAAAAAGAACTCCAGGGTTAAGGTGAGCCCTGCTGGTCCTGACGTTGACCTGAGATCAAGGATCATGGCTACTTTAAAATGGAGTGATATAAGTCTTTCCGCTGTGTTTCCTTAGCGCCATCTCGATACAGATGTGTGTGAATCGTCTCTGAAAACTGGATTCTAGGGGTGTGGGAGTCCTTCGTACTGATTGTACTGTTCGTCTTTGCTGCTACTATAAAATTAACTCCTAGGTTCATGTGTGCTCCTCCTCTACAAGGGTTTGATTGTCACGACAGCGGGCTGCTGATGGTATACTATGGGTAGAGGCCAGTGAGGCTGCTAAGCACCCACAATGCACAGCTCAGCACCCATGCTCCATTGGAAAGTTAGCAGATAGTGAATGCCCAGGGTTGAGTGACGGCAAATTACCCTGATGAGAAATTCTTGTTGGAAAAGAGGGGCAATGTGAATACCCAAATGAGAATATCTCTCTATCTCTTATATTTGTTTTCAACTTCCACAAGACCCATTACACTCTGTAGAGTATCTGTGCACAGGATGCTGAGGGAGCCTAAAGGGAAATGAGGGCAAAGATCAATACTCATAGAACAGTAACCACCCCATTTGTATATTGCTTTACTATTTATCAAGTGTCTTCCCTACATTAACTCAACTGGGGAAGGAAGCTAGAAAGATTTCCCTAAGAATATTTTCCCATTTTATGTACTTCCAGAATTAACGGTTTAAAACAAATTAGAAATAGATTAAATGAGGTACCTTTGGTCAAACAGGAAAGCAATTACATGATAGGAAATTGTAATAATCCATCATAGGCATGTGGTTACGAACCTCAGAGTTGCTCTTTTTGTAAGCATCTTCCAGTACCCACACTGCGTTTTGTCTCTGCAGTTGCCAGAGGAGCTAATGGGCTCCTCTAGTAGAAACTCAGGAGCACCTGTTACATCCTAAGTGTCCATAGATCAGGCTCCTTCTAGCCTAGGGTTGGTGCCTGATTGCCCAAAGGTTTTCCCGAGCTCTGTATTTGTGAAAAGATTATTGCACACCTGTATTTGCTGGGTGTTATCTGTTAATTCTCTGTAGCTTTGATTTTAAAAAAAATCTATGACTAGAAACAACCTAGAGAAGAAAAAGTTTATTTTGATTTGTGGTTCCAGACGAAGAGTACAAAACAGCCAAAAGACTTGGCTTGAGATGGTGAAAGCAGGAAGCTGAAAGATCACATCTTCAACACCAAACATGAAGCTGAGAGATTGAACTAAAAGTAGAGTGAGGGTATAAACTCAGAAAACACACCTCTAGTGATAGACTTCACCCAGCAAGGCTGCGCCACATCCCAAGCAGCAGCCAACTGAGCATATGAGAGACGAGTCTCATTCTAACCTTCATACTGGATAAGGGTCCCAAGAAGTTCTACAACTACCTCAAAGCACACAGGGAACACCCAGGGCTCTGATCTGAGCTCTGGTCTGACTGCCTCAAATCCATACATTAAACCAGTTGAGATCTGTGAATTTAGGGGGACTAGAACAAAGGAGTTACTGAATAGACTACTGCCATGGTTAGTTTTGATGTGGAGTGGACTGAATTCAGAAACACAATGGCAACTGGTGAAGCCCATTTCTGGTTGTGTCTGTGAGGATTTTTTTCCAAAACCTTTTAACTAAGGAGACACATCACCTTAAGAATTACATGGTCTGGGGTCCTTGAAAGAAGGCAAAGAAAAAGGAGAAAACCCAAAGAGTACCATCATTTCCTTTCTCCAGGAGCTGACACCATGATTTCACTGCTCTTTAGACTCTTTTTTTTTTTTTCTTTTTTGTTATAATAATGGGCGGATCCTCTGGAAGCATGAGCAGAAACCTTTGCATCCTCCTAAGTAATTTCTGTTGTTACTTGTCATTACTAAAGAGAAAAACAATGAAAGAAAAAGCCTTCATATATTGAAAAGACATATTCATAACAGTCAGGCAGACACACACACACACACACCTTTTAATTCCATATCAATATTAAGGAATTATACCTAGATTCTGTCCTTATTAAGTTTATCATAACAAAATATCTGTTTTCCTATCTACAAGCCAAAAATTGACCTGTCTGTGTGTTCTGATGATTTGCTCTTATATTTACATACATGTAAATTGCACAGAGACAGAGAAGGCTCAACAGTGGAGAGCATGTACTCATCTTGCAGGGGACCTGAGTCCAGTGTTCAACATCAACACCAGGAAATTCATAATTTGTAACTTCAACATCCAACACAGCTCATCCACCTTACTCAGATGGGTATGGAAGGTATTGAAGGGACCCCTTTTATTGTAATTTTTAGTGATCATTGTCCCTGGAATTGTATACATACATGCCCCCACAAGTGTATATGTACATCATGTGTGTGTTTTATTCTATACAATTTTGTGATGTGAACTGATAAAGATTCTTATTTTATGGTGTGTTAAAGATTCTGCATGGTTTCAGTATAAATCAAAATATGAAACAATAATAAGGGCCATTTCTAATGAACTGCAGTTCAGTCAATTCATTGCCATTTCTATGGTAGCAACTTTTGTAAGAAAAGGAAGGAAATAAAAAAAAAAAAGACAGACAGACACACATGAAGAAGAGTTGTGGAACTTATGCTCTACTTTGCCAATAAGACCAAACTACAAGAAATCTTTCAGTTAGTTACAAAACAAAATCAAGATAAATTAACTTATATATTTGGTATTTGTCACATTGTTTTTATCCTCAATGTTGCTTTTGCCTTTAAAAATATAAATGACGTACTGCTTTAATACGGATCATGTAACTAAGCATTATTTATTTGAAAGCATTAGTTCTGATAATATATCCGCATGGTGCCTATACATATTTTTGTATCACTTCTCACTACAATAGTTCAATTCAACGTCATGTGTAACTAAATCAGTTCCAGATTTGACTTACACATGCATAGATTCCCATATTTCTTATAGATAATTCGTATAAACTTATATGTATTTCATCTGTGTTTGGTTAAACAAAAATGCTTATCTGACAAAAAGGAAATTGAGGAATATTGGTAGGTGCTAGTTGGAATTACACAAACAAAATGAAGAAAAGTATTTTATAATCCAATAAAAGCCTCTACTGTAAACTATCTACTGGAGAAGCCAAAGAAAAGCTGTCTGAGTGTGTGACAGAGGTTCACACTGACTGGCCATAAGCTTAGGAAGGAAAAAGGGAGGGGAGGAGGGAGAGAGGGAGGGGAGGAGGGAGAGAGGGAAGGGAGGGAGAAAGAGAGGGATGGAGGGATGGAGGAACAGAAGGAGGGACGGAGTAAAGGGTGGAGGGATGAAGGGAAGGAGAGATGGAGGAATGGAAGGATAGAGAGATGGATGGAAGGATGGGGGGACAGAGAAGCAGAGGGATGGAGGGAAAGAGGGATGGAGAGATGGAGGGACAGAGGGATAGAGAGGGGGAGGGAAGGAGGGATGTGGGACAGAGAGACAGAGGGACTGAGAGTCCGAGGGAAGGAGAGACAGAGGGATGGAGAGAGGGAGAGACAGAGAGATGGAGGTAGGGATGGAGGAATGGAGGGACAGTGGTGGGAGGGAGGGACTAAAGGAGGGATGGAGGGACAGAGAGACAGAGAGACTGGGGAAGGAGAGACAGAGTGATGGAGAGATGCAGGGATGGAGGGACAGAGGGATGGAGGGATGGAGGGAGGGAGATTGCTTCATTGCTTCACCTTCAGTTGAACTCAAGTGCACTGGGGGATGGAGAGATGGAGAGACAGAGGGACAGAGGGATGAAGGGAGGGAGATTGCTTCATTGCTTCACCTTCAGTTGAACTCAAGTGCACTATGGACTCTTTTGTTAAGACTAGTTCAGTGGCCCTTGGAGAGTTTTCCCATGTAGTTTTCCAGAAATGAAAAAATTTGGATGAAAGAAGTAACAAAAGAAGATGATGAAATAGTCTCCTTCTCTACCCCATTCCCATCATTGCTAGCTCCTGTGCTAGGAATGAAGAGGCTGGGGCATATGAAGGTTATAGTACAGGGTCACATCACACACTAGTGACCCAGCGTAGATCATAGCACATATTATAGAGATCCCATTCTGCATGAGACACATTGTTAGGTAGCAACTTATACAGAAGAGGAAAATCTGTTCACCTACTATATACATGGTGTGAAGGTCCCAAATATGCAGACTGCTCTAAGAGAGCATCTGTCTCAGGATAACTTAGATGATAAGTCAGGAATTAGAAGCATTTTAAGGAAACTGTAAGAATGGCATGGGCTAAGGATGCAACACAGTGGTAGATCATGTAGGTGCAAATTCCTGAATTCAGTACCCAGTATTAAAGATGTAATAGACATGATACTTGTTTTTAAGTCAATGGAACAAAATATATAGTGCATGATGTAACTACTGTATGAATACAAGGATGGAAAGAGGAAATGAAAGCTGGGTGAAGGGGGGGGGACTGTGATCTATAATAGAGCATGAGTTTAGGAACTGAAGGCTTGTAAGATTCTCATGGATGTAATTGTTGGGCAAAGGGAGGGGTGGGTAGAACCAAGAGTCAGATGGTAAAGCCTACACAGATGTTTTGCCCTATTCACCTCTGAGCTTTGATGATTGGCCTTTCACTTAGTAGCACTGAGCCTAAAGACATTTTTCAACCTGTATGAATATCAGTTCCATATCCCGAGGATAGGATAGTACCTATGTGTCACAGCTGCACATATAAATAGCTGTGAAGCATTTACATTGGTGATAAATGTTGGAGGAAAGTTGCCTTGGGGTCCTATATGGGAGTAGGAGAGTGAATAGCAGAATAGAGCACAGGGTCCAACATGGCTTCAAGCTTGGAAGACTTGAGCTTCTTCCAACCCCTGTTTGCAAGAGTTTCTGAATCAATCTAAATGAAACAAATCAGCTAAGCATATATGCAAGAGAAATGCTGAGGAGTTAAATGCATTCAGAACCAATAGATTCCAGTGGAGAAAGGCTCCGAAGCATGTAGGTGATGAACGGAATGATGCTGAGTCAGGCAGAGAAACCTCTCAGGGCCACAGAAAGTGGAGAAAGACTGGGTTAGCCAAGCCCAGAGCTTTGGCCCAACAGCCTGACTGTGCTGTGTTCCCAGGAGATAATAGCCCTCCTTTTGTAAGAATCTGATATCTTTTAATCTAAGATTCTAGTTGGTTCCATACAGCTCCAGATCAAATGTAGTGCTGCAAATGTTTGGGGTGTTCTGACAGTTTCTTATTCCCACCGGGAGGTTTTTCCTCTGACAAATGCTCACTTACAAAGCCTGGAGATAAAAGATAAATGCAAATGAAAGCTAAAGTAACTAGTTTGATGAAAAAAAAGCTGTAATCTCTTTCCTTACTACTTAGAAGCAACAGCCACCGACTCTTCCATAACTGAAGAAAGGAACAAACAACCCTGCAGATGGAATAACCAGTGCCTCTGAACAGTTACCACTAAGATGAAAACCCTTAAGACTCGGAATTGTGGGTGGCAGAATTATAAGAAGACACTGCAAGTTTATTGGGCCCCGACTGTTCAGTATAATATAGAAAGTATAGATGTTACTTTAAAGTGACTTTGTAGATGTAAATAAAGTTCTACAGCAGCTAGTCTTAAGCAATGGAGCTCATCAAAGTGGGTGATTAAAGTAACTGATGAACCTAGCCCTTTAAAAACAGAGAGGCTCCTCCAGCTGGCAGGGAAGGAGTAGAGAAATTCAGTGTGAGAGTGGAGACTTTTCCTACTGAAATGGGGCCAGCACAAGTGACCTTTCCCATGCAGGAGGTGACCCTGCTGACAGCCAACAAGAAGACGGAGGCCTCAAGTTTTACAATTCTAAGAAATTGAATCCCGTTATCAGCCTGAATGAACTGGAGGGTGAGTTCTTCCCAAAGAAGACCCAAGTGAGATGATAACAGCACAACTGACATGTAGTGAAAGAATTCAGCCGAGAATGCCATTGAGCCCATCTCAGCTCTTAAGCGTCAAAACTGAGAAGGGGCACTTGAGTGTTTGAGGAAGACCTTGGGTCTATTCTAATTTGTTAATGCAGTAAGAACAAATCAAAGAATTTTATTGTGACAGTGTAAACTATTGAAACACACCGTTTTGCCTTTTAACAAGATGTGTACTGAGTTCTTTCTATTTTTAGTGGCATAAGAGATACATGAGGTGGGGGCCTCTTTGTAAATGAAGATTTCTAGTAATAGGCAAACCTGACTTTCCAAGGTGAGTATGGACCATTTAAAAAATGTAATGTCATTTTGAGCATTGTTCATTACCATGTTCACACAGATAAAGAAAAAGAGACAACTGTATAAGGCAGCTGATGGGAGGCAAGCCTTCAAACGCCAAGAGTGTGTGCTCCCGGAGTATAATTATTTTACTCTCTCCAGAATGAAGCAAAGCCATAGAAACAAGCTGAAAGTACCTAGTCCCAATACTCAAAGATTCACATTTCAGTTTTGCCAGCTCCATAAACATAAAATCTTTCTTATCTCTCTCAGTACAAGGGGACTAGAGGGACAAATAATTACAGCCATGTTTCCAGGAAGGCAAAAAGGACCAGGCACTGGCAGAGGACTTCTGCACACATCAAGTGAAAATGCTGTTTCCTTGGGGACTATGGAGCTCCAACACAACTCAGGTCAATGACAGTATCTATTCATTCTAATGCCCAGGGATATCCATCAGTTAGCTGGGGATGTTTCTGCTTACCCATCCCAAAGGTTTCCTTCATATGAGTACATCTCAGCTAATCTAAGATGTTGACAGGCATCTCACTCCCTCCTCCAGACAGGCAGGCGGCTCAAGCTGACAAATGTTTGGCAGGTGGGAGTCTTGTGCCTCAGAAGCACAGCCAGTGTTCAGTTCTAAGGTCCAGAATGAAAAGCCAAGAAGTAGAGGCCACCAGCCTGGACTTTTGGTGGAAAATGGTGACTTTTCATCCCCCTTTAATTCTATATTTACTTCACTAGCTGTTCAGACTTAAGATGAGAAACAGCACTGGTTACTGGGGTCCGTTTTAGTTCCCCAGAACATCTGTCAAGAAAGTGTCACTCATCTGTAATTCATCTTGGTGTACATGACTCAGTTTCCAAAATCAGGTCTTAGGACTGCAAGACATGCCTCTTGGCAGATGTCCCTTATCATTTATGTATCTATTTTCTGATAAATTACATTAATACTTTTTTTTTAACTCTACATACCCATCACTTCTGGGAACTCTCGCTCCCATAGATAAATGAAAAGTGAACTTTCATAAATGTTTATGAGGTCCAGAAAATAGTATGTTACTTTAAACAATTCATTGAAAAAACAACAACTGTATTCATCTCCAAACGTATTCTTGTTTGAAAGATAACTCTGGTAGAAAAAGTTGGGCTGGGAGACATGGCCTTAGCAGAGCTCTACTCACTTTCTGTTTCCTACAACCAAGAGTTAAAATAATGCCAAGTATAAACATGGTCCAAAATTACCCCCCCCACACACACAAATATACAATGGAATTTGGAGGATTGAGACGCCTGAGCTCTAGACCTAGCACCATCATTGACTTGCAACAGGACATGGATCAGATGACTTACTATCACATGCCTGAAATGGTTTCATTTAGTCTTGCCAGGAGGTCTGGAATTGTACAGATCCTAGCACCAATTCACAAGGAAGACATAACTAAGAATTCCTTAGAAATGTACATGAGCATTCCTGAAGATCAGCACTATACCTACAGGGACATACCATTGCTAATGCAAAATGTCACCTAGAAGAGCAGTTTTCAACCTTCTTAATGCTGTGATCCTAATGCTGTGTTCCTCATATTGTGATGACCCTCCAACCATAAAATTATGTTCATTGCTATCTCACAACTATAGTTTTGCTACTGTTATGAGTAATAAAGTTATTATCTGTGTTTTCTGATGGATTATCTTAGATAAGCATTATGGAATGGTCAGTCAAACCCAAAGGGGTTGCAACTCCACAGGTTGAGAACCACTGGCCTAGAGGAGGCTGTTAAAAAACAAATTGAAGTAAAACATTGAAAGGTGAATTATTAGCATATTGAAAATGATAATATCATATCAATTTATGTTAGATGCAACAACATACAAAACCTTAGATAGGAGTATCTTAATGAGACAGACACATGTTTCTTATGTGTCTGCTCCGTGAATGGGAGGTCTACCAACTGTATAGTGATTCAGACAAATGACCCAACCAGTTCCTTCCTTCTTACAAGCCTCACCATCCTCAAGATAGGCTAGCCTTAATCCACCTGGAGGAGTGAACAAGGAGTAAAGAAGGCTCATGTGGCACCTGAATCCCACAGCTTGGAAACAGTTATCTATCTTTATTTCTCAGCTTTTGTTAGTAGGAATTCATCACCAGATCTTGTAAGCACAAAAGAGGCAAATGGAACCACAGCTCCTGTCTGAGCAGATAGTGGGCATCATCTAATGTCCTATGTGAAAAATGGAAATCAATCTTTATATTAGCAAGTACATTTCTGGCTTATCTGGTTTGAAATATGTAATTTAAGTGTGCCAAAGAAAACACCACCAGCACGGCTAAAAGCAAGCAGAACTCAGCTAGACCCTGTTTGTATTTTGTTCTGTGTTTTTGTTGTTGTTGTTATTGTTTTTAGTCTGTATGATCAGAAATACAAGCCAGTTGGGTCCAAGAGCAGAAAATGGCCACAGTGATTTCTGCCCAATTGTAACGAAACCTAACACATGAAGCATGGCTGGATTTAGGTAGAATTCAATTCATCAAGAATATTCTACAAAATATGTACATAGACCTTGATTGCTCATTCATCATATTTTGGCTTATTGAACTGCTAACAGAGTACTATTTCTTATTGTGTGTGGGGGGGGTGGGGAGGGGAGATTCAGCATATTGAAAAAAAGCATTATTTTCTAGAGAGCTGAAGCTTGTTTTAATTTGTTCTTGAAGACAGAGCTGGAGGAATGTGTTCTGACTTCAGCCCAGGGGAAACATTTGGACCTTTGGATCTGGATTTGGTACCATCTCTGCCAACCATTAGCATTTATGAAGTAGAGAAAAGAAGAACTTTTCTAAAAGAATATATTCAGTACTCTGGAGCAGTCTAAGTATCAACAAAAGCAGGGGTTGAAAAACATTTTTTTTTTTTTTTTTTTTTTTTTGCCAATGGCCAAATAGTGGGTATCTTACCTTTTTAGTGGATAGAGTGTTATTTTAGGGGGAGGCTATATTTTCTGCTGTGATTACTGTCAACACTATGTCTGAACTTCAGCTTTATAGACAGAAGAAGAAAGGGAGAGAACCCCCTGTGATATGGGAATGAGCGAACCTGGCAGGGCTCCAATAAAATGCTATTTATAAAAATGGGACAAGCTGAGTGTGACCGACAAGCTACATCTCATCAATTCCTAAACCAGAGACAAAATGGCAGCAAACCCAAAATGGAAATTTCTTTCACCAGCGCCTGGAAGACAACGTTAATTTGTCTCTTCCAGCATAAAGCTCGCTCTCCCAAGTCTGTGAGGGACTTCCTGTAAGAGAGAAACTGCATTGCTATTCTAAGTAGGTGATGAAAACAAAGGATGTTGAGCAGCTGCTAATGAGAAGTGTTGGAGACTCAGGAGACTGGGTTCCAACTCTGGCTCCATTGGTACAGGAGATGCCGTCCTTCCCTGCCTCACTTAACTCCATTAGGCCTTGGTTTTTGCTTCTCTGAAATCAGGGAGTTAGCTGGGATTACCTCAAACATCCTTAACATCTCTCAAACCCTTTTTAAGCTTGCCCGGGAAAAAGCATTAATAACTTTATATTGGACCTAGAGAATACACTGCCAGCTCTCTGAATATGTTCCTGTAGCTGAATTGCTTAACCCCCATAACCCCCCCCAGGAGACTTTCTATATTGAGTAGGCCTGATAATTCCTGCTGCAAGAGTTAAATAAAACTGTGATACTGTGATTTAAAATATATATATGGGAATCAGGGAAAGGAGCACTATTAGACAACCTAATATGAATCCAGGTCAAAGGAAACTAACTAATTTGGAGGACCCGTCTTTATAGTGTAACATCAGCAAAGCCATTCATGTTTCTGAGAAGCAGGAGGCATTCTTTAGCAAGTGAACATCGGATCAAGATGAGCCAAGATATACACCACAGAGCACAGCTGATTGACCACAGTATCAAAACTTAGCTTCTCTCAAAGAAAGCTCCAAGAAGGAAGAGGCCATGCATCTGACCCCCATCTAGAAATCATAAAATTTTCCTGTAACTTCCCCCTTCATTGCAATAGTTCCTTCATCACAGACAAAGCCAACAGCAGACACCAAAAGAGATGGCTCAGGAATAATTGCTTGGAACATGAGTTTATTTCTTTTGTACTGTCCCTGAGCAAGTGCATTGTTTCCGTCTCTTGACACTAAATTCTCGTTCTCATCAGTAGAGAGGCTCCAAGGCCCACACAAAGACCAAACACGTGGAGAAGAACAGATGCTCACACCAACAAGATCTCACTCCTGTGCATGAGAAATCATGTTCATTTTTGAGCAACTAGGTGGACAGCTGACACAAAGAATCTGAAACCATCCTTCCCAGTGAAACCCTAAATTGGGGGGCTGCTTTCCCTAAGCCAGAGGCCTGCCTGGAAGTAGATGTAGCTGGGAAACCGCAGGAATCTAAGTCATACCAACTTATTCTTGACACTGGGCAGAGTTTGCAAGGGCTAGTAAATGAAATTTGTCTGCTTTTAAATGAATGCATGAAGGAAGGAAGAAAGAACTATTCACATTTGTTAGTGCAGTCCAAAAATAAAATTGACCACTGGCCTGTTTGATTTAGCCTGCCTGTGTTCTTGCCACAAACTAAAAATGTCCTCCTTATTCATCCAACATTCATTCCTTCCAAGTTGGGTTTCCTACTTTCTCTGGCATTGTACTGAACTTATCTTGTATTGCCTCTCATTTCTGCTCTATCTTCATCTCTCATGCCTTCTGAAAAAAAAAATGAGTGTTTTTCTTTAATCAGCCAAATACCAGAAGAGTGGAGGTTTTATTTATTTATTTTTATACCTTTCAATTGTCAAGTTTCCTTCTGTAAACTTGAAAAAAAATCAATTATTTACTTTAATTTTGATTCAGTGCCCCACGCTTCTTGTTAAGAACTATGATGGATTGACATGTTGTGTCCCAAGACCCCTTCAAATTCATCTTTTAAAGTCCTATCACCCTCACTGTGTTGGTAATAAGAGGAGAGACCTCTGGGAGGTGATTAGGTCCCAAGGGCTCCAACGTCATCAACGGGATCAGTGGCCTGACATGAAGGTACTCTTAACCTTGTGCTCTCTTCCTCTGCTCTCTTGATCTGTGCCACACAAGGGAACAACATAAAGCTTTCTGTAACCAGGGAGCTAGCTTTCACCAGATGCCATGTCTTTGAAAACCTTGCTCTGGTCTTTCCCAGCTTTAGAAAGGACAGAGTTAATTGTCTGTTTTTAAGCTGCTCAGTCTCCTGTAAGGTTCTACAGGAGCCCAGTTAAGAACAAGAACCCTAATTTTCAGGGAAATTCCCAAGAATCCACAAGGATGAGCCCAGCTAAGACTCTAAGCAATAGTGGAAAGGGCACCTGAACTGGCACTCCCGTTATCAGATTAATGACTATCTTAACTGTCATCATAAAACCTTCACCTAGTAACTTATGGAAGCAGATGCAGAGATCCACAGTTAAGCATTGGGCTGAGCTCCCAGAGTCCAGTCAAAGAGAAAGAGAGGAGTGATACTATGAGCAAAGGAGTACAGAGCATGATGGGGATACCCACAGAAACAGCTGACCCAGACTGACAGCTGGGGAACCTGCATAGGACCAAACTAGGCTCTCTGAATGTAGGTGACAACTGTGTGGCTTGGACGGTTTATGGTCCCATGGGAAGGATGGATACCTTTCTCATCCTAGATACAGGGCAGGCTCTTGGTCCTGCCTCAGTGTGATGGGACAGACTTTGTTGACTCACCATAGGAGGTCTCACCCTCTCTGAGGAGTGGATAGGGAGTGAGAAGGGGGAAGGCAGGGAGAGCCGGAGGAGGGGAGGGTGGGGAAACTGGTAAATAAAATAAAAAGATTGTTTTAAAAAATAAAAAAGAACCCTAGTCTTTGATGATGACAATGATCAAAATAGGGAGAAGAGTGATTGCTTTAGAAACCAAGTAATACCACATCTATCGGGAGGAGCCCCAGGAAAACTCTCACCTCTGTCCTCTATACATGTCTCCTACCTGAGCAAAACAGTTCAGGAAAAGTGTTAAGAACAAAATGACTTCAGGATCTATCTCAAAAGCTTTTTAGGATACAGAGCACATCATATTTTAAATACACACACACAGTCACACACATAGACATACACACATATGCAGAGACACACATACAAACTCACACACATTCTCTCTCACACACATTCACACGTATCGGCACACACAGAGACACATGTACACACATGCAAACACACATAGACACACACATTCGCACACACACATGAGCTTCTCATCAAATTTATGAGTTGGATAAAGAACACGAAACACAAGGTAAATTACTCTGAGCTACAAAGTATAGAAGTGAAAGAATGAGAATTTGAATCCAAATCTGTTGGCTCCTGAGTTTTTATTGCCTTTGCAAGCACAAAGTAGGCTCCACACAGCAGGGGAGGAGCGATTCAGCACCAAATGGAAGCTAGAAGGTTGTGAAAAGACAAAGGAAGTCTCCAGGAACTAAATAATGTTGAAATAAAGTGAGTATGGTTTCTGGGCTCCCTCCTCATGCCGAGCTCAGGCTGGTACATCAGCTGCCTTCCTCACACAGGCTGGAAGCTGAGTCATGTGGAGCGGAATGTAATTGCGGGATTCTGAGGAATCCCGCACGTGGCTGATGGACTTACCTGGTTCTTAATATTTATGCACAGCAGCAGCGCTTGCATTGCATGCTTTCTGCGGGTCAGTCCTGATGCGTCTAGCTAAGCATTTTACATCAGTGATTTCATTTAATCTATATAGCCCTTTGAGGGGGTTTTACCCCTCTCATTCATTTATTTATTGTTAATGCACGAGAAAATGGATGTTTAAGAGGATAACTTTTCTAAGGATCACAGTTTGATTGGTAGCAGAGCTGGGATCGGAGCTCAGCTTCGCTTCATGCTAAAAGCTTAATCTGTAATCTCCTCATTCATAAAAGAATGGTGCACTGCATACTGAAATCTGATAACCATGTGCAATTTGCATATCAACCCAGACACAGATGTATGTGCAACTTTCCAGAGAAGAATTTTCTATGAGCTAGGAGAAAGGGCAGGATGTGGATGGAAGCCCACGTGGAGGGGAGAACCAGGTACCAACGAGCATGCAGAGAGAAGGACATCCTGCAGCAAGTTACTGTGCAGAAAGGATGGGAGGTTGATGAGCATGTCATTTTGGTGGGTGATTCTTGTGACTTTCCATAGACTATAAATGAACACATAGAAACAGACGTTGAACTGATACATTAATGAGCCCCCTCACCAATCCTTTCCATACCTATAAAGTTCTAAGTTGAAAGGAAAGACTTTGGTGTTTGACGATGAAATGTACATACCCACCCCTGTGGCTGGTGAGGATGTGTGTGCTGACCCTGGGAACTATGGAAAGGGGTGGGCCTTTTGACACACTGCCCAGGCCACTCCCTTTCAGCCTCTTGGGGAACTGGAAAAGGATGGCATTCTTTGGGGAAGAAAGACAAACACAAAGAGAGGAATAGAGTAAGGACGGATGTCATCTTAGGACTTCCTGAAGAAAGAAAATGCTCTAGATCCATAAGAGGAAGCAGATCAGTTCCAGTCCCTTCTGGGCAGAAAGGAAGCCATACTTCTTAGGGCAGCGGCAAAGCTGCCATAACATCCATACAACTGAAGGGGCAATGATCTTGAGGTTACTCGTGTCCAAACCACTAAACAGTAGCAGAGGCCATTAGAGCTGCCACCAGCACCAGCAAGTAGACGATAGAAAATGCTGGTAAGCTCTTCCTCCTTTATGTGGGGGTTAATAGAAGTTGTCAATTGGACAGGATCTAGCCACCCCCAGGACACCCCACCCTGTATGTATGTCTATGAGGGAGGTTTATGTTAGGTTATTCAAGGGAGAAGATCCATCCGAACGGGAGAGGAAGTGTCCCAAGGGTGCTGAACCGGCTAGAAAAGAAAAGGCAAGCTTACAACTGGCTTTCATCTCATTGTTTCCTGACTGCAGAGGCACTGGGACCACCCACATGAATGTGATGGTCTTGCCATGATGGGCTAACTCTCAAACTGAGCCCACATAAACCCTTCTCTTGGAGGTTGCTTGTATTGGGTATTTTATATCAGAAACAGTTATTTTATGGAAATGAACTAATAGATTTTACATTGCATTTTCCTCCAAAAGCAATGGCACTGTGTCTATGCTCACTGTCAAAGCATTAGGTTGCCATATGTTGTCTGACAATTTTTAAAAAATTGTAGGGTGGTTTCACTTATCTTGCGGAGCCTTGAACGGCTTATCCAAGAGACCTGATCTAGGGTGGACGGCTTATTGCTTGTTTACAATCACTGACTCTCAGTGAGGGGGAGTTCTGCAGGAGATGGGTCCTGTCCACCCACCCACACTAGATGTCTGATTCCTCTTACGTTCCTTAGCCCTGCTAGTTTTCTCATCTTTGGGATGTGAAGATACCACTGGTAGAGACGGGAGGAAAGGTGAAGTGAAACAGTGCTTTAGTCCCTGAGCATAGTAAGGAGCAGTTTTTCTTATAGTATAATCCTGCTCAGATTGCAAGAGAATTATGATGCTTTTGGGAGAGCTAACGGCTTCTATTTGTTCATTTCCCTAAATTACCCAATGTATACTGCTATATAATCTAATGGGATTGCCTGTGTCCAGTGAGAAAGTTCTAAGAATAGTGAGAGCTTGAAGCTGACAACGTAACGAAGTCTATTTTCAGAGCTCTAACTCTTTGATGGCATCTTTCACAGGGAAGCCAGAGTAGAAAGCAGCTTCAGAAGGGCAATGGGAAGGGCAGGCCAACACAGGGTGAGTTTCATGTATGTATTCAATCAACTTGAGCTAACCAACCACGTAAACATAGATGATCGGGCCATTTCCATTAGCCATGTTGTTCCTGGAAAAAGAACACGCTATTCTCACTCACTCACTAACTAACTGCCACAGGGGTGTGTTGAATAGAGTGCCACACTGGCCGCTGCTAAGACATCCCAGGGAAGCACTGTGATGTATGTGGAAAGAGCTGGGAGACTTTTAACAAGTTCTCTGCTGCTCTGGTGATTTGTGGGAGCTGAGGTTGGTCCTTCTGGAGAGCAGAGGTTCCTTCGGGCTCAAGGAAAACAAGACACACAAAAACATAAATCCTACTTTCCCACTGAATTCTAACATTTGTCCCTATGCTCACAGATGAGTGTAGTCCCCACCTCTCACCTAAAACACCTCTTTATGCAGACAGAGACCATCACAAAAAGCCATATAAAGGCCTACACAATGACCATAATAATTGGCATGGCAACCTGGGTGAAAGAATTCTAATGGGACTCCACTCCTAGACAAATGATAGGCAAATTTGGTGCCTGGAAGGGGAAGTCTTCTATGGTGATCAGCCTTGTGCTAGGCTAGCCAATATCAAGAGATCAGCCCCAAACACATATGAGCAACAAGGAATGCTCATAGCAGGCATGTTTACTTAGAAGACTCCGGGATTATTTTGTTTCACCTGGGCCATGTTTCTGGTCTTCAGGTAATATCACTTTCCCATTTATGTATGTGTAGATCAAAAAGCTAATGAGATCTTACTGTGTACATGGAAGCATGTGTTAAAGAAGCTGTAAGAGTAAACATGAGGCAGAATAGCTTTGCAGGATGGGTTTGTACAGGAACTTTAAGGAAAAATGGCTATGATGTGAGTGAGGGCTACATGCTTCTAGACACATCTGTATGATGCAAGCCATGAGATGGAGAGATAGGGGAGTAGTATGCATTAACTGATCACAGGGTTAGAATCGAGGCAAAAGGGGTCCAAGATCTGACAACACGTGAACGTCTGCTGCTTCTGCTAGGGACCCCTCTCTACTTACATTAACGGTCCTCAGAGGAACTGCTTTTAATCCCAAATTGTTTTGCAAGGATGATCTTGGTTATGGCTTCTTTTCTGGCGTTTATCGTTCTGAATCCCTGGCAACAGTGGCATCCTGAGAGCCATGCTATTGAGATCTCATAGATGTGGTAGGGAAGTAGCATACCCGATTCATCAGAAGACACACACACGTACATACAATATGTGAAAGGAGGAATCACACATAGGAAGAAGCATCTGGAAAGCTAAAAGGCATCAAAATAGAGCTGCACATGTAGCTGACTGTCAGGGAAGAGGATGAGAGAGGGGTAAACTGAGTCACGACCACAGGCTAGGAAGTGGGAAATGATCTTCAATTAATTTCTGAGCCCTTGAAAGTAAATAGAATAGGTGCTTCGTTATCAAGTTTCTTGCTAAAATATAGTAATAATTAGAGATGACCTCACCCTTGGGGTTATATCTAGCTTGAAATCAGATAGCAGCAGTAAAAGAGTTATTCGGCATTTCCTGGAAATATGTAAGTGCCAAGGTCCTGGTCATGTAATATTTATTAGCCACACAACTCTAATTTTTTTCTCCTTTGTTATAGAAGACAAGAATATATTCCCCTCTCTAATCCTCTATTTTGGTAAAAGTCAGCATTGTGACACAGGAAACTGAAGGAAAGGAACAAAAATAAAAACAAAACAGCTTAGTTTGGATGTCTCCATTCCCTCTACCAGGCTACAGAGAAGAGAAGAGGACGGTAGAGCAGAGGAAGGGAGGAGAGGGGAGGGGAGAGGACAGGAGAGGAGAGGCAAGGAGAGGAAAAGGAAGATGCCAGTGCAGAGATTTGTCTGGTGATTTGTTCAGTGATTTGAGTACTATTCAGCCCATGAGGCAGGTTTATCTGAGCTATGCTGCCGATAACGCCTGTGCATTTTTACAATTCTTAGGATACACAAGTGACCCCCCCCCCCACACACACACAAGTGAATCACACACACAAATGGGACTCGTGCCTGCCATCGGAACTCAGTCCTCTCTGGTGACCTTCCACATTAACTTTTATTTTTCTTTAGGTGGGAGTCATCATGAAAATGTTTGCTCTCAATACATGCCCCGATTACTTTTAGAGTGAGAATCAGGTAATTATCTGGATCAGACCCCCTGTAATTCTCATTAAAAAACAAGCAAATAAAATGAGTTTCAGGGGTCTTGTCTTGGCTTCAGACAGGATATTGGTAGTGAGGCCACCACATCCTGAGACTTGAGGAGTAAGTCCCAGAGAATAATAAAATTTGAATCAATGGCATTTGTACATGTGAGTCGAAATTTTATTTGAATCTCAAGAATTTTGGTCCCTGAGAATCTTGAGGGGGAAGATCCAGGCAGTTGTCACATTGAAAGCTGCTGAAACATTAGTGCCTCTGTGCTGTGAACTACCCAGTCTACTCACGCTCCCAGTGGGGGAGGGGCTCAGACTAAATGCCAAAGACACCATCACTAGAAAGATGTTCAAACACAGCTTAAGAATCGGAGACCTGTTCAGGGCACTTTCAGATCACGGAAGAAGCATTTGGGGATTCCTCGGCTTGAGGCTCAAGCTATGGAAATGTTAGGTAATATCTACAAAATAAGGAAGGTGTCTACTAGTCACACTTGCAGCAATATGATGAACTGGATGAATGAGTAGGTGGGAATGTGAGAGGACAAATAGGGCACAGAGTTCTTGTTTTCCCCACTCTTGTCTCACAACAAGAAGCCAGGTGGTAGAGTATCAGAATTATCACCGTCACTCCAGCAAACATCATACACCACTTGTATGTATAGCATCATCCTCAGGGTATTGGCTATATCTGAACTTCAAATCCATACTAACTGGATCCAGACTTTAGTAATCTCATGATAGAGACACTGGCTGAGATATGAACTGTGGAGGATATCAACATTGTAAACAGCCAGGTGCATGCAAGGGTTATCACTCAAGGGAGCATGGCCATGGTGAACCTAGCCACGGGATCTTATGCAGCCAGTTTTCTGTGCAGTTTGTAACTGAATAAAGCTTTATATCATGCATGACTATACTAGCTATATACACGGTCAATGAGGCACAGAGAGTATGGAGCTATGCACATGGCCATATGGAATTGGCTCTCGTGTTGGCTTTCAGTCAGGATTTTGTTTGTTTATTCGAGCCTGCAGCATGAACCTTACTGGAAATCTCCATTGTATGAGTGTCTGACAGATTTTCCGGGATATGCAAAACATGGCTGCCTCAGATAGTCAGCTGTGTCTTCTTCATGGGGGACAGCTTTCATCACAGTAAACAACTGCAAGCATGCTTCCATGTTCTACCTTGAGATTTCTTTCAGTCCTTCAGTGAATGTACTCTCCAGCTGGGATGGGTCACTGTTCTGCCTCTCATCAAACACACACACACACACACACACACAGAGAGAGAGAGAGAGAGAGAGAGAGAGAGAGAGAGAGAGAAAGAGCAAGAAAGAGCTTACACACACCGTGCACAGAGAGAGAGAGAGAGAGAGAGAGAGAGAGTGCACATACACACAGAGAGAGAGCACACACACCATACACACTCACAAAGAGAGAGAGCACTCACAGAGACAGAGATAGAGAAAGAGAGCTCACACACACACAGTGCACACACAGAAAGAGAGAAAGCGCATAAACACAGTGCAGAGAGAGAGCACAGAGAGAGAGAGAGAGAGAGAGAGAGAGAGCAAAGATGGCAAAGGAGGGGGTGATCAATGAGTAGAAGCTCTGTCCTCTGACTTTCTTTTCAAAATCAGAAGGAAGTACAAAGCACAATTGAATATTGCAACCTGTCTGCAAAATACTGTTCCCACAAGCACTATCTGGGTCAAGAATTCATTCAAATCTTCCCAGTAAGTTTCCCAAATGTGTGGACCGAATCATGCCCCAAGAAGGATACTTGAAGCTTGGCTTCGAGCTACATTCTGCAGCTTCATAGTAAAATAAAGTAGAAACTGTCAGCAAAGCCCTGGCAGGAGGGGCTGCTCACTGGTACTGAAGTTCTCAACTTGTATCTGGACGGGGTGAAACACGGGACTAGCCAAGAGTAGCCACAGCATGTAACTCACAAGTTTGTGGGCTAGATGTTTGATGTTTCAGAGTGTGTGCAAGTAGGCAAGAGAGAAAAGCACTTCAGGCTGCTCCACACTTTGTTTGTTTCTGCATTGGAACCCATGCCTTGCAGAAAGAAAACCATGTGTTCATGGGAAATGTCAGGTTCATATTTGGGGACAGGGCGGGGGACATGCCGTACTGTAGTGGTGCTTAGCTTCAGCATGTCTTCGTTTCTCCACCTTCCAGCAACCTCTCTCTTGGGATCCCAGACTATAACAGAAATCCAGATATACTAGGAAGGGAGATGAAAGGACATTAGATTTAGCAAGAAAAAAGAATAGCAGAGCCTTTTACACTGGAAAGTTTCATGAAAGAAGCTCAGAAGAAATGATATGAAAAGCCACAGTATTTTAAAATATACTTGAATGTATTTTAGCACAGACACCATCTGACCGGAGTGGATCAGGTTAGGGGTTCTCACACTTTTTCTATAAGGATCAAATATGAAACATTTCACTCTTTGTAACCTCAAAAGTCTCTGCTAAGACTTTTCAGATAGGCCCTTGTGGAACTTAAACCAATATAGATAAGACAATATGTGAATAAAAGCATATGCCTGTGTTCCCAATGACATTTTATTTATGGATATTAAACTTGGAGTTTCATAAGGCTTTTGCACGTCATGAAATATTATCTTAAGTTTTTCTTCTAAGAAACAAAAATGTAGCATCCCTTCTTGGCTTGCAGGTCATATAAAAAGAGGAGCTGGCTTTTGTTTGGCTCCAGATTCTAGCTGTGGCACTTTGGTAAGGTCAGACTATGAACAGGAGTGTCCCCTATGTGAGATGTCTTTGGTATTAAATATCAGTAGGAGCAGTGACTGACAGGGAATGGAGAAGTAGCAAAGACTGTGGGGGTAGCCGCCCCCCCCCTCATCTTGTCCTCCTGACATGACTGAGGGGTCCCTGGTGGTCCACTCCCCAAATCAGAAGCCCCAAGGTATTGGGCAAGTAAACTGACATTCTGCACTAACCATTACCACCAGCCTGCACAGGGCAGTCAGTGATAGGATCCATGTATGATAAGCTGCTTAGAAATGGCTCAGAACCCAAGGCGCCTAGATCAGCCTTGTCTGGTGTTCCTTTTGGACAGGACTGCTCACCCTCTGCATGAGTAAGTATTCCAGGACTGAACTAGTGGTTGTGATGCTATACTATGCAAAATAAATTATCCAAGTTATTGCTTATAAAAGTCAAAATTTTTTATGTATATGTGTTTGCATGTTTCACCTGCATGTATGTATGTGATTCACATGCCTGTCTGGTACATGTGGAGTATCCTATGGAACTTGATGGTGAACTGAACCCAAGCCCTGTGCAAGAACAGTGAGTGTTAACCTCAGAGCCATCTCTCCAGCCTCTCAAATGTTCTCGCTATTAGACATTACTCCACCCTTGCCCTTGAGACTTTACTCTTGCCTTCTTTCTGCCCACACCTCTCCTCCCATCCTACACTCCGTAGACTTCCAACTGGAAGTTTCCAGATTGTGTGTGTCGGTGTCAGGGCAAGTGCAATGGGCAAGGTAAAGTTCCTGTGGTGGGCAATGGTGACAGAATACATAAACAAGACAGACTCAAGCACTGGCAAAGTCAGTAAACAAAATCAAAATACTATGATAGCATGGAAATTTATTTGCACTTGCAGTGTAATGTGGTTTGTGTTGATTATCAGATTGGTGGCCTCTAGAGTAACCTTGGAGACAAATCTATGGTGATATCTGTGAGGGATTTTCTAGATTAAAAAAGAGGCAGGAGGACCCACACTAACTGAATAAAAAGAAGAAAGGAATTGAGATGCAAGCTTTTTCTAAAGTCTTTGTGTGCTTTCTGAATGGGGGCATAATGTGATGGGCTGCCACATGCTTCTGCTGCCCTGAGTTCCTCACTAGTAGGGGCCATACCCTTCAGTTGTGAACCAAAACAATCCTGATCCTTCCTTAAGTTGTTATTGTCAGATATTTAGTTGCAGAAGTGAACAAAGTCACTAATACACAATGTTAGTCCTTACAAAGTGCTTGAGCCATGAATGAGGATTAGGGAAGGGAGGGAGGGAGGGAGCGAGGGAGCAAGGGAGGGAGAGCATAAGAAAGGAAATGCGTGTGCATGTATATCCTGTTTATGTTTAAGCCAAGTTAATCATAACTTATTCTCTGTTGATTGCTGATGGTTAACCTTGTCAATTAATAACATTGTCTTACCTTAGCCAGGCAAATACAGTTTGCTACTGTTTCCATCCAACTCAACTGCACACATAGTTTATTTTTATTTACTCAACATCCTGTCCATAGGATGTTTTTAAGTTTTGTTTTGATTACAAATATTTCATTAAACATTCTTGAACTCAAAACACCTTTATCTCTTGCACATCACATTAGAGAAGAAGATTCCTGAGGGTAGAATTATTAGTTTAAAAGACTATCAACCGGAAAAAATAAATAAAACTAAATCCTGTAGCTAAATGGTGTTAACAGTCAGTTTCCCACCAGAGAGTCTGCTAACTTCCCAACTCCTCACACTGGCCATTATTAGCAAACTTTTAATTTGTCAGTCTGATAGATTTCTTCTCATTGGGTTTGATTTGCATTTTGTTAATTGTGGGGTAAAACATCTTTTCATATGTTTATTGGCCATTTGCATTCCCCTCTGAGCTGTCTTTCATGTCCTCTTCCTTTATTATATTGGGTTGATCAGCTTTTTCCTTTCATTCTTTTTTGTGGTGTCTTTGTAAATCAAAGAAATTAGCTTTATGAGTCATATTAGAAGTGTTTCTTTCCGTTTGTTTGTTTCATTTCATTTATCTACTTCATATTTATTTATTAATGTATTTTAGTTGCTATACAGGAGAGTTTTTAATTTGTACAAATGCAAACATTATTTTCTTTTGTGGTTCCTGGGCCGTGGTTATTACTCGCGTAATAAGCATCTCTGTCATCTTATGAAGAACACAGTTATACAGAATTAGGAATTCAAAGCTCAAAGCAATGAAAGGACAAAAACCAGGGAACCCTCATGGGATGATGGGTGACTCACTTCCATGGGGGATCTGATGAGAGCAGCCTTGTACTTTGGCCTCCTAGCAATTGAGTTGCCTGTTTTAAGAGGGAACCTTTTCTTTATTAAGTAGTTTAGTATTCATTTATTCAGATAAGCAACAGAGAAACTGTAGTCTGGGCAGGGAACAGAGGTCAAGAGCAGGACTAAACAACACTCTCAGAAAATGATGATCTCTGCTGATCACAATGGGAGGGTACTCTTAATCCAGGACCCCTGAACCCCTAGTGTGTTCTGAAGACTTAGCAACAATGTCAATATATTAGAAAAAAAAAAGAACCCTGCCCTGGCTCATTTTGATCTTGTTACCCCCCCCCCAAAAAAAATCAAAACCAAACCATCAGGAACTGATAAGCATCATCATTGAACTAATTGGGTAATAAATTCTATTACAGACTTCATCCCTTGATGATGTTTTTGAGTAATAAGCATCCCTTTCAAGTTTATAGGGAAAAGATGTACTTCTTTAAGTTTAACTCTGAAACAAATTCTGTATATTAATATCATTTTCCACTGACTTTTATTGTATTATTAGGTCTGTGATAGTCTGGTTATAAGCATCTGTTATGCAAATAGATCTGTTCTCATGGCCAGTATTTGAGATAGAGAGTTATATGTATGAAGTACCTAGAAAAATAAAGAAATCGGGGAGTAACTCTAACACATGAAAACAATAACTAGAGAAGAGGAAAAAGGAAGAAAAGATTAAACACAGACTTATAGCCAAATCGAGTTACCCAAAGGAAGTATTTAGCATTGCATTTGTTCACATATCTCCACCATGGGGAAGACTGGAGAGAAACTACAATTCCTAGGATGCACTCTGTTTCCCATATGATTGATGCTCCATCCATTTAGGTCATATGGATTGTAGGGGTTTCATTTTTGACTAATAAGAATACAGATCCATCACTTAAATTTGTGTTTTGGATGGGCTATGAATGGTAGTTATTAGTGCAAGCTTGTCTCACAACTGTCCTGTATGCAGTGCGTCAAATGTAATGATTGGACTACTTCCCATTTTTATTCAGAAGTGTCTCAATCCATAAAGGTGATCTTTGGGGTAACACCACATACACAAAGAGTTTGTGCTACATGGTAGATACACTTTCTTGTCTTGTCGTGTAAGAAGATGACCTAGTGAAAGAGCCCCACTATGCTTATTGCCTGTTTGAGCTGCTCTCATTAATTGCCAAGGTCAAGTTATGAGAAAAGTACAGGAGGGAACCAGGTGCTGCTTTCATCCAGTGCCAACCAGATATCTGTGCTCTGCAGCTTGGACTAAAGCAAGGTCAGCAGGATGGTATCTGGGATGCTGAGAGAGTCATAACTGAATTCTTTGTATTCTTTGTGCCCAACCCGAATAACCAACTGTCCTTGGTTAACTACAACTGCTACATTTAGATGAAACAATAAAATCCCTGTAACCATGCTTCTGCTTCTGTAAGCCTGCTTCTTGCCACCCCAACCCTATATAAACTGCCTGAGTTTTAACCTCGGCATGCTCAGTCCCCAGAAAGACTGAAACATCCACAGGTACTTGTGTAAACCTCTTGCACTTGCATCCAGTGGTCTTGTCTCGTCTCTTGGGGGCAAGGGCCTTCCCCCCTGACAGGCTCCAAATTCTTGGGGTCTCTTGGGGGGGTCTTTCACTAGTTCTGAAAGGTTTCAGACGTCTTGGGGGTGGGGAAGCCAACCATATATTTCTCACACACAGAAATACATTCTGACCTTAGAAGCAAATACTACTTGTTTTCCTCCTTGGAACCTTTCAGTTTGCTTTCAAGGGTAGGCCTGCATTTATTCTATGAATAAATGTTCAGTCACAGTCGACCTGCATAGGCAGGCTTGGAGTAGAGTGAGACCTGCTACACAGAGACAAAGCCAGGTTGTTATGCAGTGGTGCCCATGGTGTCTTCTTACTTAAAGTGTCCCCTTAAATTTTCCAAGTGGGAAGACTAGAGGGAAATCACAATCTCACTGGCCTGTGAATGTGTGCCATCATTCTTGACCCCTCCTGGGCTACTTTGAATATGAAAACAGTTTAGGTAATGACTTCATAAAACAAGTTAATGCCCCCTACTGAATTGGAAGAATAAATGTTCTCATCGGTTAACACAAGGAAAGGGAGATATAAATGAGAAGCCCACAGCCTACGTTGAACCTGACTGATATAAAAAGCTCTCATTTTGCATTCAGTGTGTTTTTACACATATTAACTCCTTTGTTACAAAAGTCCTGGGAGGGCAAGCTTTGATTACTACCATTTTAATGCTGATATCCTGAAGTAGAAAAAGGTTAAATGATGATCCAAGGTTATGTCACACAAAGTGCCTTAGACGGAATTGAAAGCAACACAGGGAATATGACAGGATGTTTTCAATCTCAGATGTCTTTTGTTCCCCATCTCATCTGACAAGGAAAAGACAAAGTATGTTTGCTCAGCAGTCATTCTGATTCCACCAGACTCCCAAACAACCAACTTCCACAAAGATCCAAAGGTTCAACAGGAACTGAACATCCTGGTCTTGGCCAATTGACCAGCCTCATCTTCCACCTTTCTTCTTGAAGTAAGGCAAGGTAGGTTGAAATATAGCAGAGTGCCCCAGACCCACCCGGAAGACACACAACTTCGGATGGCTGTGAGCTTCAGTGTGGTAGTGGCTTCCTTCTGGAATGGTCTGGAAAGGCGATGACAGCATCAGCCAGGGAGAGCTCTCCTTTGCTCAGTGCCAGACACTGAGGAACACAGAGCCACAATGGGACAGAACCCAGGCTTGTGCTCAGTTTCTACTTGAAGAAACAGGAGCAATGCAGACTTCCAGAATCACACAGCAAAAAGGAAACAAAGTAAGGCATTGCCTTGTGCATCGGTTACTCTTCTGTTGCTACAATAAAGCACCCTGACTAAGACAAGTTCTAAAAGAAGGAAATGATTTGGGCTTATAGCTCCAGGGGGATGAGTTCATCATGCCGGGAAAGCATTGCAACAAGCAGTAGATATGATGACAGAGGCAGGAAGCTAAGCGATTATATCAGTAACTGTACTCATGAAGCAGAAAAAAATAAATGAATTAATAGTATAATGAAGTCTTAAACTCTCAAAGCCTACCCCCCCCCAGAGACATACTTTCTCCTACAGGGACAGGGACGCACCTCTTAAGCTACCCCAGTGTCACCAACTGGAAATGAAGTATTCAAATGCCTGAAAATATAGGGAGCATTTGCCATTCAACACACTACTCCTCAAATCTAGTCCACTTTCCTGGGACAGCTGGAGCTGAGTGCAGGTTTATGGTGTCCAGCTATGGATCAGGCTGACCCTGTTAACTAATACTGGGGTGACACTGTATAACTCCTCTGTGCCAGACCTTCCTTTTCTGTCAGAGGGGCATTGGCTATCACAACAGATTATATAATAGAGTTGATGACAGTATAGCTAAAGTGACTAGAATGTTGCCTGGGACAGCGGGCACTAGCAAAGCTGGCCTAGCACTATCCCTGGACCACTGCTAGTATGATGGCTGTTGCTATGGCTACTGCTGTTGCTGTTCATACTGCATGACTGCTGTTGCTACTATTTGTGCCAGTCTTGTCTCTGCTCATCAGCTCATCAATTCTTCGATAAAAGGAAGAATTTGTAGTCCAAACAGTCGGTAATTATTAAATTTCTAGAACCCCAAAGGTGGACTGAAGAAGAGGAAAAACAAAACCAGAGTTCATTCAGGAAAGAAGAACTTCCTTGAGGAAGGTTGGTGGAGAAGATCCAAAGGAGAAAAGGCGAGAGTTCACTTGTGTTTGGTTTGAGATAAGCAAGGACCAACATTTAGCCTGTGGAAAGCTGTTTTAGTTATCAGTGATTTTCCCAAGATGGATCTATTACATGAAAGATTCTAACTCTGTCGTCCTGCATGTCCCTGTGGTCCTGACACTGCCTGAGTCCATTCTGAAGCCTGGTTTCACATGCATGGTTTTCAATGCCAGCATGAAGTCCTGTCTGGTTCCTTCCGTCATCTATTCTTCCAAGGAGATATCACAGGGTCAGTAAAGAAGAAACAACTGTAGGTAGACAAGGCTGGCCCTGAGGCTTTGTCTGGGTGCTTCCCCCCTGCACACTCTGTAATGGGCGCAGCTTTCCTCTCCTTCAACTACTAGGGGAGATGTAAATGATGGCTGAGGTCCACGCAGCTTCTTGTTCTGTATGAGGGTAAATCAGCCTGTGTGACCCCATTATTACCAGCCTTAAATGCCCCATCTCTCCTACAAAGCCACATGACATTGCTTCCAGTCCTAGAGTGCAAGTGAATTCTTTTCCTTCCTCTGTGCCCAGGAACACAGTTGCCATTCCCCCAACCCCTACTCATTCTGAATGGTTAGGTTTGAGCATAATATTGGATACACCCTAGGAAACTTTTCTGCATCAAACAGTTGGGGTTTTACTTTCCTTCCCATATGTGTCTAGAGAATCCTGTTTATTCAACATCTCCTATATATGTGCAGACCTTGCTCTAAGCAGTGGAGAAAGTAGTGAATGTACGGACATGGGGCAAAAAAAAAAAATGTATCACAGACAACATTATTTCAAGAGTTAATGAGAGCAGGAGGAGGCAACTTCGTGAAACTGGAAAACCAGACTTCCCCCAAGAGGAGAGAACTTCTTCCAAGAAGGCTGGTGAAAAGGGACCAGTGATGAGAAGACCTGAAACCTCCACTCTGACAGCTCCAAGGTCAGGCTCCTCTTCAGAACAAGAAACTCATGTGTTGGCAACATTCTCACAGCCAGCTATGGAAGGCGCAGGGCAGTGTACTCCAAGTAGACTGAGCTAGACGGGAAGGCAAGGATGGGCTCAGTGTTTGGATGAGCAGAAATCATACCCGGGTTGGTTGGTTGTCATTTCAGCCAACTGTCTGTCATAGCCAGCTTTCATTCAATGGTCATCAATGTGCAGAGTCAAATGCACGCGAGCAAAGAGCTTTAGCATATGGCAGCTGTCTCTACCACTCATTGGTTGTGTGGCGTTGGGCAAGTGTTTCAATGGCTCTGACCATAGGCTTCCTCAGAGCTGATCACAATTACAGGCTTTAGTGTTAGTTAGATAATTATATTTTTCCTAATATATAGAAACATATTTAACTTTTATGAAGATAATTTTTCCTGTATGTAAAGTGAATGCCTGACAGCTTATGGCCCATGCATTGTCATTGCTATTGTGACACATTTGTTTCTAAGTACCAACTGTACCCAGATTGTTTGGAATGATATATACTTTATAACCAGCAACCAATATTTATTACAAGACTACGATATAGTGTAGTGGCCATTCCTTTACATTAGGACTTTCTCCTTGAGGACATACTTCTAGAACCATGAATCTGTGCTCCTCTTTCCTCTAGCCAAGTGGCCCAACTTACAGCTTAACCAAGCAGACCAGTCTTCTATGGCATCTGAACTCCGAGCAGTCATTAAGATTGAAAAGAGGGAGAATCCATTCACTTCAGCTATAGTATCTAAAATTCTCTTCCACTCACTCTGGCCTTCAAAACTAAAGAAACCAGTGGTCCACTGGAACTTTGATTTTCTTGTTTCTACTAATTCTAGAAGTTTTCAATAGCTTCCCAATATTTTTCCTTTTGTTTAAACTAACACGGTTATGTTCTTTCTCTTTCTATCAAAACTATAATCAATCCAGATGATTGATTATATGTGATACTCACATTCATTCTTAGGAAGAAGAGTTTAACCATAAATATTACTGCCCATTATTATTGTTGTCGATGTGGTGGTATAACCTGCCCACAAAAAAACTTTCTGCCTAAATTGAGAGTGGATAAAGATATCAAAAATAAATCAGGAATAAATAATGAATATATATACATACATATGTATATGTGTATATATATATATATACACTATACACACATATGTGTATACACACAAACACACACACACACACACACACACACACACACATCACAATTAAAAGAGGCCCATGGGTAACATGGAAAGGCTTGGAAAAAGGAAAGGTAAAGGAGAAAATTATGTAACTATTTTTTAATATTTTTTTAAAGCAAACCATACAAACTTTCCATTTCCTTTGCAGCTACTTTCCCCACACAACTAAGATGCATGATTTTCAGTTAAAGTCTACATCCTGGCTACCATTTCCAGATGATAGATTGGGTTTTGGTGTTGTACCTACTCTTAGGTCACTGATGTAATCATGTCCAGAAAGTTTCTGCCCTATGAGTATTAGAACAGAGCCTGGTAGGTAGGCTCTCTGTAAAGGCTGCTTCAAAATTCACTTTGTGTATTCACATGTAGGATCCATAGCCTTGGATTGTGTTTTGGGCTAAGGTTCACATTTAGTCGCTGATACAGTGCCATGGACAAGCTGTTTTCACTCACAGGGTCAATTCATACACTGAAATCTTAACTCCAAAGCAATGTCAGCAGGAGATGAGGCTTTATGGTGTAAGCCTTCAGGAGTGAAGTAGTTCATGAAAGAGGCCTAAAAAAAAGGACTCGTGAATCTTGGGTTTCCCAGACTCCAGAAATATGAGAGATATGTGCCTATTGTTGATAAGTCACTCTGACTATAGAATTCACAATAGCAACACCGATAGATGAAACATAGGGAATTAGTAACCTGGTTCTTTATCTTACATGTGCATGTATGCTGTTGTGCAGATGTAATCTCACAAGCATCTGCCTGCAGTTTAGTGACGAGCACTTGGGGAGGTAGGAAAAGCATTCTTCATGTGGGAAATGAACAAATATCTACCTCAGACCTGAGAGAAATTAAGGAATTCTTCTTTAAGTGGGTGGTGGTTTATTTTTATATCGAGCAGCAAACCTCTGTATGAGCAATAAAATGAAGATAAATATTCAGTAAGCTGATTAAAAAATTTTTAAGTTAAAATACTGTTGTAAATCTCTTCAGAGTCCTCACAGAAGACAGGGCCAAAGCAATGACTCAAACAGGAGAGAGCTTATCGTTGTTCTAGTTACAGTCAGCAACAAAACACCAGTCTGCCCATACTGGCCATGATTCTGTCTTCTCAAGATCCCCCAGGCTTTTGTTAAAGACAAACACTCCAATGTTAGGTGAAGCTGGGATGCCTTTGAAGAAAACATCTGCAATTTCAATTTATTGGTTCTCTGTGACACAGTTGTACGTGAATTAGAACACAAAAGGTGCAATCCATCAACTAGGGGGCCAAAGCTTGCTGTGCAAGCATGATGACCTGAGTTTGGATCCCAGGAAATCTCATGAAAAAGCTGGGTATGGTGGCAGATATCTGTTACTCTGGCATTCCTATGGAAACCCGGGGGAGAGAAACAGGCAACTGTCTCAACTAGAAGCTCAGGATTCAATTATCTTGAAGGACCCAGTATAATGGCAGAAATAAGTGACATCTTATCTCAACAAGGTGCAAGGCAAGAGGCAACTCCTGAAAGTTGTCCTTTGACCTGTATATGTGACTCATTGTATGCATGTGTCCAAAGCCACATACACTTTACTTTACACACGTACATGAACATCTGTTCCCGCCCCCACACCACACATCTGCCTACTGTCTTCTCATTGCGTGTGTTTTATCCAATAACTAAGCATAATAATGAAATACAGTTCTGATTTTGTGCTCTCACCTTTTAGGAAGAAGAAAGTTCCCTGTAATTACAATATTACACAAAATGACCAAATGAAGCAGGAAGTAACATAAAATAAGCCCTGGAACTTAATCAGCTTTTGAAGCATCACTAGTTAAGACAATTGTTTGGGACTTCCTTTAAGTAAACCTCATTTATGATCATTTCAAGGGTTAATTATTGTCTTTTGTTCAATGCAATCTTCTCCATTGCCTTTATTTTTATCTGCCAGTATACCAGTATGCAATGATTAGCATAAATTAAGCAAAATTAATTTCATGGGTTACTAAATTATTTTATGTCGGCTTTTTTATTTTTAAATGGGTGAACAGTTGGACAGCAGATCCAAACATCCCACTGCTCAGCTTCTGCTCAAAAGGAAAAATAAAAAATGAGTGACTGATTTTCAGAAAACTTGGATAGAAAAAATACATGGTGACAAATGTCATCAGGAAAGCTGTGTATCATTATACAGTGACCTGTAGAGTCCCACAGAGCTCAAAGCTGGGCAGCAAGGCACTCTACGCACAAACTCAGAGAACACGAGAGTGGCGCCAATTTGTCTGCATACATCAAATGAGCCATTTCCAGTGTTGAGCCTGACATACCGTGACCTGCATGACTCTGTTAACATTTATTCTTAACGATGTGAGTCTGTTGAATTTGGATAGTCTGTTCTTTGCCTGCTACTTCATTGACTGGGAATCCGTGTTCAGGAAGAGGCTCACCGGTCTTGGATGATAGAAGCAATTATACCATCTTGACCAATAGAAACCATGTAAAACCAAGTCTCCTGCACATCATGGTCAGGCCAAGCACCTGCTTCTCATCTACCGCATCAAGCCAGGACAATAAATTCCCTATTCACTTCAGTTATTTCCCCTTGTGAGACTTCACCCTTGTGAGACTCACCCACCATGTCTCTACACATCTGGCTCAGAGAATCTACCTCCTTCAGGGAACAACTTTACTGTGCACTTGATAGGGATGAGTTTTGACCTAATCCTGGAGATACTTTCTTGAGATAATGTACAAATGGTTACTATTTCACAAAGTTTAGGGTTAATGGAAAAGACAATAGTTACATAACAGTGAAAAAAGGGAGACGGGCTAGAAAGATAGCTCGGTGGCTAAGATCACATGATATTCTTGCAGAGGACCGCATCACATGGACCTCAGAACCCTCTGGGCAACCTACAAATCATCCACAATGTTAGTTTCAGGGGATCCAGCTTCCCATTCTGGAACCTATGCATACTGGGGGTGCACACAGCATGCATGCATGCATACATACATACATACATACATATATACATGCAGACAACAATTCATACAAATAAAATGAAATAAAACAAAATCTTTTTTCTTTTAAGACAGTGATAGAACTGTAAGAATGGAATGTGGAGGAGTAGCGAGAAGGCTCAGATGGTAAAGGACACACAGAGCAGAGCGAGGGGACTTGGCTGCTTGTTCAAGCATTGTCAAGAAGAAGCAGAGAGATCAGCTCAGATTGGGAGGCCAAACCACAATGCAATTCTAAATGACTTGTGCTTTACTAACAAAAGTTGTGGAAAAAATAAACAATGAAGACCTTTTCTGTGTTTGTGGAAATTGCTCATAGTATAATGACATGTAAATATGAATTATAGTGAAACTTACTATTTTATGTGCTAATCTAGTGATCATCCCAGAAACCCTTAAAGAAAAAGCAGCCATGAACTTGAGAAGGAGATATGGGGTAGATGGGGAGAGAAAAAGGAAGGGAGAAATGATATAATTTCACTTTATTTAAAAACAAAAAACCTAAACTTAAAAAGAACTTTTAAAAATGTATACCCTTCCCCCAAAAGTTTCTGCATGCTCTTTTAGAGTAGAATCATATTGTCCAAGGTAACTTGAGTTTATATTCCCTGAACACATCCATTCACATGGCTTAGAATAAAGTGTTTTCTTGTTATAAGGAAAAAGGGGGGAAAAAGTAGAAATGGAGAGGTGGTCCAGGCTTTAATTTCCAGCACTCACTTGGCCGTTCCCAAACAGCTATAACTCCTGTTTCAGAGGACACAAGGCCCTCTTCCAATCTCTGCAGGATCCGAGCCCATGTGTAGTAGGCAGACAAACATGTGAGCATAGTTTATACACATACAATAAAAAAAAAAATAAGTCTGTTGTAAAAAGAAGAACAAAGGAGAAAAAAAGGAAACTATACAAAAATTCTCTTGACATGGTCCAATCACGCAGGGTGTAGTTAAAGGGTTAAAGGTGGTTAAATGCCTGCCCCCAGCATTCCTTAGTTGCCTACACTTTTTTTGTGTGTGGAGTTATGGCCTCAGGAGCTTTACATATACATGCCAGTTGGTTATCCAATACAGAAGAGCCAGCTTTGAAAATATATACATACAAGTAATATTATACAGGCTGAGCAGCTCGTATTTATGTATTTATGAATATATATATATATATATATATATATATATATATATAAACACACACATACATGTAACAACAATTAATGTTAAAACAGTCCTTGATTTTGAAAGAGATCAAGGAGAGGTACATGAAAGTTTTAGCTATAGGAAAGGGAAGGGGAAATAATGTAATTATAATTTCAAATAAATGAAATACTAATTCTTAATGCTTAATGATAATCAAGAATCTCCCTGCCACATGTTTAATGGCCTGTGAGGAAGACAAGAATCTTCTGAACATGCACACATGAGCTTGTGCGTGAGCACATGCGTGCATGCACACACACACACACACACTCACACACACACACCCTTGTTTGTCAGAACCAACTACCAAGTTTAAAAAATGAAGTGACGTCATTGTCATTGGTGTCCAGCCTCTAACAATCATCTTCAGGTTACCTTGTTAGTAATAAAGGATGTGAGCCATCCATGCCATCCATGCTTCCCGGGGAACCTGGAGCAACTTATCTGTAGGACATGGAAAATGGTTGCAAGGCAGGAATGGACTCCCTAAGTGGAAGTGATGTCAACAGGAAGGATTTACTTAAGGCCATAAAAAAAAAAAAAAAAAAAAAAAAAAGCGAAACACCTACTTCTCAAGAGGGAATGAGACTTTTACAGGAGTAGAAGCCTCAGCAACTCCTCCTCAGCAACCTATCACTGGGCTTTAGCAATCAGCAAAGAGTGGTCTTAGTTTAGGTTTCTTTGTTCTTTTTTTCCAACTCCATTGTTAAGTAGTCCTGGACCATCTGTCCCAGTAATATGTTGAGTCAACAGGGAAAGACAGAAAGCGGAGAGTGGGAACTGGTGGCAGCCACCTCTCCTAAGTACCTTATGTCTCAAGATTTCTCAGAATGGGTAGAATCCTTCCCTCCCCTCCACCCCACAACAGGCATGCATTTATAGCCTTGTTCTTTGCACTGTAGGCATACTGTGGCCAGCTGCTTCATGTTTTCACAGCTGTGACTTCCCTGCCATAATGAACTATAACCCTCAACAATGAGCCAAATACATCCCCCAACCTCCCCACCCCCAGCCCAGTCAACGACTAAACCCAGAGCCTTGTTCTTGCTAGGCAAGCACTCTACCACTTATCTAAATCCCCAACCATAGCTCTTCCTCTCTTAAGTGACTTAATCAAAGTATTGTGTCACAGCAATGTGAAAAGGAACTAAGATAGCAATATGGCTAGCGATTTTACCTATGGTACATTCAGATATGCATTTATGGATGAATCTATCAATACATGGATGAATCCACAAGCACCATGAGTTTATGGACAATGTGGTTTGGAATGAAGCTAAGCAGAAAAAGTGTCAGTGTTAAACTAATTTGAAGATGTAAAGACTGAAAAAGACTTACAAGCTAACATACTTCTCAATGGCTCATTCACTGTGTCTCACTAATGCAGGATGTAAAGAAAGAGGCTTAAGGATCTAACCAAACCTTAGGTAAGGATGGACTCTGGTTACTTCTTGTCAAAGACTGGTGGCAAGCAAGGACGCTATCAGTTTCGATAAAGCCTGCTCAGTCCACTCTCTACCTCTGTTCCATGTCGACTGGACAGGAAAGAAGCAAACATGGAGTGAATCAGCAGAGAACACCAGAGCTCTGGTTATTTTTCAAGTCAGAAAAAGCAGGCCTAGTTAACCGGGTATTCGCTGGAGAAAAACGGATTGCTGTCATGAATACAAAGCATGGTCAGTCCCACATCATGCATAGGATGCATTCCAGAGAAGCTGTGGGTCATGAGAACAGCTGTATATGGAGTTACTAACACCGCCTGGGGAGTTTTCCCAGAGGGGGATATGATCAGAAAGTATGATTAAAACTCATCCTTTAAGAATTTTAATAATCCTATCAAAAAGCCTTTTGAATTCCTCATGTATCGACATGTATCTCTCCACAGACATGCCAGTGAAGACAGAATCTGTCTGTCTTTTTACATTCATGTGTTGGTGCCTATCACTGCATTAAAATATCTCATTCGCTAAACACTTTTGCATCAGTGGAAGGACTGTTTTGTTCTATTTGGCCCAAATCACTGTGTCAATGACATCTCATGTGTCCCATGTGTATCCGTGTCCTTTAAGTATTTCTGAAAGTATATTATGGGGCTTTCCAAGTTCAAATTTCTTAAACTCTATCACCCCACTCCTCTGATGATGCTGGCAGCATTAACTAAGATATTGATTTCTCTTGGTCTGGGGGAAGGGATTTTAGAAGGCTGTGGGACACCAGAGCATATCTCAACAGTCAGAGATGCTGGCTTTCCTTAGTCAATGACAAAGAGGAAAGTTTATTATTTAATAGATTCAACTTGAGAAACAAAAAAAAATCTTTCAAAATACAGAATCCAGAGTATGACCAATAAAAGACAGCCATGTATGTTCTAATGCAAATGAAGATGAGTTGTTTTGGTAGAGGGCTGAGTGTTGCTAGGACTGCATATTCATTTATCCACCAAAGAATGGTTTATTCAGCTTCTGCTGGGTACCTGGCGTTGTACCAGATACTATGGAAATATAGGCAAATAACACATGGTTTCTGTCCTTGACGAACTGCCAATTTAGAAGGGGGAAATGTAATATATAATTACACATATATAGCATATAATTATATAGATATATATTCGGCAGTCTTTTTGATACATTCAGTACAGTGCAATAAAAGTGAAAATAGTTTAAAAGAATTTTTCAAGTTGAGACCAAGTCTAAGTTTTTAACAGCTTTATCCAAAGTGCTCTTCTGGCAAATTAACTAAAATCTGCAAACTGGGAAGGCATTCTATAGACCCATACATGGCCACTGAGCAACAGACTACCAGTTTACTTCTATTTTTTTTTTTTTTTTTTTTTTTTTTTTTTTTACCCCTTTACTTCTCAAAGGATGTTTGGAATCCCTTCATCCTTTATGAAATTCCTACAAAAATCAAAGCAGGGAGGTAGAAAAAGACGTGCCAAAGTATGGCCTTTGGCATCCTGAATGCTTTGAATTGAAGAGAATGTTCAGGCTTCTGAAGCATAGTCCCTTCCTGCCCTTCTCTTATGCTCCACTAAAGCATAGTCCCCTCCCAACCTTCTCTTATGCTCCACTCCTGTCTCCTATACCCCTTTGTTTATTTAGTTAAGTCACAGCAACAAGAATCCTCCTTCCTCAAGGCAGATCACAAAAACCAGACTTCCTCTTCCCCACAGCAAGTCATGACCCTTAGAAATACATCTACCTTTCTCAGCTAGTTTCAATGCAATCAGTCTGGATAGGCTGAATGTTTGGTTCTCAGTAGTTACACTGTTTAGGAAGAATTTAGCAATGTGGTCTTGTTGGAGGAGGTGTGTCCCTGGGGCATGGGCTTTGAGGTTTCAAAAACTCATGTGAGACCCACTCTTGCTTTCTCTGAAGATCAGATGTAAGCTCTCAACTATACTGCTCCCACATCATGCCTGCCTGCCCGTTTACCACCATGCTTCCCAGCAGGATAATCATGGACTAATCCTCTGAAACCTTAATTAGCAAAATGCTTTATTTTTATGAGTTTCCTAGGTCATGGTGTTTTGTCAAAGCAATAGGATGGTAACTAAGACACCTTCCCATGTCTTTCTTTATAGGAGATCGTCATAAAGAAATCATTTCACCTGTAATGTCAAATAAGTCATTAGAGCCTTTCTAGAAGTATCCTTCTCCCTTACTGGGTGGAACGAATGCCACACAGACAGGCTAGGGAATTGGTTACATTCAGGCCTTCTTGGGTTTTCTCATTGATCCATCACCATTAGAACATACTCCTTTGTCCAATCATATTTCCCACATATCCATTCTTCACCATGCCTAAACATACCCTGGGATTCACAGTCCCCATTTCTGCAGGGTTCACTGTGACAAAGAACTTTGAAATATACTTATTATGCTTTTATTTTGCTCCTTTGTCTTGGTTAGGGAAAAAAAGTGTCATTTATGATCTTTGTGATGGTTTGGGAGATTACAATGCTTTTCAGCTCCCACCAAGACAAGATCAATAATTTGGGAATCACGGAACTTCCTCTGGGCCCTAGCGACTATGACAACACTTCACACAGGCTCCTATTTGTTCTACAAAGAATGCTATAATTTCAACAATGGAAAACAGACTCATAGACTCATATTGTCATTAATGGCATTTTATGTGTACAGTCTATGGACCCAAAATGTTCTCTTAGAAAGGCTATAGCAGTATAAAACATGTATGTATCTATAGCTCTCCAAACATATCTGATGCCAGTGTCATTTGGCAAATATTAAAATTCCATACATATTTCCAGAATAAGATGTTTATAAATCAATGCAAACTGCAAACTGAAGTTAGAGTAAGATGGAACATAAGAGGAATAACTTAGAATATCAAAGGATAATAGCATAAAAATGTATAAGAAAATGTACAAGAAAAGGAAACAAGTATATGACCAGTTTTACATACAGGGGGCTGCTGTTTAACCTTGAAGAACTGTTGGGTTTCCTGCATCCTTCATTCTCTACATAAATATGATTCCTTGCAGTACTGGGGAAATCAAGCCATGGCCCTTCACATGCTAATTTAATGACCTACCATTGAGCCATATTCCCTTCCCAAATTAATTTTCATATAATCCCCTTTTTATTGTTTTAATAGCATTTATTTATATATTATTTACAGAGATATTATTTACATGTATATTCACAGTCAATTTGCAAGTGTCATTTTATATTTTCACCATATGGCTCCTGGAGATGAAACTCAAGGCATCAGGCCTGGCTGCAAACTTCTTTATTCATTTAGCCATACTACCAGCCCATTGCTTTATTACCTTCAATTTGCAGACTATTCTGTTAGAGAAGAATAAAGGAATTCACCAGGAAACATGTTCAGTCAAGATGTAGCTTATAGAGCTGTTACAAGGAGACCTGGACAGTACAATGGCCTAAGAGAGTAGGCTCAAGAACTAATGATATAACCCAAAAAAAGGTTATTTCCACTGTATTGATTTGATTCCACAGAGAATGACTATCCCTATGACACCTGCTGTTATTTGAGAAAGATACTGTGGTACCTAAAATTACTTTAAAAGTTTGCCACTTTCCACCATTCACCCCACCAATCACCCTGGGGTTGATCATATGTTCTGAAATACTCCTTGTCTCATTCCTATCCTATCATAGCTCTGCAAAACTTCTCCACTGAAGTGATCACACCCATAATTACTTCTATGGGTAACCTTTAAAGGAGATAACTCAAGGAATATATTTATGGTGGTGTCAGATCCTAGTAAATATTACCTAACCAATAGACATTGTTGGGTAATTTTCAAGGAATTTTCAAGCCAAACTCCTGTTACCCAACCTTCAACCACACAGCTGGACAGAGATTGCTGCTCTGCTCTACATATAAAGAGACTGAAACTAAATGTTACTGAGTAATTTACAGCAAAAATCGTTAGACAGTAGGTCTAAGTATTATCTAAGGGCAAACAAAAGCCAATATAAAGATCTGGGGAAGGAAGTGCTAGGGATCGAACCCAGGGCTTTATACATGCTGAGCTAACACTTTACACCTATGCTATACCCCAAGCCATAAATGTGTATCTTCTTATAGTTTGGTAAACTCCAATTCTATAATTTGCTTTTCACAGAGGAGAATAAATTAAGCCCCAGAGGTTCAGCAGCTCATCCATTACCAACTAGAGTCCATGGAGGAAGCTGGTGTGATATTTTTTGGTGTTAACATGATTCTAATCTCCCAGTAAATAACTCAAACATGGATCTAGATATTTCTGGAGAGGTATTTCCTGTGATTGGAAACCATAATCAATAGACCTTAAGAAAATAATTTCCTAGACAGCCTTCACAAGCCTGCTCAGTTAACAAGTCTCAATAGCAAGACCATGATTTCCATGAGAATGAAGAAAAACTAAGACCTGGGAAAGCCATCTTCTGCCTTACACTGGAGTGCTAGTCTCTTCTCCCATGGGAGCGCCAAGCCCTCTCCTCCATGAGGTTTTACATCCACTTCCCTCATAGGTCAGCAAGCCTGACTCCACCATAAACCCATTCTACAGCTTTCAGATTTTCCCACCAAACCTCCATATCACAGAAGTCAATTCCTTGACAAATATGTCCTGGTATTTATCTTCTACTAGCCCCATTTCTTTCGTTATGCCCTGATCTCTGTGTTATGAGACATAGGCTAGTTCTGAGTCAATATTATCACGGCAGCCATCACTTGGGTTATTGGATCTTGGCATTGTCAGAGCCTCATGAACTCAGCTTAGCAGATTCAGCCACATTTCTTATGAATCCATAAAGAAGATATCTTAGTTAGGGTTTCTATTGCTGTGTCAAAACACCATGACCATAAAGCAAGTTGGGGAGGAAACAGTTTATTTAGATTATACTTCCAAGTTGCTGTTCACTGAAGGAAGTCAGGACAGGAACTCAAACAGGGCAGGACCCTGGAGACAGGAGCCAATGATGCAGAGGCCATGGAGGAGTACTGATTGTTGGCATGTTCCCCATGGCTGGCTCAGCCTGCTTTCTTATAGAACCCAGGACCACTAGCCCAGGGATGGCATTAGCCAACAGGAGCTGGGCCTCTCCCATCGACCACTAATGGAGAAAATGCCTTACAGCTGGATACCATGCAGGTATTCCTTCAACCTGACACACAAAACCAGCCAATACAAAGACATGCTTGTATTTCCATGGCTTGCTCTTTTATTTTATTTTATTTTTTTTTACTCTTTTCTAGACATGGATAACAACACTGTGAGCCCATCCTGTCCCAGCAAAGGACAAAGATATTAAACACCACTATTTTATTCAATAGGTATGATTTATAAAGAGATAATATTCTTCCTGATGCAAGGAAAAATTCTCTGTGCACAAGAGAAATCTAAAGATAGAGTGGGCTCATCCAAGAGATGGAAGGCTCTCCATCTGTCAAGATAGGCAAGCCCAAGTTCAAGTCTCCTGACAGGGAAGTTAGAATTCAGTTGGATGTGAACTCAAGTTGACAAAATCTAAATTCCCTTATTCCAAAATCATGTTCTTTGGCAATTTACATCATATTTTTTCATCATATTCTACGTCGATGATAAGATTGTCCTCAAATGACTGAATATGTTCACATTTGGACCTTTTGCAAAATCATAAATAAGCCAACAAAACTGTTTCCATTTTTTGTTGTTTGCAGCCTTCCACAAGGGTACGGAAGATGTGTAAAAAAGTACATAATGCATGGAAGTTAAATCAAAGTCAATTTTCAGTTATCCATACTGAAGTTTGGAACCAGTGGAAAGCAGGAAAGGGCCAGTATGTTTGTTTGCTTGTTTGTTTTTCTTTGAGACAGAGACTCACTATATATCCCAGGATGGCCTGGAACTTGTTACACACATCAGGGTAGCCTGAAGCTCACCAAAACTGCCCACCATTGCCTCCTGAATACAGTAACTAAAAGTATATGGTACCATGTGTTGCCAGGCCAGCACATTTTATCAATAGCTTTAATTTCTGTGACCCACCTTCTTTGTGAGGAGGGTAATCATGAATTAAAATATATCTAATCCTTAAATAAAATTCTGTTCCCTCTTCCTTTAAATAAATACATCTACATTAAATTTATTATGTTCTTAATTAAACGACGTCAATACGAATTAGGATCAATTTTTTCTGTTTAATTTTCCCTTGGACTCTCTAAAGTTCAGACCATCCAAGCGAGAATCTGTGTTAGAATAAGACAAAGTCACTGCACTCAAATGATCTCATATTGCATGAACAAGCAATGCAATAGCCCATGTCTTTATAAACAGTTGTGTTTTGCTCCAAGGAGGAAGCTCACATAAATCTGCCCAAAGCCTAGGGATCTGTGTCCTCTTCAGCCTGCTGGTGAGGCTGTTTTGTGAAGAGTTAATATTTATTTTATTTTTAAATGATTTGTTTTAGTTTTACTCTCTCTCTCTCTCTCTCTCTCTCTCTCTCTGTGTGTGTGTGTGTGTGTGTGTGTGTGTGTGTGTGAGTGTGTGTGTTAGTAGTTAGTATATGTATGCACACATGTGCGTGTGAAGGTGCCTGTGGAGAGGCCTAAAAAGAGCTTTGCTTTCCTTGGAGCAGGAGTTATAGACATTTTCAGCCAGCAGATATATATGCTGGGAACTAAACTCTAGTCCTCACAATTGAGCAGCAAGCACTTGTAACTGCTGAGCCATTGCTCCAACCTCAGACAGCCAGTATTTATACAGTTTGAGCTAAAAAGGCCATTGTGAGGAATGCACACGAATTTTATAGTACTAGGGATGAGGCCTAACCCATGTGTAGCCATCTCCTAAACTGTGGATCATGGCTTACCAAAGAGGGAGGGGACTGTTTTTAATTTTGATTTTAGTTCAAATAATTTTTTTCTCTGGACTTTCTTTTCATTTATCCTTTGTATCTTTCACCTCCGTGCATCTTGATCCCATTTCATTTCCCGTCCATTAGTACCTGCCCTCTGCCCTTGCAACTTCTTCCCAACAAAACAACAAAATTTAAAAGAAAAAATCCAAAAAAAACAAAGAACGGAAAAATCTAGTCATGGATGTTGTAGTGTGATATAGTGAGTCACTCAGTAAATAAATCCCCTTATGTCCATGTAAAACTTTCAGATGGCTTTCATGGGGCAGACCTGAGAAATGTTGGTACTGAAGCAGGTGTGTTTGCCATTCGTGCAGATCATGGTTTTTGTTGTTCAGGAAGACTTCATAAAAACTGTCAGAAAAAATGGCTGATGCTAAGAAGCTGGAATCCAACCTGGACCACAGACCTGGGTAATTTACTATCAGGATTTTGATAGTTTCATGATGATGTTGGCTTAATGTAAAAATAAAGTTAAGAAAAATTAATGTAGGTATTGGCAGTGATCTCATTTAAAGTGAATGAATACATATAGGAACAACAACAAAAAAGAAAATGGATGAAATAGTTCAAATAAAAATTTGAAATGTCACAAACTAGTTCAACTCAGGAAATGCTACACTCAGATGCTGGATTAAAGAGTAATAGTAGCCCTTGAATTCTGGATCCAGGTACATATATATTTACCTGTGATAGTCTAGGTAGATTACCTACCTCTTCTGGGTTTAGATGTCTCAACATCAACTACTACTTGTCCAAAATTTCCTTTTCTGAAAACATTTTTGCACTTTACTATTATCTTCCTTAAAAAATATTAGTAGTTAACCCATTTCACATATGAGGAGGTCAAGGCACAGAGAGCAGCCTGCTTTGGACAGGGTCACACTGAGCAAGAGAAAATAACAATTGAATACATAGTCATAATAACCATGTCTTTGATCTAAAAAAACAACCCTGAGCATTGAGTTAGATTTTTCTCAATGCCCTGCAGCTTCTCTCTCTCTCTCTCTCTCTCTCTCTCTCTCTCTCTCTCTCTCTCTCTCTCTCTCTCTGTGTGTGTGTGTGGTGGTGGTCTAAAAGGCTAGGCTCGGAAGGATGCCCCTTGCAGAAATAGCTTTGAAGATGTGGGTTAAAATTCATCTCTGTGTTCTCTGGGAACATGAGGCAGTAAGTCATGAGAGGACAAGGGGAGAATGCTCTGGCTTTGGCACTAACCACCCCTCTTTAGCTTTCTGTTTGGTTGCTCAGTCTTAGAAATCAAGAGTATGATTGATCACCTTCGTGTGACTCTAAGCTGTATCATGGTGGACATTTAGAAAATACTATAATTAGGGATGGATAGAGACCTCAGCTCATGTTTAAGAGCAAAATCACTTCTTACCATTCCAGAGGATCCTAATTCAATTCTTAGCATCCAGGGTTAGGGTCTTAAAACTGCCTGTAACTCCAGCTCCAAGGTGATCCCTTGAAACCTTCTTCTGGCTACCTCAGGTACCCACACATATGACATACACACAACACACACCCATAAATAAAAAATTAGACATTTTATATTGAATAGTAATAAATTCTAGCAGGAAATATTTAAGACTAAGAACCAGTCATTCCCTTTATCTGAAGCTCTGCTTTCTGCCATTTTAGTTCCATATACTCAACCACGGTCCAAACGTAGAAACTCCCTCAAACAAGGAGTTCATTTAAGAGCATCCTTCCCGGTGAGTGAACACCTGCTCTTCCTTGTGTATCCATGCAGTATGCACTACCTTCCTGTTAGGTGTGGAGAAGCTGGGCTGGGGCTCAGATTGACTGTTGTGGGATTGCTGCCATTGTAGGCAAGACTTACTCCTGTCTGTGACTTCAGGCATTCACATTCAGTCATTTGGTGGATGGTCTGTCCTTATGAATAAGAAAGGACTGCTGTATTCCAGGAGCGCAGGACCCATCTCTCTGACAGTTATGAACCCTCCTCATCTCACACACCCTTGTCTCTCTTTTCCCTCTTCCTCTTGCTGCACTTCTGGGACCACAGGGCAAGCATGTACATGCACAAATAGAAAGGTATTGACAGTGCAGCTGCACTGAAGCTGGACCATATATAGAGAAACAGAACCATGATCCACAGATTGCTGCTTCTTGCTCAGGGAGCCCACCCCTCAGTTCCAATAAACAAGCCAGGAAGGCAGCCTGCTGTAAATCAGATGTGTGGGAAACCTAGGTTGCTATTTCCAGAGACAGTCCAGGTCATCGGCAGTAACTTCTGGAGCAATCATCTCCTTGGTCAGACCTTAATGAAAAGCTGACAGCTTCTCCAATTTTGTTCTCACATCTAACTTACTTGGGAAGGCAGAATGTATATCTAAACAACCCAGGGGATCCTCTTTTGAGGGGCCTTTTTCTAGCTTCCTAGGCCTCTAGAAAGCAACCTGTGAGCCTTCTCTTTCTGCTAGGAAGCTTCGCTGCCCCTTGCCTGCCTTTGCCTCTGCTCCACAGGACAAGTGACAGTGACTCCATGATCTCTGAATAAATTGCTCTGCTTGTTCTCATTTGGCTACTCTTCATTTATTTTATATATGCACAAACATGTACTGTTAATATATACAATATATATATATATGTGTGTGTGTGTGTGTGTGTGTGTGTGTGTGTCCTCACTCATACAGAGTATGTATAATGCATATCTAATATAACTATTAACCTATTATTTTATTTAATACTTCTCTTTACAATGGGGAATGTCCTTCTGTATGCTATGAATATGTTTCTCTTATTGGTTTCACAAAATATTGATTGGCCAGTGGCCAGGCAGGATGTATAGGTCAGGCTACCAGACTAGGAGAATTCTGGGAAGAGGAAGGCAGACTAGGAGAATTCTGGGAAGAGGAAGGCAGAGAGAAACTGCCAGGGAGATGCCATGTAGCTACCGGGAAGACAGGACTCCAGGCATACTCCAGTAAGATAAGGCCATGTAGAAATACATAGACTAATAGTTATGGGATAATAATTAAGAGAGAGCTAGCCATTAAGAAGCCTAAGCCATTGGCCAAAGAGTTTATAGTTTAAAAAAAAAAGCCTCTGTGTGTTTATTTGGGACTGAAGGGTGGCAGGACCAGGCAGAACAGAAACTCTGTCTACATCTTTAAATATATTCCCCGTAAATTTTTATTTCAAGATTAATTCGCATTCACACAGAATGCAGATTGTTTGACATTCTCCCAAATAACTGCCTATTTAAAATCTGTCCATACTTTAAGAACCTAAAAACACTTCACATGCTGAGTTGAGGATGAGAAAACAGTTTGCATTTACCTCCAGCTCTCACATTCTATGCATCCCAGGTAAATGATCTAAGCTCTGAACCTAGTAGTGCCCTATCTGGACAGATGATGACAAATCCATAACACAGTTATGGTAACTGTGTTAATTCATGGACTGACACTTATAGATGCATCTGACACAGATGGGTGATCAGCATATACATATGTACGTTTATATGATCTGTTTGTATATGTCATATGATATGTATGTAACAGCAGAGGTGGTGCTGTGCCACAGTTCACGTGTGGCAGTCAAGGGACAGGGTCATCACTGTCCACTTTGTTTGAGGCAAGGTCTCTTGTTCATTGCTGTAAATACCAGGTTTGCCAGCCCAGGCAAACAGGAATTATCCTGTTTCCACATCCCACATCACCAAAGGAATGCCTGCTACCATCTGGCTTTACATGGGTTGGAGAAATCCTAGCTCAGTTCCTTAAAGCTTGGGCTTCAAGAAGCCAAGGGCTTTCTTTTTCTGAGCCATCCCCATTAGCCTTACATTTACATTTTCACGCATGCAGAATAATAGTAAACAATGAGGATGGGAGGTGAAGCACTAAAATTAGTGGGTTCATATTCAAATGAGGGTGGACATTCTACCCTAGCGTGGCTCTGCAATAGCCAGAAAATGCTTACTTGTATTAACTTCATTCATTCACCTTCACCTAATCTCAAGCTGCCAAGGAGAAGGAAGGCTTCAAGTAGGAGGGAGCCCTTTAACTGGATGTCTCTGGCCATCCACAACCACACAGAATCATCCCCCTAACCTGTGTTCCATGGCTGGTAAGCATTAAAGCCAAAAAAGAGCGATTCAGCCCATGACAAAACAGTCCTAAATCTGTTCTCACACATTTTTCCAGAAATGCCTGAGTCTTTTTCAAAAACTCTAAATAGACACTCCACCAAGAACTCTGGAACATGGAAATTGCAAAAGTATGCCCTTTGTGTGCACATGATTATTTTCTAACAATATACACACTAACCACTGATGTGGGTCATGTTGCTTTAGACAATGGCATACTTAAGGTTGCTCATGAGTCACTTCATAAGTAACTTCACAGATTAATCAATCAATGAAATGCATTTGAAAAGTGAGCGGGGAACCAGCTTCCTCTCATGGCTGGTGACTTAGAAGCAGAACTAGTAAGTTTGATAGATAGTGATGAGGACGCAGACCCCTGTCTTGTCAACCCGTGGGGACTGCAAACTCCCAGAGCAGTTGGAGGCAGTGAGGATACACCTGGCAGAACCATTCTGTAGAACAAGGGGAACAGGAAACTAGGTGGATAGGAGGGACACAAAGCTAGGTCATGAGTTGCTGCTGTTCCTGAAGCCTAGGCACAGAGCTAGGAACCATCCTCATCCCTGCTCTAAGAAATGGGATGGCCAAGCAGATATGGCAGTCGAGATGTTGCTGAGAACCCTTCCCAAGGCACACCTTCCCTGAGTTTCCCTGCTCTGCTCTCTTGGAGAGTTCTTCAAACAAATAGGTGAAATTTCACCTGTAAGGAGAAAAAAGTACCTTATGCCTGGTCTGACTTTTTTTCTTTCCCCCTGTGCAACCACTATCTATTTCCTCTCTTTACCTCAGGTTAATTTTTAGGCAACAGCTTGTGATTCCTGTGAACTCCTTCAAGCCTCTCACTCCAACATTGGAATGTGTCCCTTTTCTATCCACTTTGCTTTGTTAATGTGGAGGCAGGTTATAGCTTAATGGTGGACACATGATAACAGGTGAATAACATGGTAACACTTCCCACATGTCAGTGTGGGATGTCACGCTGGTCATTATCCAGTTCAAGTCTCACAGACCACCAAATAGAAGATCAAAAGTGTTGACATCCTAGCTATCCTCTAGCCATGGGCAGACTGAGCCTTGCCCTCCAACTCACAGACCAGTGTGCATGTTTCTGAGCAAAGCCAAGTCCTGATAAATTAATATGCTTTTGAAAAATGCATTGTTTCCTAAATCTGGTCATAGGAATGAGCATGCTCAATTACTGAAGTAAGGAAGTGGGTGGGATTGTCTTCCAGAATAAGCCGGTATCACTGAATGAGAATTAACCCAAAGGTGCCCTGAGACTCAAGAGGTAAGAGGTCCTGGATTTCACAGGATGGAGTTTATTAACGATTTGCTGACATCAAAACAGTGGTCATCCCCCGTTTGGATCGAAGGGGTTCTCGTGTGATGGTCAGGGAACAAAAGTGACTTCACCTACACCAGAACAGATCTGGGTGAGCTTAAATCGCTATCCAAAACACTGGATACATTAGCATCAGAGGCCAACTATAAAACCTTATACACCACACCAGTGGGTTTTTACAGTTATTATTTTTTTTTTACTGGAAAACTGTGCAAGGAAAGCAGACCACACTGACTAAAGTGCCACCATCGCAGTTGGACTCAAGGTAACTGGAGTCATAGCAAACTATCTGAGTAAAGTAAGATGGAGGGAGGGGAAAGGAACATGGTGTTAGGCAGGAAGTGTGTCAGAAAAATCTAGGAGCTGAGGCAGAGCAAAACCTGCATGCAGCAAGTGACCCTTCAAATGTGGAACCTGGCCTCAAAGCGTTCAAGCCAGCTTTCCCAGAAGCCACGCGTCTTAGTACACAAGTGGAAAAAGACAGCCATAATGTATATATCCGTGATGCACAGATGTTGAGATAATTAATAGGAAACTATCAAGTGAAACAGACACTACAACTGATAGGCTGACTGACGGATTGGGTAGGGTGTTGTTTTTCAGGCATGATTTCCAGTAGTACAGGTTGGCCTGAAACTCACAATACAACCAAGGATGACCTTGATTCCTGCTCCTGTCCCTCAAATGCTTATATCACAAACATTCACCACAGAATCCAGAGCAGACTCCAAATATTTTTGTCCTCAAAAATTAAGAAAAAGAAATACTCTAAAGTTTTTGGCTACAAGAATAATTTAGTTACAGCAATAGTTAATGATTGTATTTAGCTCTTAAGTTTCATTCATTATCACATGCCCCACTAACTCATATCAAGTGTCTAGTGTTTTAATATGCTCTAGCTTTTAGCTGACTGCAGCAAGAAACTATTTTCTTTGGTCAGGCTTCTCAGAAGAGCTGGAGTATCCTGTTTGGGCAGGAAGGACCATATCAGCTACATCTTTGTGTTCCTCATCAGAACCAAGCCTATGTAGCAAAGGATGGCTCAAGAACCACTTATTAAATGCTAACTGAAAGTGAGTCATGATCTAACTAATCAAGAAAGGAAAGGAGGTCTCTAAAATGAATCTCCCCAGGACTGTTTGCCTAGGCAGTTTGCATGCAAAGAATAAAGCCCCAGCATCAAATCAAAGCCACATTTAAAAACCAAATAAGATCCAATTTTTATTGGAAGGACTTATATAGAGAGAGATCTGTGATCCTGCGACTGGATGAAATATAGCCTATGTCATCATCAGCCAGAGCCTGAGAATGTGGGGACAACGTCCACAATTAGACAAAGCAGGCATAACACTGCCTTCCAGAAGGAAAATGAAGTGCCTCAGACCATTTCCAATTTCAAAGCAAACATCATCTTTCAGGTTAAAAACAAAAGCACAAGCCCTCCAGCTTTTGTTGCTCACGCTGCGCATTAAGCCTGTCATATTAACATGCTTCATAAATTCAGTCTTTATTCGTTCTATTATTTGTTGTATACCTGCACTATTTAAGAGTAATAAATATTTACTTGTGGAGGAATGACTCGGGTAACAGATATGAACAACAATCGGAAAAAACAAATCACACTTAAAATAAGATTTTCTCTTTGAATTGCAACCTGGGAAGAGAGAGAGAGAGAGAGAGAGAGAGAGAGAGAGAGAGAGAGAGAGAGAGAGAGAGAGAGAGAGAGAGAGAGAGAGAGAGAGAGAGAACAATTCAGCTGGAGAGCAGGAGGGGAGGAGGGGAGGAATTAACAAATCTTTGGAAAATAAAGCTGCATAATCTGCTATATTTCAGGCTGCCTTTATCCTCCAAATCCGGCATCTTTGTTTAAGCTATGAGCAGACTATATAAAAGATCAGTTCATTGTCTTCCCCATATTGTACACCTCCCTGCACAAATCAAAGCTGTGATTGAAAGGCTAATAATAAAAAAAGAAGAAGATGAGGAAGAAGAAAAGCCCACCATCACCAAACACAGGAGCGACCTGCTGGGTTTAAAAAATGGTGATTGTTGCTACTCCTCTCCCTTCTCTTCGGGAAGTAGATTGTCTAAAGAGCACACACTGGCCCCTGCATTTGTTTTGATTGGGGATTTTACACCACACAAAGTGTTTCCTTAACACTGTGGGAGTGGACAGCAGTGGTGGGTTCCTTTCACATAAGGAAGACTAATCTACAGGGCTTTCATGGATGCTTCTGCTGAACACAATCTGGCCTCAGGACCATCAGGGGACCGACCGTGGGTCTGCTCCATCTCTTTTGCTTTTGTGTTTTGATGTTTATAAATGAATCTGGCTTCTATTCAGCCACTTCAGAAAGAAACATATCCTTCCTGGCCTTTTGGCCCAAGCTTTTCTTCCAATGGCCGGCACAGTAGGCGGACTCTGAGACAACCCAAATGGGTATGCCTCTCATGGTTCAGGAACTTTATAAGTCTTCAGCTCAAATCTTAGAGCCTCCTTTTCATACAGCTGTGGCCGCAAGAATCTCTGCTCCATGGTAGATTTCGTTATTACTAGCAGATACCCCCTGATCTGTGTCATCTCACTGGGACAGAGATCACTGTCAATATTTGAATCCTTCAAGCCAACTACAGTGAGATAAAGGTGGTAAGACTTGTAGCACTCATCACCTTACAGGGTGTGTTTTTCTTTTATCATCATAATAGTAAAAGCTACATACAAAGAACTTTGCATACATTTTCTCCTGTATCCCTCTTGCCAAATCTCGAGGTGGTCACTAGTAGCCACTATCTCTTACAGCTGAGGCATGCAGATTAAAGAGAATAAGTCAATTGCGTACCAAATGAAAGACCCGCAGAGGGCATGGACCCTCATGCCCTGACCTGGGAAAGGCGCCCCCCCCCCAAATCACTCACGAGAAGCGGTCTTGATGCAAAAGCATGAGTTGTTTTATATTCCAGTGCACTGGGGTCCACAGCCATACATTCTGTGAGTTCCAGGCAAGCCTGGTCTACAAAGTTAGTTGTCTCAAATAATAATAATAACAATAATAATAATAACTAATTAATTAAAATTAGAAGCAGCTCTGGCATTAGACTTAAGCCTGGACAATTTTTCTTAGTGGGATTTAGAGAGACTTGGGAAATGAGGAGTAACTGATCCGAGCTCCCCAAAGATGTGTGACAGCGATGGAGGAGGAGGACAATGGCAGAGCGGATGCAGCCTGGTTACCTGTGCATACAGGCGCCAGCTGGGAGGCACTTGCTGGCACTAGGATGGGATGGGTTGAGAAGAACGAGGCAGAGTGGATTGTAGTGCAGTGGAATGAGCTAGAATGGAAAAGCATAGACTAGCGTGGGCACGAATGACTCCAAAGGGAAGAAATAGAATGGGGTGGGTGAAGAGGGACTGCGCGCAAGAGCGAAAAGGAAAGCAGTGGGGTAGAATGGGTTGGAATGAAAACATCCCAGTTCCCTCTTGTCACAGCTCTGCCTCAGCCCACATCCTGTTCCAGTTTATGTTACTCGTTGTAAGCTGTATTGTGGGTCTCATCCAGACACCCATGCGTTAAAGCTCTACGGTCCCATGGGATACTGGGATACTGGGATACTGGGAAGGTGAGACCTTTTTGGTGGGAACCAGATCACCCTCACCCACTTCCTCCTATTGCTCTCACTGCCCACAGATGCATACGAAGGAGGTCCTGTAAGTGTGAAGAGAGATGCTAGCCTCCTCCAGGCCAGGAAGAGAGAAGGTCATCATCCTGAATCAAATTAACCAGAAGCCTGATAAATATCTGAGACTTAAGTCTGGGGTACTCTGTGCCTCCTTGAAAGGTCTGTTTTCCTCTTCAGCTTCCAAATCTCTTGGTTTTGCCTAGGCTACCTGCAACCTATCTAGCATGAGAGAAGTGTTTGTCCAACAATGCCATACCGATTCCATTCAGAAGCCGTGTTTCAGGAAAGCAATGCACTACAAATCCAAGATCCCTGGAGTATATCCAAAGCCCTTCTCAAATCATACCCAGTTGGCTTGGGAAAGCTGCGAGAGAATTCTAAGAACATTTCAACAGGGATTCAGGGTCCCTGCAACGAAAAGTAGATCCATGCCTTCCATGCCGGTTTGTGTAAAGAATTTCACCTACCAATCTCCATCACATAGATTCCAGTCTAACTATGAATTTGAACTGGCTGCATATAGAGAACACTATTCTGTCTCTGTGCTGACTGTTGTTGCAAGACACCAGGCTTGTGGTTTCACTCCCTACCCTTGACTTTTTCATAGGCTTTTGGGCTTGGTGGGAGCTCTCTTGTATAAATGCAAATACAATTATGAGTTGTGCATCTTGGCACACCCTAAAATGGTAAAGGACAATGCTATTGCACTCACAGTAACAGTGCCCTCCCTGTTGTCCCCTGCAGAGCTCCAAATGTTTCCTCATTAGTGTGGATTTGATCACAATGCTCTTTGCCAATATAACTGCTATTCCTGAGCACAAGGAAGCTGTGAATGCTACACACGGTGCGATTATTAACCTACAGCCCGCAAATCACAGCCACTCGGTACACTGTTTTAAACTAATATAATCCCTCATTAATAACCTTAATTATTATGCACTGATAGAATGGGACTTCATCATACAGATAGCTTGAAATTGCCCTGGCAGACTCGTTACCATCCATAACTTTAGTTCCATAGAGAAGTCAAACTGGAAACTATGAGAAACTGCCAAAGACAAAAAAAAAAAGTTTTATATTAATGGTGATAGCTGAGAGCCCAAAATGATTTCTCATCCACACATACTTCTGAAGCATCAGCTGGTAGGGCCCAAGGTGGGGGACACTTTATGGGACCCTTTCTTTTCTGAGATGGGGTTTGGCCACAAAGTAAACCAATGTACGTTAAAAATGAGCACTACATAGTTAGAAAACCAAATAATGCAAGTACATTCATTTTGCATGGGTGCTGTTTCTCTACATTAGCTGAGGTTTAAGGACAAGAGGAGAAGCTGCGGCAGAGGGATGCTGCAGAGGTCACTTACTCAGAGATCAAACTTGCTCAAACAGTCCTGGGGGGGCCAGCCCTGATTGAAACTAATTCTGTGAAAACTGTTAAAGGAACGAAACTATGAACCAAGAAACATTTGACTCAAGCCCCTTTTAAAATCGAACAGAGTTCAGATTAAAATTTACAGCTCATAAAGGACGGAGCAACAAATCAAAGGAGGCTTCCTGTGCCCTGGGACGCAGTGTGCGTTCCTACTTCTTAGAAGACAGCAAGAAAAGAATGACTGACATCTAACCTGGTCATTCACAATGGCAAGACAAACCAGAGGGATATAAAAGTTAACTTGTGCTATTCATGGAGGTGCACGCCTTTAATCCCGGTGCTCAAGAGGCAGAGGCAGGTGCATCTCTGAATTAGAAGCCAGCCTGGTTTACATAGAAAGTTTCAGGACAGCCAGGGCTATGTAGAAAAAACCCTATCTCAAAAAGAAAGAAGGAAGGAAGGAAGGAAGGAAGAAGGAAAGGAAAGGAAAAAAGTTAACAATGAGGAAGATATGGTAAGTTGCATGCCTAGAATGAATTTGAACAGATGGCCAACCATTAGTAATTTTTTTTTTAAAGGAAAGGCTTTTTGAGGTTAGAATAGTACATAGGCTGGGATAGTATAGTAAATGTCCAGATCTGATTTTCATGCAGATCTGGACATTTTTGTTTTATTTAGTTTTTTTTTAAACTATTCTTAAATTTTCATTTGTGTGTGTGAGAGAGAGAGAAGTTGGGGGTGCTTGTAAAGGCCAGAAGACACTATCAGTTCCCCTGGAGCTACAATTACAGGAGGTTATGAGCTCTCCAGTATAGGTAATAGGAACTGAACTCAGGTCCTCTGCAAGAACAAGTGTTCTTGACATCTGAGACCTTTCTTCAGCCCCTGGAAGCTCATTGGGCACCAATCAATTCTATCTATGAATCAGCCTAGATTTTGGGAATCAAGCGATGGGTCCAACAAGTGAGTATCTGGGTGAAACAATGAAGCTTTAACAACTTGGAGTTTCCTCCATCTGCCTCAAGGGGATGCACAGGAAGATACCATGAAGCAACAACGGCACTGAATACAGATGGTTTGTCTGGTACCAAAGAATCCAGGCTCAGTCATTTGTGGGACCCATTCATCCAATCAGCTCTGTGGTAATTTGGCGGCCATGTGGAAATACTGTCTTCTGATAAAAAGGCTGGATGCTGTCTCCACTACTGTACACAAACCACCCTAGCCATCAAGGCAATAATTAACTTCATTCTGATGCTTCTAATTACCATGTTTACATCTCACTCTATCATCACATATTGGCTTACTTTTTAAAAATATTGTTATTAGTAGTAACAGATATAATGGATTAAAAAAAAAACCTCAGTGTTTGGGAGAGAAGAAGCTGCAGGGAAAGGCACAAGATTTTAGAGGCAGCCTGGCCCAGGAAAAAGAAAACGGGGCTTGGGCTGAGAATGAAAACAAAAATCACAGCTCAGATTTGACTCCGTCTCAGTTTTCTTGTAAAGTGAAGGAGAAGAATGGCTGGTCTGGATAAATGACAGTGTTAGCTAACACTCTGAGCATACATCATGGCACCTGGCAGGTTCTCTCCTTCAATGGTGACCGTTACAACACTAAAGGCATCTGATAAAAACTGCTGGTTAAGACAAAGTTTTTGGGCCAGACACAAAGGTTCAACAAGCGCTGAATCATTCTTGATGATTAGGTAAATGAGCCAATGAGAGAATGAATGAATACGATTAAAGGAACACACCAACTCTGTTAATCACTAAAAATGTCACACACTCAATCTCTCATCCATGGAAGGGTACCTGGCACTCAGAATTGGTTGAACTGAAAAAAAAAAATGGAGTTTCATTAAAATTTACTCCAGCGGGCAAGCGCAGGGGAGATGATGACTCAGGGGGTAAAGTGCTCGCTTTACAAGTAGGAGGACCAGAGTTCAGATTCCTGTCACACATTCTTGGAATAAGCTGGCCAGTCAATCTAGCCAAAGCGTTGTCTCCTAGGTTCAGTTGTATTGTTCTCTAGACGCCTTCCCTCACTAGCTAAGATGGAGAGCGACAAGGGGAAGTCAACCTCTGACCTCCAAATGCATGTGCACACATGTGTAGACAAACCACTGCACATGTGCTCCTAAATTCATATAACATGCACGTGCGTACACACACACACACACACACACACACACACACACTTCTTAGCAACCATTGTTAAATGGAGGATCGCTATTTCCTGGCTCTTTATCCCAACTCATCCTATTGGGAAACCTTCCTAAGACTGTCTCCTGCCCCACTCCTTCCCTCCCACTAGGGTTCCTCCTTCTCTCTCCTCTTTCCCCCTGGACAACATGCACACCCAGAGTGACATTTCCTGCTCAATCTTTCTCTCAAAGGATAAGGAAGAGCTGGTCCCTGTCTTCTAAGGATTTGTGCTGAAACCCTGAAATGCTGAAGGATGGGGACAACCAGTGCTATGTGATGAGGGGACATTAAACACAAACACCTGTTCGTGCTGTGTCCTTTTAGATTTCATTCACCACACAGATTTTGGCCACTTTTCCAGGGTTGCTGAACATGCAGCACATGGTGCTGCAGGCTCTTGGAGAAGACAACCTTAGGCTGGCATTCAAGGTAAAGCAGCCTTGGAGTTTATTCCCTAGGCTGAACTGCATTCCTCTCGTGAGGTGTGTGTGTGTGTGTGTTACACACAGGGAGAGATTCAGTGTGTTCATGTACGCACATATGCAGTTACATATGCATGGGTGTGTAGGTACAGATGTGTGGACACTAGTGGACAACTATGGGTGTCATATGCCAGGGACCATCTACCTTGATTTTCTGAGACAAGGTCTGAAGCATGATGCGGATTAAATTGGCCAGCCAGTGAGCACTTAAGGATCCTCCTGTATCAGCCCCCCCCCCCAGTGCTGAGGTTACAAGCCTACCATCATGCTTGACTTGTTTTAATGGGGCTCTGGGAATCAAAATATGACTTTTTACTGACTGATCTGTCACCCCAGCCCTTGTAAGTTCTTGTAAAAGAGCAATCACCCATGGGGCTGGAACCCTAGGAGGGTTCAAGGACCTGAAGAACCCTCTCTGTGGCTAGCAGGCAGAGAGCAGTCCATCTACCACGGCTTTATATCCCCTGCTTCCTCCTCTTGTAACTTGATTACAGTGTGCTCTGGGCAAGAATGGTCCTCACTGCCCATTGGTTCCCTCTCTTCCCTTAAAACATGCAAGAGCTTTGAGCTCTGGAAATTACTTCTCTTCAGCCCTTACGGTACGCAGATGCATAGTCCAAGATTAGAAGCTACCACTTAGCCTTTACGACTTAGACGGCCATTCGTAAATCGATAAAATTAATTTGGATTCTGCTAGACAAAATCCATACTGGTTTGTGTCGATTGTAAAGACACTTTTAATTTTCACAAAACCTATGCAGACTTTTAAGGCTGCCAGAGGTGTTCAGGAAGGAAGTGAAAAGCCTGTTTCCTATGTATTAAGTCACAGAAGATGGAGAACATTTGGAAAACTAATGAACAACTGTTAGCAGCATTCAGTGTAGAAGCAATGAATATGTGAGTGGGTAAAATAACATTTGCGATCCCATATTGAATAAATTCCCAGCTTAGATTGTTTACTAAGGCTTTATGCAAATCTTCGCAGTTCTGGTTGGCTGATATTTCTAGGAATTTTGAGTCCTTTGATAAAGGGAGTAGTTTTGAATTCTGGGTCTAATTCTCCTACAATTTGGGAAAATCTCTATCATGTGGACCGTCTGTCTCTTGACCTCTGTGATAAAAGAGGTTCAGAAAGAGCAATTGGGATGGCGAGGGGGAGAGGAAAGAGGGGAAGGGGCAAAGGGGATGAAGGGAGCTGGGAGGGGGTAGGAGAGAAAGAAGATCATCTTCCAACTCTCCTAAACGTACTTTGTTTAACTAAACAATCTAATACATGCCTAAATTATCATATTACAGGATTTTGATGCCTCCTGTGTTGGCTTCAGAAACTCTTTTTGGTGATTTAACTGCATTTTAATTGCATTTTCATGTTACAGGGACTCCTTGAAGACATGGACAGCACATACAAAGCCAGGAAATAAAATAGAGCACCTTCTTCAAAATTTAATTAATTAATTGTCCATCTCAACCACAGCCTCCCCTCCCTCCTCTCCTCTCACTCCTTCTCCCCTCCCCGATCCACCCTTCCTCTGTACTCCCTCAGAGAAAGAGGCAGGGCCTCCCATGGGCTTCAGCAAAACATGGTATATCAAGCTGCCATAAGATCAAGCACCTCTACCTGCATTCAGGCTGGACAAGACAATCCAGCATGAGGAACAGGTTCCCAAGAGCCAGCCATAGCACCATGGACAGCCCCAGCTCCCATTGCCAGGAGTCCCACAAAGAGACCAAGCTACATGACTGCCACACATATTCAGAGGGCATAGATTGGCCCCATGCAGGCTCCTGGGTTGTTGATTCAGACTCTGTGAGTTCCCATGAGCCAAGTTATCCATGGATGTGGGGTTTCCTATGATGTCCCTGAACTCCCTGGCTCCTATAATCCCTCCTCCCTCTCCCCAGCAGTACACTCAAGCTCAGCCCAATGTTTGGCCCTGGGTCTCAAAAACAGCTTTAAAACAGCTGATTTTTAAGGAATAACTGATTTTTATATCTGAATCCAAACTTTCAACTTTAAAATCTATTGAAAGCATGTATTTACTTCTCGGGTTAAAGGAGGGAGGTTTAAATGTTCAGCAGAACAAAACAAAACAAAGAATTTTTAGTAGCAGAGTCCAATTCATGTGATTAATGGGAAGACAAAAGTGCAGCTTAGCATTGGAGATGGGAAGGAGTTCCTGGAGATTTTACAGCGAGACCTCAATAAATACGCCTTGGTTTTGTTTCAGTAGCAACACGCCATGGTGTCTTCCATTTTAAAGAGATCAGCTGGTTTTGATTCTCTACCTGACAGTTCCCGTCATTCGTCTTCTGGTAGACAGCCAGCTGTTAAATTTGGCTTTCATCTCTTTGCGTTTAGATATATTCCTGACTTTACACTGCCCTGAACGTGCCATCTGCGAGCCCTGGAGGTTTTCTAGGTGTCTATCACAGTGAGTTCTCTGGTAACAGTTGCTTAGCTACATTGCAAATCTTTTGTTCTTTGCCATGGATCAATCCCACCAGGCCTCCACTGGCGTGAGCTGTTCTTTTGATTGTCCCTCTATACCCTCTGCTCTTCCTGCTGCTCAACTCAGCATGCCAGGCACTAACTCAGGAACACTCCGCATAGGCTTGATATTTTTTTTGTCTCCTGCTAATATGACACTTGTCCAATATAACTTGTGGACTTCTTGAACATAGCCACTCTGGTTGCTCATTGCTACTGGCGGGTGTGGGGGGGCTGTCCCCTGGATGACATTCTACTCATGAATATGAATATACATTTTTCTTCTATATGGAGTGATACAATTACTGTGTCCTGACGCCTTACTATATTGTACACACACAGTTTCACTGACAGGTTGACAGAATTTCAGCCCTAATGATTACTTGGAATATTTCCATAATGTAACCCACGTATTTTATTTATGATTTTAAAAAGGTGTCTCCTTCTGATGATAACTATAACTTCCATTAATGAGAGCAAAATATGCAGTGCCGCCCAGAATTCAATGGCCTGCAAAGATTGTCAGCCAGAATGTGGACATAAGCCAAGCTCTACCTCTCCGAAGCAATCAGGAACGTAATTTGGTAATTACACGTGGTTATAATCAAGTTGGCCGGATGCTTCTTAGCTGGTAATCCATATATTTATACACAGAATTACAGCAGTTTGATGTCTCTAGTGATACTGAACTTGCTGCTTGCTGTTGTCCTAAAATCATCTCATGTGGGAAAAGTACACTCTAGAAAGATCAGTGCAGACCAGGGAAAGGGCTTCTTGTGTACAGGTACCTACTTGCCTTTAAGTCTGAAGACCTGAGTTTGACCCTGAGGAAAGAAGGGCACAGATCCCAGCAAGTTGTCATCTGGCCTCCTCTCTCTCTTTCTCTCCCTTCCTCCCTTCCTCCCCCCCTCTCTCTACTCCCCACCCCCCACACCACATGTAATAAAAATATTTTATAGCACTACAGCCCATTAACTTGTTACTGTTACTTCTATTACTTCCAACTAGTTCTTATTCATCTAATAGACGCACTCAGGACCAGCAAAATGCTATTGGTGATTTAGAGGCAAAAAACACAGACATCTCCAAAACCCACATACGATGTAAAGATGATACCAGAAATAATGCAAGACATGTGAGAGGTATGGCATGACATGTATGCTGCCAGCCCCAGGCAGGCACAGATAGAAGGGAGAGGTTCTTGCAGAGGGAACTAGGGAACAAAGTGGGCTGTGAAGGCTCAAAGGACAATTAGAACACCAATAGACATCCTTCCATCCCATACACATGCCCTTCTAGCTGCTCAGCCCACATACGAGTGATTTTGTTTTATCTCACCTACAAGGCACAGTTACCCTTTGAGATAGATTTCCCGATCATGTACATCTTCCTGGTGTGCGTTAGGTTATCCCCCTCCATCCTCAATTATCTCCTGCAAAGACTACGGGAAGGCTCTCCCTACTTCGAACGTGTGTCAGCCCATGTATTTTGCTCATAGTACTTGTCACAAAAGCCCACTCAACCCCAGAGGCAGGTATGACTTGAGGGTATCCAGGTGGACAGACCCTGGCTCAGCTCAGAGACAGGAAGTAGGCAATGACCATGTCCAAGGAGACAGCTGCCTGGCTGGGCAGTGGATACTGAAGCGAGCTGATTTGGGAGCGGTCCCTTCCTCTGGGTACCCCTTGGTAACTAGTGATGGTTGTGTTCATTTTATCTCATTAACCTTCACCATTTTAAAATATGAGTGGCCCAGAACACATGAACGGCAAGCAGACCTTTGCTTCCACAGCGTAACTGGAGACTGCTGTCTACCTAACGTGGATAACATTATAGACTTCTCAGTTCTATTACCTACACAGTGGCAAAGCTCCCCCAAAAAAGGCAGTTTGCAAGGCACTTGAGTGTCTTGAAATTTGCTGACATCAAGTGTAGAAAAGAAAGAAAAACAAAACAAACAAAGAAACCTACCCAGACCTTTCAGGAGTCTCAAGGGTGAGCATGAAGTATACATCTAGAGTTTCACACCAAAGGTCTGTGGCTAGACCAAGCTCGTCTTCCAACACCATATGAGAGAGCATGACGTGCTCTCAGAGCCCCAGGGCCTCTAGTGTGCATGCTAAAGACCCCATGGCTTCACAGCATCCCAGTCTATTTATGACCTGAGAGCAGGGCTGGAGAGACCCAACTTCAGTTTCCAGCATCCACAAGGTGGTTCAAAACCATCTGTGACGCCATTTCCAGATGATCTATTGCCCTCTTCTGGCCTCTGCAGGTACTGCATGCACATGGTACACTGATACAAGCAGACATAACACATACACACACACACACACACACACACACACACACACACAAGCACACACACACACTAAAAAACTAAATAAACCCTGAACCAATTAAAACCTAGAATAGCTTCTTAAAGGCAAGTTCCAACCAAACAAAAGAAATAAGCATTTCCCCTAGGTAACTTCTTTGCCTCCCTTGAGACGCCCTTTCTGTCCTTCCTAGTTGCTCTCCTCTTCTGTTTAACCTCATGAGTGGCTTATCTTCTTGGGATTCAAAGGACACGTGTGTCTTGTGAGGCTTCTCAGGGTTTCATGTGTTATAATACAGGCACAAATATGTCATGTTCATGCCTACAGGGTCTCCAATATTCCCAGTGTGGAGGCTAGCACCCCCATAATCCCTTCTGGTTGATAGCAGAGGCACTTGTGGCTATGATGGTAGCAGACCACACTGTGCCTGTTACCTCCTATGGGAGACAGATTTTGCTTATGTAATGAAGTTCTGTTATGGGGGAGGAGGGGATAAAAAAAAAAGACCCTTGGACCCTTGAGTTGGCCTGATGTAAGCGGTTGACACTTAAAGTCATGGCATTGAGGCAATTTCCTTGCTAGCCTTGAAAGAGAAAAGTCCCATGCTGTGTGGAAGACACAAAGTAGACTTTCAGTAGTCCTGTGAGTGTAACCTCGAGCAAATTCTGTGCCACATGCATGGCATGGATGCTGTATTCACGCCTTCAGGGGCAGGTGTGACTACCTGCACAAGACTGAGTCAGTTAAAAATTTCACCATGGAATGAGGAAGGGATCATGAAGCTCTACCCCCACCTGAGGACTTATTGGCAGTCGGTGGCTGCAGGGAGAGTCATGTTTCTTTGAACAGAGGATAAGAACCAGTAGTTCACCCATGTCCCATAAGGATGACCCCACACCCATGCACATATGGACAGCATTAAGTGGACTCAGTTAAGTTTTTTTTTCTCTTTCTTTTTTTAAAAAGAGGACATGAAATTGGGTGCACTATGTGTTAAGAGGCATTTCAGGGAGAATGGGAAGTAGATATGATCAAAATGCATGGTATCCAAGTATGAAATTTTCAAAAGAATAAATTTTTAAAAATCATTTTTAACATGAGGGCTTTCCTCCTTAACTGTCGTGAGGAGCTGTCAACAATGTTACATTACAATTCCGCCAGCAGTTGTTAGGCTCAGCTAGACCTCAGCCTTCACTAACACCATGAACCTTCATGTCTCCAGTTTGCCTGCCCTGAGCTCCTAACCCAGGAAAGCTAAATATACATGAGTCAGGAGTATGTAGCCATCGATAGGCTGCCATGGGAAACTAAAACAGCCATCAGATAGGTTGCATCCCATGTTCTGGGTGTCACTGAATCCAAGCTGTTAGTGACTCCAATTGGGTGTGACTAGGAACTCTTTCAAAGATGAGTCAAAGAACAAAATGCAATAGAATATAGCCCACACCATCACTCTTTCTTCTTCATCATTCACAATGGAAAAAAGAGATCAGAGAACATTGTTTCACAAGTCAGGAAGAACTGGGGTCTTGCGTCTTGTAACAACAGTAATAAAATATGTATATGGAGATGTGAAGTCCACTTGGAGAATTAAAGAGGTGGGTTGCCCTGAACAAGGCAGACCTGAAACAACTTCAGGATGTTACATACAAATAATCACTATAGTTATGATCTGTTGATTGTCTTCAAGCACCTGGAATTACATGTGTGTTGCTTATAAATACTGTCATGCTAGAGATAGGTAAATACAGTTTTCATTGGAAATAGTAAGGATCGGAGAGCAGAGGCTCGATATACAGAATCGTCACTGTTGAAGTTGATACGATCACAAGTCAGGATTGTCTGATTCACAACCCAGGTCTATTTGCCTCAGAAGGAAGGGTTCGGTGTGTGCTTTCGTTGTGAAAACTGGAAAGGGTGCCCACAGCACGTGGTACAGAAAGGACCCCCCCCCCTGTGTGACTTTACAGAGGTGAGTTACATTGGAGACCCTGACTGTCCAAATGGCTCCAGGATGGGACAATGGCAGCGACCCTGAGCCCTGGCAGGGCAACTGAAAACTCTTATACTCACAACAGTGAAAAGGGAGTCAGGCGCGAACTCTCTGAGATTCGGAGATAATCTCAGAGCCCATTGGGGATGAGCATAAATCTTCAAATTTATCGAAAGTTGAGCAAATTCGTAATGACAAATGTAACAGCTCCTCTAATTTGAAGTTCACCGCTTGGCAGTTTGGGAAGCTTGAGGAAGTGCCAACAACAAGGACTTGGAAGGGAATCAATCTTCAGATTCCCTGAAAACATAGGGAGCTACTGTGGAAGACATATGGAGGGGCCCATACTGCGTGGAAGAAGAAAACTTACAAATGTCAGCTTTGTAGCCTCCATGTCAGGAGGATGTCAGCAGTCCAAGTCCACAGCTAACTGGGGAAAGAAAGGGGAGCTGGGGTACCCATGGGCCACGGTGAACTAGATATTCTTAACCTGTGCTGTTCCTGGGAGGAGAGAGTGAAGAGGGTGAGGGCACCATTTTTAGGATTGGAGCAGGCAACAGTTTAAGAGTTTCTCTGTTTACCGATGTCAGGTTGTGCAGTGGTAAGGAGCCATGAAGCAGGCTCCCAGGGAAGAAGTGTCAGGACCGACATCCCCAAGGATCACACTTTCTTCATCACACCAAGTGTGAAGTGCAACACGTGCTTGGGACAGGCAGTGAGGATGGCGTGAGATAATGGCTGCCATTCAGTTCTGCACAGCTAATACTGACAGTGGGGTTCCCCGATGCTGTCACTAAGTATCATCACACAGGCTACAGAGAGGAACAGAACACAGTTCCTCACACATGCGCCCTAATCAGACAGTCCTAAATTACCAAGGACTTTTCCAAACTTCAAGCCATCATTAGAACATCTGTCCCTTTAACTCCTTAACCAGGTCCAGAGTTCGCTATTGCACGCAAAACAACCAAAGATAAGAATGCAGTGATTGAGTCCCTGCCTCTTGAGAAGGCAGCACTCATGTCTGGGGTATGTACGGTCTTTCCTTGAGGGCTTTTCTCTCCTCTCAAATCTATGCCTAAATCTGTGATGAAAACTTTTCTTGATATAGACCTCAACTCTGCCTCATACTGAAAATAAAATTACCTGATTGCTTTTATGAAAATTATTATATCATAGTTAGAATTACTTAATTTGAACTGATGTTGGAACCCATACCTGCATCTCTTCTTAGACAAAAGCCACTGATAACATGAAGGACCACATGTACTTCTTACGTTCCCGGGAATGGGTTATCTTCCCCAACCCTGTGTGCCAATTAAACATTGCCCTGGTTGACAACTAAGAATGGGAGGAAGACAATGGAACCATTAACAGCCAAGAGATGTGGTAGAGCCTGGGGAAAGATGCTGCATACAACTGATGAGAAACAAACATGAGAGCTCCGAGAATGTCTGCACCTAATGCCAATGGGACGATGCTGCAGACCAGTCTGCACAGATACATCTCTCAACAGCTCCACCACTGGGCCCCCTCACACGGGGCTGGTGGGCCATTTTCTTAAATAAGGCATAGTGCTGGCCTGACAGTAGTTTAACAGGATAATTATCAAGTGAAAAATGGCTGCCACGCTGCAGAGAACCTGAATAATAACTCTCATAATTACTGATTTTGGGCCTGTCTTTAAAATATAGAGTTCTGAGCACTACAGCCTTTGCAGAGACTACAATCCCATATAGAGTCTAAGGGTGGGGAGTGATTCAGTTTATTTGCATAATCAGTCAAATACTGCTTACCATTTCTTTCATAGTCCTATAGAAAGGCAACAGATAAGCATGTGATGTTTTCCTATTTTAATACAAACAGCCTTGAAAAAGTTGATTACTTAGTTGTTTGTTTTTTCAAAGCTGGAGAGTAGAACTTTCCTAAATTCCTTAACTGAAAAGAAGTGAGTGTAGTAGGCTGTACCAAATGTTGGAAGTTCTTCACAATTGTGTCACCATAATTATTTTCATAGGAAGTTTGCGATGGACAGTTGCATCTCTCAGGTAGGTAGCTGACTTCAGTTTGTGGAATATGTCCACGAATCTATTAAATCGGAAAGCATATACATAAGATAGTTGATCTTTGTGTGGAAAGTATTTCAGGGTTTGTTTGTGTGAGGGACAGGAATGTGATGTGGAGATACTATCTGTGAGTGGGGAAAAGGTTCACACTGGGCTGATCATACCTTTAGATACTGAAAGCTGGTATGTGTTTCCATCATCAAGGCAAATCCATCCTGACATGCCCAATGGCATAGTTTACAAAATGACACTAAGGACAATATGCAAAGCAAGATTATTCAAGTGTAGGCATAAATAAGGAAGGGGAAGGTAAATGTACTGCTTTGGGGAACTCCAGATAATGGTATAACTGTGTTCTAGTTCACAAAATGGCATGGTTCTAACACCATGATCTAATGGCCTCATTTATTCCTTTAGAGCTTTGAAATGTTCGCATAAATGTCAGTTGTCAAGTTCACATCCTCCTGACTTGTGAGGAAAACAAAGATATATACAAATATATATATATATATATATATATATATATATATATATATATATATATTTCCGTGTAAAACTGGGTTAAAGAGAGCACTGAGGAAAGACAGACCATCATAAAAACAAACACGTACAGCATAACAGTTGTATGAAGTAGATGCTCTTTGAAAGGAAGCACAATACTGTAAATTCCTAAATGCAAATACTCTAACAGGACTTCTGTGATTGAATAGTGACTTGTGAAACATGTCTTGATAGGTAATTTTGTCATGCGATTTCTATAGCCTTAATGTAGTGCACCCTACTGTACTTGTAGAAGAATACTATTTTTTTATTATTTAAAACAATTTTTAATTTATTTATTTTACATCCTGACCATAGTTTTTCCTCCTCTCCTCTCCTCTCATTCCCTCCCCCAAACTCCCTTTGCCCCGCACATCCATTCCTTCTCATTTTCTGTTCAGAGAAGGGCAGGGCTCCCATGGATATCAATAAAATATGGCATATCAAGATGCTGTAAGACTAAACTAATTTAACCTGACTTCGATGAATGCTTTGTTTTACTCTATCTGTATGTGCAAGGTATATTTACCACTTGAGAACATGACATGGGCATAAAGACTGCACTCTACCTGAGTGTGTGGTAAAGGATCTTTCAAACTGACATGCTCACTCTAGTACTTTCTGACAATTAAGTTAAAGATTCATAGCAAGAGGCAAGAGGTATGTATCTCCATGGGAAGATGTTACTGGTGAATATTGGAGGAAACACCTGTAATCTCAACACTTAAGAGACTGAGTCTGAGGGTTGGTGAGTTTGAGAACAGCCTGGGCTACACAGGGAGACCCTGCCTCAAAGTAGAGATAAACAAAACAACACAAAATAAAGAAAAGTTATGGCTAAAGCTTGCTAAGAGGTAATTCTTTGACGTAATGGCTCGATTAGTTCTTTAGCATCTCCAGGGAATAAGGTTTTATCCATTCATTTTTATGTATCCAGGGCACAGAAAATGACACATAGACCATCCTTGAAGAAGGCTAAGTAAATAAATAGGGTTTTGCCATGAAATTATGTCTAATAAGATCCACTCAATAAGAAGATGCAAGCAGTTGCTTCCTCGTTGCTCAGAACTACTTATTTTATACAACTTCATGACTTAATCACACGTTATGTAGGCAAACACTCCAGTTGGGCATGGTCCAAAACATTTATAGAATTTATCAGCCCTAGTGCCTTGGGTGTACTTGGGTTAGTTTAAAATTTGAACCTCAAGTCGTGTTTCTCTCTATAAATCTGCAAGTTTTTCTATGATTTGTCTTATATTCCAATACAAGATGAGTTGCAGCAACTTGGGATTGTGTTAGTCTGAATGTTTTAAAACATGAGGAAATCATGGATGCTACACTGTGCCTAGAGCTAGGTAACACCACATGTTGCGTTGTGTTTCTATAACAGTGCTAGAGGACTCATCTAGTCCATAATCATATATACAAAGCATTATTTTCGCTGGCTATATATGTAGGTCAGGGATAGAGTACTTGCCTACTTTGTGCAAGGATCTGGATATGATCCCTAACAACATAAAGAAGAGAAAGAAGAAAAGGAAGAGGAGGAGAAAAGACAAATAAGGAAGAAACCTGGAAGCAAGATAACATGATAAAATATTTACTAATTAAGGCACACAGCAATGTTTTGATATAAAAATACACTGAAACCAAAGGTTAAGAAAATTAATAAAGCAATTTCCATACATGTTGATTTTTGTTGTAACTATGAATGTACCTGAAATGGTTGCTCTCGGGAAATTTTTAAGACAAAATACTGTAAAGCCAACCACAGTTATCATGTTATGCATCAAATATGACAAGTCTGTGTTCTATTTATTCCTACCCTTGAATAATCTTATTTTAATATATTCCTTGTATATTCCCTGTTCCATTCTCAGAGTGTTGTTACTATTGCACTGGAATTGATCGTTATGTGTGTATCTTTACCACTCTTGCTAACCTGCAGGTTCCTTTAATACAGGACAGAGATCACACCTGTTTGCATGTTCAGTGCCCACCCAATAACATAGCAACCTGTGGAAACCTTATAATACACTCAGAACTTCAACTCAGGCAGACTGGGATTTCTCTCTGTCTTCTGCTGCTGAGGTGTTCCTTGGAAGGGAACTCACAGCTAGCTAAGCACAAGCAGAAGCAGGGTTTTAGTGAATACAATGCATTTCCTATGATGTGTCATGTTCTAGTCTCATTCAGCTGTTCTTAAATTTTCACAATTTCATATTTGAACATGAACTGGGACATTCACACAAGGATGCAATATTTAACAAAGAAAAACAGCAGGATACAAACTTAACTGTGATCTTTGCATGGACAGAGGGTGATTTTGACTTTGTCTTAAGATGGCTTACTTAGCAGCATGGACACAGAGGCAGGCAATCAGTAGAAAGCATATTGGAAATTTGGACTCCAATTGCTTCCTGGGCTAGCAAAAGTAAGCAGTCAAGGCAAATGATGTGAGGGAGAACAACCAATACCCTGAGTGTATGTGTTGTAGAAATTACTTTAACCATATAAAGATGCATTACATTTGTTTATGCTGCAGAATACCACTTTAACTGTGTGAAGATGCGTTGCGTTTGTTTGAAGATGTAAGGGTGTATGTTCAGCTATGTAAAGATGTGTTTCATTAGTCTCACCTGTCCTTTCTAAGGGACCTAACTAGCCTAATCAAGAGCTGAATGGCCAATAGCTAGGCAGAAGTGGACTAGGTGGTGCAGGCAGGCAGAGAGAATAAATCAGAGGAGGACTCTAGGCTTAAGAGAGGAAGAAGAGAACTAGGAGAGAGATGGGGACATACCTAGGGCCAGAAGTCAGGCAGCTACCAGATAGCCAGACATGAAGTGAAGACGGCAGGAAAGTAAGATATACAGAAAGAATGAAAGGCAAAAAAGCAGGTTAAGTTATAAGTGCCAGCAAGAAAAGAGCTATGCTAAGGCTGAATATTCAAAATGAACAGAAAGTCTCCATGTCATGATTTGGGAGTTGCTTGGTAACCCAAAAGAAAAAGCCTGGTGTGTGTGATGCTGCTAAGCAATACTTTTTTTTTCAGGGGTGAGGTTTTTTTGTTGTTGTTATATTTTTATTTTCAACATATAGTTGGGATCATCAAGACATAATCCCACTGTGAACCAAGGAGCACCTTTATGATTATAACCCAAGTACAACATTACTAGACTAACATTTTACCCAGCACCCATAGCTTCAGACTAAAACGTTCATGGTTAGGAGGGTCAGGATAGTTTCTTCTTTCCAACATCATTTATGGTGCAGAGCTCCTATTTTCTAGAAAGAAGTGCCAGTGGGAAGGTCTGTCACGTTAACAAGCAGGCATTTCATCTTGCCTTTCCCATGACTCAGTATGGGTAGAGCCATTTTGGATTGAGATTCTTAGGGAGGATATAAAGGTAGGAAACTCCTCCATAAAACCAAGGCCAGGATTGTGTATTAATGTTTGTTTTCATTTAATTGGACTTTGTTATATAAAATTAAATAAAATAATAATAATAATAATAATAATAATAATAATAATAATAAACCAAAGCCAGGAATGCTTTGCACCAGGATTCCACAGTCACAGAATCTCCAGGAAATGCACAGTGCCATTTTTCTCCCCCCACTTCATTCAGGCCTCCCAACAGAGATGCTGAAGGCAGTCAGAGATCTGACTTGTTTAAATCTATGTACTTCGCAGTTTTCATACTATAAAACAAGAACCACCTCAGAGTCACGAAAGCTCGATTTATAACAGATAGAGGGAAAATAAAACCTCAACAAACCCAAAAGACCAGTCATAAATATGGGACAATTGTATCTCCTATTTAAATATATTCAAAGGACTCTTGGCCATTATATCATATGGTCAATTGTGTAGCATTTGTCAGAGATGAGAGGATGGAGTGTCCCTCCATCTATTGTTATGTGTAACTTGTGGTACCTTCAATGTGAAACCATGAATGGGAAGATGCTCACACCCCTTTTTCTCCTTCAGCATCCTGTCAGTTCATCTATTATTGCAGGCTTTCTCTGAAGTAATTTTTTAATGAATACTCAGACTTTCCATTAACACCACAAGAATACATTGTCTAAGGCTCTTACTGATTTTAGTAATTTAAGGTGATGATACAAACCCCCCTAAATTTTTATGCTAAGCTTCTTTCCTTCCAAAAGATGTCCACCATTCTCAGACACACAGCAGAAACTCTGGGCTGTGAATGAATGAGTGAGTGGACGAATGAACAAACAAAACAATGAACTAGTAAAGTAACAAATGAACACTGAATAGAAACCTTCTTGATCCCAACTTAAATTGCTTCAAATCTGCCAACACTTAATGAACTCTGCAGTTGAAAAAGGATAGCTCAGTAAAATCACATAAGGGACCAGAGAAACAAGAACTACTTAATGTAACTCAAACTGCCCAGCGCCTCTGAGACAAGGACATCTCCATCATTCTTCAATAGTGAAGCCACAGAAACAGACAAGTATGCATTCCTGTCATTAATCATCAAGGGAAGCTCTGAGGAACTGAGTCCTGTCATCAAAGATGAAGTTGTAAATGCAATGAAAGGCAATTTCATTTCTTTGAGATACTGGTAAAAGAGATACTACCACAAGTTACCAACCAGGTTACTGGCACTCAGTATTTTTTTATTTTTATTTTTATTTTTTCTGTAATTTTTTAAACCAGCACTTTTTTTCTCTCAAAATGGGACCTGTGCATCACAACTGTTGATGGGCAGGCCCCATAACTGTAGTAATTTGGGGGTTGATTGTTGATATATTACTCTTCCATTAATAATTACTATCTCTTTTTTTTTTCCTCTCTCAACTGGCCTAGAAAGACAGGCCTGATTCTCAAGCTAACCAAAGCCAGACATCCTTCTGCTCTGTGCCAAGTGGTGGGATGAATAGTGAAAATCCACCTTTATTTCGATTCCAAATTCCTATCATGCCGCAGGATTAATGCATTCACTTATGTAGACACTCATTAACTCATGAAGTCATGTCCCCTTTCTGCATCTAGGCTGGCATTGAACTAACCACACATGCATTTCATAATACTATGTAATGTGGTCATGACTAATATCTTGGTTTGCAGATAAAAGAAACTGAAATCAAACAGATTCAATCAGACACATAACAATCCCATGTGAATTGGGAACATGACATTGATACTTTGAGGGAGAAAGACAAATATTCTTCAGGAAATGAAATCACGTTTTTAAGGACTGAATCCTTAAGACAAGCTGTTATATGTCTCTTGAGGTGGTTCAGGACCTACAGCCACTGGCCACATGAAACTGTACGTTTAGGTTTCAGGAGGACACTGAAACTTTTAAAGGAAGGGTTTTCAGAATTCCTGGACTACAACCTCAATATACGTAAGGGAGGATGAGATGAACCAATAGCAGTGATGAGAGAGATCAAGGTTACTTGGACTGTAGAAAATTTTTACAGCTTAAGGGAATATGTCTGTATCCATAACACATAAAAATACACATTTCAAGACAAGCCTGAAGAATTTAGTTAGCATTGCAAAGCCATCGGAGCTTTCAGAAGAAAAACAAAGATGGAGGAGTAAATGGGGGAAAAAAGTGGGCCCGTGATGACTGAGTCACAGAGGGGCAATTCTTTAGGCTACCTAATGAGACCTGGTGAGTATGCAGAATAAAGGCAACGGTGGGCATGGCATTCCTAAATTGTTTTCTGTATTCATCCCATTTTGAAATTGAGATGTCCTCCTAACAGATACAAAGTAGTGTTTGGTTGTGACCCTGAAGGTGGACATCCTTCCACACATCTTCATTTTAGACCAGATGTGAAATCAGGAAGGGATGACTTCTGCATAAGGGACAACGCCTGGAAACCTCAGCCTAGAACAGTTAAAGCATCAACCAAAAGTTTGCCCAAATGTCCTGGTTTTGATCTAGAGGGAGAAACAGGCTCATTGTTTTTCAATCTAATAGTAATGGCTAAGATTCCTGAAACATTGTTATGGGTCTTGAAGGGCGGCTAAGAACTTTTGATGTATCTTCTCACTAAACTTCCACTTTCCGCGGACGCTACTGATGCTTCCAAAACGTCTTATTCCAAACCATGCAGTTGGGTTGTGTTCAGGGATCAACCTAAAAGTCCCTTTTCGGATGAGGAAGGCCAGCAAGATGACATTTCTCACTTTATTTCACCCTTCCCCAACTTTAACTAAGTTAATTAACCGCTCTGGAATCTCTGGCTGCAAAGCACAGAGCTGTGCTTTCAGGCTTCTTCCTGCTTTCTTTCCTCTTCTGGCCAATGCAGCAAACACCGGAAGTGGGAGTGGCTCTACTGGGCAACTGGGGGCAGAGAGAAGTCAAACCTCCTTGTGGCTGCAGTTCGCCTGGAACTGGACAGCAGAGAGGCCATGGGGGATCCCACCCACCCAGGGGGCCTCAGCACTACACTGCGGGCGACAAGTCCCTACTAAAATGCAGGTCAAGGCTTGTCATTGTTGTCCGCAATAAAAGACACCGGTGAGTGTGCTACAAATAGTCCTAGGCTCTTTGGTTATGCCACCTCATGTGGCGCAACCCAAGACAGTAGTATTATGGTTACCGTTTCTCATGAAAAACAGGTTCTGTCATACACACCACGTGGTCCTCTGGATCTTTCTCCAAAATCACGCCCCAGAAAGAAAAAAGAAAGTTTCTTGAATGAATCGTGAGCCATATACATATTTCTTAAGAATGTAGCTGGCTGGCACTGGCTGTCTGCTGAGAAGGATCCCAGCAACATGTCACTCAGGTGATTGTGACAGCCATGAATGAGAAAACAGAGCAGACAACACAGTTTTGCTGCATTGCCTAAGAGGAGCAAAGAAAAGCAAGATTCTTTGATCAGTGGGTGATCAACTTAGCATGATCTTCTGGCCCTAAGCAGGGAAGGGACTAACAACACACCACACTGGGTTAGAGTCACACAGCCGGCATGAAGGCTTTACCGGTGTGTATCACTGACTTCCTGTGCTCTCGGTCTTGAATAAAAGAATTGTTACTATTTGTGACCCTTATATCTGTTACCAAAAATAGGTATATTGATGAAGTCACTTATTTTCCCTTAATTACGGGGCAATGCAGGGATGGGCTGTGTGTGTGTGTGTGTGAGTGTGTGTGTGTGTGTGTGTGTGTGTGTGTGTGTGTGAGAGAGAGAGAGAGAGAGAGAGAGAGAGAGAGAGAGGAGAAAATGACAGTAGTCTGGCCAATTGACTTTATAATTATCAGACATGAGGCCTAGTGACACTACTGCCCACCCCCTATCCCCTAACTTCCCCACCCACCCCTACTCCCTAACTTCCCCACCCCCTCATTCCACCCATGCCCCACCCCCTCCAAGCTGGACTTCCATGTAATCCCTCTTTACAAAAATCCAAAGGGATTCTTGGGCTAGGATAGAGGGTGGAGCTTCAAGTGTCTGAGGCCTCAGGTTTCATCTTCAGCACCATATAAAAGAGATTTGGTAGCACAGACCTGTAATCCTAGCACCTAGGAGATGGATGCAGTCACCTACAACTTCTCAGGGAGTACCAAAACCATCCAAGGCTCTGTGTGATGGTATCACAAAACAAAGCAAAACAAAACAAAAGAAGGCTCACCTTTCCAACTTGAAGAGAGAATTACCTACCCATAATCCGCTTCCCTCAGGAGACTCTGCTGAATCTACACCTCCATCTGCTGAGACCCACACCCCTGAAAATGCAAACCTCTACCTGCACACCAGACCAGGAGACTGAAGGTGAGCTCACACAGCTCAATTTTGCACCTCCCTACACTGAGTGCTACACGAACTCTCCTTCAAATAGGTTGGCAATTTCCACATGAATCTCTTCTGCCCAGTCACATGCCATCTGTAGCCCCGCCCACCAGGGTAGAGTGAGGTTGGGAGACTAGCTACATAGGCTGAGCCACAAGGACAGAGGAGGCTTCTGGAAGGAAAAACCACTGTGTCATCCACAGTATAATCATTTGCCAAAATTATTACACTACTGGATTTTTTTCTTTTTTATTAGAGTAGATCCCAATACATCCTGGAGTATTTGAAAATGAGAGCAGAGCACTGACTATGGATCAAATTCGTCTAGTATTGAAAGGTTAGAAAGCTGGGTTAAGCCTTGTTTTGCCACCCATCCCATTTGATGAGCTAAATATATCCCTAAATGTCTATTGACTTGTTCACTCACTCAGAATACTACTGAAGACTGACTACATTGTGTACATTCTTGCATCAGCCTGAGAATTTAGCTCTCAAAACACTTCCACCCACCTGGACTTAGCATTAGAACAGGGGTAACAGACAAAATCTAAGGGAGCAAACACGTTTTCTGGGTTTGGGGTAGCACACAGGTAGGACATTTATAACTGCAAGGGTCCTCAAGGACACAGATGAAGACAGGAATAAGCTATTCTAAGAAATGCTATAAACTACCTAGGGTTACTTCTTATTGTTTAACAAGGGTAATTGGGGAAATTTTCCTATAAATAATATATATATATTAGGCAAGTCTTATTTTCCTATCAGAAATGCAAAGAGTTCTCCTCCCTGGCAGTCATGAAGGAAAAACCTCAGCTCTGAGTCCAGGGACAGACAGGCATCTTCCCAGTTGGGCATACTGCACCTGCATCCAGAATGGGTTAAAGTGGCAGTGCTTGGGAGTACCACATAAACACTCTGTCTGATGTTCTAGGCAAGTTTCATCTTCTCTGTATCCCAGTCCTGGGCTGTCAATCAGCTGTCACTGGTCTGCACATCAGCCGGGTGCATACATCACCGGGCTGTCAGCGAGGCTGCTGATGAGACTCGGCTCCAGCCTGTCAATCATCTTTGTTTCTCTTCTCCACTTGGGAAATATTTTGGCTCAGAGAAACAAAGAAACCTGGACAGTGATGGTTCCCAGTCAGGCGTTTCCTCGTGTGTATGGACATATGACTTCTCACTAGCACAGGTTCTGCCTCACCCTGGGTGATGTCTGGGTACTAGGTTGACAGAGGGAAGAACAACGATCTGTTTTGTTGGTGCAGGCTTTAAAACTGTAATTCTAGTTAATTCTCTGAGCAGGCCCTTGTGGGTTCTCCAACTGGCAAAGCCCAGGAACATAAAATAACAATAACCTTAAGTTATCTGTGCTCTGCCTCAGAAAATAAACAAATGACTGAACGAATAAACAAGTCAGCTCAGAGGGTAGTCACCACTGACTGGGCAGCAGGGGAAGGAAAAATTGTTGCACCGCTGAGATTATTCAGTTCCGTATACCTTCTGCAATGCTACTGTAGGACCTGCGGTGGCTTGGAGCACTCGCAAGGGAAAGGCTGAATTGCCATGATGCTGAATACCAGTGCTGGCACCAGACACTACAGACCATTGGCTGGCATACCAACCCTTTCATTCAGAATATCCCACAACACCAAAATCCTAAATAGATGCCCGTAGAACAAGTTAGCACAGAATAACAAACCCATGATGATAGGGTCTGTTTTTTGCTAACCCAGAAAATCATTACATGCTTATCTTAGCATGGTAAGTTAATTTGTCACACAATAGATCCAGATAGTACTAGATCCTTTAAAGCACCCTTATATTGAAAACAAAGACACATCATTTCCTAGTGACTTCTGAACATATTCAGCTGATGTCAATGTCTTGAACCATGTTTATCTTGAGCCTAGCACCTATCGTGTTCTGAACAGACTGCTTCATCTGGCTTAAATTCTATCATTATCTCTGAGTTTGTGAGGTGACCCTGTTTTCCCCTCTGACAGGTTCTTTCCTATGAGTACTGTTGATTTTGAAGGCATGTCTCTCTCTGATCTCAGTGGACATTAATTGCTTCTGTGTCGATATATCTACGGCTTTTGGGCTGATAATACAACCAGCAAATCTGATGGCTGACAAGTTGGCTGAACCTAATCAGGGCAGATCAGCTGTTACCCAAGGTGTCATTGGCTGTAATTTTGGAATCTTTACAGAGTTATCACTAGCCAAAAAGACAAGGAACTATAATTCTGTCAACACTAATCCCAAACTGTATGTTCAAGGCAGCCTTGGCTTGCCCTACCCAAAACAAAAGATAGCACTTGTCAGATACCTGAGATCGTAGATAATCAGGAATTAGAGGACCGGGCTGATTCTGTGATGGTAAGGGTTTTCTTTCTTTCTTTAAGGAAACCTACACAAGCAGAAGCATGAACCCTCAGGGATAAAAGAGGGTCACAGACAAAACACATGCCAAACCCTCATCCTTCTGCTGCCCACATATTGCAAAATTTGGTGCATATTTTCTCCACCCTCTAAATCACCAAATGCAGAAACAGTCTAAGCCTCAGAATAAAATCTCCCAAGGGTGACCTGGGCTGCCACACAGTGACAGTGGCTTAGTGGGAAGCAAGTGCTGTGTCGGGGGCAGAGGCATTATTGTCAGACTGTCGGTTCAGGGTAGTATACTCAGACCTTTGTTGTTTTCGTATGCTCACAAAAACAAGAGAATACTAAGAAAATAAACTTCGTCCTTACTGTATCGCTTTGGTCCATCTTCCAAACAAAATGAAAGAGTTAACGTGGCATCGTCTTCGAAAAACTCAGTGGCAAACGCATCCCACCAGAGGTTGTCACTGTCCTGAAAAGAGACAGGTAGGTCATTTACTTAACAAGCAAAGACAAAAGCAGCAAGTATCTCAAAGGGGGCAAGAAAAGGGGATGGGTTAACTAATAAAACAATCCACCACCACCAAAACTGTGGCTCCCTACTTAGCATACATGTGTGGGTGCTCTGGGAAGGGGTGAGTAGTATGAAGTTACTTTTTAAATTAATTGCTTCAAATATGGATCAAATTCTAGTTCACAAGACAAACTAACACCAAGTCAACTAAAATTAGTTCTTTTGTTTTGTTTTTTTTTTTGGGGGGGGGCGTGTTTCGAGACAGGGTTTCTCTGTAGCTTTGGGGCCTGTCCTAGAATTTGCTTAGTAGACCAGGGTGGCCTCCGTTTCACAAAGATCTGCCTGACTGCCTCCCAAGTGCTAGGATTAAAGGTGTGTGCCACCATTGCCCAGGCTACAAATTAATTCTTGATGACATATTTGGGGAGATTTTTAAGATGTACTTTGAAGTTCAATGGTTGTGTATTTATGAAAGGGTGGTTATTTAACATGAATACATTCAAGATTGTGGCTTTGGGGTTTTGTTTTGTTTGTTTGGTTCCCCCCACCCTGTTGTCTTGAGTCTACTTTTATCTATGGAAAACCTGATTTTACAACCAGACTAACAGTTGTCATTTTTATTTTTTTAATGATTTGATCAAATAGGCACTTTTTATACAATGATATGGTTGTAACAGATAGCCAATGCCTCATACACACACACACACACACACACACACACACACACACACACACACACACGACAGAAGCAACTGTCTTATACCAGTGGATTTTCTTGAAGATATTTTTTAAGGCAACAACAACTCTCGTTATTAAAACAATTGTGAAAAATTGAAAAGTTCAGGGGAATGCAGGCCCTCCACATCAGTCTGTTTGTCTCTCTTTGAGTGCTTGTCTTGTTCCTCTAGAAAGCACTTTAGAAAGGATGTAGCTGAAGGACATTCAGATTGCTGATCCCAAGAGATGAGAGGACCCACAGCAGGCAGAGGCTGAGGCAATGTCCAGGTTAGTGTACAATTCTCCCCCAAATTCTTAAGCAAAAGTTTCATCCAAAGACTGTCTGCTCTGGTGCCAGACTGGATGAAGAAGGTTCCCAGCTGCCTGTCAGAGGAGAGGGGGTAGAGAAAAATCACCATTCACTATATCCTTCTCCATGGTCCCCCAATGCTGGTGCCCTGACGGAGACACTGTGGCCTCCCTGCTGACCATCAAGCTGTTCTGCTTATGACAACCTTAAGTTGTTGCCATCACTGGAAAGCTTCAGGAATGAGCCTTCATTCCTTATAAGAACAATTAAGAAGCAGGGAAAGATTGATGTTGCCCTCCAGCAGAACGGAAGAAGCTCAGACAAATGAATTTTTCTGTCTTCTTCCTCTGGATCCCACCCAATAGCCACATTAAGGCCTATGCTTTTCTTCAGAAGACACAACAGTAAATCCAAAGTCACCCCAGGACAGTGCCAGACCCTCATTGAAGCTCCCACCCGGTCTCCTTTCTGAAACTTTTATTGATCATTTACTATGTTCAGTACCATATTCTACACGGTTGAGTAAGAAATGGGTTTTGCCCTCCAAGCGTACTAGTGGGACATCAAAAGAGCCTTGACCATTTCTGAGACCCCAGCTTTCAGGATGTATGTTGTGGAAGTTTCTAGAGCATTTAGAAAAGCCTATGAGGGTTGAAGTAGAAAAAAAATGAGTTCTGAAAATAAATTCCATTTGGAATACTGGACTCCAACTCCCTAGTTTACCTGACTTTACGATGCTATAAATATAAGTAAGTAAATGCCACACCTTAGTGGTATGCAAAACCCACCAAATGCTATCCTGACTGCTTTTTCTGTGTTTCCCAATGGAATCCACAAATCTCTCATTTTTGTTTTCTTCCTCAATGCAAGGATCGGCTTCTTGGCATCAGGAGCTTTGTTTCTGTCCTGCATTCTCCAGCCTGCAGAATGGTGTCAGGCCCATGGTGTTTTCAGTAGAAGTGATTCCATAAATGGACGTAGCTACTTGTGCTCTTTTCTGCAGAAACTGTCAGAGGGAAATGTAATTTACGGGGTATGCTTGGCCACCAAAAGATGGGGATGGAACTTAGAACTGGAACATGGGACATCTGGATTTCGGCACCCTAGCTTTGCTGCAGACATATGACACACCTCCCTAGCTGTCTTAGTTGAGGATTGGGGAGTTAGGTTTTAGGAAGAAGGAGGGAGAAGCAGCAGGGACAGTCTGCCTCGGGTCCCCTTCTTTCTCAAGCTCTCTGCTTTGTAGTACAGATTAGCTGCCCAGGTTTGCTATGTACTATGTCACTGATGAAATTTGCTCCTGCAGACAAGGCTGTCCTAGGGCAAGCCTGTGTCCTAGGCTTCCTAGCTATTAGAACCAGGATGGTTTAGCTGACCTACTTCTTTGAAAATTGCAAATAATCACAATCGCAAAACTAGTCAAAAATAATATCCACCTGGCAGGGTAGACGTGCAAATGAACTAGGTTAGGGGCTGTGACGTGCCAACAGACATAGAGTTAAGTGAGGATGAAGAAAACGCATCTCCCTGCTGCCCACCACCACCATTTCCGGGGCAGGAGACCATCCATGTTCAAAAGAGCTGCATCAAAAAATAAATTCTACAAACCAATATGTGAATAAATCAAGCTACTTTTCAGGTTTTTCCCATTTGCAATCCATACACTAAGCCCTAGCAACTAGTCAAAGACCTGAGTGGAAACTGGAAAACCACCTTTGAGCTTTGCTCATTAGTTGGGCATCCATGGACTGGGTTGGGACTCCCCACCCATTTTCCTACAATCTGACTCTTGGTCTCTGAGACATCACTTGCAACAAGACCCAGTGCAAGAAAAAACTAAGAAGCCTAGACTGACATGAGATTGTTCAGAGAAAAGGATGGTCTTGGGCTAAAATAAGTTTGAGAACTGTCTGTGCATATCCTCGTGTGTTCTCAAAAAAAGCTTCCCTTAGAGTGAGCAGAAGTCGAAATAAGCATATGACCCAAGGAGAGATATAACTTGATCCAAATTAACCACATTAAGAACGGACTTATAAGGGATAAAGCACGTCAGCGGAAGCACCCTGGAACAATTGGTGTTATTACACATCTTCAAAGAACACCACACAAATAAAGATGGGATATTTGAGTTCAGATTGCTAATCACAGTACTGGCTTTTTTTTTTTTTTCATTTTTTGCTGAGTTAATAAAACTTCTTATTGTACCCATACCTTATTAACCCAAGTTGGGAAAAGCCCTTGTCAAAACTGTACAGAGAGATTCACTGTTTGTGGATTCTTTGCTTCTTGGCTAATTTTCAACAGTCATAACAACTCTTTGGTATGTTTACAGGCAGCAAGATGACCTATTGGATAAAGGTGCTTGCTACGTAGCCCTGACAACCTACATTTAATCCAAGAACCCAGAGTGGGAGGAGCATGATCACTCCTATTTACACACAGGCACACCACACACACACACACACACACTAATGCACTAATAATAATAATAATAATAATAATAATAATAATAATAATAATTTCTAAATTTCTGGGTCATACTTTAAGTTATAAAAGCACATACATAACAAAGCTTTAAGATTAATCTTTAGTTATAAGGGTATAGATATTAACATAGGGAGGAAAGCATATTGAAGAAAAAGCAAAAACTAATTACTAACTATTGAGCATTGGGCAGTCCCATGTCAGCTGTGCATAAAGGAAGCTGTCTGTGGAAAGCCCACACACCAAGACCCCTGGGTTAAAATTGGGACCCATAACCCAGTGTTTCTACGTGTTTTACATGCAATAAACCACCTAGTATTCATAACTTCCTTAATTGCCCCCCCAACAAGTGGAGCTGACAACCTTATGGAAATTTATGTCCTTAACCTCATGTTAGCCTAACTTGAATATATAAAATCTGTCTCTTAATAGTTTAATGACTTCACCAATTCACCTAACTCCTTTACAAGTTTGCTGCTTTTGGTAAGGAAATACTAACCCTGGAGGTCTGTGAGGACTGAGGAAAAAAAAGCTGCGTGTAGTGACTGTTTGATAAATTCTCATTTGACACATCACTTGTAAAGAAGGAATCTGAATTCCAAAAACATTACTCAATAAAACTACACAAGACAGTGGTGGGAAAGTTTATATACAGTCTGTCCAATTCCAATCCACATGCTCCCTTCTCTCCAATTTCTGCTGAAACAGTGATTTTTTTTTTCCACCTTGAAGCAGATCACAGGAGTTGGAACTGGTAGGCAGCTGGCATGCATTCAAGGATGTTTCTCATGAAGAGGTGTCTTCCGCCAGCTTTTTATGAATTTGGGACCCCCCTGCACACACACACGCGCGCACACACGCGGGTGCACACAAACACACACACACACACACACACACACACACACACACAGTTTTCCTTTTACCAACCTCCTTTTTTGCTGCCTGCTACATACTCTTGTAGAATGCATCTATATAAGGAAGAGGCTAGGCCATCATTAAAAAAAAAGGATCATTACAGCCAGAGTGACTCCTGATGAACCACATTAGAACTCTGCAGAATATCTGAGAATCCGAACTGATAGAAACTTGGCTCTTAGCCATCTGGCTACATCAGCAGTCATGTGTTGTGGTGTCATTATTGTGGCCTGGGAAATCTTGTAAGCACCAAATCTTGGTCTCCTCTTCGGCTGCTGGCTGAACTGGGGAAGCTTACTAGTTTAGCTCCCATTGAAGAACACAGGAAACTACTGCTGGCTGTGGCCTTGCTGCAGGGGCTTGACCAATCCTGACTGGTGCAGTGTGCTGCTTTAAGGAGGGGCACTGGGCATGGTTACTTTTTCCATCCCTAGCCAGATTCCTTCCTAGAAATGAGCAAGCAAGAGAAGAGCTAGAGGCTGGAATGAATGGAGAGGTCCTGGACACAGCTAATGAGCTCCTTCCTGGAGTACTACTGTAGGAGTCTGGGAGTTCTGAATGCAGAAGTAAAAGGATGAAGGCAAGTTTTGCAACCCACCTCTCTCTCTCTCCTCCCAGTCAGGGCCACAGACAAGCAGGTCAAAAGTTTGCATTGAGCCAGAAGCTTCCAAACCTGCCTCTCACTAACACTGACTGCCATTCTGGAGCCACCTTTCAGGTATGGTTTCCTATAGCATAAGAACACATTACGGACCGTATTTAAATGAGCCAGGCTTGATTTCCTTTAAAGATTAAAGAGCAAAGTACAGAATGGTGAAGATCTGTGACAGTACTGACAGCTATTCAAATGATAATGAATTCCTTTTTCAATTAATTTAAATAATAAACAAAAATAAATGCCTGAGGTCTCCATATCAGACAGTACATTTCTTTCCTCTCCCCTAGAAGCAATTGTCTCCTGAAAATCATATGATTTTCTTGCAAGCCTAACACTAATTTAAATGCATACTTGATCACATTTACATGCCATTGTATTGTTTCCAATGTTTTATTTAATTGCTAAAATACATTATTCTTCTTTAAACATAATTTTTTATTTTCTTTTTTACTATTACATTAATTAAACTTATGTGTGCATTGTGTGAGGGACAGGGCTTGCACCTGCCACATATGTGTGAATGTCAGAATATAACCTTAACCTATGGGAGTTGATTCTCTCTTCTGTTACACGGGTCTCAGGGATTGAACTCAGATCATCGGGCTTGGCAGCAGGACCTTTCTCTGCTGAGCCACCATGTTGGCCCCATAACTTTAATCAAGTGTTTCATTTGTTTATTTAGTTTATTCTGCTCTGCTGGGAATCATACCTGGGATTGTGTACACGCTTGGTCAAGTGATCTATCACTGAGCTACATGCCCTGTCCTCAACCGTCTCTTTAGAGACCCATCCACTTCATAGCTTTTATAGTGTGGGGGCTCTTCTTTCCATATGTAAACCAGCCACCAACTCATGAAACAAATGTATTACACTTTATTAAAGCATTTTTCCACTAACGATCTCAAATGTCTTCCCGTCATGACTGACCATGCTCATGTGAGAACCTTAGCCCCATCCCTTTCCATATGTGTGCAGCAATTTCTCAGGGACGGATGCCTGAGGTGGCCCAAGTTTAGGGAACATGCCAGGCTACTGATTAGGGAGACCTTGGATTTCTTTATGAAAGACTTCCAGTTTGATGGATGGATGCACAGGTAGAGGTGAAACAAAGAGAAGGTCCAAGGGGAATCAATAGAGAGAGCAAGGTAATTGCAAAGCAGAGACTGGCCCAGCCAGGAGGAGGAGCATCTATGGGGTCTATGTGTCCAAAAGGAGCTACAGTGGAGCAATGAATGATAACGGGAGAAGAGTCTGTCTGCTCTTGTCTCAAAGGAGATGGGTAGGTTATCAGCTCTGTTACCCAAGAGGGGGACACTCCTTGACACTGTCATAAGGAAGAAAGCATGGGTTCTTCAAGATCCTGTGCAGTGACCCGTAGAAGAGGAGCCCCGAGTTTCCAGCAGCCCAATTCACAGGCAGATCCGGCTGTACACCTGTCACATGGCTTATGCTTGGGGGAACCTGCCTTTCCCCAGTAAACATGCATTTCCCTCCATGCTGCTGCTTTGTATCTGAACTCCCAGGTTAGTGTTCAGTGGAATATTAACAGAAAAAAACAAAAAACAAAAAAACAAAAAAACAAAAAAAAAAAAAAGGATCTCTTTGCCAACTCTAGAAACTATAATGGCACATAGCAACTTCCAGGTAAATAAACACGAAATTAACTAGGACTGAACACTGGCAAGGACTCTATTGTTGACAATCCTCATCTATTTTAATTAGGTAAAAATACCATCGAAGCTCCTCTATCCTAAATAATCCCCCATATGTATTTCAGCGATTAAAACCCTTATTCCTTTTGTCTCACTCACAGGTGAGCCCAAGTTCCACTGACAGCCAAGTCATACATCAGGATGGGAGACACACTCATGCCAAACAGCAGAAAAGATCCCTAATTATATTTAAAAAAAAAAAAACCCACAGAAGCATTTGCTCCCATCCCAGATTCTCTCCCATCCCTACTCTGTCCCTCTCCACCAAAAACAAGATCCCGGTACTGGGGATGCCCCCCGGCATCTTTAACTTAAGCACTGACAGGTTACGGGGGATTTTTGCCAGAGTAATTATTTTTCAATTCAACAATAATGAGAAATTACCATGGCAACCACTCATCACGTGGTAAACATATACCCCCTCCAAAGAATGAGCCACACTTAAAGCATCCACTCCTTAAACATGTGTGTGTGTGGTTTAATTAAACTAAAACAGGTCAACATAGAGAGTGCTCAGGAGGGGTCTGAAAGCAGGGAGGTGTGCAGGGTGTTGACTGGTTTTAGTGTCCTGTGGTCTAGACGGTAAGAATATCTCATGGCATTCTGTCCTGTGCATATACATTGGCAGCACTATGCCAATTTGCATCTTCATTTCAGCCATTCCGTTTACACAAATCAGCTAAACTCCTAGAACAGGCTGAAGACCGTGAACCGGGTCACACTTGGATGTCTCTGTTGGCCCTTTCCTTACACTGAGACGGGAGACAGAACAGTCCCCCCAAATCGCCTCCTGTCTTTCCATGACCTTCAGGAAGTGCTTGCAATCTGTTTTTCTGGACTTCAAGTCTTCATATTTTTGTTTTGGCTTTAGATTTATTTTTTAGGACTGTGTTTCACTATGTGGCTAAGGCTCCTATGTAGCCCAAACTGACCTCAAGCTCATAGCAATCCTCCTGCCTCAGCCTCTCACACTATTGGGGTTATAGTTTAGGAGTCACCACAGTGGCTGAATTATTCTGCTCTCTTAATCTCTAGCCAGCTTTTCTCCCAGTTTGCGAATTTTAAAATAGGTCATGCTTATCCAGAACATGTTAATAATAGCGGTCAGCACTTAACTCTGCCAGGCACTGTTCTAGACTCGTCCCTTCCACAGCTTCTTAAAGCCTCAATGCACCCTTACACTGAGCTCATTTGACAGACCAAGACTCAGAAGTTCAGCTCTGGTGCACACTTACACAGCTATCAATTTCAAAGAAAGGACAGTACTCTCCGATCTCCACTTGCTGACTCCTTCCTCCTACTTCCTCAAATCCTCCTTGTCTCCTAGTCCTGCCTATCTTGCCTTCCTATTGGCCAACAGTGCTTTATTCATTAACCAGTATGAGAAACATATTTACAGACTGACATCTCCCATCAGATGGGCGCAAAGGCAGTAGAGTCCTGTGCCTACATTTGGACTCGTAACCACTACATAGCTACATAGCTTTATCCAGATACCATCCCCCCCCCAAATAGCCTCATTTGCTTAAGCACCCAGTTAATATTACATGTGCTAAATGTGGGGGACATCCCCATCTGGAACAGACAACCCAATACAAGGCTTTTCATCTCCATTGCCCCCACAGTTTGTGGAGACACACAAGCAAGAGTAAAGAGGTTGGGTTATTTTCCTTTGCTAGATCCTAACTGCAGAAGCATGTAATGGATACAGACAGGCATTTTCAAAGCTCTTCTCTTCTTTCTTTCTCTCTTCCTTCCTTCCTTCCTTCCTTCTTTTCTTTCTTTCGTATGTATCCTTATGATATTTTAAGGGAAACAAAAATCTCCCATGGGTTTTTTCTTCTCAAATTATCAACTCTGATTTCATTTATTCTTAGCTAAACTGTATTTTATTTACTGATAAATGTTTGCTATCAGCTTAACAGACATCCTAAAACTGCATGTTGCCATGACAGTGAACTGTCCTTGTCAATAGAAAACCGTGGAATTTCGCCCACAATTCAAGGCTTTCCTCAGAGAAAACCATAGCTATATTCCACTCAGTGCAAGTGGATGCTGCTATGGGAAAGAGGCAGAGTAAAATCACAGAGAACTCTGGTTTGATACACATACCTCTGCAACACAAGTCAGATCTATGTCTTTTTCCCTGAAAATACCTGAGGTATTCTTCTCCAACTTCGGTTCACTAAATAACAACTAATAATGAATATTCCAGTAACAAATGTTGCATTGGATCATCAAAAATGTGTGTGTGTGTGTGTGTGTGTGTGTGTGTGTGTGTGTGTTTACTCTTCCAAATTAAGTCCTTTGCCACCAAACTTATCACAGTTGGAAGCAAATCACAATTTTTCCTTTCTACATTTGGATTCCTGACAATTTCTCACAATCTCTACTTGTATTTTATGTGTTTTACAAGCAGGCAAGACACATGGCTCAGGTTTGCAACCAACAATAACACAATTACTTCTATTCATTACATGTGGCATTCCAGTTCAGACAGTGTCCCTCTTGGGTATATTCATTATCACAATTTCATGAAGAAATTTTAATCTCATTTTGAAATGAACCCAACCCCTGAGAAGCATATAGACTAACAAAAACCCCAATACCAGGCATGAGAAACCCCTTTTGAGTTGTTAGTAAGGGGAGTCAAAGACATTCTCAGAACAGTATAGGTTATTGCTGTTGTCCTTGGTGGCCTCTCAGAGGCTGATGGTAAGTCCCCATTGCTGAAGACACAATGCATGCCATACACAAGCTCCAGGGGAACCAAGCTGGATCTGACCTCATCCCTGAGGGCTAGCTTTCATAGTACTGAAAGATGCTATGCAAACTTCCAAAAGAGGGAAACAATAAATGGTCCGATCTAGCTATGATGCCTATGAACCATAATGGCAGGCACCATGGCAAGGCACAATAACCCTAAGGAGCAATAGTGGGATTCACATCTTGTCAATAACCAGTAACTCTATAATTGAACCTACACATACTGCAAAGGAAGAAAATCATGGCTTGTACTGGAAAGTTGGCCAATTACTGGAGGAGAGTGAGGTCATGGATCTTAGAGGGAAGCCTATTACTGTCACTTTACTAAACTAGCACAATACCTAACTGCATTTAAAATATTTATCACTACACCCACAAATAAGCATAGCTCAAAGAACCTTCTCTTTGCAAAAGATGGAAACCCTTAAAAGAAAGCACAACTAGTCAAATGCAGAGGGCAAGTGATTGTGGAGTGCCCAGCTCCAGTGAATACATCTACAGTGCAACCAGTGAATACATCTACAGTGCAACTCCTGCACCTAAGACTCAGGGAGCATCTAATAAGACAGGTCAAAAGAAGAGATTGCAAGAGCCAGAGGACCAGGAAATACGCTGTGGGAGAAGAAAGCTTGTCCCCAAGATACCTCAACAAGATGGCTGCCTAAACAACACCAACACAAGGAAGACACCACTAGGCTTGCTAACATGGTACAGAGAAATCACACGGGGCCTCATCGATAGACAAAGAAATGCTGATGACTGAACAATGCTAAGAGTCAGAGAAATAGTCTTCCTCCAAGAGTAAGAGTGGTTGTCTAATATCAACAGGTCAGTCCTGAAATATAAATACATGTAACACTAAATGGACTGTGCATGCAAGGCGTGTGTGTGTGTGTGTGTGTGTGTGTGTGTGCGCGCGCATGCGCATGTGCGCGCGCGCATGCGTGTCTGTGTCTGTGTGTCTCCCTGTATAACAATAACAAAGAAAAAGAAATCATGGTTTTGAGAAGGAACAAGGGAGTGAGTAATAAACGGGAGGACAATGAAGAGACAAAGGGGGAAAGGAGAAAGCATGTAATTATATTTTAATTGGAACAAAATAAGAAAAGAAAAACACTCAAGGTCACAGGCCAAGTAAGTGGCAGCATAGAGGACTGTCTTAGGGTTTTTGCTGCTGTGACAAAACACCATGGCCATATAGTAAGTTGGGGAGGACAGGGTTTATTAAGATTACACTTCCACATTATTGTTCATTACTGGAGGAAGTTGGGACAGTGACTCAAATAGACCAGAATCCTAGAGGCAGGATCTGATACAGAGCCATGGAGGGGGTGCTGGCTTACTGGCTTGCTTCCGTTGGCTAGCTCAGCCTACTTTCTTATAGAACACAGGCCCACCAGCACCGGGAGGGCACCACTCACAACGGGCTGGGCCCTTCCCCTTTGATCATTAATTGAGAAAATGCCTTACAGCAGGATCTAATGGAGGCATTTCCTCAGCTGAGGCTCCTTCCTCTCTGATGACTCTAGCTTGTAGTCAAGTTGACACACAACTAGCCGGTACAGGAACTTTCTAGGCTCTTTCCAGGTAATTCATTTTCTTATTTTAAACTCATGCATGGAGAAATGCAATTTAACTTATCAAAAATAATATGCAGGAGACCCTGGGTGAAGCTGTCTGGCAAAAAATCCAGTGAGGTGTGACTCCAGGTGCATAGGTTTTGTGGTTGACAGTTCTGTAGTGGAGAGCACAACAGCTCACTTGGCACCACACCCTGGTGTACAAGAGTTCCTGAGTCACAGAGGCCTGTGGTGAGACAGTCCCTTGTGCACCTGGAGAAAAAACTTGCCAGAGAACCATGGGCAGCACTTTCTCCTCATTTTTGGGAAAACTTGCAAGGTGCAATAGCTTTTCTCTAACCCACCCAAATGCATCAGAGTAGTTAATCAAATGACAGAAACCATTCCTCAGAGCTGCACTAAATGTCAGAGAACTATGCCATGACTGAGGCCTTAGAATGCCATTGAAAAAACAGCCCAGATATTTTTCCTTGATGTTAGGGGAAAAAATGAGACATTTTTATGGACAAAGGAAACTAAAACAGAGGAGACTCAACACATCTTGACGACATTCCAATGTCTCCTTCCCGTCCTCTTTGTAAGCCCTTCCACTGGGCAGCTTGGATGACCCTTCTTACACACTCAAGTGTTTCACAGTCCCAGCTCTTCCCAGGATTAGTGAACTGCAGGTTCAGCTGCTTGCTGACCTTCTTAACTACACATGGGCCTGTAGCTAGCAGAGACCACAGCCAGACCCTCCCAAATGCAGCCCTACTCTAATCTGGCCCCTCCTCCTCCCTACCCACTTGATGTACTGCTAACCCCTGAGCTGCTGGAATAAATACTTGGGGATGTGTTGATTCCTTTCTTTTTCTGAGCCCAGTGCCTCTAACTCATCTTCTATCCCATGAATCTCTTTGGTGGATCCCAGGAAGCCCCGCTGTTTTTATTTCAACCCTCTACCACTTTTTCACTGTGCCTCGGTACCTCCAGCCTGGACAGTGTGGTAGTTTTCTATTTCATCTTTCTTTGCAACCCTGAGCATGCCTGTGACGTCTTCAGTGAAGCCGGGAAGATGTGGCAGTCGCTGGACTGGATTCCTCCCTCATGTCTTAGACTCTCTGTGCTCCTCACTGCTGCTTATTTCCTTCAGACGAGGCTGGGGGCTTCGTCTTTCGCCTGTTCTCATTGCTTTCCCTTCACAGCTGAGGGAGTTCTTTTGTTTGCCACAGGCTCCTTCCTCCTGTCCCAGGCCACGCTTCCTTCTACAGTGTGCTTTGGACCACTGACCATTCTGCCAGTCAGTGTATGCTTTCCTGAACTTGGTATAGCTCCCCACTCCTTGTCAGTCCAATCTTAAGTTCCTTGTCACTTCAGAGCATCCAGCCAGTAGAAACCAGCTCCCTGTGGTATCAGCCTGCTTTTCTCCAGGGAAGCCCTTCACTGATTGGTTTGTTGTTTATTGTCTTGTCTACGAGGAGATGGTTCATAAGACCCTGTTTATACCTCTCTATGAAGCATAGGATGGGCACTTACTAAGTGACTGCCTGAATAAATGAATATACAGGAACTGTAATAAACAATTAAAAAATAAGAGATAAATTCCCTGAAGAAAATGGAACCACCTCTTCCACAGTGTGTTATTTAAAGGAACTTTTAACATGTCGCTTAGGACAACACTAACACGTTTGTACATTGTAGTGTGAAGTGTAGAAGACTGGCCAATAAGGCAGGGAGGTAGGATAGACTGAGGAACAAACAGAACAGCAGAAGTTCACGTGGGAAGGGTCCTGATGGAGTATTGTTAGGGAGGAGGTTAAGGTGATGAGACCCTACTGTTCAAGACAGACAGAGGCTTGGCGTGGTGCACATCAACGCAAGTACATAATAGAGTACCAGAGACTTACCAGAATCTTTATTCAGTTGAAATTTTTAAATAAATACATGCCATGAATTAAAAGAATTAAAAAATGTTCATGCCCTTTGACTTAGTAATTCTATTCCTGGGAATCCCTCCAAAGGACATCATCCAAGAATATGTAAATGCCTTATATGCAAAATTATTCACCATGGGAATATTCATAATAGAAAAAAAAGAAAAAACAAAAACAAAAAAGGAACAATGTACTTATCCTACCATGGAGGAATGATTCAAGAAACTATATGGAAACCGGAAAGAAAATAGAATTCCTTAAAATATTGTTTACATGCACCTTATAGCACCATGACAGAATGTGTACGTTATGATATGAAATTAAGAGGACTGGTTGGAGAGGCAGAATGGTGGGACACGATTGGGAACAAAACAGCACAAGCACACATGGAAAATGGGTGAAAAACAGAAAGAGCATTGTCAGGCAGAAGGGTCAGGGGGTGAGACCCCCATTGCTGAACTCAACACTCACTTTGGGTACAGCACTTGGGAAAAAACCAATCTTGAACTGACCAAGAATCTCTCCACCTGCCTGCTAGTTTTCATAGTATCAGGAAGTGCTGGGACAGAAACCAGTGATCTTCCCCAGTGCTGGAGCCTGTGGGTTATAGGACCGACCTTTCTGACAAGATTTCCCCATTGGTTCAACAGTGGCATGATGGCTATGGGTTCAACCAACTACTTTTTGCTTGACTATGGAGTCTGTCTAATAGAAAGAATTTTACAGCTGGTACTATAAACTTAACCAGGAAAACTTATTTGATACATAGTATTATGTGAATTTATTTTTCACATGTAAAAATATCTCTAGTAATTAACATATGTTGTACGTAAAATAAGCATGAGTGTATAATGTAATAAATTTCAAACTACTAGTAGAAAATACTAGTAGAAAAAAGAGAGCATATCTGCCTTTTTGACCTCAGAAATATGGAGCATTCTATAAAAACACACCAAAGGGCAGATCACATGAGATACAAACATCCCTTTTGCATACCTCAAAATATGAAGAGTTTAAATGTCAAAGGATTTGATGTACAACATTGCAATGTGACTACACTTGATGAGGACTAGTGTCTACCACAAATAACAAATAAGCAAAAATCAACTCAACATAAAATATCAGGGGATGTAAGCATATCATTTCTGTAATGTAAACGAAAATTGTCAATAAAGATATAAAGCCAAGCTACCACATACATACAACAGTGTCAATTTTCACCTTTTGGTATTTTTGTTTACCTCTACTACTCTGCTTCTCTTCAGTGTTGTAAAGACCTGGGGGATGGCTCCCCTAAATCTCTGCAACCAAGTTCATTCTCACTACCTCTTCTGTATGATATCACTGCAGCCAAGTAGCCTCTTAGCCTTGAGTTCTCTATCTTGCAGAGGTACTATTCTCGTCCTCCACTCTTGTCTGTGTGAAATACTTCTCAGGGCCCCGTGATGCATTCACTTGGTGTCCCGCAGGAGGCACTGTTTGGGGGAGGCTATATAACATATGGAATGAGGCTTAGCTGGAAGATGTGAGTCAGAAAGGGTAGGCCTTTGAAACTTATGGTCATTTCCAAATCGGGTCTGTCTCTTTATTTAACTACTATGATGTGGGAAAAACTACACTATAAGTTCCTATCATCACTGACAACACTTTCCAAGCCATTACTCCTTTCCTGCCATGATGGACTGTGCCCTCTGAAACTGTGAGCCAAATTAAGCCCTTCCTCCATTAAGTTGCCCTGGAAAAACATGTTTTGTCCCAGTGATGAGCAAAGTAACTAATAGACCCCCCAAAGAAGAGAGAAAGGAAACATTACAAGTTATCCTTAGGGCAAATCTGTGACTTGGCATCCAATGACAAAGAGGCCTTCTACATGGATAAGTACTTCGGTGCCCAGTAGCTGTGTGTGAACTCTCAGGCCTATATTGGGACTCTCTCCCAGAACAACTAACCTTTGAGAGCCATTAAACAATGTTTCATGCATCACATGCACATACACGCACACACACACACACACACAGAGAGAGAGAGAGAGAGAGAGAGAGAGAGAGAGAGAGAGAGCACAAATGTGCTGTTTCATCATAAGCTTTATAACAGCTATACAGTTCCCCTTCCTGTAAAACCTCTCTTCATTATTCACAGACCATAGACTGGTTGTTGTTAATCGATACTGTCCACACTTACAGGGGCTGATCTGCCTCACATTGCCCTGATCTCACCCCATGTCTGGATTACCACTGCCCCCATCTACCCACATATGATTGTCCTGAACAACTAATACGTGTACCAGGTAGAGCAACTGGTATCTAGGAAATATCCTTTCCTCGCCTAATCAATGTTGAAAGGAGTCAATGCTGAAGATGCAATATCTCATACAGTGTCTTCTTCGTTTTATTTGTGACTTAACCAAACCATTTTATATGTGAGAAAAATCCAAGACTTGGGAAAGTTAGATCATTTGTTCAAAATTACCCAGTTTTCAAGTACCAAAGTCATAAAATAAATACATAAGAACTTTCTAACTTACAATGGGTGTGCTTCTTTTATGGGGGGTTAGTGTGGGGGTCCATGATATGGTTTCTCTGTGTAGCTTTGGAGCCTGTCTTGGCACTCTCTCTGTAGACCAGGCTGGCTAGTCTCAGACTCACAGAGATCTGCCTGTCTCTGCCTCCCGAGTGCTGATTAAATAAAAGCATAGGCCACTATTGCCTAGCTCTAGTATGAACTTCTATTTTGAATAAAACTGTTGTTTATGAATGGTAAGCATGTATGATAAATAGCATATGACAAACATGTAAACATTGGCTACATAGCCTTAGACTTCATGTTTTCAAGCCAATGTGAAAATAACAATAATAAGAATAGTACATTGGTAATATGGAGTGGGAAGGGCATATAGCTTTTCTAATATTTCTAGACAGACAAGAGACAAATGAAGAAATGAAATCCAGAAAAGAGTAAGAAGTTCATGAAAGCATAATTCAAATTTACAGTATTGGAATGGTGAGTCATGGGTACTCAGATAACTGGGTACAGGCTACTTTGAGTGTGTCTATGAGTGCATTTTCAATGTTGTTAACACATGAGTTGGTAGTCTGTACAAAATAGACCTTGTCTCTATGAATAGGTGTCACTAAACCAACTGAAGATTATGTTGAACTAACATGCTGTCCAAGAAGTAACTCCAGGGATATGATGGCTTAGTTGCTAAAGTGCTTGCCTTGCAAGCACAGGGACCCAAGTTCAACACATTTAAATCTTAGTCATGGAGGATGGAGAAAATGGCTCAGCAGTTAGGAGCACTGATTGTTCATCTAGGTGACTCATGTTCAATTCTCAGCACTCACATGGTGGCTAACAACCATTTGTAACTGCAGTTGTAGGGAGGGCCTGATTCCCTCTGTCTCCCCAACAGTACCAAGCATGCATGTGTTACAGAGGTATACATGCAAACAAAACAAGCATACACATAAAATAAAAATTAAAGCCAAGGGTAGTGGTGATGGGGAAGCAGAAACAGATGTATCCCTGGGGCTCACTGTCAAGATACTCTGGTGTACTTGGCAGGCTCCAAGCCTGTGAAAGACCTACGACCAACCTAGGACTTCTGCATCTGGGTGACAGCTGTGTAGCCTTGTCTTTTGTGAGGCCACCTTGACTTGATATGCCATGCTTTGTTGATTCCCATGGGAGATCTAACCTCATCTGAATAATGATGAAGGAGTGGATGGGGGGGGGAGGTGAGGGGTTGGTATGTAAAATAAATTTTAAAAAATGGTGAAAAAAGTAAAGAACAAGAAAGAGAAAAAGGGGTTTTTTTTTCTTAAAAAAAGGTTGGGGGACAAAATCTAGGCAACACCATACAAGTGCATAGATATACAGGTACGTACATGTACACACATACTACATCAACATGCATGAACATATACATGCACAAAAGCAAGGGCCTCCACCTGTCTGACTGCCGAGGCTTGAGCTTTCTCTTGCCCTAGACATGCACTCCAACTTAACATCACTGGACTTTGTGTCTCTTGGGAATCAAGCATTCTTGAGTCACCTGCAGTTCTGGGACTCTATCAGCCTTCATAAGAGTGTGAGTTAATCCCTTATCACATAGATGCCTTTTCTTAGGTCTGTTTCCTTGGAGAGCCCTAACGCTGCAGTATATGCCCAAGCCCTGGTATGTTACCCTTCTCTATATTAAGTAAGAATAGAATTGTTTTCCTCCAGGTAAAGAAGCAGCATTAATTATCAATAGTGTGTGGCAAGGGACTCACTAACACATTTCACTACATGTTATTTGCTTTGTTTCAACATCCCAGACACAGCCTTTTCCCCTGTTTGTTTACACCTTATAAAACAGGATGGAGACGGGAGGAAGGGTGGCTTGGGGGTTGCAGGAGTCTGGCTGGCTCTGTAGGTTTGGCCCTGACTGCATTGGTGATCTTGGATACATCACCTCACCTCTTAGGAAGGGAGGCCATTGCTTTGAGTGTAAAATGCCAACTACATAAACCTTACTGGCTCAGACTGAGGGAGCCTCATGTGAGGTCAGAGATTTGTTGCTTGTAGTGCCTCTTCCCCAATCCACGAGACAGAAAGCAAAGAAAGCAGGGTTTCCAATCTGATGGCCTGAGTTTGATCCCTAGGAGCCACATGGTGGAAGGACACCCTTTCAAGAGAGATGCCATGTCAGCTTCCTCTGTTCCTTGTCCAGCCATCGAAACAGAAAGCTAAAAACGATTTCCAAGTAATAAAGGGAATTATACTACATGATTGTAGAAGCTCGGAGAATAATTCCAGCACAGGAGCAAATGATTATACATTGCAACAAATTAAAACTCAAAAAAAGGGAGAAAAGCAAATACAACCCAAGACCCCAAGACCCCTCAAATCCCTTAGAAATGCTATTTAATAAAGCAAACTCTATTTCCTATAGGATTTCAGTCAAGGAACATTTTGGCCCATACAAGCAATTAGAGACATCTATGATTTCAAGAAAACACAAAGACCAAGGACAAACACGATGACTTTGTAACAAGAGGCGACTTCTCATATCCCTGGCACCAAACCACAGGACACAGAATAGCTGAAGGGCTGGTACGCTGGTGCATGGCTAAGATCAGCAGAGAAGGGAGTCCCAGAAGTCAGCTTGGCCTCAGCCTCGCCTTTTTTTTTTTTTTTTTTTTTTTTTTTTTTTTTTTTGCTAGAACACAAAGAACATAAAGCTTCAAACAAAGTAAAGGCCAGGCATAAGCTGCCAAGTGAGGACAGGCTCCATGGGTGGCCCCTCCGGCCCTCTATGATTTAATGAGAAGAAAATGCAAGGTCTGGCTTTGCTCTCTCTTTCTTTGGTGAGAACGTGGCCCCATTCCTAAGGCTGGATTTGATCAAGGCTGTGCCCCACCCCCACCAGCCATAAACATCTAATGTAATTTTCAATGGGATCCTCAGAGGGGGACCACGTAAGTCACTTGCTTGCGACTTAGAACTTCCTTGCTTCAGAGGATGAAGAACAGAACCGGTCTGCCTCTCTGACATTAGTCCATTCCCCTCAGACCCTGTGTCCCTTGCTAGAGAGAGTTTCTTCTGGCTTCCAAATACTACATGGTAGCTTTTTCCTCTTTGGGGCCCTGTGCTTATGTGGCTTGTCCTTCACATCTTGAAGGTTCCAGATGAAATGTCATCTCTGAGACACAGCCTTTCTCAGCGCCATCTAACTGAGGTGGCTGTAGTCATTGTCCCCTCATCCTGATTTACAACTGTTCAAAGAAGTCAACACCATTGATATGCATGGGATGGGTCATGTTTGCTGGTTTAACCTGACCCTGACCAACCTCTGCTCTACACCACAGACATCCAGAAAACACAAGCTTTGTGATTTCACCCCCCCCCACACACACACACACACTACATTCTCAACTACTCAAACAATTTCTGCGAGAGAATGGGTACTCAATGATATCAGTAGACGGACAGGATGACTCGGTGGGTAGAGAGAGATGCTTGCATCTGAACCCACACGTAAAAAAGAGAGAACTGACTTTGATGTACACACACACACACACACACACACACACACACACTGAATTAAAATGTAAAAACAAAACAAAAAACACTAAAACTAATATCAGCGGGAGATGTCAGTGACTGAGTATGAACTGTTCTTGCAGGGAACCCAAGTTCAGTTCCCAGCACCCACACCAGGTGTCTCACAATTCTAACTCTAGGGGGCTAAGTGTTTTCTAGGATCTGAGACTGAGTCCGTGAATTAAGTAAAGTGTGTCTTCCACCCACGAGGAATTCAGAATGGAGACGGAAAGAAAGGAAAGGAAGCTGCCCAGCAGAACAGCTCCAGGTGAAGGGCTAGGATGATGCTAATGCTACCTGGGTTTGGGCTGGGACCACAGCACAGGGCTGTGAAGGTTTTGACTGTGAAATACCAGGTAGGTGGTGCTCCCGAGGCGCTGCAGTAATGTCCCGAAATCTTTTACGGTTAGGTTCTCACTCCTCTCACATTCAGAGATGAGAGTGTCTGCAGGACCCCGTCTTACAGAGACCTCAGAGGAGTCATCTTTTCCACACATTTCCCCAACTTCTGGACAATGATGCTAGATGTCCTCTCCATCCCGTCCATTGGCTTCCAGATACATCGTTCCTGTATCTGCTCACACCAGCCAGGGTGTTCCTACATGTTTCTGCTAGTTTATCACCTCATCCAGATACTTCTACTCCTCTCTTTGTCCCCTTCCTCCTGGCAGTGCTCAGGCTCAAAGCCTCATTCTTATGCAAGGGTGAGAGCTCATCAGGGAGCTCTGCTCTGACCCCTGTTTTCTCCTCTTACAAAGACACTAGCCACTGGGCTAAGGATGAAGCTCAACCTTTGCACAACTCCTGACAGAGAGTAGGTGCTCAATAACAGTTCAACTGAGGAAGGCAGGATAGACTATTCACAGTGGAACATGGATAGGGCTATTCATCAAAGAACAGAGCCTCCTTTGCTACCCAGTCTCATCCCTATGTGGGTAGCAGAGCAGGAGTGAAAAATGCCATCAGACAAACCCAGGCCATCCATGCTTGCATGCTTCGAAAAAAGCCGTGTGTTTCTCATAAAGCCATAAAAAGGTCCCAGATAATACATTTGCTTCCAAAAGGACAGATTCTCAAATGAGACTGATTCTAAGATGGGTCATCCTGTGGGGCACTTGGGGAGGGCAAACTGCACAAACATTAGTGCTCTGAGCAGCCAGGAGCTGTGTAGCCCAGGTTCAAACCCAGGACCCAGAAGTCAAGCACTAAGAAGCCACGCTCCAGCTCTCCATCCCTGTCCTTTCCCCCACAGCTAGTCCAGTCAGGCTGAGGTATTAGTTCCACCTTGTTCCCCTGAGAAGGCAAGAGAAAGGGAGAGCTGTAGGAGAAGCTCAGGAAATAACTGCGATACAGGGAAACAAGAAGCAGGTATGGGAGGGCGGGGCTCCTCGGCTAACTTTAGAACGGGCGAGACCCTGGACGCGAGCCTTTTCTATTCTCTAGTGTCATGTCCAAGGACACCGATGCTCAGGCTGCCTTTGCTGTACGTTTGCCCACTGAGCTCTGCTACCTTCCTAGCCTTGTGAAATGTGACGGTGGCACAGCCGCTCTAACTTGAAAGCTGTGATGATTAAATGATAATGCGATGTGCCTGGGAGAAAACACTCCACAGTGGCTCATTATTGTTATTTTGCTTTCAACAAATAATAATGGCACTTTGACTATGTGTGTCAGACTGCGCACCAAGTGATGGGAATGAAGTAATAAATGAACTAAACATTAATGTGCGCCCTGCCCCGCCCCGTCCCACCCCGCCCGGCAGCAGGCTGAAAGGATATAAGATCTGAAAACACAAATTTACAAGCACCCTTAATGGTAAGCCCATCTTATACTATGAGCCTATCACACAACTGCTATCATCAGTCAGGCTTGTTGCTTCGATTCCCTGGCCAATGAGCTTCAGAGTTTTAACATTCTTGATCTCTCTGGACAGCCCTCCACCTTCCCCTTCCGTTTGAGGGGCCTGGTGAGAAAGCCCTGGGTGCTGATATGACACAGAGGAAAGCTGCAGCCTGCTTTTGAGCGGCCTCCCTTTCAGAGAGATGTGGACCCATTGCAGCCAAATCTGCACCAGGACAGCAAAACTGTAGCTGATGGAGAAACTTCAGAAATGTCTAAGGAAGAGAGTACTGGTTCCAGTACCAAATAGAGAAGATGAGAACCCGGACGTTGCTGCTTATAAGCTAGGGGAACTTTGATCAACTCCTGGACCTCCAAACCCTTATTATTAGCAGGGATTGCATCACCAGCCCACAGGTCTGGTTTAGTAATCAAATAAGAAAGTGCTTATAAAGAGATTAGCATAACAATGCATGTATGGACAGAAGTGTTACTGGGAAGCAGACAGGAGCATCAAAGATTAGGGAATCAAAATGCAGATCCCGTCTCGTTGTTCAAAGTCCCAACCAGTATCTTCTAACCAATGCAGGTTAAAAAGCAGTCTGTAGACTACTATAAGGGGCTAGAGATAAGGTTCAGCTGCTCTTGCACATGACAGTCTGTGAACTCCAGGCCCAGAAGATTTGATGCCCTCTTCTGGCCATCATGGGTACTGCATGCACATGATGCTATACACACTAGTAGGAAATCACACATACAATTTAAGATTTAATTAATAAGTTGAATAGTAGCTTATTAGACCCTCTATAATGTGCCAGATCAGTCAAATCTCTGTCCTCCAGGCACTCTCTTTCCATATGCACACCACTCCAGGAGCCCCTCAATATGCCTACAGACAGCCTTTGAACTAGCCAGCCCTCCTGTAGAAGACAGGACAGCAAGATGATGGCGAGAACTGGCTGCGCTTCTGTGCAGGGCCAAACTACTCTGTTTGAGCCCCAGCTCTGAGGCTTACATGGCTAGTGACTTGGGGCAAGTATTACAGAACTGTTCCCTCACACATGAATATGAATATGTGGTTCCTGGAGAGCCGTGTTCTTTGAGGCAGTGTGGAATTATAGGTTCCCGAGGCTCAGCTGGCAGAGGCATGTCACTAGGGGTCTTTCAGTTATAGCCCAGATCCATGTCTGACTTGAACTCTGCACCCTCTCTACAATCTCTGCTGTCACAGTGTATGGTATTCCCCTGAAACCATGCATCAAAATAAGCATGTCCTTCCCATGTTGCTTCAGACAGGCATGCGGTCACAGAAATAGGAGATGTCACTAATACAGGGCATCATTTAACTTCCTCTTCAATTTAACAAAGAAGTGGGAAGGATAATGCATCTAATCCGTCCTGTGAAATGTCACCTTTCCAGGTAAGAAAGAGATAAATAAAACTGAAAGCCAGATGTTGAGTGGCTTCAAGATGCTTAGATGTCTGCCTGGCATGCCCTTCAAGTGCTCTGTATACCTCTTATCTAATTCTATCCCAAATCCAAGTAGAAAAAAACATCAATCGTCTTTCCCCCTTTATAGACGGAAATGGGGGCCACGAATAACTAAAGCAAATCTCCAGCTGTAGAGGTCTTCCTCCTCAGAATTCTGTAGCAATGGCTTCAGACTCAAAAGCCACTCAGACAGGAGTTCACACCCACAACATATGCCTGTGTGCTATCTTTATTGGCCCCACACTTTATTTGTTCACCAAACTCATGAGCACCCTCCTGCCCTACAGTGCAGAGACAAGTGGCTGGACTCTACTGACTATGGGATGGTGTTCAGCTTCCCTAAGACATCTATTATCTATAGATGTCTTACAGACAAGTCAAGTAGAGACCTGAAAATACTTCCTTGGTGACTGAACCACCAAGCTTTCTCTAACACTTTAATCTGCCTATGCATCTGTATATAAAAACCAAACTAACAAACGCCAGCATAATGCCCTGTGGTGTGGCTTACTGGTATTTTCCTTTTATTTTATTTTTTGTTTTTGTTTTGTTTGGTTTGGTTTTGGTTTTTGGTTTTTGGTTTTCTCGAGAAAGGATTTCTCTGTGGCTTTGGAGGCTGTCCTGGAACTAGCTCTTGTAGACCCGGCTGGTCTTGAACTCACAGAGATCCACCTGCCTCTGCCTCCCGAGTGCTGGTATTAAAGGCATGCTCCACCATCACTCAGCTAAAAACCATACGCTCTTCTTTTCTTTTTTAGATTTACTTATTTTATGTATATGAGTGCTCTATGTGCACATATCCTTGCACACTGGAATAGGGCATCAGATCTTATTACAGATGGTTGTGAGCCACCTTGTGGTTGCTGGGAATTGAACTCAGTACTTATGGAAGAGCAGCCAGTGCTCTTAACCTCTGAGCCACCTCTCTTTGGCACATGCCTTTAATCCCAGCACCTGGGAGGCAGAGGCAAGCAGATCTCTCTGAGTTTGAGGCCAGTCTGGTCTACAGATCGAGTTCTAGGACAAGCTCCAAAGCTTCACAGAGAAATCCTGTCTCAAACAACATCAAAGCAAATAAATGGCATTTTTTCACTCCTCCTTGGAATGTACAATAATATCAAAGAGGCCAGTGCATACACAGAGTACGTCTGCAGCATGTCCTTATCCATGTATGTCTCCAGGCTTCACAACAATGCCACAAAACCAAATTATGCTTTGTCTTGGTCTGCAAGCATCTTTTGATATGAAATATGAAATGGCAGAGATCGCCAGTGGGCAGGGAAATACTTAAAAACTGTGTCATAAGCCAATGCTCATAGCTGTGGTGTTTTGGGATCTGCTTTATAGCAAACACCACCTAACATTAGATTTGATTGACAACACTAATGCTTAACTACACACACAACACTGGTGCCTGAACCTCTCCACATATGGTGAGAACCAATGCTGAGTATTCTCCATGGGCTGACCAGTGTAGCCCCATCAATTGCTTGATGAAACAGGCACTATTTGACAAATGAAGACACTAGTTCTGGTTAGCTGCACAAGACTCAAACTCATAAAGTTTTCACTGAAGACAGGCTCATATAGTCATTATTAGAGAAACTGGTTTGCTTCACATCCTACATCTGGGTTCTAAGAACTGAAAAATTGTGAGATGGCACAGTTTCTCAAGAAGCCTCTAGAAGCCATGGAATTGAGGACACTCATCTCTCCAGCTTTCAGAGAAAGATGCAGAAGATCTCAGAGACTGGTCCCAAGCACATTGCTCTCTTGGTGAATGACTTCAAATTTTACCCATCTTTTTTTGTGTTGAGTAACAGCATGACAACCTCATCCCTTCTTATTTCTCCCAATAAGGTTAGCCAACCTACAGCCAGGGGGCTGCATATGCTCCCAGAAAGCTATGACTGCTACCCAGCACAAAACCACACGCTTACTTAAAATATTCTGAGGATTGTTTTTAAAACAGATTATATTGTAACTTGGTTGTGCCGTTCTTCTGCATGAGCTTGATAGGTGACAATGTCATGACTCAATGACAAAATGACAGACATTCCTGGCTTGGTGCTTCTGTTTTCATTCCCCTTGAAAAGAAATGTTAGGGAAGGAAGGCACCTGCTCTGTAGTAAAGCTCTGACTCCCCAGGATGAGACTCTATACCACTTCTGACATCCACTGACATTCTCCATTTCTCAGAGGATCTAGATTGCTCTGTGTTCAATGGTGTTGCTTTATTACTGAGGGGAAAACAAACATTTTCTAATTGTTAATGATGGCACAGAAGCATGTTTACGGTGTACTGGTGAATGGATGACATCAACGTGTATGTAAATGTATATGTGTTTATGTATACATGTATATGTATGTCTGTGTATGAATACTCCTATATGTGTATATGTATTTGTTAACCTCAAATTTGTAGAAATATTTAGTTTGCATATCCCTGAAGAAATACTGTGGGCAGCTAAATTCAAAAAGAGTTAAAGAAAAAGTCTATGGGCACACTGCACATGGCTTCTGAAAATCCCACAACTGAGCATGGAGTGACTACAGCCTCTGAAAGTGGGGCCAGAGTCGACACAAACCAGTGCCAACCCACCAGCAGCCACTTCCCAGGTCCCAGTCTCTCACAGGCCATACCAGAAGGGATGAGGAGAAGAGGGAGTCGACTTTCTGGAAACAAGACTGGGATGAGGCTAGTCATGCCATCATAACACCTGTATCCTTACATGGAAAGAGCCAGAAGCACACTCTCCATCTACAGAGTAAGATGTATCTGGAAGCAGAACCAACTGCAGCTACCATGGCTGGCTAGTATCCACTGCATCTGGTATCAACTGCAGCTATCATGGCTGGCCATCCACTGCATCTGCCATGATCTTCAATGTTCCTAAAACAATCAGCTTTAGCCAAGTACGGACATGGTTTCCGGGAAACGTGTGTTGGATAAACAAGCATGCTACTTGCACACTTATTTGCAGCCCCAGACAGGGCCACCAGGTACCCGCCTATCCCTTGACTTACATACCTCCACCAGGTGATAGAATTGTCTAAGCTTCCCACTGAGGAGCCTTGCCACTCCACCCCACCCCACCCCCAGACCTTCAGAAGTCTGCATTTCAGAGTCTGCTCCTGGAATCACATCAGGTGCTTTCACTTATCCAGAATGTTTAAAGACTCTCATGAACCTCAAGTCAGTTTCGTTTTTGCCTCACGCTTTAAAAGCAAAACTCAAGGGATTTTGCCCAAAATGAATTATGCAGGAGATATGATAAGATGAGATTCCACCTGCTGCTAAGGGAGCTGCCTTAGAAGAATGTAATCAGATATTCATTTCCTGGTACTAACAGCCATTAAAGGGGAGCACTGATGTTTGGAACAAATACCTTAGGAAGAAAGTTTCAACATATGTATCCTAATTGAATTTCTTCCCAGGCAGAATGGAGTTGACAGAATCCCACACCTGTCATGATCGGGCAGGCTCTGTCAATCCCAAATCAGCCAATCTTACAACAATCCTTTTCCGGGTTCTTAATCCCCTTGTCAACCAATCCAGTTTCCAGGGAGACTCATTAGAGCTGCCAGCAATGCCGTTTGACAGGGTCCTTACAAACCACACAGCTCGGAGCGTCTGCCCGGCTCTCCTGTGAGCTTCTGCTTGTTGCCCATCTCACCCCAGCTAGAACCCAAGTTGGAAGAGGGTATTTATCTGCTGTGCTCCCTGGACCCAGCTCCCTGTCATCCAGGGTCAGTTAGAAGTGGGCCCTAGTACATATTTGCTGACTACGAACCTCCGAGGTGTGGAGAAACAGAGTTGGGTTTGCAAAGCCACCCTATATGGATGGGCATGTGCACCCATTCATCTGTTTCTACAAAGCAAGTGGGAGAAACCACTGGTGTTAAGGACTAGGAAAGAGATGGGACTCCCTCTTAGGAGAAAGAAAACAGACCCCTGCTAGAGGCATCACAACCTAGTACCTGGCAGAATCGGCCCTGGCTGACCTAAGTCTTAAAACTGCTTTCTCCTGCAATGCTGGAGTCTTCTTGTAAGGGCCAACTCCACCTGTCTCTGTTCCTCACACCAAGCTCTGTCCCCTCAGCTCCCAGGTCTGTGAGTATGGTATTGTTATCAACTGCCTGATGGATGCTGGGCACTCTGCCAAGTCCTAAGCTGTGATGCCTCCAATAGGGAGGGGCCTAGTACCTGCTCTCCTAAGATTAGAGGCCTTGGAAGGAAAGGAACTCACTGCCGATAGTTAATAAAGTAAATCCCAAAATGGGTGGTGTGTGTGTGTGGGGGGGGCGACTTTCCCATAGAACTAGATCGGTTTTCATTTTGCTCTGTTTTTACAAATATGAAAAGCAAAGGGTTCTAAACACCATAAGCAACTGTACTACCATTGAACTAGACCCCTGACTCTGTGGTTTAATTTTTAAGGTTGCTGCTAAGGAAGAAAGATCAGGGATGCTGAAGGAGTCCTACCCTTCCTTTTGTTACTCTTGGGGGCCCCTCTTCAATTCAGTGGCCATGTACCCAGCTCTCACACTGTGTTGGGGACTGAACTAGGACAAAGGGTAACAAAGACACAAGGCTGCCTCAGAAAGCATACACCCACAGAGAAAGAACACTCACTAATCAGCACAGATGATGGAGTAAGACTCCCTGGGGTGCTTAAGAAGGCAAGGGGGGGCAAATCCCTATTTCTGCCCCCTGAAAGCAGAGGGGCTGGGGATCCCATCTTGTTTTGAGTGTGGGAACAGTTTTGCTACTTTGTGAGACTTCTCTAAGGATTCAGCATGCAGCTGTAGATAAATGGCTTAATAACGCACAAGGCCTTTGTAATCACTCTGTATGCCATAAGTATTGTTATTAGAAACAGGGACACAAGGACTCAAATTTAGAGCTGCTCTCAATTGTTTTAGTACGAGGAACACCTACCCTATCTCTATGCCTCTGAGCTGATGAGCACACTCTGTTGAGTGTCCACACCTGGACACTGGGGTTAGAAGTAAGCATCACAAGCCAAACGGCTGTGGAGCATCTGGCATTAACAAACTTTTGAGCCAGGTATGGTGGCACATTTGCCATCCCAGCTCTGAGAAGGTGGACACTCAACTCATAGAAAGATTGAAGCCAGTTTGGAATACACAAGTCTCCCCACTCCCCCAACACACAATAGTCTTTCATGAACACAGATCCACAACAAGCGAAGCTGAGTGCCAGCTCTTACTGGAACCTCTAATTTCTGAGACACAGGAAGGCAGGAGGCTGTGAAAACTGTGCTGGGGTTTCCCAGTGGCAACAGGAAGGGCTTGCTCTAAGTCATCCTGCCTCAAGAATTTCAAGTAAATGAGAATCTAAAGTCAACAGAATCTGTTTGCTATGCTAACACTTTGACTCCTAAGCCCTTCTGTTCCTGAGACATTCTTGCAGCGTGAAATTATCCAGGTGTCCAACCAAAAACAAAGGGAAACCAAACAGCACTAGAGATCCTAGACTATTCCCAAACCATCGATCCCCAGTGGATGTCCTGGGGCAGCTTCTTCTCTGTGACCATTGACCATTGACAAGGCACAGGAGGGTGGATCAATGGGAGGAAGGGGTAGATGATCAAATACACCAATAAATAAATAAATAAATAAATAAATAAATAAATAAATAAAAGAATTAATGAATGAATGCATGAATGCAAAAGATAGTTAGAAATCTGCAACTGTCTTTGGCCAAGAGTAAATTCCTGGTTACAAACAGAAGTGTTGTCACCGTCCCCATCCTTATCCACTTTCCTCAAATGGCTGGCAGTAAAGGGAGTAAAGGATGCTGTTCAATGAACTCCTTCCTGTCCAGGCTGGTGTGGAGGGGCATCCCACAGCAGAGTAGTGATTATAGGAGCAGTGGGGAGTCCAAGGAACCTCCAGACCGGATTGCATTTTGGAACGCTCTGTATGGCTTTCTCCCAGCCCCTGGCTCGCTCCGGCAGCAGCAGTGGCAGCAGATTTACTCTCCTAATTATGTTTGGCTCTGGTTAAATTAGTTTGCATTCCCTGAACACACACTGGCTGGGGGAGGGGCAGGAGGCAGGGGAGAGGTGGCCCGAGAAGATGCCAGGAGGTGGAAAGACTCTTGTCAGAGGATGATGCACACACGGAAATAATAGCCAGGCTGGAGAGCCACCAGAAAGTAGTGTGGTGTGCACCGTATAAAACTTGTATGCATTTGCTCAATCATGCCCTTATTCATCCTTACAAGTATTTATTGTTTACAAGGAGTCAGACATCAAAGGAAGGAAGGACACTATAGTGACATTAACATGGCTCCTTGATCTTTGTCCTAGTTTCTTTCCTACTGTTGTGAAAAATACCCTAACAAAAAGCAACAGAGGTGAGAGAAGGGTTTTATTTGTCTTATAACTCTAGGTGACTGTCCATCCTTGCTGGGGGGTCCTAGAGATAGGAAATTGACAGCTGGTCACACCCTGTCTACAGTCAGGAAACAGAGAAATGAATGCATCCATGCTGCCTCCTTGTCCTCATCCATGCTAGCTTACCCTCAGCTAGGTTTCTCCACTCACACTATGCAGGGCCCAGCCTAGGGAATGGCACTGCTCACAATGGGCAGGATCTCCCCACGTCAATTAACAGTCAAGACAGCCCCCAAAAGACACACCCACAAGTCAACCTGTTCTAGGCAGTTCCTCATGGACATTCTTTAGATTCTACTCACATCAAGTTGATGGTTAAAACAAGCCAATGCGCTCACGGAACCCACATCCTTGAAGGGGAGGTGGGCTAATTTGTATCTGTACTCACTGTCTCAAGTAAACGGTACAAAAGCAAGATAACAGCATTTGTCCCTGTGCCCGTTGTCATCCCCATTGTACAGATGAAAACAATGGGGTCCAGAGAGACTTTGTGATTTGCTCTGGGGACACATGGCACATAGCAGGGAACCTTTAATAGAAAGCTGCCCTTTCAGGTCCCTTCCAAAGTCCCGCAGTTAGTGTCAGCCATAGGGGACAACAATACTCCCCAAAAAGCAAATAAGAGTCTTCAAGATTGTGACTCCATGGCCTTTTTGTGAAGGTCACCCAGGGCCTTCCAAGTGAGTCTTTCCTGGTCCATTTGTAATTGAAATCTACACGATAGTAAGTCTCAGTTGTCAATTGAATCTGTTAACTAGCAGGCACAGGAAAGATTACTACTTAGGAAAGACCCCTCTCCCCAGAGTGGGTGGCACTCTCTAGTGGTGGCTTCTTATATAGAGTTCTGAGGAAGAGACAACACTGCTTGCCTGCCTGCCTTAGCTTCTTGCTAATAAATGTGTCTCTCCTGTTGCCCAGTCATCAGAACCCAACTGCTTCTGTCTCTAATGTGGACTGAAGACCAGTCACCCTCTAAGAATCCACCAGTCTTTTGGTGATAGATTGGGACTCCTGAGGCATCCAGCCTTGTGGATTGGGCTGCTACTGGGCTCTTGGCCTCTCCAGCATGCAGATAGACTTTGTTGAATGATCTAGCTAGCTCCTATTGTGTAAGCCAATTTAATAGGCCCCCTTTTGTAGTATATACTCATTCTAAATGGTCTGTTCCTCCGGAGAATCCTCACACAAGGGAAAAGGTGCAATTCAAGCTCAGGTCTGTGTGACCCTGCAGTCTTCTTGCTGGTCCTGAAGAGTTATACAAGCAGGGCAGAGCTAAGACATTCTTGGCTTGCCACTTGTAGCGGAAGATGCCAGATAGGTGAAGTCCTGAGGCCTGAGATTTCCTGTTCTTGCAGATAACCCAGGGTCAAGCTTTATGCTCTTGCAGAATTAATGAGAATGAACCAGACACAGAAAATGCCTAGAACCTAAATCAGTGAGCTCACTACAAAACGGTTTGATTGAGGCTTGTTAGGAATCGCCACTAGCAGGCAAACTGGGACAGTACCACATGTATGTGACAGTATTATGTCTACATACATGTGGGACTGCCTCCCTTTTCCTTCTGAGACATCACTATTACAAGGGAAAGCTGAATTTCCTGGTTCTCCAAATGTACTCATATAAATACCTGGGATTATCAACTGTGGGTTAGCTTTCTTTACTGAAACTCAAGCCAACAGCTCACACCACTTTTGCAGTTAAGAACATTTTAGAATTTCCACAGTAAAACCTATTCTTTTGAGTTTTAACCTGTTTTTCACATGGGTAGAGAACTCAAAATGGGGATTGTCAAATCAGGATTTTTTTTCTTAACAGAAGTTTGGAAATAAAAGCAGCTGCTTTTGATTTATAAATACTGTAATCTTCCCCTGGCCTTAGATTTCTTTCTTCCTTCCTTTCTTAAAAAAAAAAAAAAAAAAAAAAAAAAAAACCCAGATCAGAACCAATTTAATTTTGAAAGATAGCTAATCAAGCAATTTGCTGGAGGAACTCTCCAGTCAGAAAAGGAGGGTGAGGAGCTCCCCTCTGAGAACCCAGCTCTGTGCTGCTGAAGATTATGAGTTGACCTCCCAGGTACCACAAAGTATTCGATCCTGCTTTCCAGGAAGGAAGCCTGCATCATTCATCCACACATCAACCAACCTGAGCACATTGCTTATCCCTGTGGAAGAATATCGCTTACACAGACACAGTTTTAAGTTCCCTACATTTTTGTGTGCAGTATTGTGTTCCTTAGAGATGCTGAATTTTCAGCCTGTTCCAGACAAATTCCCAAGTTTGAAGGAGTTAATCTAATTTTGACTTCTGTCTTGTAGACCTGCAACACACTAGCACATACTCACATAATAGGGAGTGTTGCAGATTTGAGACTCTGAATATTGTGAGGTCATTATGATGGCCCTGGTGAGTCTATTGTGTGTGCTTGTGTATGCCTCTGTTCATGTGTGCGTGTGTAGGGGGTGTACTTGTATGTAGATGCCAGAAAAAAACTTTAGGTGTCACTCCTCGGATTCTACCTGGTTTATTTTGAGATAAGTCTCCTGTGGCCTGTAACTCACTAAGTAGCCTAGGCTGGATGGCCATTGAGCCCCAGAGATCCACCTATCTACACAAGTAGCACTGTGATTACACTTGGGCTTTTTTTTAACTGGGTCCTGGAGATTGGATGTAGATCCTTATGTTTCAAAGTCCAACACTTCACCAACTAAGCCATCTTCCCAACCCTTATCTAGTACACATTATCCAGCATTTACTTGACTACAGGAATACGAGCTATCTGTGGAACTCATGACCCAACAAAGACAATGTGACAACCCCTTAGATTTGTCCAGTAAACACATCTCTGTTCTGTGCTAGGCTCTGCTTAAAGTGCTCTATAAAACTTAATCGCCATGACAACCCTACAAGGTAGATAGCCCAGCTTCTTCTTGAGGCTTGAGCTAACTCTAGGGTTAGTCGTGAGTTTCTGCTTTTCTCTGCAGAGGAAATAAATATCCATCAGAAACGCTCATCAATGATGCTAGATTGCTTCTGAGAATTTATGTCACGTTCTAACGCAGGTGGGAAAGTCATGGATTTGATAGTGACTTCACTATGAACCACTTGTCTATTTGTTCTTTCTGAGAAGCTTCACTCTTGCCTTAGAGAGATGCATCCTAACTGCCAGGAAGACACAGCCTGGAAACACTGTTCTGCCAATTGACATTAAATGTGAAACCGTGGCCTCCCTCCTATTTCTCCTTGTCCCCCACCCTTTTCCATCATCTCTCCAAATTTAAATAGCTCTTTGGGATTAGGGAGGAATTAAGAAAACTCTTCAGGAAACGTTAAGAGGAAGAAGAAAAGGAATGATGTGTGCTGTCTGGTTACTCCTAAAAGTGGTTCTAGAATACTCTGCTAGTACAACACGTGCTTAGGATTTTTATCCCGCCTTGGCCCCATCCTTGTCTCTCTCAATCCATTCCTTATGCTGCCTGGGCTGTCCTCTCAACAAATCTTCAGATTTTTTTTTTCCTCTTTTAAGTGAATTGGGTTCATTTGAAGTTCGGAAGACAAGTGTTGTATCCCTGCTCCTCCTTCCCTACAAAGTACACATTTGGTCTTCCCAAGAAAATCTGCTGCTCTTGCTGTCACATAATAGATAGCCCATGCATGATTCCAAAGAGAAAGGGCCCCTCTACACCCACCCCAAAGTCCTGGGAGGAGAGATGCATGAAGGAAGATGGATTCTCACTCTGGATAACTACTCCATTTCACCAATGCCTCTGACAAGAGCTTTTGGTCACAAACACTGTTAGGCTGGAAAATTATTCCATCAAGGGTAGGAAGCAAAAGCCTTTCTGAGACCCTGCCTTGCAAGAGGAATCAGGCCTCCAAAGACATAGCCTTTGGGTAAGGGTATGCTATAACAAGGCTCAGGTTTTAGTAAATACAGGTGAAGGGTGGTTATTTTCTTTGCATAGCTCAAGTATTTGATTTCCCAGATCAGAAAGCTTTCTTCCAAATGTGCTAACTAACCCATACCATCCCCGGTGCACTCCCCAGCTGATAAGGGAGAGCATCTGAGGGTGGCATCCAGGGGCCTTAATACAAGCCTTTGTGCCCTTTTCTGGTCCTCACAGAATAGGAAATGATAGAGAGGTGGGGGTAGAATCAGAACACCCTCTAATCGGGGTGGTGAACCTGTGACTCAAGTACCGATTATGAATTATTGGCTACTTTGAGTTTACATCAGATCCAAAGTGTCTCTGTAGTCTTAATTGGACTCAAAGGTGAAGTAGGCCTCCCTTCCACAACCAGCCAAGTTAACAAGCCTTCTTCTCTGCTTTCTGATTGGCTTTTCACATTTCTTATTTCTAGTCACCGAGGTCTTCATCCATGAGAAGGTTTTCCCCAAGAAAAGAGCCTTTTGTCCTGTAAACAACTAGCTGCTCATGAGCACAGAAGCGGAGCACTTTGTTCAGGGGTGTCAAAAGACCCAGGGAGGCCTAGATCCTGCAGCTAAGTGAGTCATAAATTATTCCTAAGGGTTTTGAGATGATTCCTACCTGAAGGTTCTCACTTGTGTCTAAGGAGACAGGATACCACCAATGAGAGCTCTCAGTGGACAACGGAACAATTTGAATAATCAGTAACAAAGGACAGACTATAACCCAAAGTATAAAACAAACCACTCATGAATTCACACTGATAGGAGGAGAAGGAGGAATAAAAACAGTGGGAGTGAGGGGAGAAATCTCCCATGCAGAAAGATTATGCACATCAGTTTTCAGAGAGGAAGTACAAAAGTCCCTGTCCAAAAAGTAAGAGTGAGACAGCCTTCCCGAATTCCTAAAGAGTATGGCTCAGAGAGGGGGAAAATAAGATGCTTGCAATCGACAGCACTGATCTGTCAGGTAAGAAAGCCTAACATCATCACAAATCAGCCACCTCGATGAAATGGAACCTACAGAGAATGGCACAGTGCTTTTCTCATTTTCCTCCCCAAACCCATGACCCTATCTCACTGAGAGAACCTCACAAACATATCCAAATTGAGGAGTATGGGAACCACTACTTCTCAGACCCATCATGTCCACCAAAAACAAACAATGTCGCTAGAGAGATGGTCCAGTGGTTAAGAGTATTTGTTGCACAGTCATGCGGACCAGAGGTTGATCCCAGCAACCATGTGAGATGCAAATTGTCCTAAGAACTCCTGGAACTTCAGCTCTGAAGATGGCCAGGAGTTTCTGGCTTCCAATTCAATGGAGAAAATGCGAGGCCCAGGTTCCAGGCCAGGCTTCTAAGAAACAGACAGAGGATGATAGGGGAGGACACCCAGTGCCATAGCTGTCTTCTGCTCTTCAAATGTATACACAGATACGAGCAGAGGTATAGGCCCTTGCATACACACATGCACATACATTTATACACAGAGACACATGCACACAAAGTATTTAGAAGGAATGTCTCAAAAAACTGCCCCAGTCAAGAGAACTCCATAAAGATAATGTGGCACCTCAGATAAGAGTCTACACACACACACACACACACACACACACACACACACACACACAAAACTGAAGAGATTGGATTGTTGCTAATGCTACATGCCAGCTGTTCATGGGTTGGTACTGTGTCAGAACTCTTAACCAGCAATGGAAACTGGGCACAGAGATTCTCTACACTCTGAAACTTTTGTGGAAACCTTATAGGTTCCACTTAAAAGTCTGCTTTTAAGAATATTTTTTCCCATTTGATTTTTTTTCATATTTTAATATACTGAGATACATTCTGGATCTTTCCAAATTAATATGCCTAATGAACTGAAGGCTGTTACATTGTCTTGGGCCCTACCATTCTCTAGAGTACTTAGGAGCAGAAACAATAATGGGTAGTAGCTAGCACTCATTAGAATGGCTCTGGGCATCATGGTTCATAATGAGCTAGCCTGCCAGTTCAGACATGACCATTATCATTTAAAAGCTATATAATCTTAGACAAATTATTTTATTTAAGTATATCTTGGTTTCTTTCACTGTAAAATGTGACCGAATATCAACTAGTGTGTGGTGAGACTCTGGTGTGATAGATGAACGCTCAAAGCACATGAGTTTTATTATAACTTCTTGGGGGCTTACATACACAGTGTATACCTTCAAGTGTGTGTGTGTGTGTATACCTTTGTACCCATGCATAGTGAAGCCAGTCTTCCTCAATCATTCTCCACTTTACTTTTGAGGCAGGAGAGGTTCTGAACCTGGAGCCGCCAGATTTGGCTAGACTGGCTATCCTGTGAGCCTCTGCCTCGACAGTACTGGGATTATAGATGTGCATCACTGTATCTGACTTTCTACATGGGTCCTGGGGATTGAACTCATGCTCACACTCAGCCCATTAGTGACTGAGCCATCTCCCCAGCCGTGACTTGAGTACTACATTCTGTAAGTCCTTTGTCTATAATGCAAATAACCTCACACTTGATAATTCTGAGCTGACATAGACAAAGAAGACATAGACAAAGTAAGACTTGCTGCAGGTTGCATACCCAGAGAGCAATGGCATCGGGGCATCTCAGAAGCTTAAGGATAAGATTTTGAGTCATGGAGACAGACAAGAGGATAAACAGAATGGAATCTATGAAAGGGAGGGGAATTCAACAGACAAGAGGAAGAAACTAAAAACACACACCATAGCTTTAAGATTAATCTTGGCTTACACTGTAGTTTTGCTAACACCTTCATGGTTAGTGATTACCATTTCCCAGGATGTCCTGATGCAGGGGCTACCTCTGCTACAGCCACAACGAATCCAATCTCCCTCTTCCCACCCCTCCCAAGGGTGGGGACCTCAGGGTCCTTCCTCTGCTTAGCATTCTCTGTAAGAAACAAATGGCCCTCCAAACCATCAGCTTCTGCCTAAAATATGCAAAGTTCCCCATGTTCTCTTCTTCCTCTGCCATTGGCCTGGGAAGTTGGACTCTATAATTTGCAGCCCTCCCAGTGACAGACTCTTCACTGCTTAGTCAGCATGGAACTGAGGGGTTTGTATTTTTCATCTGTCAGCCAACTGCACAATTAAGGAGGAAAAAAAAAAAAAAAAAAGAAAGAAAATGCAAAGCTATCCAATATGGTTAATTAAATCCTGCAGAAATCTGAAGGAAGCAGAAATGGGTCTCCCCCTCTTCCAGGGTGCTTTGAATCCCCAAAAAGGGAATGTGATTCCTAGGGACACTACTGGCTTCATGGAGCACAGGGCAACTCAAGGCACCAGGCTGCATTTGGAGCTAAAGAGGGCTGCAGCCACTCTCAAAGGCCAGAGATGTCCACAGCACCTAACCCCATGCTGCCTTCCTCTGGGTTGACAAGAAGTCCCAATGGAGTCTCAACCATAGCCTATGAGTGTCTGCCTCCCCTTATCTCTTTTCCTTCAGAAATGTAGGTTCCTGATCGCAGGTCACCTACACCTCAGTTTTATACTAGACTTCATTTGTCTCCTTACAGCCTCAGAGAATTACAGAGCAAAGAAATAAAACAAAAGCCAAGAATTAAGAGAATGGAATTTGGGGACATCCTGAGTCTTTAGTCTTTTTGTTTTGTTTTTGTTTGTTTGTTTGTTTTGTTTTGTTTTTTGAGACAGGGTTTCTCTATATTGCTTTGGAGGCTGTCCTGGAACTCCCTCTGTAGATGAGGCTGGCCTTGAACTCACAGAGATCTCTGCCTCCCTAATGCTGGGATTAAAGGTACGTGCTACCACCACCCTGAGAGTCTTCTTGAATTGACACCTTTTGGACTTTTATAATTTGAAACTCAACAGCTCAGCGCCTGGGATATCCCTAGGGTTTCCAAATAAAATGAGGACTGCTTGGTGCCAGAGAGCTGACTCGGCAGAGCATATGAGTTTGGTTTTCCAGCATCTGCAGTGAACAGGTCACAGCCACCTATAAGTCTAGCCACAGGGGACCTGAGACTGTCTTCTGGCCACCCATGTGCATATATCACCCCCACACAAGTACATGCATAATTAAGGGAAAATCAGTTGTTTGTTTGTTTGTTTGTTTTTACAGTGGAGTGTCCCTGGGCATATCAACCATACTCCAGGGCAGCACTCATGCCCAGAAGTACTTACTTGGTCAACACAGAATAAATCAACAAATATTTTTTCATTGACGTTTTGTTTCACATTTTAGTTTGGGCACTTTTTTTTTGGGGGGGGGGATGACGGGGACCTTGTGGTTTTGTTTGTTTTGTTTTTCAAAGAGAGAGATAGGTATGTCAGTGGGGAAGACCTGGGAAAGGGAAAAGACCATCAAAATATATTCTTAAAATTTTTAACTTAAAAAACTAAATTAAAAATAAATAAATGAGTAAATAAATAAAGATAATTTTTGCTGCCATATTTAGAAAGCTTGGTTAAACTTGGTTTCTTACAAGTTAGGATAACTATTTTAATATAAGTATGTCCCATACTATTTGGGACTTGTGTGTACTTTAATTGTCGGTAGCCATTGGTACTTACCCAAATCTCTAATGTGACTATATTTTCTTATTGAACTCTGCTAATCTTACCTGCTGCTGTTTATTTTAGTGAGTTGTTTGTCCAAATGGTACTGTGCTCCGATGTTTGACATTTGAATAAAGCATAGGTCCCCTCACCCCACTCACCCCCAAAAAAGGAAGGAAACAGTGGCAGAACAGGATATAAACTCAGGCATCTGAAGTAAGAAAAGCATGTCTTCAACTTACTGTTAAGAAACTCCATGGAAAGGGAGTCTAAGGAAGACTGGGGTTGCACTGTCCTGCGTAGTCTTTTGTTTGTTTGTTTGTTTGTTTTTCTGAGACAGACTTTCTCTGTGTAGCCCTGGCTGTGCTGCAACTCACTCTGTAGACCAGGTTGGTCTCGAACTCACAGATATCCACCTGCCTCTGCCAGCCCCAGTGTTGGGATTAAAGGTGTGTCACCAATGCCTGGTTTTCAAAGCTCAGTCTTATACAGCTCTCTTACAGCTCCTGCTCCAGGGAATCCAATGCCCTTTTCTGCTCTCCGCAGGAACTGGCCATTCATGGGGTACATACAAATACATGCAGGCAAGACATTCGCATACGCAAATAAAGAGAAACAATTCGCAGCAATGGGCAAACGCCACCTGCGTCAGATGGGCACAGCTCTCTGGACAGGCAGTTGCTAGTGTAAACTTATTTTAGTGAACATAAACAATATTTGTTTGGATTTTCCTTTGCATGGGCCTCTCATCTCACTGGCTTTCTCCTCAATCCTGAGTTAAATATACTTTTGATTTGTGATTATTTTACCTTAGCCAAAAATTATCCACCGACAGTGTGTGCGGTGACCCTGGAAGAGCTTCAGGAAGCAGGATGATGACTGGGGCATTGTGGGATGCCAGGAAGTCTTGGATGCAAGAGCCTGGACTTCCAGGGTTGGAGATCTAGCTCAATGCATGCTTAGCACACACACAAGACTCTGGATTCCATCTCTAGTAACACACACACACACACACACACACACACACACACACCATACACACATGGGGGCAAGGGTCAGGAGGCAGAATTAACATTTGTGAATCTAATCATGCTATTTTCCATTCCCTTGGACATTGCCCCCAAACTTTGCATGATGGATAAGGCCTTCCTCCAGAAGCCACCACACATCTCAGATACCCTTCCTTCCTCCCTACTTCTTTTCCTCCCTCCCTCCCTCCCTCTGTCCCTCCCTCCATCCTAAGGGCTTAACCCAGGTCACTCTTCTTCCTTGAGTCTTGTTTAAATGAATACCCACCCCTGGGGGCAAGGGTGGTGGCACACACCTTTCATCCCAGCACTGGGGAGGCAGAGGCAGGTGGATCTCTGAGAGTTTGAGGCCAGCCTGGTCTACGGAGTAAGTTCCAGAACAGCCAAGGCTACACAAAGAAACCATGTCTCAGAGATACAAAACAGAAGGAAACCCACCCCGTGGGCTCCCATAGGGCCCCTAACTTCGTTTCACATAGCTTCCCTCTCCTTATGTGGCAACTACTGCTTGTTTGTAGACTACATGAGAGAACCCTCTCATGGGCAAGACTAAAATGGCCTTGCATTTATTTACCATGTATCCATTCCCAGCTCCAAACAGAAGGTGTGTGTGACACAAAATATTACAGGGAAGCTCAAAACTATTGCCTGAGTAAATAACACTAGAAGTATAAGAAACCATCTCCAGTGCCAAAGCAGGGGTAAAGGGTAGGAAGATGGTGGAGGGGAGAGGACCTAGGGGGGTGTCTAACAAACACATAGAGAAAGACAACTCTACCTCCTGAAGAACACTCATCACAGGACAAGTCCCGAGGCTGCCAACCAGCCTCTCCAGGAAAGGACTCAGCATCTCAAGGTTTCCTTCAACAAACTTCATAGACCTGGCCAAAGTCATTTTCCATCACTCATCCTATGAAGTTGAATTACAAAACTGTATGGGGCCATCTGGAACAACACGGTGTTCCTTTCAGATATACATACGAGTTCCACATACCAGAGGTAGGGAAAGAGAAAAACCAAACCCCACCTATCTAGCCACACCTGGAGAGGATGCAATTCGTGCAGAAAAGCTGCAGCAAGGAAAGAGGCAAAATCAGGGTCTTCCCTTAATGCTCGCCCCACCTCTAACCTCAATCCCATTTAACAGCTCCCAGTGGAGGGCTAGGATCCTGTACCAGGCCTCTTGATTCCCGAAAGGCAGCCCGATTTTCTGCTCTCCCTTTCCAAAGTGCTCGCTGCAGAGGCTGTGGTTTCCATTTGTGAACATCATTGGCTTCAGGGTGGCACAGGGGTGAATTAGTTGGATGGTGTTGACGGAAGAGGTCAGCATAGCGTCTCAGCAAGCATTACCGGTGGTACATCGCTACCTCCACTGCTCCCCCTGCCCCCCCCCACCACTAAGGGCTCATCTCTGCAGTGAGCAAGAGTCCTCTTTGTGGAGAAAGTGGGCTGAAGGGAAGGGTGCAGGTTTCCTCCTTCCCGTTCTTTTCTATCAAAACCAGCAGTGCCTTACAGACAGCAGCAGCCGGAGCCTGTATGCCTGCCTTTCTATTGTTCGGTGCTATTTCCTGTACCTCATGAAAATGAATGAAACTTACTAGCAGAATCTCGGGGGGGGGGGGCAAGAGGCAGAAAGAAAAGCCTGGCTGGAGTCAGGACTTGGGGTTGATTCTTCCGGAGTGTGGTGGGATCACGGGATGGGTGTGGCTACAAGAGGCCTTCGGGGTGCCACAGATAAAGCTGGGGCACAAGCTCTCATGAAGAGCGGCTTCCTGTTGCTGTAAAATGTTCACTTTTCAGGAAACAAGTTAGATCTGTTTAAAGAGATATACTCAGGTACTGTGAAGGTGCCAAAAAAACAAACCTAAAAAATCCAAGCACTAAAATATATTCTAGGCTTACAAAAGGGTGCCGCTGAGCCGGATGTGTTAAATAGTCCCCTGTGTTTTTCTTCTGTTTTGTTCACTGAGGACTGCGCGGTGGCAGTGCAGGATCCGTTCTCATTTGAAAAACAAAGAGGTCTCATGATAACACAGGGGCAGCAATAGAATTCAAGTCCAGCCAGATTCTTACCACACTGGATACATTCGTTTGGGAATAGCTTGCAAGGATTGGCATTTCTACTGTCCTCTCTTCCCATGATACTCTGAAGAAACCAATTAGCTTACAAAACCAAGGAAGTTTCCCCAAGCCATACAGCCAGGAAGTGATTGGCAGGATTGAAGGGAAGTGAACCTGGGACCCACTGCCAACACTACACAACCCTGGGGTCTGTGCAAAGTACTCCAACTGCTGGTACTGTAGCCCCTGACCAACTGGTACACCAATCTCTCTGTCAAGAGTCCTGCTGAGGCTTAGTGAAAGCAAAGTAGGTGTCTTCACCAGTCCCAAGATCCGCATCAGTGTCTCAGGAAACAAACCAATGTTTAGAGCAAAGACTTCAGAAGGCTTTAGAAAAATAAAATTAAAATGAAGGCACAAATTGGATGGATAGTGAGGAGGGGCTGGGTCTGGGAGGAGTTGGGGGAGGGATGAAAAGCATCAAAAGCTGTTGGGTGAGATTCTCAAAGAATGAATCTTTAACCAGAAAATAAAGCAAGCAACCAAAAGACAAAGGAGGCACAGTTCAAATTATCAAGGGGGTTTTAACCACAGAGTAGAGTTAACTTTTCAGTTAAATTCAATGGAGGCCAGTAAATGGTTCAGGGGAGGAAAAGCACTTGCCATACAAGTGTGAGGACCTGAGTTCGAATTACCAAACCCCACAGAAAAGTTCCAAGAACAGTGCCAATACCTATAGAGCCAGTGTTTCTTTGGTGAGATGGGAGGTGGGGACAGAAGTCTCTTGCCCACCACGTGCCACCAGGCTGGCATAGGCAGTGAAAAAACAATAAATAAACCCTGTCTCAAACAAGACTGAAGATGAGGCCCTCTCTTTGAAAGGTTGTCTTCTGGTTTCCAGGTAGGCATGCACATTGATTTGAACGGAGGAATGTGCACACACACAGGACAAAAATAAGAATTAAGAACTCATTTGGTTAAACATCTGAACAACCAAGCTGCTGACATGGGCGCTGAAGAAAATGTATGTACTTTAGCCTCACAAGTAACCAATAATTTCTCAACAGGATATCAAGAGAAGAAAAAAATGAACTATGGCTGAACTGGAGGAAGGAAGTTTGGGCTACCATTCCGTGCTTTCTCTGATTACCACTTGGCCTCTCATTCTTCTCGGTTTCCTTGTCTGTAAAGATGAAAATGAACATGCACATCGTGAACAAGACTGCATTTAGCACAGCATCAAGTCCAGGGAAACTGCTCCAGTGTTGCTCTTTGCGGTTGCTATGGTTTAGATACGGTGTCTCCAAAGAGTGTGTGTTAGAAATCTGATCCTGCGTGTGATGATAATAAGTATTGTCAGTCTCTGAAAGGGTTGAGGCAGGGCCATGGCCTTTCGGTCACTGGGAGCATGGCTTTGGATGCGATCTACAGTATTACTGTGCAACTCTGTTCTTATTCTAGTTGTCATGATGTATTCTCTCTCTCTCTCTCTCTCTCTCTCTCTCTCTCTCTCTCTCTTTCTCTCTCTCTCTCATATGCTTCTGCCAACCTCCCTAGCACAGCAGAGTGTCTTCACTGGAGTCAGCATCTTACTTTGTGGACATTCAAAGCTACAAGCTAAATAAAGCTGTTTTCTCATGTTACTCAACCTGGAGTAATTAGTATAGTTACAGAGAAGGCACTCCTGTATTTGCTGTTTGTTTTTAGACTTCTTGCAATACAGTGTATAATATATAGGATATACTTTCATTCTGAGCTACCTTCCAAATAAGCTGGGTTTTAAGAAAAAAAAAAAAAATAGAGACCATGGGCTTCTCCCTTTAAGAACTACTGTTGAAGTTATATGTGGGGATATTTTGTTTATGATCTAACAAATAAAGCTTGCCTGAAGATTAGAAAAGCAAAGCAGCCAATCACTAAAGAGCTCTTACTTCTACCAAGGCTGGGGTGATGCTGTCCTCACTGCAGACTGAGTACCCTGCACTCCAGTCTCCACCAGCCATACACTCCTTTCTAGTACTGGGATTAAGGGCGTGCACCACCATACAGCTTCTATGGCTAACTAGTGTGGCTGCTGGGATTAACTGTGTGTGCCACTGCTGCCTGGCCTCTATGGCTCTGCCTAGCTTTGCACTCTGAACTTCAGGCAAGCTTTATTAGATCATCAACAAAATATCACCACAGTTATGAGAGTCAGGTTCCTGGAGAGGAATTTCTTTTATTATTCAATTGAGTATTCCTAGAATATGAATATTAATTGAGTTTTGAACATGGTTTGCTAACTGGCCTATTCAAATATGTACATTAAGACTATACAGAGATATAAATATTATACAATGTGATTTTATATAACGTGTGTGTGTGCACACTTACACATGTTAAGAAAGAGAAGCTGGAACAAAGACATAAAGACAGAAACAGACATTTGTAAAGCACCCTTCCCAGAGGCAAACAAAACACAAAGTGACAAAGTTCCATTAAGCCTTTTAAGCTGCCCTACGTACCCACTGTTGACACAGAGTTAATAGTGATTACTAAAGTGCTGTTGCTGTTGTTGGGCTCACACAATACAAGTAGTGGTTTATCATCAAAGAAGGTGCATTCTCCACACAGAAAGGATGAGTGTACACCAAAAATAAAAAGTTCATGCCCGTACTTTCCTTGCAAGACACACACACGGGGCCTGCCACATATAGCCGTAGGATGCAATAGGAATTTGTGAGAACTGTGGTGCAGTGGAGTTTCCAGTGGCGGAGGATGTCTTCCTCTCACCTCCGGGCCACTGTTGGAGAAGGGAATCTAGAATTTTCTGGATTTGCTCATTTATTGACTTTTCCTATTAATTAAAGCTATAAACTAAACACGCGTTAGCATTAGATAAGGGCACAGCTGACTGGTTAGGACTCTGGCTGAAGCAGCCAAATGTGTCCTCTCACAGCGCTGGAGGCTGAAGCCCAAGCAGAGTCAGCGCAAGTGTGGGCTCTCTCCCTGCTTCGCATGCAATGCCACCTGTGTATCCTTTGGCAGAGAGGAAGGGAGGGGGCAGAAGGGACAAAGGGAGCGAAAGAGAGACACAGAGACAAGAGAATGCCATACTCTTGTTTTCATTTAACCCTCATTATTCCCCCCAAGGGACAATTATCATTACATTAGAGCTAAGATCCCACTGTATGGATGGGTGCGGTGGTCCAGTTTATCGACACTCAATCCTAACATTTTTAAATGCAGGCACGACAAAGAAATTCATCTGTATGTCAGCAATCACATGTGTCACCCAGAGCTTGGAGTCATATGATTTTTGCCCAGCAGCTTTACTAGATCTTGCCACTTACACACACACACACACACACACACACACACACACACTGAAAACTTCATTAAATGCTTATGAAGACTCCAGCTTCCCCTGAAGGAAGTGGGTAGAGAACAATATTCAGACTCCAGACCTCGACTAGAGTAAACTAAAGATTCAGGTCATGGAGAGAGCTGAGATAGGAGATAGTCTGTTTGGGACATGGAGGTTGGAAACTTGTGATCAATTTGATGCAAGCTGATTCAAGAGGCAATTGGGAGCCACTCTCAGTGTGAAAGATGCCGGGGAGACAATCCCTGCAAGGAAACATGATTCCTCTGGCTGTTTATGGAAACAGACAGTGGGAAAAGCCATCAGAGGGAGCAGGAAGGTACTCGGCTGGCAGCCTGTGTTCTGGGGACTGTGCCAGGGAGGGAATTGTTCTGTGACTTTGCATTTGCTGGTTTGTGGCGTGCGAGTTTTTGGCCCTCAGCTCTCAGGCACTCAGCCACTCTTCTTTGTCTGACAACTCACCATGATGCTGTCATGAAGTCTCAAGGCCCCCAGGAAGCTGTCAGGATGGTTATTATTGCTATCATTACATTTACCAAACCCATACTCTACGATAGGTTTCATGGGGAGATGGCTCTTAAAATTGCCAAGTGCAATGAAAGCAGAATTCTCCTCTTTATTTTCCAGGACTCAAAACTGAGCCATGGTGAAAAAACAACTTTCCCAGCATCTCCAAGGTACCAGTTGACTCAAAGGTGACTTCAACCCACATCTGTTCTGTTTTGGCTCCTGACTACTCTACATATGGATCTCTACTGCCCCTGCCTTCCCTAGGCTCATCAGAGCAATGCAATAATGCACCACTGAGAACCTTGCAATGACCTGATCACTTGTTGCTTCCTCTCCTTGGGACTGATTTCCTTGAGGGCAATGATCAGAGCATTTCTTCCCTGCCCAGCTCAATGGCACATGACTAGACAAATAGAGACCCTTTGGGTTAGACTGAGTTCTATGCAGCATGAACAGCTAGTTGGACCTGGACAATGAGGAAGCCCCACTCTTCAGTGGGCAGCCAATGGAAAAGAAGCTGCCTTGGTGCTCTTGTCTCTACACAGTGTAGAGTTCACCCTACTGGAATTCTCTCAACTGTGGTTCAAAAATATTTGGGAGCAAATACATCTGTATTCAGCATGTACAGACTTGTACTTTGTGTGGCAATTCCCTAAACAATACTGTATAAAAACAGCCTTCCCAGTATATACAATCTTTTCAGTATTATTGGTGATCTAGAGGTACACTTGGAAAGATGTGCCTAGATTATATGACATGCTACATAAGAGATGTGAGCATCTCCTTGTTCTGGTACCAATGAGGAGGTCATAGAACCAGTCGCCTTCGGGTACTAAAGGAAGAAACTCCTTCATTGGGAGCTCATTAGGACTTAGGAGAGAGATCCTGTGAACCTTGAATCTATACCATCAGCCCTCAAGGCCTCGGAACACTTTGGAAATTCTTGCCTAAACTTCGGAAGTGTTTAATGCTACAGGATTACCTATCACATGGGGCCTGGCAGCCTGGGCTCTGCAGACAGTCATGTCAGTGATGGAACCTTTCTCCTGGCATTTCTGTGCTCAGTCACTAGAGGAATGAAATACTGAAAAGAAGTTAGCTAGTGGTACCTTTTTACTTTTTGCATTACTGAGGACTGAAATTTATTACAATTTTTATATTTCCAACTTCATTGCTGGCAAGAGTTATGGATAGAGCATTTACAATATTATTTTAAGGCCTGGATCAAGTCCATCCTGGAACTAGATTGACAAGTCCCTCTGACTTGAGGTTATAGTCCCATTTTTAAAAATCCCTACTCCTGGAATACTAACACATGCATGTAATTTCTTTACCCCATCAAAAGAATGGGCTGTAAATACCTGCCTTGAGTATTTTGCAAGGTTAAAGTAGAATGTGATCTTGCACTGAAAAATGTAAACAGTTATGGTGTTATAATTATCATTATTATAGCCACACATAGAATATTTTAAGAGCCACATGGCTTTAATTAATCATGGATAATAAACTGGAGTCATCCTTCTAACCGGGAGTAATGCTGGATGCTAAAAATAGCCTGAGCACCAGGATAGAACACCATGCCGAATGCTCTGATCTGTGTGTCCTGCAGAGCCTTCCCTTCCTTGGGCCCAGGAAGCCCGCCTCTGCTCACCTTTTCTTTGCTCTGTACTTCCCTTTCTTCTTCTTTCAAGAGCAACCTTGCCTGGCGATACAGTTCCCCAAAGGAAAAGCAGCTTTTGGCGAATCAGGAATGATTATGGGCTGCTTATAGCTAATGAACCTTTTCATTTGCTACACCGCAGAAAACTCTGACCGGCCTTTGCTGTGATTCTCAGGGAGAATGGAGAGAGGAGCAAGATGCTGCCCCCTCCCCCAACACACACCCGCGCACACACACACACCCACACACACCCGCACACACACACACTGATAGTCTGTAAATCTTGTGTGTGGAGCACTGAGATGGCTAAGGGACTGGCTATCTCCATCAGCTTCCTCTTCCCTGTGTCTTGATTTACTTGTTTTCTCCCAGCTCTCCAGCATCTGTCACGTGTGGTGTAGGTGAAATGCTGGGAGACCCCTCAAGGGTCACAACCCCTTTGGGAGTTGAGCAACGACTTCACAGGGGTCTCCTCAAACCATCAGAAGACGTTATGATTCATAAGATAGTACAATTACAGATATGAAGAACTAATGCAAATAGTGTTATGGTTGGGGCTCACCACAACAGGAAGGACTGCACTAAGGGGTCTCAACATTAGAAAGGATTAAAAACCACTGCCCTAGGGACTACATGGAAAATGTATCTCTGGTCAAGGATGATCTTTCCTGTCTGAATTTAAATATTTAAATTCACATACAAAAGAGGAAGTTGGTCTGTTTACAAAGCATTTTGCCCATCTCATTCTGTGTCAGAGGAGTCTGAGGACAAGCAGGCATGTGCACATTTGTCTGCGCGCGCACACACACACACACACACACACACACACACACAAATACATACTTTTAAACAATCGGTGTGCTTCATGGAATGTTTAAAAAGCCGTTAAAAGGAAGCAAAAAGGGAGAAAAACAGAAAAAGAAAGAAACTGGGAAAGCCAACATACCACAGTTGGAGGCATTTCTTGTTTTGGAAAACTCTGGAATCATTAATTATAGCAAAATGCCAGCCACGATTCCTCTTGTCTCTGGAACTCAACGTGGCTCTAGACAGTACTCCCAGAAAGAGTGACAGATAGGATTTTATTGTTTTCAGCAGAACACAGCTGCTGCTGAGAAAAACCCCTGAGGAAAGGAAGCTAGCAAAGACTCCTGCGCAGAGTTTACTAAGGATCCTTGAAGCTTGGATCCCCGAGGGAGAGCACCCACCACCTTCTAGGCACCCATTCTTCTAGGAGAACGAACAGGGATGCTTATACACCCTTTTATCTCCCACCACCCGCTAAGGCTTCATTTTTTAACTCTTTTTTATTTATCCCTTGTCTCTTTCACATCATGTATCTTGATGCCTATTCCTTTCTAGTCCCTTCATATCTGCCCTCTGCCCTTCCAACCTCACCCCCCGCATCAAAATAAAATAAAATAAAATTTAAGAGGAAAAGAAGGAAAACTCGTTCTTATCATGAAATCTATAATATGAGTCGCACACTAAATCCATTGATCTATACATCTTTACTTGCAAGTGTGCGTTGCAGAGTCTGGCTTGAGGACTCTGGCTTCTGTCCCTCACTGGGACTCCTCTTGGTTTTCCTGTTGTTTCCCTGTGTTGTGGAGAGCCTGCAGCTTTGGGTCTGCAGGATCTCTTGCCCCTCACCCTTAAGACTTAACTGCTATTGAAAACAGGTTTTGTGGGTGGGATGTAAGACACAGATTAAGCAAGGTTTGAACCTTGCTTCAGAGGTTCCTGAAGTCCAAAGCAACAAAGGTTTTCAATACAGTGTGGCTCCCTGGAGAGGCTAGTAGCAAGAATAAAACCTGGACACATTCTGCAGCATGGGGACCATCAACTCAGTCACTCGCTACTGTGCCCCACAACCACGTGCGCTTCCATGGCCACATCCCCGGTACCTTGTGTTACAGCCTAAAGCAGGTCCTAATGGCATCTGCAGCCAGTTGTCTGCTTCTCAGGTGTTCCTTACAGCAAGAGGGGATTGCCACTTGGGTAAGGTTGTCCATCTAAAGAGATGGTGTTGGAAAGGTCTTGCATTTTAAGACCCTGAACCAAGTTGTCAACAGAATAGAGCCTAAAAAGGTATGTGTCCAAGTGAGGCTTTTCCACACACATTGTTCCCTCTTTCCCTGGGCTGAAAGCCTTGGATTGTTGAGACCCTAGACCACAACAGGGCTACAAATGGGAGGAGTCCTAAATATCCTGTGGAGGAAAATCGCCCAGTGTCCAGGAACTAATGGGCTGGCCAGGCCTTGCATGGCAAGAAAAGGACACTGTAACAGGCCATGTTGTTAGAGCAACTCATTCTAATACATGTGTTTCTTTCTCACAGATGAACATAGCTTCAAACACACACACGCACACACACTTCACTGCTCAGCAGGTTCAGAAATAAAGACATCTGTGTAACACACACACACACACACACACACACACACACACACACACACACAAGCTCCACTGCTCAGCACTTCCAGGAATAGAATGAGTACTGGCCTGGTAAGGGACAGGAAACGTCCTCAGAGGCAAAGATGAATAAAATCAGAGCGGGCATGGGTGGGCACCGTGACTCCTGGCTTCCGCGTTTATTCCCTCTTGAAGTGGCTGTAGTTGTCCTCCACTTCAGTGAATGGATCTCTCCCCTCCCCCAGGGTCACGGCTGCCAGGCTCGGTGGCTGCATGTCCTACCTAAGCCACCTTGGTTCTTGGCTTTGGGAAAGGATCTAAAACGCCTGATGGCCCGTACCCCCCCACACCACCAAATAAATAAATACTATATGGGAAAGGCTGACAAACTGGCATTGATTTTCACAGATCATCCCTGTCAGATGTGTGTTGTCAAGAGGATCATAGCAGGATGGCTTGAAGGATTTATAAGAAATCTACAGGCTTTAATACACTCGGCGGTAAATAACTAACAAGTACTGCCCATATTGATTCTTGTCATGTGGTCAATGCGATCTTTAGCTCACTAATTGTCAGTATTGACAAACAGTTCACGATCTAAATGAGCTGCTGGACATGCGCTGGATGCAGAGCACTGGCAGAGGCTGTCCTCCCTGCCGTTCTCTGTCTGCAGCTTATGGGGCAAGCCTTGTAGGAAAGATGCAGAGGGGAGCCCAGCCTGGGGCAATGAATTCTTCCTTGCTGTCAACTGTTCCCGTGGTGAGAGGAGAGGGCACTGTGCAAGGCTAGCACCTAGTTCCATGACATATTCCCAGGGAAGCTGACCACATATATCCCTCTTCCTAGAAGAGATGTCCCAAGTCACAGCACCCCTGGGGGCTGCTACCACTCAGGCTCTCCAATCACTCTCTAGATTAACAAGTCCTTTCTTGTCTATGGAAAGTGGATATATTTGTCCATTCACCCACTGTAGGGTGGCCAAAGCTCAGTTTTTTCAACTGTGCATTGACATGGATGGATGGCTCAGTGGTGCAGTGTTTGCCTAGTACGAAAGACGTTCTGGGTTTGAACCACAGTTCAGCAAAGGAGAGGGGGGAAGATGGGAGAAGGGGGGGAAGATGGGAGGAGAGGGAAACCAATGACAAAAGCTTTGCCTGGTTTTCAGGAATACCACAACAGAAGGTCCAAGCAGCTCATGAACACTACTCCCTTCCCTGAACAAGAACTGAACGACACTTTCAGAAGGGAGAACCCATCCTACCGTCCCTCTCAATCCATTCTTAGTACAAAAGTAACCTGTTGCTGCACAGACTTGGTGGAAGAATTTAGTGAACTCAGCAGGGCACTTGCATCTGTTATAAGGAAGTCACATCATCCGGAATTTGTGAGTTCATTTCCACCCCCCCACACCCCCCTCCCCGCTTCAGTCTGCTAACATTTACTGAGCACTAACCAGGAGGCAAGTGTGCTCCATGATTATGTTTCATGGTTGATCCCTATCCAACCCCCAAGGAAAGTGACTCACCACAGCTGCCCAGTTAATGTTTGACAAGATTGATCAGGGTTCTCTCCACTCAGTGGACCACCCTTTAGATCAAGCTACTATATTGTTTTAATAGAACATTCAAGGATTGTTATTGGCCATTCTGTCAGTCTCTGTGGTGTACTCATTAAATCTGAAATCAGTCTTTAGATAAAGGTCTTGTGCCAAAGCAGGTTTTACACAATGATCATTCAAATCTCTTTTAATCTGGCATTGTGTCACATTTGGCTACCCTCTATTCTTTCATAAATGTTTATTGTCTCTCCTCCTAAGCATTCTAGATGAATGTAGCAGAGTAACTATGAGTTCTTATCACAGGAGGGACATATTAACCTGTTAGCCGTGTCTAATGTTTCCGAAAACCCTTCTGTTCACAGCTGGGAAGGGCAACTATAAGAATCAATTTCTAAGTGTGGCTAGGAAGAATAAGGCAGAGCATGCACGTGTTCACCTGTCTTTGAAAACATCTCAAACACGAAAAGCCACACTATAAAAACACAAAGATCATGTCACTCTCTTAGTAAAATTAGCCAAGATTCTCCACAGGCTTCTGGAAACGGCTCTAAATACTTTTAGGAATTACTCTCCTCCCGAGGCTCTAGACCAGCCCTACCACACCTCCATCTTTATCCTGCCAATGGAAAACTTTGGAATTACCACAAGCCACCTTAAGTTCCGTCCTCTGGATGAAGGCATCTTTTGTAACTTGTCACCATCTTTTCTGATAATTGAGGTTTAACACGTTGACGTCAGCAAAGCACCTAGTCTGGGTGTCTGGAGACTGTGACTGATACTCTGTTTTCAGAGATGTGGCTTCTCTTGGAACTGACATTCTGTCTGATCTTACAAATGCCTCCAATGTTCAATTATCACCCGCCATTTGGGTGAGTGACAAGATATCAAGGGGAAATTCTTTCCAGATCACATCCATTCCTTTTCCTCTTACCCTAGGAAAGACTGCATTGTCTCTACCACAGGAGTAGCTAACTTTTAAACACAGGATTGATTGGTTTGTTCTTCCAAATTCTACCAGATCATTCACCTTCTGAGGAACTCCCCTCTTCCTTGATGCAGTGTTTAATCGCTTTAGAGGCAGTGGTGCATAACCGTGTGTGTGTGTGTGTGTGTGTGTGTGTGTGCATCTAGCATATTTTTTCAGGAGTTAGCCAACTTTATTTCTGTTTTTAAACAGAATATCTTTCTAGGACCTGGTACTCACTGATTCATCTAGGCTGAATAACTAGTAAGCTCCATGGATCCTCCTGTTTCTGCCTCCCTAGTGATGGGTTTAGAGCATATGCTACCAGGTCCAGCCTATGTATCAGTGCTGGGGTCTGAACTCAGGTACTCATACTTACACAGCAGGTGCTTTACCTTACCAACTGAGCTATCTCTCCAGCCCTAGGGTTTAATCTAGGGTTTGCAGACCTACAGCACTAATCTTCAAGAAAAAAACAAGACTAAAACTTGACATTGGAATCAATAGCTGTGATAATTAGATAATAGTAAATATAAGTACTATATAAATAGATTTCCATTTCAATTAAAGAAATAACAACTGTTTTGAGGACTAGCTTAGGAAAATAAGTTTATTGCAAGCTAGGCTTGGAAAGATTAATTAAAGAGAACAAGAGGATAAAAATAGTGTGTCCCATTATTATGAAAATGTAGTACCATAATTGTATTTACCAGAAGCTTTTTTTCAAATATTGTGCCAACATTTCTTCATTAATCTTGATAATTTTTCAAGAAAGTAAAGGAGCAAAAACAAATGTTTAAATATTATCAATAGGTTCTCTTAAGGAAAATTGGCCTCAAAGATTGAAGGTGCATTCCAGTAAGAGAATGGTCCTGGGTTAATTGTTTTAAAAAGAAACACAATACATGATCTTAAGACTTTCAATGTGTTAAGAATTTTGTATGAGAGTTGGGCATGGTGGTGCATGCCTTTGATCCCTAGCACTCTTGGAGCAGACACAGGCAGATCTCTGAGTTCAAGGCCAGCCTGGTCTACAGAGCCAATTCTATGAAAGCCAGGGCTACACAAGGAAAACAAAGCCAAAAACAAACAAGAAACAAATAAGCAAACAAATAACAAAAAAGTATTGACTCTCAACCTAATAAAATCTCATTATAAAAGAAAACACATTGTCAGTGAAGTATAAATCACAGAGAATGTTTTGAAGAATAGGCATTTCTGATGTAGTTTGTATCCCAGTTTACTTATGTGTATGATAGAAATGCATAAAGCAATTAAAGTGTAAGGCTACTGTAAGGATTAAACCAGTTAGATCAAGAAACAGGCTTAGATGAGAGCCCAGCACACAGAGAACACTCAGTAAATGACTCTCAAGATGATGATGGTTACCATCCAGGTGCACTGTGGTCAAAGTAGCTTCTTTCCAATTTCCTCTAGCATCTCAGGAATAATCTCAGGAAGAAAGGGTCTTTCACACACCTGCACAGAGGTACTTCAGAATCACCCAACATCTGCAAAAGACAGCTCTGAACTCATCATGCACACGATACTCTACATTTATTTCCAAAGGATGGTTGTTTAAGCTATCCGCTACAAGCTTTCCAACCACATAGTGAGGTCTAGAACTTAAAAGTTCCACAGAAAATGAAAAGATGTCGATTCCTTCCAGACTAATGTGGTTTGATCAAGCCAGACCACCTGAAACAGAGTACCAGGTGATCCTACATTCAGAACAGCTGGACAAAGCAGCCTTACAGACTACAGCCAGGATTTCTGAATCTTCTTTGAATCCCCCATGACAGCACCCCTTACCAGCAGGAAGTAGTTTGGAAAGAATGAGGCCCAAATTCCCAAATATTGTCTAGAAATGTTTGTTTTCATTTAAATGGAATTGGTTATATAAAATAAATAAAAAAATCTAAAAAAAATCTGAAAAAAAAAATTAGCAGAGCCAATGAGATGGCTCAGCTTAACTTATTGTCTATCCTGATGACTTTAGTTCAATCCCTGGAACCTCCATGGCAAGAGACAACTGACTCCAGCAAGTTGTCAGCTGACCTTGACAAATATTCTGTAACACTCTCTCTCACTCTCTCCTCAATAAATAATTAATGTAAATAAACACATGTAGAAACATGAAGTTGTCAAGTTGAGTAATTGAGAGAATAAAAGGCCAAAGAGAATAAGTGATACACCTAAGGTCACCGGCAGTCAGAGATCAAGAAAAATTCAATTTCTTCCTATTTTCAATTGATTTCTGTGTACACATTGGGGGGGGGCGCTTGGGCAATTCTTTCTTTTTTCTTCTTTCCTTCCTATCATCTATCTATCTATCTATCTATCTATCTATCTACCTACCTATCTATCTATCTCTATCTTTATTCATCTATTTTAGTTTTTTGAGACAGGGTTTCTCTGTGTAGCAATCCTGGCTGTTCTAGAACTCAGTTTTGTAGACCAGGCTGGCCTTGAACTCACTGAGATCTGCCTGCCTCTACTTCTCAAGTCCTGGGACTAAAGGTGTGCACCATCAATGCCTGGCTTATTTTATTTTTTATTGAATACCCACATTGATTTCATCCTTTCAATATCAGCCTGATTTTCCTTAGGAAACATTACCTGCTCTATAAAATGTGCCAGGTGGATGGGAGGGTCCACCAAGACACCTGTGGAAGAGGTAACCTGTGGGCTACTCTTTCAGCTCTTTATTGTCTCTCTGTGGCCTACATTGATAGACTAGTCTAGACAAGGACTCAGACAGTGGAACTCTTTTTGTCTCTAATCACTTTAACTAGTAAGAACCAACTTTAGAAGGAAGAAATGGTTTCCATCCAGTGTTTGCATTCCACTGAAATGGGGGTCCTTTCTCAGCTAATACCTCCCCCTTCTAATTCCCTGCAGCCTGAGTCTTCAACTTCCTGTTCTCCCAGCACCTCCTGGAGCTCTCCAACTTGCTTAACTTGCATTGTCTTTGCTGCTGTGCAGAGGCCCAGCTAATGTATCACTGTTGTGATTCCTTCCTTAGTTTTCAATATAATCAAGGTGAAAACAAAACGAAACAAAAATGTAAGTACCTATTAAATCTTTTTTTTTAATTTAAATACAATGAAATGCTACCATCCAGAGTCCAGGTGATATGATGAGCACAGAAATAAAAAAATGGGCACTCCCCGGGTCCTGGAAATGAGCACAATTGCAACCCATCTCTTCAAATCTCTCAGACCAATGCTAGGATGCAAACCCAAGGCTATTTCCAAAAGAAATGTACTTTAATTTGAGGAAGTGATACTCAATTAATGGAAGAGAATTTGAGACCTACTATCTATATATTTAATGTTATCCAGCCTCTGTTCATATCCACCCTGACAATTCTCACAGAGCAGGAGAGCATGCACTTTAATAAGATCTTGTAGTTTTGCAAAACACAATAGCAGTTTCACTGCAGTCATCAGGTTTGTTATGAGAGTGGCTGTGTAATTTCCTCCTGGGTTTAGAAGAGGGTATTCTTCTGAGAGTTAGAACACCATGCTGGCCAGTTGTCTCACTTGAGATTGCAAACCCTCTTCTACACTGTGGAGTGACATTAGCATGGGATGAAGAAGTGAGGGGAGGTCAGGACATAGGGAGCCTCAGTGAATCCTGTTCCTCACTCAACCTTACACGATTCAGAAAACATCGACGGAGTACTCTGACGTCTTACAGATGCTAGATAGAATAAACTCAAAACAATTCTAAGGTTATAGGGCTCTATAGAAATCCAATACACTTTCCAATGGAATAGCCACTTTTCAATGGATTGTTTTGTAAGATTTTCTTTTCAGTGGGTTTGTACAGTGGAGAGTCTCTCCGCCTTTTCCCATTGTTTTCTTCCTGCCTGTGTAACTCATTCTTCAAGAATTAAACCAAGATCACCACCAGCAGGAAAGAATACATTCCAGAAGTCCTCAATAGTTCATTCCAGTTACCTCTCTCATAGGTCCCTTCACCTTTCCTTTATAACATGACAATATAGTGGTTATCAATTGGCATAATTATTTGATAAATGGCGACTGTTCATGTTGGGCTAAAAACTCTCTGAAGACCCATGAGCTGGTAGCAATTGCTGTTTTATCTTTCTTGAATAAAAATAAAAGAATAAAATCAATTTCTAATGTTTGCTATTAAAATCTTAATTCCAAAGACTATGCAAATGCCTGTTCCATGTAGAGATAACTAATATGAATACATTTTACATGCTAACACATCACACACCACACTTCATATAGTAACTCGGTTTTCCTAAGTTCAAAAATGCCTTTAACATGGATCATCTTTCCTCTGTTATGGCATGATATTTAGCTCTCATTCTCCGTGAGTGTCCATTTTTGACCACCATAACAAGACAGTACAATCAAACATGGATTTTGAATACACAAATATATGGGGCTGCAGGGATGGGCCAGCAGTTACAAACACCTGCCGTTTTTCTATAGGACAAGAGTTTGGTTCCCAACACTCACGTTGGATGGGTCACACTACCTTGAACTCCATCTTAGGGGATCTGATGCCCTCTTCTGGATTCCATGGACACCTGTACTCACGCATGCACATGTATACACATATGCACATATGTTGAATTAGAAATAAAGTCTTCAAATGTATACCCAATATATAAGTAGATTTTGTAGGGGTTTATTCTTATATATGTAGTCTCAACATTTCTTTTTCTACACTGCATTTTTTATTGTTCACACCAACTGTTACACACATTATGCTTAGGAGAAATAAACAGCCTCAGCTGTATAAAATCCATACCTTGAAATTATGCCAAGCCTAATGTTTTGTTGTCAGTGCCAACAAGATTGTGTGCTCCATTTAAGGAGGAACAAGTCTATTTGTCTAGAGGTCCCCATTTTTGAGCATGTAACAAACTTTCAGTATATTGGTCCGAATAAATGCTTCAAAATTTTTTATGGTGGAGGAGGATTGGCATACTTATGGCTCCAATCTAAATCTTGAAATTGACTACATTTAATCTTACTATTTCATTTCCTTCTCGGTTCACCTCCTTACGCTTCCCTGATAGAAAGGTGTAATCCTTGTTGTCCCCTGTCTCCTATATGATTTAATGCCACAGATATGATTAATGTGCTACTCAACCTCCTGCCTGTATCACTAATGGCAGTGTTAAAGGAGAGTGGACTTGTTACTAAATGCCACTCCAGCAAATGTCATGTCGCTCTGTGCTTGTTTCCTTTATGTCCTTTAGGACCCGTCCAATTCAAGTTAATTCTGCAAGGCAGATTTGAGGACACCAGAAGATACAAGATGAAGCATTGCTCCCAGTAGTAATCCCAGTACTTGTCCTTGGGGTTATAATTTATTTCTACAAACAAAAATATTTATTTCCTCACTCTAGAATTGCAACCCGGGGCTCCTACACGTAAAGTCCCACTTTAAGTACTCTCCGTGTGCCTGCACTGATACTGCCTTTTTAAAAGCCTAGAAGTGGTAATGTTTATTACCATCCCCTTTACCTTGTAGCGTGTGAACCACAGAGAGATTAACCAACTAGCCAAAGGACCATCTGAAGTGGCGTTCATCTGGAGTGGCTACTTGGCCTCGAGGTATCTGCTTACATGAACCATGTGTAGCACTTAAAGTGCTCTGACTCTCTGCTGTTGCATTTTAAAATGACCCCAGAACATGTCACCATAAGGGACAGCCATGCTCTGTGACTGTGTCAGAGGCTGGATGCTGAGCTTCTGCTCCACCAAGCATCCCAGTGTACAGCTGACCACCATGAGGTTTCCTCACACGTCGCTCCTATGAGAACAGCAGAAAGGCTGGGCTCCATAGAGAACTTCTGTCTTCAGAATCCTGGGGCCTCTGCACAGGTCAGCTTGACAGGGAACCAAAGCAGGCCTGCCACTGATGACTGTGTCATTTTGCAGTACCTTCATGGCCCATGCAGCGACAGGCCAGCAGAACACAAAGGAAGCAGCCCTCTCCCTAATTGGGATACTTGCTCATGAATCTGTGCTCATCTTTGTCTCTGCCACATTAGGTTCTGCAGAGACAAGCAGCTCCAGAAAGGCAGCTGAGTCGTTAATACAAGGTCTTGTGTTTCTTACATTAATTTACTTATTTGGGGTGGGACATGTGTGTATGCGTATGTGTGTATAAGTCAGAGTGTCATGGCTCCTGTGTGGAAGGCAGGGAACAACTTGTAGGAGTTGATTATCTCCTTCCACCATGTGGGTCCCAGAGACTGAACTCTGGTGATGGCTTGGAGACATGGTCCTTAACCCACTGAGCCATCTTGTGGACACAAATGTCCTACTTATTTTGGTGTATGTGTGTTGTGAGTGTGTGTGTGTGTGTGTGTGTGTGTGTGTGCTGACATTATTAAAAATTAACATTGTTGTTGCTGTTCTTTCAGAAATTAAGGTAGAAGGGGTTCTCAACTCTCCTAATGCCATGACCCTTTAATACACTTCCTCATGCTGTGATGACGCCCAACCATAAAATTATTTTGTTGCTACTTCATAACTTTTGCCTTGCTACTGTTATGACTTGTAATGTAAATATCTGATATGCAACTGCCAAGGGGTCAGGACCCACAGGTTGAGAACCTCTGTGCTAGATGGGGTCTCAGTGGTTAATAACACCTTACTGGACTCTTGCAGAGGACTCAGTTCCCAACACTCACAACCACCTATTACTCCAGTTTCAAGAGATCTGGTGTTAAGAATGCCTTGCATGCATATTGTGTACATAAACTCACAGGGGCAAAAACCACATATACATGCAAATTGAATAATTGATTAGAAATAACATTTAAGAAGAAGTAAGGAGCCAGGCATAGGTGGGACATGCCTTCAATCCCAGCACTCGGGAGGCAGAGGCAGGCAGATCTCTGTGAGTTCGAGGCCAGCCTGGTCTACAGAGCTAGTTCTAGAACAGGCTCCAAAACAATACAGTGAAACCCTGTCTTGAAAAACAACAACTAAAGAAGGAGAAGGAGAAGGGGAAAAGGGATGGGGAAGGGGGAAGGAGAAGAAGAAGGGGAAAGAGAAGGGGGAAGGCAAAGAGGAAGGGGAAAGGGAAGGGGGAAGGGAAGGGGGAAGGGGAAGAGCAAGGGGGAAGAGGAAGGGGAAAGGAGGAGGAGGAGAAGAAGAAAGTAAGGAAGAAATGTAGATGAACCAGAATCTCAAATTCTGAGGGGGCATTTTAACCCTTGTTTCAAGGATGGGGTCACAGGAGTGGGCTATGCTCACTTTCGAGGAAGGGACCAAGGCTAAGAGGAGTAGAGGAACTTTTCCTCAGGAGAAGCTGAGATCGAGCTTGAGAAGTTTGTATAATGTGCATCTATTTGTCTAAACTATAGTGTCTCCCTCTGATTTTATAGAGGACTGATCAGAATGGAGGTCACACTACATTAACTAGCACACACAATTCCAAGATACTTCCCTTTGGCATCAGTTCCTGAAGACACATGATTAATTTGGTAAACCATGATGGCCACAGTGGTGCAATAAAAGGGACCTTGGAAGAAAGGTCTATGAGCTGAGACCTGAATGGCGGGATTGAGTCAGCCCCAAGCCAAGCTTTCTCTCTCTCTCTCTCTCTCTCTCTCTCTCTCTCTCTCTCTCTCTCTCTCTCTCCCTCCCTCCCTCCCTCCCTGACTCCTGCTTTGCATCTGGGGCAAAATTAGTGTTCTTCAAACTGTATCTAAAAATCAATCTGCAAAGGCATGACTGATGTTTTGAAATACAGCACCACAAGATAGCCCATGGAGTCCACCTCACAAAGAAGGGGAGCCCTTTCTGTAACTGCTCCGTCTCAGATGTCCATTTTCACGTGCACACACACGTATGCCTGTACATATATGCCACAGAATGTATATCTTCACGGGTGTCATAGAAGAAATAAAAGTTTGAAAGTCACTGGGTGAGGTAACTTCATCCGTATAATTTATCAAACCAAAGAGATGTGATTGGCAGGAGAGTGACTTCTACAACACGCTTATACAAAAATGTTCATTAATCATGACCTCAGAAGAAAAGGCCTATTTCTGATATTGTACCTTGTATCAGCTCATTGACTTTTAGTCTATAATGGAAACATTTGATGCTTTCAGATAAGTTTGGTCAACGGAAAACCTTCCTCGACTCTCAACTTCCTGCCTTCAGTGGGAAAGAATCTGCCAGAAAAATAGACTCAGTTCAAGCATTCTATATTCATTTGAAGTAGTGTTTTTAAAAGAAAAAAAAAACATGAAATTTTGTTGCCTTGAAAGCATTATAGCTTTCCTTCCAATCTGGCATGTAACATGAGCAGTTCTTATTCTGTTAAATGTAATGATGTCTGGCAATTAATCGTCAAGACTGTACCTTAAAATACAAGTGTGATCACCATTCTATCAATGAGAAATGAATACAGAGAACACTATCATCTACAAAACTAAAGAGGCATTTTAGGGTCACAGGATCAAATCTAAGGACTAGATGTGGTGAGGGAGCCTGGAGTTTCCTTTGCATTGGGGCAACTTTGTAGAACTCCATGATTCTGGAAGTCTGCAGTACTGACTAAGCATTTGGAAGTACTGAATGGACATGACTTGTGGATGAACTTGTTTCTCTGCTCCTCCAAAGGCTGTCAGAACTGGGGCTCCATCATTTTCAATTCTCAAGAAGAAACATATAGATATATAAGTTTGTGTGTATAGAGATATATGTATATTCTTTCTGTTGGCTAAATGCATGACCAGGGATATATATATACATATATATATATATATATATACATATATATATACATATATGCATATATGTATACACATTTAGCCAACAGAAAGAATCTCTCCCCATTTCCTCCATACCAGCTACAACCCCTAAGTCTCACACAGTTCAGGCTGGTTTTAACTGCCTCTATATTTATATATAGCTGAGAATGAGTTTAAAATTCTGATGATCTTGACTCTGCTTCCCAAGTTGGGCTCATGGGGCTGATGCACCATGCCTGGTTTTATGCATTGCTAGAGAAAGAGCCCAGAGCTTCATGCATGCTAGCAAGCCCCTTAGCAACTAAGCTGCATCCTCAGACCCAAGAAGATCTGGATCCTTATACTCTAAATGCAGAGGTATCTTATGTCAAAAAGGGATCAGTTCTCTAAATGTTTAGAAATGAGTACTTAGATGAATATCATACAAAAGGTAAAGTTCAAAAATGAATCATTGGGGAACAAGTATTACTTTCTCAAAATATCAGAAATGAAGTAACCACATACCATATATATCATATATGTGTGTGTATGTATATATATATATATATATATATATATATATATATATATAATTTAAAGGTTTTTCTGATTGCAATTTTGGTACATCCATGGAAGCCCTTGAGTATTTTAAAAGCACATTTTAGAAGGCACTTTTAACAGGCACAAGTCTGCTGTCTCAGCACTGAATAGACGGAGACACAGGCCTCAAGAACTCAAGGCCACTCATCTTTGGCTACATATAGACTTCAAGGCTGGTCTGAGCTGTATGAGACCTGAAGAAAAGGACCCTGAAGAAAATGACTATTGATTATATTCTATCAGGCATAATTGTTGACCATAAGAGACTGTTTCTAATTCACAAGGATGTTAGGTAAGTGCTCTACCACTGAGTTATATCCCCAAACCTAAGAGCAAGTTTCAACAATTCATTAATTCAAAGACATTAATTGGCTGCCTACTCTGTGCGGTGAACTAGACGAGGTTCCCTGGAGTTTACGGTTTAGTTAGAGAGGAAAGAGGACAAGAAAACAAACAACGGAATGAGACTGCTGTGCATTGTGATAAGTGCCACAAGGGGAAAAAACAGTCTGGGGTGACATCAGTGGCACAGGTCAAGGGAACCTCTGAGGAAGTGACATTTGAGCTGAGATCTGAATGGCAGGAAGGAGTCAGCCTGTGCAGACCTGCAGGCTGAGCTCTACTGCGGGCAACCTGGAGGGCAGAGACCTCCAGAGGAAACAGAATGCTGGCCGACTCTGAAGCAGCAGTGGGAAGACACAGAATGGGGACTTTCACATTCCTGGCATCCCCTTCCTTGTGAATTGCACTGCATTTAACAGCCTGGTCCTCTTCCTTCTGGTTTAAATGTTAAGGAAAATGAAAGGGAAAACTAAAGGAAATTATATTTTTTTCTGCATGGTATGTACCCACATTTCTGGATAGTGTTGCTGCTCTTTAATTTTTTTGACGTGTGTGTGTGTACACACACACACACACACACACACACACACACACACACACGTGCACACGCATATGCAAACCAAAGGTCCACTTGAGGAATCTCCCACCATTGCTCCTACCTTACCTTTTGGAAATGAACCCAGCTCTCACTGATTGGCTAGACTGGCTTACCAGCAAGTGCTGGGATCCCTCCACTGCTTACCTCCAAATCCTAGAGTTGTAGACCTGTACTACATGGGGGCTAGGGATCTAAATGAAGGTCTGTGAGCTTTTATAGTAGGCACTTTACTCACTGAACTATCTCCAGCCCTTAAATTTTATTATTAAAGTTACAGACCAAAATGCTAGCATTTGGCTATTGAAGGGATTTTTGCCTACAGTTCCCTTTGAGTTTGATTTTTTCAAATGCAGAATCCCCATCTGCAGTGATCTTGTCACATGCTAAATATTTGCAGGCATTTATTTCCACTTCTTTATCACCGTGAGATCGTTTGCAGCGTGCACACTAGCCATTGAGTGCTTTGCAGCCTTAAAAGGGAAAGTCACACTCTTGTCAGTGGAGAACGTGCTAAACAGAGATTCCATCCAAAACTCTTTACCTTCTCTGCACCTTCCTGGATTTTCCTCTCCACCAGAGGCATTTATTCTGGAAACATTGAAGATTTAGGACAATTATAGAAGAGGGGTTAGATTTAGCTATTTTGAGTGGTTCAGGGAAATGTTTCCATATCATGAGGGCTATTTTCTCCCTTTTCCAAAAGGCTAAAAAGAGACTGACGTCTCTAGAGCCGCTGGCCTTTCATGTAGAATATGTGAACTTTACCCTTGATGCCTAAAAAGTGAAAACCATCCTAACATTTAAAAATATGTGACCCAGACAGTGTCCCTTGCTGGTAGATTACTTGCTTAGCATGCGTGAGTCTGTGTCCCATACTCAACACCAAAAACAAGAACGAAAACAGAAGCAGACCAGAATTTCTAAGAGAAAACCCTGGGCGAAACACCCGAGTTCTCTGAGTCTCGTCTTCCTCAGTAGAAGTTGTGGCCTCTGTGACAAACTAATGGGATGCAGTGCTGGGGGAGGGAGGGAAAGAATGCTGTACTTCCCCTCAGTTATCTCAACCTAGCGCTTTCCTGCTCATGTGTTTCACCTGAGAAACACCCAATGTGCTTTCAGAGAAGTTGTCGATGGTCCCAGAACGACCACCCAAAGCTTAGCTGAGTTACTTACTTAGTAGCTGATGTCTCTGTGATGAGCAAGCATCAAAAGACGACTTAACCGTACCATAAGGGAGGTGAAACTGGATCCAATAGACCTGACTGTGCACAGGTGGGCTGCTGTGTCCTGAATACTAACAATTAGTTTTACAATAGATATCACTGATCTGAGGGAAGCAGGTTAGCATTGGTTAACGTACATGGAGCATAGTGTGTTGGCTGTGAACTTGGCACATCCACCTATACAAAAACAAACGAAAACCCAGGGATAGTGTTCATATCAGATCCAGAGACAAAGCATATGAGCTAGTTACTGGGAGAGTGCTTTAAGTGAGACACACCTTCAAGCATTTCTAGCACTTTCTTTCAGATCTCATTTTAATTATTTTCTCTTGGGACATCATCATCTCGCATTTCATGGAAACAGATATGGAGACCAACAGTAGGCAGAGCCAGAGGAACCCTGCAGAAGACCAGGAGGAAGTACTGTAGGAGCCAAAGGGGTCAAGGGCAGCATGATAACAGTCCACAGGATCCACTAAGCAGGGATCATAGGTGTTCATAGAGACTGAAGCGACAACACCTGTATGGGTCTGAGCTAGGTCCTGTGCATATACCTTCTAGTTGTGTAGCTGGGTGTTCTTGTGAAACTCCTGACAATGGGAGTGGGTGTGCCTCTGGCACTTTTGCCTTTTGGTAGGATCCCTTTCCTCCTATTGGGTTGACTTGTCCAGCCTTCATATGAAGGTTTGTGCCTAGTCTTGTTATAATTCATCATGGCATGTTTGGTTGCTATCCCAGGGAGGCCTGCTCTTTTCTGAAGGGAAACAGAGGAAGAATGGATCTGGGGGAGAGGGGAGGTGAGGGAGAGGACTGGAAAGAGTAGAAAGGAGAGTCAGTATATGAGGTATAAGAGAAGACTAAAAAACAAAAAATCCCTCTCAGGAGCCTTGTCTTCACAGACCTTCTCTGTCATATGGGTTCTGTGTGATTTATGCTCGCATGTTAACCAGAATTTTTTGAACACATGCCATATGCAAGGTAATAACACATATCACATACGGTGGCTCATTTCATCTTTCAGCTGTCCAGTCTTACGGGTGATGTTGTTTTTCTCTGGGTTCACACAGCTAGTGGTGTCAGTCTTCTGGCCATACAAGCAGAGCCCTGGAGATCAGCACTGAGCCCTGCGCTGCCTACCAGGACTCAATACATTCAACCCAAGTGCTCCTTGCCAGTCTTTCTGAGCAACTGAGCTCCACTAAGTGAGGACCATACTCACCACCATTTTCCTGGTATCTCTTGCCAATTGCCACAGATGTGATACATGCCACCTTTGGTAAGGACTATTCCCAAGCCTTCATTTCACCCATCAGAAACTGGAGGCAATGGTTAGTTCCCAGCTCAATGGTCAGTGCTGGTAAGTATGTAGCAATCATCTCTCAGTGATATTGTTTATCATCTTGTTCCTTCATCAACATCTTCCCTGAAGTCATAGCCACCCCCTCCCACCCTGCCCCACACTCACCAGACCACAGGCAGGTCTTAAATTCCTTTTTCCTGAACTGATTCAAGTGTTTAATAAAAGGAGAGTTTTATATACACAATAAAAAAAAAGGAAGGAAGGAAGGAAGGAAGGACAGAAGAAAGGAAGATTAATTACAAACCACCCAGACAGAAAGTCAAACCCAGAAGCCTAGATACAAGGAGCTACTATCCACATCAGAGATGAAGCCTGCACCAGTCTTCATAATTACCTCTCTGACGGGGACTCCACAGAGCCACAACTTTGAACTGGACAAGAAAAGCAAATAAATAAATAAGCCGCTCTGCTGATTAGCAAGGTACCGCAGCTGCCACAGAAGCCTCTGCTGCCGAACTTCCTGTCCTATCACCGCTCCTGATGTTTGTTTCTCCTTCCAGCAGAGATGAAGAGAAAACGGAATTGTGCTTCTAGTGTACAATCTTACCTAATTATGCCAGCTGATCACTTAAAAGTAATGTTTGCACACAGACCGGGGAGATGCTTACAGGAACCAGCTGCTTGATAAAGGCTCTATGCAAGGATTTGATTCCTTTGCAGAGAAGTGTTAACTATTTACATCTATTTTTAAACACGTCGCAGCACAACATGAGTGACTGCAAAGAGATCCGCCACACTCTATTTCCACAGGGCAGGCACGTTTGGAAATAAAGGTGCATTTCAATTTGTAGAAAGGACTTCACTGCCTCTCACTACTCGGGGATGTTCTTCTAAGGAAGGGAACGCTACTGTGCCTTGATTTTTGACATAGATGAAAGATAAGCTTAGATTTTAGTGGAGATTGTATTTATACTTGTGTGTGATTGAATTAGACGTGTGTGTGTGTGTGTGTGTGTGTGTGTGTGTGTGTGTGTGTTTGTCCACGAGCCCATAATTAGCTTTTAGATTTGGGATACTTAATGTACTGATGCTTTACCAAGGCACATGTATTAACCAAGTTATTTCCTAGATGGGATGGATAATATGGTCTACTTGACAGAATCTAGAATCATCCAGAAGATAAACCTTTGGACACATCTTCGACAGAGTTTCTAGATTGGGCTAATTGAGGCAAGAAGACCCACCCTAACTACAGGCAGCACCATTCCCTGGACTGTGGTTCCAGACTGAACAAACCTGAGAAAAAGCCAAGCACCAGCACTCAACTCTCTCTGCCTCCCCACTGTGGAAGGAATGCTGTCAACTGCCTCAAGCTCCTGCCACTGTGAGGGACTGCACCCCAAAATTGTGAGCCAAACACCTAACAAACAAATCACCTTCCTCCTTCTAGTTGCTTTTGTTGACATTTTGTCCTGGCCATGAAGACAGTAAGTAATGTGAATGAATGAGATAATACACCAGAAAGTGGAATGCATACTTTGCAAGACTTAGTTAAGCTGTGAACAATGGCTGACAAATATTGAGTGATACCAGATACTAACATGTATCCCAGTATTATCTTATTAGGCACACACACTACACTAGTATAACCACCATAGTTTTTATTACACCTGATAGTATTACGTTTCTAAACCCATGTAATCTTAGTTTTGTCAGAGCCCTGAAGTGAGTGAATCCTCTTTCCTTTCCCTCCCCAGGTATTCTACAGCACACTTTATGTGTCTTCCACACCTTGAATTTTGGAGGCATTTATTCACAGCACAGGTACTCATCTGTGCATGTAAGAGCAGCAGAGGGTTTGTGTAAATGAGTTAATGACGTCCACATGTCAGTTATGTCTAGGCATGAATCTGGGCACTTAGAAAAGAAAGTAAATGAGACAGTAAGCACTTCTGTTTGCTTAGGTGGCATGGAGGACAGAGAAAATAAGGAATTCACCTCGTCTTCCTGTCGCGAGTACTACTGGAATGAAAGTGGTACTTTACATGTAGGGAGTACTGTGTGTGGGTAGGCGGGAGGACAGAGGACTGCATGTTGTGCTCCTGACTACAGCTAGGAGGTTCTGAGAAGGCAGGCTTCCTGGAAGGGTGGTTGTAGTGAAATTCTTTGCATGTGCAACTTAACCTGCAGATGATTTGGGAAGGACACTACAGAAGAAAAGCACACACGTGTTTTATAGTGTAGTGAGACTTTTTAGGGACTTGGAATAAAAAAAAAAAAAAAACTATGATTATTTTTCTTAAATATGACTCCTCACTATGGCTTAGATGTTTAAAGATGCTTAGGCCATTCACAAAGTGAGGAGATAAACCAAGAAGAGAAATAGCAAAAATGGTAACTTGGGGACAGAAATCCAATTATTTAGATTAGTGGCCCTGAGCATGAGGAACAAAGTATCTTACCTTTCCCAGAACTTTGACTTTTCAAGGAAAATCTATTAACAATATCCGATCTGCGAATCACATGGGTCTGTGAGTAAATGCATGCTACTCCAGAACACCTGCAAAATTTGGGGTAAATAGAAGCCTTCCTTTTTGTAGGATACAAAGATGGTGTATGCTTTGGGTTTGATTCTATACTCATAGTGAGAGGCAGGACCAAAATTCGTCACAAGTAAGGGCAGAATCACTACAATATCTAGCTGCTTTGGGATGGTGCTTATTTATTGGTGTGTCTATTCAATGATATTTTCCAAGCACATAAATTATCATTTGTTAAGTGATCAGAAATGGGGGGTTATGAATGAATTGATTGCTTTTTTTTTCTTTACTTAGCTCAGAGTAATAATGTTTGCTACAGCCAAACCAGTCAGCAAGAGGGACCGTGGTACAGCAAGCTTGTAATCCCAGCTAGTGAGGAGTCTGAGGCAAGAGGATCACAATTAGATACTTATTTATACAGCAAAACTCTATCTCAAAATTTAAAAAATTGTAAGGAATTGAGGACATAGTTTCTTGGTAGATTGCTAATCAGATGTGTGCAAAATCCTGGCTTCAATACCAGGCTTTAAAAAAAAAAAAAAAAAAAAAGTCAGGTTGCCAGGTGGTGATGGCACACACCTTTAGTCCCAGCACTCTGGAGAAAGGTTCAAGGCCATCATGATCTACAGAGTAAGTTCCAGGAAGGTAATGATTCTCAATGAAACCTTGTCTTAAACCAAACCAAACCTAAGAACTTCTCAAGTATGACAGAAATCCTGAATGGAGCCCTGGACTGGAGTATCTAGGCAAGTGATTACACCTTCAGTGCTTAGTCGTCCCACATCTATATTCTGAGGTCATCACAGGAAATAAGAAATATGTGGGGTGCTAGATATAGGCAACTTCTTCCCATCTGTTTAATAAATAGCAATTATATTTCCATTTTTTCTAAAAAGTCTAAATACAATGATAGTATCCAAAATAGTCATTAATCACTTATGAAAAGCATTCCACATATGAAAACACATGCATGTAAACAGAACAGATTACCACATACAATCTCTGTGTATATTGTAGATCATTAATATTACTAGTAATGATTTAACCCTAATGTTCTTTCAGTCTACCTAATCTAGATTATATAGTATAGATTATAACCTAATTATAGATTATAATACATGATTAGTTATAGATTATACCTTAATTATAGATTAAATATAGAAATATGTTGATAGAAGATAGAGATAGATATATATGGCTCTAACATTAAGGCTAAAGAAGCAATAGGGGCTAGATAGATGGCTCATTGGTTGGGACTGCTGTAGCAGAGGACCTATACTAGGTTCACAGGCTTCATCTCAAGATCTAGGGGCTCTTCCAGTCTCTTCAAATACTTTTATGTCTGTGCATATCCACACATAGACATAGATACATACATACAATTTTAAAAGAAGCATAGAATCTAAAACAACATTCAGAGGATAATTTGAAAGACTGCTTTTTAAATCACTCATTCATCCCTGAACTGAAACACATCTGAGTATATTCAGCTTCCATAGTTGCTTATCCCCAACCTTGGAGGTGGCCTTTATTTCAGTGTAAGCAAAAGCCAAAGAACAAAAATGAATTTGGGATTCCATGCTGCTGGGTATGTCCAACAATGAAGTCAATATTCGTCTCCCCAGAGGTTCATCTGCATTTCTCATTTCCACAATTTCATAAATTCAGAAACTTCTACCACCACGATATGAATATTCACCAGTAAACAGAAGAATTAGATTGTTATGCAAAAGACATTGTCTCTCTGGTGCATAGAAATCCCCTCTGTCTCACTCTGTTGAGCAAGGCTCCTCCTGCCCCAGGGTTCTGCAAGACAGGATGCTTCTAACTACCGCTAAGCCTTAGTGCTCCTATTCACTGTGAAAAGGGCAATTCACTTCCCAAGTCTATGATTTTGATTTATAATTTATTATATTAGTCCTTTTCTCTGAATGCTCAAAAAAAAATCTGCTGTCTTCAATATAGTTAAAGAAAGAAGAAAGCAGAAAGATAGGAGAGGTGAGGGGAAGGTGGGGGAGGAGGAAAAGGGAAGTGGAGAGAAGGTGAGGGAGAAGGGGGAAGCAGGGCCGGGCGAGGCAGGGCGGGGCGGGGCAGGGCAGGGCGGGGCAGGGCAGGGCAAAGGGTTGGAGTTTTCAATGCAAATGGATGGAGTCCAGAGAGGCATCAAGACTGACATCAGAACTGTGACTACCAGGTGGGAAATTCAAGATTGATTACGTACTGAACTGGGCTTGACTGGTGCAGTGGTTCAGTCATAATCATAGTTCAGACACACATGGGAATGCAGTGAAGATTCCCTGTGAGATTCTGGAGCCTGCAGGAAGCACACAACAGACACACCAAAAATCCTTCGGGATGTCTCTAGTCATCCTTGCACTCTGCCACACTTTAAGTAATCTCGGAAAACAAAAGGCCTTCCCATGGCCACCAGCACTAAAAAACGAGGGTCCAGATCAGTTGTTAAGCTCCTCAGCTTTCTCCCAGCAGGCCCTGCCTTCCCTTGGGAGCAGCTGCCAGTAGAGGCAATTGGTGGCTATTGGCTGTGGCTGAATTGAGCCAAGTCAGAGCAGCTGGCAGCAGAGTTAGAGTATTAAATGGAAGTTGGAATTAGGAAAAGAGAGGGAAATAGTTGTGGAAAGGGCATCTAATAGATGCTACTTAGATTTTTCTCTATATATAATCAGAATTATCCTCTCATACTTGGAAAAACACACAAACAAAAATGTAACAAACAAAAAACAAAATTGCTCAAGGATCCACGAAGAGGAGGAGGAGGTGGGATTCTAGGAGCCAGAGATGGTGGAGGGCTCAAAGGAAACTGTTCTTCAGTCACAACAGGACTGATTCATGTAAGAGCTCACCACCGAGATTATGACAGCAGGAACAAAACCTGCACAAGTTCACAGCAGACAAAATGCCAGCATGGAGACAGGAAAGTGGGCACAACCAAAAAGCTAACCTTACCAAAAAGCTCTTTGTAGCTGATAGCTGCTGGGAAGGGAGAAATCCATTTTCTTCAGCAAAGTGATACTAGATATAGCTACCAAAAGCACTGGGTTCTGTTCATAAGATTTGTTAACCAGCGTGGCCTGGAGAGATGGCTCAGTGGTTAACAGTGCCCGCTGCTACTCCGATCTGAGTTTGGTTCTCAGGACCCACAGAGGGTGGCTCACAACTGCCTGTGACTTCAGCACCAAGCAGATCCAATGCTTCCACAGGCACCTTCGTGTACATGTACATACCCACACACAAACAAACAGGCACCACGTACAGATAACTGGAAGAAATCTTTTTTAAAAAGATGTATTATGTAGTGATGGGAGATGTCATTCTGTATATGTTTCTCATACTGGGTAATAATAAAGCACTGTTGGCCAATAGGAAAGGAAGATAGGAGGGACTGAGAGACAAGGAGGAAATAGGAAGTAGTAAGGAGGAGTCAGGATGGAGAGTCTGGAGAGAACAGTACACAGCAGCCGGCTCAGGGTAAGAAGACCACATGGAAATACATAGATTAACATAAATGGGTTAATACTTAAGACAGAGCTAGCCGATAAGAAAGTAGTAACTGGCCAACAGTATAATATCAAATACAGAGTCTCTGTGCTTTATTTGGGGCTGGCGGCGTGGCGACAGGACAAGACCAGGCGGCGGGCAGAAAAACCATACTCGTTACAATGTAGATCAATGCCAAAGGGGCCTTATTTGTGGGGAAAAAATCAAACATTCTCATATTCATGTACATATATCTGGGATGCAGGTGGATCATAAAACTTATCTGCTTGTGGTTGAACGTTTACATTTTTTGTCTGAACTGAAAAAAATCATTTTGGTTTTCTTATGTCAGACTTTGGTACGCATACCTAGCTAGGCCTTGGCAACAGACAGTGGGGAGGAGAGGGTTTCGCAGGAGCAGAGAGTCATGGAGAAGTTCCAAAGTTGTCAGCATTTGGGTCCCTGGCCAAAGGACATGGCCTAGTCAGGCCAGTTCTGGAGACCCTTCAGTGATTTTCCAGACTGTTATCTCCTGCCATCTAGGGACAGGCACAGCTGCTCTTCCCCCTTGAGTTGTTAACATTGTTGTGTTCCCTGCCTCTTCCTGGATGTTTCTCTTGCTCTACCAACTACTTCACTAAGCAATTTCACTTCCTTCCTATTCCAAACTTTCCTGTCTCCCCTTCTTCAGGATGTTTGCCCCAGTTCCCAGTCTCCAGGCATCTTCCCAGGAGTTGCACCTCAACTTTCCATCATTTACATCTTCTGTTAGTATGACTTTGCATCATCCTAAGACAGTGCAGGGTCCTAACTTCCAGTCAAAGCCCCTATCTGCCTGCTGGTTTGTCCTATTTGCACATCTATACTTCTTTGACTGAAGAAACCAGGCTGGAAAACTGGATTTCTTGTCTGTCCTCTACTGTCAGGGATTTCCTCACACTCTGATAGAGTTCTATTCCCCACCACACCCCGCTTCCTCTGTGCCTGTCTGCACACTCTGGGTATGGATGGGTAGGAAGGCCCCCTTCTTCCAGTTGTCATCTGTAACCTTTCCTCTGGGATCCACAATATGCCTATCTTAAAGGCGGAAACCTGGTATCACTAGCACTCACTAGAACTTCCCAAAGAAGTAGAATGCCTTGTCTCGTTGTGAACATCTCCCAGAGTTTGGATATGACTCTGCACAAGAGAGCTAGTGAGAGGTAATATAGTGGGCAGTGGGAAAGGGAAGTCTACAAATGTCCATTCTAGAACTCTGGTAAGGTACTTATACTTTTGAATTCCTTTGCTCTTTCTTTTCCTTTCCTCTGTTTTTGAGATAGGGTCTCATGAAGCGCAGGCTGGCCTCAGGGACACTATGTAGCTAAGGATGACTTTGAACTACACATCCTCCTACAGTGCCCACATACTGAGGTACCATACCCAGTTTTATTGGTACAGGGAATCGATGCCAGGGTTCCATGCATGCTAGGTAAGCACTCGGGTACTGACTGAGCCATATTTCCCGGCTCACATGAACTTTCAAACTCCTACCTGAAAGCACAGGGAAGTCAGAAAAGGTACAACTTGAAGAATGAAAGGGAACGGGAGAGATTAAATGACTGAAATAATTAACTGAAGTTTTGGAAGGCAGAAACCCAATAGAAAAATACAGACAGTGTTGTTGAATGGGAAGGAACAGGGAGGCCAGGAACTCGTCAGCTCATTGACAAGACCAAAAATGAAGCCAGCCAGTTTCCCACAGAAACTGTGAGTGGCTCAGAACTTGAGAAATTCGTCAATGAAGGTTCTTCAGACAAGAAGCTCCAATGACTGAATCTACCCATGCCGAGGTTCCTGCCTACTTTCTCCCTCCTCCCTAGAGCCCCAACTGCCTCCTGAGCAGAGGAAATCCATGCACTGGAAGCTGAGAGTTGGAAAGTTCTTGTTAAGATAGTTCAAGAGGATGTGGGAGAAAGAAGCTCTTGAAACTATCATGTAGGTCACTCAGGTGAAAGAAAATGCTAGCTGACCACCCAACCACGGGTGATAAAAAACCCCTCCTTGTATGGAATAGCTTCAAAGCACACATGCTTATGGTGAACACCTCTTGCTTATGTATTCCTGGGAGTCCAAAGATTCCTAGATTTATGCAAAGTTTTCAAAACAGCACAAGAGATAAATACAAAGGCAAACAAATGAAAGACACGGTGTGGGAGGCACAAGAGGAAAAACACCTTTTTTATTTTTAAAGCACCATCTAAATTTTTAAAACCATGTCTATCTGTGTTTTGATTAAAAAAAATAAGTTAATATTGAAAGGTCTCCGATTCTTGGGGGTTACAATAGAGTTGCACTCGAAATATTATTCTCTTGGTTAAAATCTACATGTGATGTTGGGAAGTAATTAAATGACGCTGACCTCGGCTTTTCAACTGTGAAATTGCCATGGTGATATACTAACTCACAGAGTTGTTTTGAGAATTAGAAGAAGATGAGGTAACAGAGTATATATTCTGTGCTAAATAAATGATTTGAAAAGGCTTTTTATTACCAGTAATTCTTGCCATTTTGGAAGATGTAAAGCATGGCATATAGCCTTTCTCCAGAAAAAAAAAAAAAAAAAAAAAAAAAACAATCACATATGCATATGTATGTACAGAGACATTGTCTTACACACTATTTCAAAGGAGCTTCAGACTCTCTGCCAAACAAAAGCTCCTGAAGATAAATGTCTGAACTGCTGGGAAAGTCTTTAATGATGAGACCCCATCCTTTTCACCAAGTTTGAATCACCCAGAATGCTCCAGTATCAGGGGAGTGGGTGTATGGAGAAGTGAGCCACTGGCGGGGATAAGGACTGCATCTAATGATGGGACAGACATGATTCTGTGGGACCAGAGGCAAAAACATCACCTGATCCGAGGGGTCCAATGTTGATGCACAGACAGGGCTAATCCATTTGCTCCATGAAAGGAATACCCAGTTAACCTGTGTCGACCTCCGGCTTATGATGACTTTGGTTTTCCATGGCTACAGGATTTAGGGCAAGGGCTTCTGGTGGTTTCCTATAGAGGAAGAACCTTGAGGCCATCGATGCCTCCTGTGAAGGGCGTGCAGATCTCCTGGAAAGTGCAAACAGCTTTCCTTGGAGAGGACTGTCCGTTCTACCCTTCCCATTGCTGGGTGCCCAAGTGTTCACTAAGCATTTAATTAGTGGGGCTGGAGAAAAATGGACCCTGCAGTTACTGACCTGGATTTGGATCCTGGCTCCCTTGCATCTCAAATCATTGCTTTCAGCATTTTACCCGCAATGCCAACCCTACCCAACTCCCACTGCAAAGTTGTTTTCTCTTTATCATGTGTGCTAACCATGGGAGGAAAGACTTTTTTACTTAATAGTGTAGGACAAGGACTCGGGATCTATTGGAAAAATGCTTATATGTAAGCTAGAAAACCTGAGTTTGGAGCCCAGCATCCGTGTGAAAGCTTGGGGACAAATCAGCACGTGCCTACAGTTCCAGTGACAATAAGGTTTCTGAGACAGGCAGATTCTTGAAGTTTCCTGGCCAGCCAGACTAGCCAAATTGATAAGCTTCAGGCTTAGCAATGGACCTTTTCCCAAAAACTGAAGATGGAGAGACTCTAAATCATACTTGCATACGTGCTTACCGGCGTGCACGCACGCACGCATGCACGTACACACACACACACACACACACACACACACACACTAAACTCTCACACAGTGTAGGACTAATATCAAGGAGGAAGGAAGTGCTGGAGAATTTTCATAAAAGTGACCTGCAGATCAAATCAATTTTAAGGGTTGAGCCAGGGCACACAGATCTCATGGGGCATAACTGTTTAAGTCTTCTTTTGAATAATGAAAGTCATTGGGGAGACTGGAAGAGAGTAGACTTCCTCTACAAATCTACATTTGTACAGGTTTGCTCTGGTAGTGGGGCAGAAAAGACTGGGAAGAATAGAAAGAGAAGAAGCAGGAAGTCCCATGTGTGACAGCTATAATTCCTGGGATCCTGCAAGGTTTGGACAGCCAGTCAAGGGGTCACTGTTCTATTGCTGTGAAAAGACATCATGACCAAGGGAAATCGTATAAAACAAAATATTTAACTGGTGGCTCCCTTGGAGTTTCATTATCATCATGTCAGGGAGCAGGCAGGCAAGCACTGGAGCAGAGCCTAAGAGCTTCATTCTAATCCAAAGAGAGAGAGACGAGAGGAGAGAGAGAGAGAAGAGAGAGAAGAGAGAGGAAGAGAAAAAGACAGGGAGACAGAGAGGAGAGAGGAAGAGAGAGACTGCACTTGGAATGGGCTTTTGAAACTTCAAAGTCCCAGTGCCCCAGTGTCAAATGTCTTCCAACAAGGCCACACCTCCTAATCCTTCTACCTCTTACAAATAGTGCCTCTCCCTTGTGACTAAGCAAACATATGAGAATATGGGAGCCATTCTTATTCAAATCACCAGAGTGGAGGTTGGCAGGAGTCAGATTTAGCACAACCAGGGTCTGTTCCTAAACAATGTGAGATTAAAAATCACAGAGACTCTCAGGTGGCTGAGCCCAGTTCCCAAAACTGCATAGCCTTAAAGGTGCTTCTTTACTAGTATCAAGCTCTAAGATTTTAGTTGAATACAGGGACACACACATACACATGCACACAGTGTATTCCAGTCTCTTTGAAGGTAAGTATGACCACATGACCAGGTTCTAGCCAGTGGGAAGTAAGTAAACACAGTTTATGTACACATTTATTGGTCCCAGATACCAACCATTCCTCATAGACAAACACACTACTTTTGCTCACATTCAATTTGGATGCATGCTAATACAGGTTTGTCCCAAGCTTGAAACAGTTATCTTCAACTCTAGGGCAAAAGTCACATATTGAGACTGGAACAATTAGAAATTTTTTGTCTTCCTCGAGCCTGGCAATCCCCTTTGAGCCCAGTCTGTGGACATTCTCAACAGATTTTTTATAAGGAAATGTCTGTTTGCTCAGAAGGTTAGCAGTTTGTTACAGCTGAACCCAGTCCTGGATGTCAATGGATAACACAAACGATCAATATTGGAACAGTAATTAATGTTTGATATGTTCTGGGTAGTGCGGAGAGATCTTGACACATTCCATGTCCTTTAGTCATAGAAACCTCAAGATGGTGGTATTATAATAACCACAGACTGCACAGAAGGTAAAGCGGATGTAGCAAAGGGTCAAGTGATTTGACCATGATCACTTGTCTGGTTCATAATTGGCAGGGTTGGAGTAGCTAGAATTTGACTATGGAGACACACTAATGAGACATAGGGTAGGACATACTGATGAAATTGCAGAGAGAGCAGAATAACTTTGACCTTCTTATATGGTAGCATGCTATTTTTACCTTTTAGGATGATTCTAATGTAAATGAGTCATGCCAGATCCCTCAAACTGGGCCTTCTATGGTCCAACTTCCTTAGAGCACCTATTTGTGAATTTTGCATATGTCAAGCACAGTGGCATTAACTCTAAATTTGCAGTGTAACTCCCAATTTTATAATGAAGTAAAATTATACAGCCTAAGCCTTGGAAGTGATCAGAATAGAGATCAGTTTGTAGACTGAGTTTGGGGGCCGCATTTTAACACCCTACCATCAGTGCTCTGGGGAAGGCTACTCTCCACGACCATCAGACTCCGGGGACCTGAACAAGTACCAGCAGCTTGGCTGATAAATGGTGAGATGAATAGCACAGGAGTCAGCTAGAAGGTAGCTGGGAACATATCACCTTCCTAGAGAACAGACCTTAAGAGCATATGAACAACTTGAAAAGCCACAGCAAAATCAGGGGCTGGCAAAGGTTCACTGTTCATTGAATTCTACGGGAGTTAATCCTCGTCTTTGACCTGAGAGGACTGAGAGCCATTTGGGGGAACTGGGGAAATAGATCAGTTCAGTTAGCATTGCAAGTATGGAAACCTGAGTTCAGCCCCCACGGTTGGTATTTAAAAGTATGGGTTTGTAATTCCAGTGCTGGGGAAGTAGGGACAGTCAGATCACTGGGGCACATTAGCCAGCTAGCATCACTTAAAAGTGGTGAGCTAAAAACAAAACAAAACAAAACTGGACAGCGGTACCTGAGGAACAACGAGCCAAGTAATCCTCTGGCTTCCCATGCATGCATACACGTGGAAGAAGAGGAGAAGGAACAAAGCAGAACATGAGGAGAAGAAAAAGAAGAGAGATCATCTAAGGCATTAGGTGAGTAAGCCACCAGCTCAGGGTGAGTCTGCAAGTGATAGAAGAGCCATTCTGGGTATAGACTACACTATTAGCTGGGCTGGAGGCCAGGACAGAATTAAGGACGGTAAAGGAGAGCTGAATACCAGCATTTCTCCCTCTCTCTACTCCCTGGCCTGCCCAGATGTGAGCAAGCAGCTTCACACTTCTGCAAGTTCTCACTTCTGCCATGCTCACATCCCCTGCATCTCTTACTCCCACATTCCCAACTCAGTAATGAAGACATCTGTCTGCTAGCTGTCCCCTTCTAGAATATTTCTCCCTGGACATCTTCTCTAAAATGTGGCTCCTGACTGTGATAGGCTTTCCATTATGCCATTTCTTTCTTTCTGATACTCTAGCATGTATTTGTTCATTCTTTTACGTAAAATTCTGTGAGGGGAAGTTTGCTGATTTCTGGAGCTTGCCTCAGTGACTGAACAAATAACAAGTTAATGTCACATGGTGCTAGTGAGAGGACTCAGCAAATAAAGGTGCTTGCTGGGGAAATCTAGAGTCCTGTATATAAGTTTATGCAGAAAGAAAGAAGAAGGTAAACTCCACAAAGCTGTCCTCTGACCTCTACACGTATGCTGTGGCATACATGGCCCATACACATACTTCCCCACATACTAATGAATAAAATTTTAATAGTTACTATATGAATGAATAAACTTTCCTAGAGGCAGCAAATATGTTTAGTCTGTGATGTGAAAATGAGTTGGCCAAGGATTTCTATGTCCTAGCAAAGTCCTAAAGGCATGACTGTGGCATCAAACCCACACAAAATGACTGACCTGGAGTGGAGGCACATGACTTCACATGGGAATGGGTTCTGTAGCACAGCAGAAGCCCGTCCAGCCTTTAAGGTCCTCGCTGGTACAGGGACATGACCTTTTCTATACTAGACAGAAGCAGGATCCATGGGAAGAGGGAAGGGCTTATCATGTCTACTACTTTATTTCCAGCATCTACCAGCACAATGATGGGCACCTGCAGTTACTAGTTGAAGCAATCAGTGACTGTATTAAGACTTCTTCAAACCGGGAAACTGAATTTCTAAAGGAATTAACTCTCCAACTGGTATATGCTACATGCACAGCCTAAACTCCACCTGATTGGTTCCAATTACTTGGCTCAAATACCATAGTGAAAATGAGAGAAACTGCGTGTTTCGGGCATCCACATTTTAGAATATGGACTGATATTTTAAGTGAAGGCCTTGCTTATAAAAGGTATAGATATCAATTTACAGTTTGACTTTTCAAATGCGTGTATCCTCGCATTACAATCACACTTGCCAAAACATGAGCAGGTTTTAGAAAATTTCTCTCAGGCTTCTTGCCAAGCCAATCCCAACTGCCATAAAAGATGAGCTTGCTTAATCTCGAAGTTTTAGTCATACTTTAGGGGTGATTAAAATATAGACTTATTTTTAAATGCTGCAACCCTTCCTCCAAGCTCCATTAGATGTCTGTCCCCCTGAGCTTCATACAGATTATATGTACCACAAGCATGCACAGTTACATGTTTGTCACTGGGGCATTCATGGATGGCGAAGAAAAAAAAAACCCTGGCTTCTTGTGTTTCTTGACTTCTGTGGTGTAAACAATCTACTAAGGCTGATGCTAAGCGGAACACAAGAGCACAGAGCGCAACAGAGATGTACACACTGGTTACTTGAGATCCAGTTCCAGTACACCATGTGGAAATTCACCAGAGATCCGATCAATAGACAGTGGTGTCTGCTTTACATTGCTGTGGCATAATACCTAACAGGAGTGAGTTAGAGGAAGAAAGGTTCATTTTGGTTCACATTTCAGAGAGATCTGGGTTCTTTTTGACAGGGGCTCATTAAGGAACAATGGGCAGAAGCTTAAGGGCTGCAGTTAGTTCATATGGCACAGATCAGAGAGCCAAGAACTCTGAGCATGAGGCATAGCCTTCAAAGGTACACCTCTAATTACCTGCTTCTGATAGCTAGGCCTCATCTCTGAAAGCCTCCTGTAGCAGTTTGAATGAGAATGACTCCCATAGGCTCATCTCATATATTCAAATGTTTGGTTCTCAGTGGCTGGACTGTTGAGGAGGGTTAGGAGGTGTGGCCTTGCTAGAGGAGGTATGTCACTGGGAGTGAGTGGGCTTTGAGGTTTTGAAAAGTTGTGCCAGACACAGTCTCTCACTCTCTCTTTCTGCCTTCTATTGGGGATCGTACATAAGTTCTCAGCTACTGCTCCAACACCATGCCTGCCTTTCTGCCTCCACATCCCCTGCCATGATGATTATGGAGTAACCCTCTAAAACTGTTAAGCAAACCCCAATTAAATGCTTTCTCCCTGGGGTAGCCCTGGTCACAATGTCTCCTCACAGTGATAGAACAGTAACTAAGACAGCTGCATAGCCTTCAAAATAATGCCACCCACTGGGATGCTCAAAACGTGGGGCAGTAAAGGGCCTTTTTGATTCAAACCGGAAGGGAACTTGGAAGTTCAGAGGAGTTTTATCCCCCACCCCAATATGCTTTGTTTAATTATTTTGGAATTTCATACAATGTAGCCCAATCACATACAAATTCCTCCCAGATCCTCCTCCCCACCTTTGTAGCTCCCCAAAACATAACCCCAAGTTCAGTTAGTGTTGCCCATCATCATACTATAGCCAAACTGCCAGTGACCAGACCCTCAGAGGAATGGGAGGAAAGAGAAAAGAACAGCCACCAGCCCAACCGCTGGTGTCTGTTGCCTCTTCCCCCCTATCCTGCCCACCCCACCAGTTTGAGACTTGAAATCTGTGGCTGAAGGACTATTACCGCATGATTTCAAAATTAATCAACTATCGTGCCTGCCCAAGGCCACCCCAAGTCATTCATCCAGCCTTTCCTTTTTGGAATCCACTTGGAAAGTTTTTTTCAATGACCTCCCTACCTCAATGGGGTTAGGTGGGGGGGGGGGGGATACAGAGTTGGTCTTTACTTTTTTTAAGAGACTTTTTCATCCAGAGAGCACCCACCCCAAGTAATTGAGTTTGTGTCCTAGTTGGTTGTTTTATTTTTTTTTTTTCCACACACACACAAAAATTTTTTACCCCTACCCACCCTGAGCCTGAGGTGCTGACTCTCTCCAATTCAAAAAAAAAAAAAAAAAAAAAAAAAAAAAAAAAAAAAATGGATAGTAAGTATCCAATATTTTTTAAAAACCAACCTTGCAACAAGAATTCAACGTTTCCTGTTATGAAACCAAAAATAATGAGAAGAAGAAATGAGACCATAGAATAAATGTAGTATACTGGAGAAGGCCCAATTGGATCTCCTAAATCTCCATTAAAAATATTCTGAAGTCTAAACAAAAGTATTCACAGGATTTTTACTCAGCAAGTGTACTCCTTCCATCTGGGTATCAAAACCCTTCAAACTTGGCCATTATCCTGCCTAACCATTATCATAAACTGGCAATTCTCACTGCTTACATGGGAGCCCAGGATCTTCCTATGGTCAGACCTCCTCTCTCCTTCATCTAAAAAGAGATTGTTCTTATTGTCTGGCATAACTTCCCTTTCACCACCTTCCCCCTGAGATACTCAGGCCTTTTGTTGATTGAGTTGCCCCTAGGTGCCCATGCTGTGCTCAGAGATTAAAACATGGAATTATTTAATCCTTAGGACAAGATCTCCATTTGGAGGATGATATCACCACAGCTCATAAAACTTAAATAATCAAGCAGTGGCTATAGATCTGGTATTCAACACTTTTTATAACTGAAGTTTATATGTGTTCGCTTCTGTAGGAAGGTCCAGTTAGAATGTCAAGAACTCACTGGGCTGTTTGCCCTGTATTGGTCCATTTTTTATAGTCTGAGATGTTATGTAACCATTGCCTACCCAATGCAATTCCACCTTGTATTTCCTAAGTGGTTTCTAGTCCAGGGAACTGGTCTTTGGATTTCTTAAGCAATTCAAGTAACTTCAGAATATTTGAAATACTAATATCCACCTTGGGAACCTATTATGCATAGTTAATGAAATGACACATGTGAAGTATCAAGCTCAGTACCAGTACTAAACACATAGTGTGTCCTAAAGAAATCCAGTGAAGGGCTTGGAGTTCAGCTCAATGGCGGTGCACTTGCCTCGTGTGTGCAAGATAGTGGGTTTTAATCCTAGCACCAGTAAAGGAAATGATAATTGTTTTTATTCAAGTCAAAGCCTGTGTCTGACTGATAAAGTAATTGTCCCCCCAGACACTTTCCTTATCCGTGCCTCAGCACAGTCTCTCTCTGTGTGGACTCGGGGTCTGACTACATGCTTTGCTTTGGTTTATAGCATATACAGGATTAAGGTAGAGACTTGAAAGTCATTAGCAAGCTAGTACTGTTTTCTTAGAATTCTACTTTTATGTGGACTAAGTTAAGGGAGACATGTGACCCAAAAGAACACCCAATACCAAGAGCTAGCCATGTGCCAAAGGTTAATTCCCTCATCCAGCCCCAAATATGGCAATCATCTAAGTGATATTTAGCAAGAATGATCCAGGACAGCCAAAGATGGTAAGGCAGAGGATTATGGGCAAGCCACCACACTTAGAGGTGGTGCATTAGACAAGCATATGCAGTTCTCCTTTCAACTTCCACTGCTAATCAAATCAGCTCATCTTTGCATATGTGCATGCTTTGGGTAAAATGGGAAATGTGTAGGAATGATGGGCAGACCTTAGAAGGTAGGAAGAAGTCTTCTCGCTCACAGAGCAGCTCAGCATGTCTAGATACAGAGAAAGAAGAAAGCTCAGTCTTGGAAGCTGGACTCAATTTGCCTTTAAGGAAAAGCACAGTCTTGCCACATGAACACCTAAAATCCTTAAGCATTTTTTTCCGATAATATGCACTCTCCCAGGTTGACATTTTCCTGACTTGGAGATACAAGATCTAAACTTTGTAGCGAGGGGTGCATTCCATCTCCAATGCTGGGAGAGGCTGACCCTCTCTCTTATTAGAAGAAAATAGAAATGGAGATAAGCCAGGGACATATGCAGACTCCCAAACTTATCACCACTCTGCTAGGCTCCAAGTCAAGTCTCTCAACGTGTGGCACTGAGCGCATTGACACTGCATAGTTCCACATCTGGAAAAGCCACTTTTAAACTCCGTTTCACAGGCAAACTTGCAGCTTCCTTTTGGCTATTGTGAAAAGTGCAGTGAAGGTTTTGGACAGACGTTTAGGAGGTCTTGTTGGGATGGTGGCACACTTCTTCTTGTATACTCAAAGGACACCGGAAGCGCACCAGGGGAAGCACCTCGCTACAGAATGTCCAGGGCACCCGGAGATTATAAGCCTGCCTTTCTGCCTGGCAGAGCGCACAGCTCCAGTGTGGGCACAAGGACATTAATCTGTTTTCCATTAACACTAATAAATGATTCAGCCTTCCACTTGGAGTGAAAAATAAATAGCGAAAGCATACTTCATGTATCTTGGAAGAGTTTTCTCTAAAAGCACTTCTCAGTGCCTGCACCTCTGGAGGAATTTTTCCTTTCCCATTCAGCCCTCTTTCCTGCACCTAAGGGAAGGTGGATTTTGCTCTGGGTTGGTTAGAAATTCTCACAAGCAAATAATATGGCCTTCCCCATATGTGTCCTGCCAAGAAGGGACTGCAAATACTCCATGCCAACAGGAGACTAGGAATTTCACACAAACAGGGGGCAAAGCGTTTCTGAGCATTTTGTAGTCCAGCACTAAGAGCTTTGGTTTAAGCAGAACTGAGACCTGCTTTGGCAGGAATTAGTGTCGCTATGTATAAGGAAACTGAGACTGAGAAAGCAAAATAATTTTTCCAAGGTAATAAATGGCTCACAATTGAAGTTAAGCAATTTGTCATGATTAGTTGAGGTTAAGGTGAGCTGCTAGTTAGTGTAGAACACGGGTTCAAATCAACCTAGCCCTGTGAGAAATTTTAAACAAAAAAGATGGAATGATCGAATTTCTAGCTTTCCATGTGCCAGGAACAATGCTGTGAAATCACATGCATTTCCTTAATTAAATGATTAAGAGTTTATATGTTCACTATACAAGCAAGAAATCTGCTCTGTCGGGTATGATTCCAGCTCTTTATAAACAGGTCATACACACTCTCTCTCTCTCTCTCTCTCTCTCTCTCTCTCTCTCTCTCTCTCTCTCTCTCAGGAAGAAAGTTGTACAACCACTTCCCAGATGAATAGCTAAGGATCTGGGAAGCTGGGGAACTCAAACTCAAAATCAAACAATGGCAGAGCCAACCTTGAGGCAAGTTGTCCAGACTAGAAATGAACCTTACCCCTAGGTCAGAAAAGGTCACACAGAAATAACTTTAAATGACAATGTAGAACATGAATTCATTCATATGTGCTATGATCACAACTATGTAACCCTTTACAAATGAACCTGAACACACATGATGCAGTCGGTGATGGCAGCACATGCTTGCATTTTCAGCATTTGGTCAAGTTAGGCAGGAGGGTCGAGAGTTTAAGGTGAATTCAAAGCCAGCTTGGGCTATGTGAGAACTTACTCCCCCAAATAAATAAGCAAACAAAAACTAACCAAATAGATATAAATATGAATGATGCTAATACTTTCAGTCTCATCTTAACCAGGCACTGGTCCTATATTTGGAAAGCCATGGGAAGCAACAGAGAAGTTCAGCACTGGGGGAGGAGGAGAGATGGGGGAAGCTACCCTGTGCCTTCAGTAATCCACTTACAACACTGAGGATCTCTTGGACTATGTGGTCCTAGAACAGGACAGTGGTTAAAGCATAGATGGACCCTCAGGTCCAACGTACTTAGGTCCAAGTCCTGCCTCTGTCCTGTGTCAACAAGTTGTGTGACTTAACTTCTTTATGCTATGTCAGTCTCGGCAAAGAACTCAACTCACCAAGGCTATAGAGTGCATAACAGTGCCAGTGTGAAGAATGCTGTAGGTGCAGAAAGCAACAGATGAATGTTCCACCTTGTGTGAACAAGGATCCCCTTCTTCAATGGAAGCATCTGGAGTGCTTCCCTGTTATTAGATACTGACCATAGGGAGGAGGCTCTGCAAGTAGAAGATGGGCACCAGTAACACAGCGTGGTTAGCATCTGAGAGTATTTGCTTGGTCCAGGCAGCATTTCTCTGTTTGTGCACGCACACTCAAACCCAGGATCTGGGAGATAGTCCGCATCTCATGCAAACTCAGAACCTGTGAAATTGTGTTTTGATTGGGTACGCCACATATGCCCGGCCTTATCTACCCAAGTCTCTAAGGGAAATTATAGAATACCATTTTTTTTAGCCCCTGCAGAAAAGATTCAGTTATTACAGTTTTTAAAATTCAGGGCAGGCATGACCATAGCTAGCCCTGACATTTCTGAACAGACCTGCATTTTCAGGGAAAGCATACTAACACAGCTGGTGTAAGGTCTGTTTTAGCACATAGGAAATGCAAGTGGATTCACAATATCCCAGAACAATCAGTATTGTCTCTTGATATCAGAAGTGGAAAAGGCACATATTTAAATTAGATGATGACATGGCTTATTCAAATCCTCCCACCTGGTGGAATAACTCGTTGAATGGCGATATCTATCATGTGGATACTGTCTTAACACGTGTTTGTGAATCCTAGAGAAGTTGTTACATGTGAATAAGATTCTAATTCTCACACAGCTCCTTTTGAATGAGAACATTAGTTTTCATCTTAAACACAACTAACCCAGGGAGGGGAAAAAAAAATCTCAGATGTGTTATGTAATATGTATTCTCACCTAGAGTGAATAGAGACTCTCACTCTTTATTCTTCCCTAAGACAAGACAGGGGTGTGATAAATGCTTGTAGACTCTAAAGTCCTCCACAAATATCATTGTGCCAAAAAATAAGCTTTGTATTTACCCTCAACTCAAGCAACAACAAAAACTTCAAAACGGAAGGAAGCCAGTGGGTCACAGGGCCCAACTTCCCATTTTCAAGAGGGCCTCTACAAATGAAAACCAGATGACATTTTAAATAGACCACTTTCCAATTAAATGTCAACTGCAGAGGGTGCAACCTACAACATCATAAAGTTTTTCTCCAGCTTCTCCAAGAGGCCATCAGAACCAAGGTGGAATTTTAATACTCATTTTGTAAGTCTATAAAGGTTTATTGCTGGGCATCTTTTGGAGGACTTGTCTATTTCCATGGCTTTGGTGAGTGTAGTTTAACCTATAATCTTTCCAAATGCTTTTAAGTCATCTTTGTAATTCTACTCCATGTGCAAATTTTGACCTGTAGTCAACAGATATAAAGTATAATTGAGCAACTGAAGCCCCGAATCTCAACTGCAGGGTGGGAACTTAGGCCTTTGCCTGACAAATACCTCCAAAGTACAAAATATGATCTCCTAACCTTGTGGGTCTTATTGGATGATGGGAAAAAGTCAAGAAAACCATACAACTAATGCAACTAAGAATGTCAAAGAAGAAAGACAAGAAAGAACAAGGACAATCTGGCTCAGCAGTAAAAATGGATTGAATAGGCAGATCTTATTTGGCACAGTTCCTAGCAATTAAAAAAAAAATCCATGGTCTAGACAGTTGTTTCAAATGTATGCAGGCTAGCTGGTTTACACTCACATTGTTCAAAATGTGCTGAAAATGATTGAAAGTACACATTTTGAAGATATTTTAAATAGACACGATTGATTAATGGATGGAAGTCTAGAATTTTCAAATGTCCTTTTCACAGTTGCTATGATGGTGGCTCTCACTAAGACCTCCAGCTTAAGACCAAGGCATCAACTCCTGAGCCCTGGAGATTGCCATGTTGTGTTCCTGATTTTAAATCCAGACTACCAAACCCTCTAAAGGTTCAAAGTGGCAAAGAAGTGAGAGACTCTGGAACAGGAATTTCCAACTTGAGTCCAAGCTCTGAATCATGATGGCTGCTCTGTTGTCTTCAGCCCTAATAGGGGTAGGATACAAATCACATGAGGAGATGGGTATTATCACAGAGCCTAATCCAAAGTAAGTCTACTGGGAAGGAAAATTGTTGTTAGACTGAGACTACGAAGAAAATATTGCAAAGGAGAAAGTAAGACTCACCATGATGTCACAACACAATCATAATCTACCATCTGTCTATCTCCTCTCTATTATCTATCATCTACCTACCTAATCTCTCCCTCTTTCTCTCTCTCTCTTATTTAATCTATCTATCATCTATTTATTCATCTATCCATCTTCTATCTAATCTATCTATTATGCCTATCTACATCATCTCTATCATTTCTAGCTATCATTTATCTATTTATCATCTTTTATCTATTTGTCTATGAATTTTTCACCTATACATCTACCACCAATCATTTATTATCTACATATTTATCATTTATATACATATTAATCATCTACCTAATATCTATCATCTATCATTTATCACCGTCTGCCTATGTATCTGCCAATTATTCATTTATCTATCATTATCTATCAGTCATTAGCTATCTACCTATCATGTATCTACCTCTATCCTGCAGTAGTTTTCTTTCCCCTTTGTCATTATTAACCTTACAGCAATTAATTAATACACACAAGTGCTGTGACAAAATACCTAGCAAAAGCAACTTGTGGGAGGAAGGGCTTATTTACCTTAAATTGGAGGAAACTGGTCATTATCACAGGGAAGGAGTAGAGGCAGAAGAATGGGGCTTCATCAGTCAAGAAACAGAGTGGACAGGCTAAGAAACTACAATGCCTTTCTCTGCTTGGGGACCAAGCATTCAAAACTTCAGCCTTTAGGAGACATCTCACATTTAAACGACAACAACTTAGAACAACATAAATGCTCTCCTCACAAATACTTTGTCTATATTCATTTTATGATATCAGTAACCACTTCCTGGGGTTTTTGTTGTTAATGATGATGTTTATGTTTTGTTGTTGCTTGGTTACTGAGACAGAGTTTCAATGTGTAGCCCTGGCTATTCCAGAACTTACTTTGTGAACCAGGCTGGCCTCCATCTCAGAGATCCACCGGCCTCTGTCTCATGGGTGCAGGGACTAGAGGTGTGTGCCATCACTGCCAGGATTCATTTCCTGGGTTTTTAAGCACGGGGTTAGTCCCCAATTTCAGTGCCAGTAACAATGGTATGATAAATGTATTGGGGAGTTCAGCATTGTCCACAAACTGCATTATTTCTTGAGAAGGCATTTTCCCTACATGTACTTCTTAAGGGCAGGAACTGGGTCTATCTGCTTAAAAATATAGCATACTATCCTTCCACACACTACTTCTTCCAGTTGTCCTCTAACAGCATAAGAATTAGGTCACATTATTGTGTACACTATTTTTTTTTTCTGCAAAAGTAAGGCTTTCTTTCCCTGTTGGGAGGGATCAGTGCCACATCAAGTGACAGGTACCGAACAGAAAAGAGACTAGTTTGCCTCCCCAGTTTCCCTAGATGCTTCATTTCAAATTCTTTTGTAATGATGTCCTGTCATTAAAAATGATGGTCTGTCATTAAAAACCATCTCTTCATCAACACTTTCTTTACATTCTACAGCTCCAAAAGGAAACCCTGAAACACAAGCCTTCCGTCGCTCCTCTGAGCCTCCTCCATATAGTAAAAATACTTAGCCTTTCCCAGTTATTTTTCTGCTAAGCCTCTGCTACCCCCAAGACAAACTCTCTACCCACCCAGTGACATCTTCAGACCAGCCCCTCATTCTGCTGTTTTTATAATGTAACTGGGTATGCCGCTGAGGTGCAGATCTGTTTAATTTTTAAGAAATAATGTTGATTGAGTCTGGATTCAAGAAAATACTTCCCCTACCTCTTTTCAACTCGTTCCCTGCCACTCTCCACCCTCTTTTAAGCTGTTATTCGAAGTGCTCCTTTCCCACTCCCATGACTGGATTTCCTTACAGCATTAGCCCACCTTTTAGAACGCCACTTTGTCCTAATCTACACTACTTAATGGTTCTTCCTGCCTGCATTCATTTGATTCCAGACTCGGTTCAGTATGAAATGCTCAAAGCAAATGGAATGTGGTCTGTGGTTAAAAGACACAAGAGGGAAGGCTACATCATGGTGTGTTTCTGCTAATGGTAGGCCAAGAGTAAACACTCCTGAGCAGATGCTACAGAATCTATGGCCCACTGGGGGGGGGGGGGAATTCAGTCTGGCTCTTAGGAGTCAACAGCTGTGCTGCAAAGAATGAGTGTTTCAACCTAGACCTGGGTGGGTTAGAGATCTGGATGGGAGGAACAAGGTCTCAACTTTAGGATGGTGCAGCTGGGGAGTGAGGACTGAATAAGGCTGGTGGTCTTTGTTCTAAGTGTCCTGAGCATCCTGGGTCTTGCAGAACCGAAGTAAGATGCCAGGGTCTGAACCAATCCCAGGCTCCCCAAGTGCACATTGAACTGTTCCTGAGCCATCACGATAGCTGTCTTGACTGTGATCAAGTGCGATCTTTAACTTGGTCATGAAAAAATCTGATGGCCAGTCCATTTGCTTTAAGCATCAATTGCTGTTTTCAGCCTCTCAGTACCAACTTTCTTAACAAAGAAGCAGAGATAGTGATAGCGGTACAGAAGATTTCAGTGTGATGGTTTCAGACATCTGTTATTATATATATCACACAAAATGTTAGGCTACCTCTAACAATGAAAAATGGCATACTAATTTAAAGATGTTAATTAGGTTTTTTTCCTTAGGATGGGTAATTAAGTCATTCCAAGGAATAGGATATGTGTTCCACTAGGTCCAACTACAGAGGCAGGTTTTATAGGCGGACGAATATTAAATAAAGTAGAAATAAAATAACAAAGGGCAAATTTGGCCTCTCAAGGTGCTTTCCTTATAAAATGGAGATATCAGCTGACATTGGATCATTGCTAGTCACTTTTGATAAGTATTAAATGGTGTAAGGATGGAAGGCAGAGGGAATATCATTATTTGCCTGTTGAAAAGAGCTCACTTGGGAAATTCAAGCATTTATCTCTCATTTTTCTCTGTATCTCAGAAGGCCAAGTACTCAGCTATTTCAGCTTTGTGGCACGGAGCTTTAGTGTGATTGACTCCATTCTGATGGTCTGCCATGATGGGTTCCAGTATAGGAGTATAGACCAAACTATCAATATTAGAAACAGCTCTTACTTCGAAGAGAATAAGAGATAGTTTATGCTGAGCTAAATATGAGTAACCATGGCATAGCATCAGGATCTGCGTCCAAATGACAGTTTTCATATGGAAGCTGTCCCATGAAAAAAAAATCCACATAAACTTTTATACTCAGAGGACAAAAGAAAGTCATAAATTGAGGCCTTTGGTGTTGGTGAGGCTACCAGGAAAGTGGATTACGGAGATGTGGGGAAATCTCCAATGGTTTTGGTTTTTAGTTGATAGTAGTCTTAGCTTTAGAGTCTGTAGACGTTAATAGTGTGCTAGGTTAATGCATTCAGAAAGGTTTACCTGGTAGCTGAAAGCTACAGACACAGAGCTGAGAGATAAAAGGTTATGAAGGGAAGTGAAGATAGCACATGTAATTTTTTTTAATGAACCTGACAGCTTCATACACATATACAGTATATTTTGGTTACATTCATCCCTCAGCCCCCTCATATCCTCCCCCCTCCTTTATCAACCAAGCCTTCTGCCCATCAAGGTCCCATCCTACTTTCATGCCATTTGGTTTTTGTTTGTGCTCTGTGACCCACTCGGTTTAACCAGGGACCCTTATAATGGCGTGGGTGTGACATTATCGCACTGGAGTAATAGCAGCACGTCGGGGGCTACATCACTGATAGCAATGGCTTCCCATCTTCTAGAGGTGCTGAACTGCCATTAAGCTCCCCTGAATAGATCAGGGGCACCATCAGCCCCACCTTCCTCTGTGACTGTTGCTCGTTCACTCAGGTTTTTGTTTGTTTTTTATTTTCTCTCTCTCTTTGTACACCACACTATCGAAGACTTTGACCCATTCTTGCCATTATTTCTGTTTCCAAACACACTCAGTATGCTACCCAGTCAATAACTAAGACAGGAGAGCTCATCTGTGAGCTCAGTGGCCACGGGGCTTCTAAAGAGAAGACAAAGTGCATTCCTCTCCTTCCCAGTGCCACAGATTGCAAATGCTGGGACTCTACAGAACTAGTTGTGTTTTGATTCATTGGCAATGGGTCTGAACCTTCCTGTATCTTATGGCCTAAATGCATGGAAATCAAACCTTTGAAGAATGTTTTGTTCCTTTCCCTTGATGGTAGGAAAGTATTTCTAGAGCTATAAAAACACTGAATATGCAAATTGGAGGTGCATTTGTATGTTAAAAATATACAAAAGAAGCCCTGTAATCCTTCCTGGTGCAAAGATTGCAGGGTGCAAGCGCCCCACATGTCCTCATTAATTTCATCCTGTCATTTACATGGAAATAAAGTCCTCCTTTGCATGAAGATCCCAGAGCCAAATCAATTACAAGGATAGGGCAGATGACTCAGCAAAGTTCCCTTTTGTCATCCAACTGATCCTTTACTTCAACACCTCTGTGAATTCTTCATACCAAGGTCACCTCAGGTGGATGTCATCATGTGGATGGATGGCCATCAGTGTGCATCTCTCAGAGGTGTAAAACAACACTTCCCCTTTGATGAGTGCGTGCACAGAGTGAGAGGGAAGCCACACTCTATTTGAATACATCTCCTCTATAGGACATGTTAGTTAGAGCTTTGCTTTTCAGTGTGTCCCTTGCTCAAAATGTGAACAGCTAAGGTCCTAGTTAGTTGGTCTCCAATCCCCCAAATATAAGAAAAATGTCTGTGCCTGATGTTTTATCGTATGGAAAACAGTGTATAGAGCAGGGGGCATCTTAAAAACAAGCGACTCGACAGTTAAAGAGGTAAGTGTAAAAGCAGACAAATTGAAAGGAGATTTAGTGACTCATAATTATAAAAACAAGCAAAGATGGTTATTTACCCTCCTTGGTATAGCCGGAGTATAGAGGAGGATATCAATGACAACCAGACAATGTTCCTTCCAATGACATCACTTAACAGAGACCAGGGTGTGGCTGCTGGCCTTCACATTTGTTCTAATGGACCAGCTGCCCAGGGCTGCTGAGAGCTTCCTGGAATCTACACATTGTGCTAAAACCCTTTGAAATATCCACACTTCCAGCTTGTATCTCCCTTACGCACACTGCCCAAATGATGGAAAGAATCCTTATCATCAAAGACATTGATTACAATACTTGTTAAGTGACATCAATTACTAAAGTCACTGAACTTCTGGAGAGAAACTGTCATCTTGCTGACTGAAAGAATACTCAACAAGTGTTGGTGATCATGCAAAATGTTCTGAAGAATCCCTTTAAGGTAATGTTCTGGATAAGATGAAGCATAAATGTATATTACAAATACTGTACCTTTTAAAGCAAACACAAAACAAACAAACAAACAAACAAACAAAAAACTAAAGAAGGAAAATCAAAAGGCTCTAAGCCAAATAGTTGTTGATGTCTCTGGTTAGTCAAATGCTGAGAGTTGTTTGTTTTTTTTAATAACATTTTCTTTTCATTATTTTACATACAGACCACAGTTTCTCCTTCCTCCTCTCCTCCTGGTTCCCCACCCCCTTTTCCAGCTTCCTATCTACCCCCACCCCACTCCTCCTGCTTCTCCATTCAAAAGGGGGCTGGCCTCCCATGGGTGGGGACAAAGCATGGCACATCAAGTTGAGTCCCGATCCTTCCCCTGCTTCAAAGCTAAGAAAAGCAGTCCAGCATGGGGAACAGCTAAGTGCCAGGGTCTGGTCCTCATCTCCCTGCTAGCACCCTTACAAAGAGACAACTGCCACATACATGCAGAGGGCCTAGGAGGTTCCAATGGAAGCTCCAGAGACCATGAGCTCCCAGTAGCTCAGGTCAAGAGAGATGCTTACTTTTTAAATCTGCCTATTTGCTCCTGACTTTTAGACTCTGTAACAAGCATGTGAAAATCTGGAAGAACTACACAGAGGGTTTTGTATAGAAGACATCACTTATGTCTGTTAAAATAAGGCTACATAAAGGCTGGATAGATGGCTCAGCTGTTAAAGGCTAGGCTTACAACCAAAATAAAGCTACATAATACAGAGATACCAAACTCAGTGTACAGCAGCCTGTGTGTATATACTATGATCTAATTAATGGCATTCTATGCAAGCTTATTTAAAATTTTAACGTCTTAAAGCAATTCCAATCTTCTTGGGTATTCATATATTTGGCACGTGTATCTGAGAAAACAGTGGGTGTAATCCATGTGTTTCCAGAGAAATTATGTCTGGATGGACATTGCAAGAAGGCAGAGCCCAGGCTTACATCTGGAAGAACTTTCCAGCTTTTGGGGCATCCATCAGTGTACAGGTAACCTGCTTAGAGAGAAGTCAAGCAGAGGCTACAAGACTTTGGGGGAGAACAAAAGAGAAGCAATTTTCCCCCCATCCTCTCTCACCTTCATCTAAGTAGATCTCACCAATGTTCACACAAGTTGAAGACAGATGCTTGAATCTTCTGTCTGCTTCACCAAACACTTTCAGCTACATCTCAAATCCATTCTCCCATCCTCCACCTCCACCTAGTCCAAGGTCACAGGAGCGCCTAAGCTACCATTCTCTTTTCTGGAATCTGTCCTCTGAACTGTTCACTGAAAGATATATCCATCATATAAATCAGATTGTGCCATTCCCTGCTTGCACGCTTTTCAAAAGCTTTTCCATGGAGCTGGAGAAGTTACTTGGCCATTTCTCAGATCCTAGAGGACCTGAGGATCTGAATTCAGTTCCCAGCATCCACATGGGATGGGTTCTAACCCCTGTGACTCAATACCAGAGTATTTGATACCTTCCTCTGGTCTCTAGGACTATGTACATACACATGGCGCGCGCGCGCACACACACACACACACACACACACACACACACACTTTTCTCAGGACAACATAATTAGCTCCCTTTACTTCTCTCTCTCTCCCTTACACTCTTGTTTTACCATTGGCTTCTGCTTATTAGTTTTCCATCATTATTAGTCTTTGTCTAAATATCAGCTCCCCAAGTAGGAACACTACAGCAAACGATGGAGTTTCAAGGGACACATAATGACAATGACTATTTTTGTCCAAAAACAGCTCATTGTTTGAAGGGTGAATATTGGAAAGATCTTGCCCATGCTTCCTTCCTATCCCTTATCATCCATGGAAGAGAATTTGTCTCTTCTAAGAAAAACTGCCACCAGCTCCTGGCCTGACTAATGACTCCTTTTCCTGCACCAGTTAGTCATAGAGTGAGCATCTGCATGCTGGTGAATGATTTTAGTAAAGACCACCCGTGGAAACCATGCAGGCCTTAGGCCATGTTCTCCAAGAATGTGAAGCCCTTTCTACCTACAATTCCCAAAATCTCTATGAGCTCTGAATCCATCTATCCATATCAAATCGATCGGTAGGAAGCAGGCTGCATGGGTCCAGTAGTAAGTAATCTTGGTGCTAGAGGAGAGTATAGAGATACTATTGGTTAAGTGTGGGCCTCTGGATCTCCTGCATAGGCTAATGTTTCTGTGGATCTTATTGCAGATACTCAATTGGCTATGTTCCCTTCACATGGGTATACTGAGCCAGAGGCACCCCAGACTAATGGAATGATGAGAGGCGTTGAAATATGTGCCTCACCAGCTCCTATTTCTTACCTCACCTACTTGGTGAGTACTTGGATAAGCAACTTAATTTAAGTGAGGCTCATTTTCTTTGGCATGAAAAAAAAAAAGAGGGAAAGAAAAAATAAAAGGAAAATTGAAGTCTCTGTCTAGCATACAGAAATACTTATGAGAAGGCTTGGCACGTAGGAGAAAAGACACGTGGTTTAGCAGAAGTTACTTCATCCCTTTCCTTATCATAAAGACCTTGAGAATGTCAGTGTAGAAATTTTAACATCCTAAGAACCAAAAAGCAAACCAAAGAATCATTCTGAGCCTCTAACTCCTTCATGTTGCCATCTGGGGGAGCAACCTATTAAATGGTGAACTTCTTTAAATGATGTCTTCTTACAGCTAGCATGGCTCAGGATCCAGTGCTCACAACAAATTCTGGATAAGGGAGAAGGTAGCTGGTGGAACCATTCAGAGAAATAGGAGTTAGAGGAAGAGAACAAGATGGTGGGTGTGGTGGTTTGAATGGTAAGTGTCCCCACATTGTCTCATACATTTAAACACCTAATTTCCAGTTGGGAACCCTGTTTTGAGGAGGCTTAGGAGGTGTGGCTTTGTACCATTTGAATTTGCTCACTCTGCTCCCTGTTAGGGGTTCAAGATATGAGGCCTCAGCTCTTCAGCATCCGCTCCAGCCTTCATGTCTACCATCTGTTGTCATGTTATCAATATCATTATTGACCCTAAACCCTTGGACCCCTAACCCCCAAATTGCCCTTCCTTCTGTAAGTAGCCTTGATCACAGTGTTTTATCACAGTAATAGAAAATGTAATGGGTCTAGTTGAGGACTTGGAAGTCTGTGGTATCTACTCCACATTGAAGTATGTGTATCCACAAGAAGCCATCTGTATATCCAAGCCTGAAGCACTGAAGTGGCTTCAGACCTGAATACAGACACCGGGAGGAATGGCATTCAGCTAGGTAAGCGGTGAGAGGGTACATGCGACCTTGTGTTTGGGTGTGATGGGGAAGAATACGTGGGAAGAATACGTCAACTGAAGGTAAAACTCCTCCAGAATGGGACCTCTAGAAAATCCCACACATATCAGGGTTCAGTGAATCAGACTAATGAAGAGGTAGCAACAACACTGGGGATTGTCGGAACTGATTGTTAACCTTTGCCGATTTCTGTGGTATAAGTGCCCCACCACCTTGAATTTCAAGCTGTCCACACAATGTGAGCAGGAAAGTCATCAGAAGTCCGTGGATCTCACAAGCAGGTGTGAACCAGATCCATCACAGGAAAGAGAAAGTGGAAAGAACAGAAAGACAAGAACAGCAAAGCTGGTCAAATAAAAATATCTAGGACAACAGCCATAAAAACCAAGAGACCTACTTTCTCTTTAGTGACAAGAATTCACAGGTCAAAGACAGACATGACAGATGTCATTCTGAATGACATGTGGGCCAGTAGCCTCGGAGGCAGATTTACAGAAAGATCAGGCATGACATCAGACTGGCTTCAGAGTAACGGATGATCTTTTTCAAAGCACTGGCTTAGGAAGGATAGGAGATATAAACACTGTCTTCACTAGTGTGGGGTCAAGGATGGGATGAAGCATCATCTGAGAGACAGGAACAAATGGAGTAGAGCAGCCAAAACAGTGAGGCCATCAGCAACCAGTATCAACAAAGAGGAAGCCAGCCGAGTGGGCAGGAAGTCCATGGAGTGCCAAAGAAAGAAAGGGTGGGCCATGTTCTGCCTATACAGAGTTGTGACTATGGCTAGTGTGAAAGGCAGCTTGAGTTCTGAGGTCACAGATGGTCAAAAGCAATCATGATCATGGCATGGTCTAGCTTTGTGATCTCAAGCAAGATTCATTTCTTAGCTGTTAATATGGTGCTGGCAGTAACCTGCCTCATCATGATGAGTTCTTATAGGACAGAAACACAAAAGACATAGTATTATACCCAGCCCCCAGAATACCCTAGGCACACTCTGGTTTCCACATCCCACCCTCACAACATGAAGGCATTTAAACACAATGGCACACAATGGCATCCTGTGCTCGCTCTAGCTATGACTGTGGAGGAAGGAAGTGCTGCTTCAATCCTGCATGTCACACAGCACAAGAGAGGATAAACAGGATGGCTCTTTCTTTCCCCTCACACACACTGAAATGTGTTGTTGAAATGAGGAACTGTCACACACATTGGCCAACCTAAGAATGGCAACACACACAGAAAGATCCATTCATAAAGTATCTTGAGAACCGTCTGGACAAAAGGCACTAAATAAATGTCCACTATCACTTCCTATTACATATTCCATCTATGAGGGAAAACCATACATAACTCCAGAAAAAAAAATCCTTAGAGAATTAGCTTGATCTAGCTTTTGCTAATTTGCCACAGACTATTTTTAAGGTTTTATGAACTCACTTTTCTATTTAAGAGTAACATTTGTTTTAAATTCCTTCCCTGGTTTCTTTGAGGCCAAAAATCTTTATTTTCTTCAGCTAAATATAACAGAGTGAAAGTCAGTCAGGATTATGTAAATCAAATTAGCGATCCAAATATTGTAAGAAACAGTGGTTACTATATTTTGGATTTCATGTAAGTATTGAAGTACATTGGTTTATACTCATTGGCTAGAATTTAGGAAATGGTAAAAGGAAAGATCACTTCACTTTTCAGGAAAAGTTGTGCCCACATCTCTGTTACAGTAGCAGTAGGCACAGCTCACAAGTGGCAAGCAAGCAAAGGAAGCCCTTTCCCCTCAATATTCAATATTTTTTTAAAGCTGTTCAAGTGTTACCCTTTTATTCTGTTGCAAATGGAATACATGTTTCCTTGCACAGGGAGCAATAAGTGTTAGTAATATGCATTACTAAAATTTCTTTAGTTATTCATTTTAATTTCTAATGTAACAAAATGAAATGGAAGCTTATGGATTGAGAAAATGGTATCTGTAAACTATGTGTCTAATGAGTGGTTACAACTTACAATTTACAACTGTGAAGAAAATATACAAGTCAATAATAGAAAAAGCAAAGAGCTCAGTTTGGGCAAAACAGTAAAGCTCGCCCTGATGGTGATGATGAGAGACTGCTGGCAGGCTGAGCAAGCCAGCTGCCACCCAAGCCCAGAATCAGGCCTGTGAGTTAGCCCACTCCAACATTCACCTCATCTGTGAAATGACAGAGTGTGTGAAGGAGCCAGATCTGCAAACCCAAAGCTACAGGATCTCCATGACTCAGAACAGCAGGAAATCCAGGAGTTCCAGTGACGGCCTAGCATGGATAGGGAAGCAGAGTCCAGACCAAAGATCCATTACAATGAACACTTACAAGTAAAGATTTACAGACTGAGGGGATACTGTGTGACTCACGGGGCCACACTACAGCATCCATGGTCCAGGCTGAGGCTTTTCTCTTTTTCCTTTCCTTTCCTTTCTTTCTTTATTTTGCTTGTTTTGATTTGTTTGTTTTGCTTTGGGGCTATACTTTTAAATTTTTTTTTTCGTGGGGGGCACAAGGGCAGAGGGAGGAGTCAAGTGGATGGAAAGATGATCAGGATGTATGATGTGAAATCCACCAAAATCTATAAAAGCTAATAATAATAATAATAATAAAATGGGTGAAGGTTCTGCTAAGACATTCCTCCAAATGAAAAACAGATACACAAAAAAGTAGCTTAGCATCATCAGGCAACACGAATCAAAACTCCTCGGAGATAGCAGCACACTTGTTAGGATGACTATTATCATAAAGCTAAAGTCTGCTAATGTTAGCAAGGAGGTAGGGGTAAGGGAGGCCTCATCACTTAGCACATGAGTGTCTACTTGATATCAGGGGACGCCAGAGCTCCAAACTGCTTTCACCAATATCTGCACCATTTACTTTTTCTCCCGTGCTGACATTTGTATTGCGGACACACAGCAATGGTGGGAAAGCTGGGCAGACTTAACCAGATGAAGGTGTTGGTCCCACTCTGCATAGGACTGATGTTAGTCTCATCCCTGTATGCTTCAAGTCCCAAACAATTGCTTAATGAAGCAGTAAAAATTACAAATTGTACTGTGTCTCTAATTGAGCATATACATTTTAAATATGCTCTAAGGGGGGTGGGGGTGGGGAATGAAGATTGTCCCAAGGAGGAGCTGGAGAGCTTAAAAGCCAGGCAGTGGCTTATTTCACAAGGTAGCTGAAAGAACAGCCAGTGAACTATAGTCACCATACTCACTCACAAGTGTGTTTGGCAAACACCTTTTCTCAAGTGAAAATGCAAGCTGAACAAGGCAAGGAAATCACACCAAGTTGTTTCTTGCCAATGATGGACTTTGAGAAAGTTACGTTATAGAAAATTCCTATCTCCTTCTCAGAATATGACAGCTCCCCAACTCTTAAAAGACTTTTCTAATGAGATGCATGGTAAAGCTAATGAATTCAATTTTTTTTGGCTATTACATAATGAAATATGTCAAATTTGGAAAATATGCAAAACTCAGTGAATTGTTGTTTTCCAAATAATCAGTGCATGATATTATAGATTTACAAGTGGATAAAATAACTACTTAAGGTGTAAGATAGAATAACATACTTTGCTAATAGAGCACAAAACCTGATACATTTTCAGATTCCGTTGTGACCCAGCCCTAAAGGAACTGTTTACAGAGTTGGTTCAGGAGCAAAGGTGTATGCTTATAATTACCTCAAGAGGCTATTGGTATATCCCCACCCTTTCCAACCACATGTCTATTTTTTCCCTAAAACAGCATGACAACATATTGAGCATAGAGATTAATATGTGAATCCATCTATTTTTCCACTGAATACTAACAACATGTTCACACAAGCAAAACAATCTCAAACAACAGACCTTTGGGTTCTCAAACCTTTAAAAGAGAATGTTGGGGGATCCTGATACCAGAATTTTTGGAATCCTGGTTAAATAAATAAATGGAAGTTAAGTTTAGAAAACATGTTTTGATCCATCAGCTTGGATAAACATTTTAAATTTAACAATAACAAGCATTGTTGACAACACACGGGATTCCTGCTACAAATACTGAAGAGAATGTCACTTGGAAGTGACATTCAATTAGAAGTACAATGAATCTGTGTCTTTTTGCAGGAGAAAGGGGGTGGTAGAGACTGAATTTAGGAACTCACACTCACACACACTACACTCTCAACCTATAGATTGTCTAGTACAGGAGTTAGCCAATTACTCTTCAATGAAGACTAAATGGTAAACATAGTATTTACACATCCATGGCTTGACGTTCTGTAGTTTCAGTTCCCTGTGATCAACCATATTCCAAACATATTAAATAGAAATTTATAGAAACGTACAATTGAGTGTGTGTGTGTGTGTGTGTGTGTGTGTGTGTGTGTGCTCAGATGGAGTCTCAAGAAGCCCAGGCTGGACTTGAACAACTATGTAGTTAAGGATAATGACCTTTAACTAATCTTCCATTCTCTGCCTCATAAGTGCCTAGGTGCTGGGATTTCATGTGTGTGCCACTATGCACTGTTTTTGTGGTGTTGAGGATCAAAACTTAGGGCTTTGTGCATGCAAGGCAAGCACTCTACCAATCAAGCAACATCCCAGCCTAGGTGAAGATTGAATTGTGTACCATTCTGAGTAGTGTGGTGATGTGGTGATGAGATCTCATCTAGTTATATCTAAGACATGAATCATCTCTTTATACAGTGTAGCCACACACACACACACACACACACACACACACACACACACACACACATATATGCTTTCTGCTTGTTTATCATTTAGTCTTAATTACCACAGTGCTTGTGTTCAAATGGTCCTAATTTTATGAATGGTGACCCCAAAGCACAGGGTAGAGATATTGACAGTTTTGTAGTTATAATCACTCTATTTATTGCTAATTATTATTATCAATCTCTTGCTTTGTCTAATTTACAAATTAAAATTTGGGTTTAGTACTATCCAAGACTCAAGCATTCACTCCTCCTTGAATAAGGGGCCACTGCTGTACCTTAGATCTTGCCTTCTATAGGGCTATTCTGTAACTACTCAGTTCTGCCACTGGAACAGTGTAGAAGTCACAGTAGTGATGTAAATGCACTGTGTTCCACCAAAAAGTTGTCTATGTTTGAACTTTGTATATTTTGTGAATCAAAATGCACTACACTGTGTAGATGTCAAACAAGGAAAGGAAGGAAGGAAGGAAGGAAGGAGGCAGTGAAAGAGAGGTATCATGCACACATGTATAATAACAAGAATAACTCGAAGAGATTCAGCCAGAAGCACAAACTTACACAAAGACCACCTTTACATTACTCAAAAAATCTAGGAAGACATCTGCCCAGCAACTAAGGGTCCAATCTTGTAGCCATGGAATATATTTCCCTCGGTATTTGGCCTTTGACCTTTAAAACCCCTTGCCTCCTGAGCCTTGGTGTAGGATGGTTCTCAGATTCTGGGTTGTGATGCTCAATCTCAAATACATTATCTTTGGAGAGCCTTGTTCTCTGTTAGTTAGGCTGACATGATTAATTCCCCTTGGAATCTAACAACTTCTCCAGTCTTATAGCTTGGTAACCCTGCTCTGAAATAGTTACTTTCAAGAAATGCTCACATTTGTGTTCTGATCACTACCTACATTAATTCACTGCCGGCTTGGTCCTCTGTTCTGACTACTACTGTTTTCTCTTCTTTATAGTAGAAGAAATTGAAGTCAGAGAGGTTGAGTAGCTCATCCACAGTCACACAATTAATAGACAAACTTCCCTGTAGCATTGTTTTTGTTTGTAACACACTCCTAGAAATGACCCAAATGTTTAGAGACAGTAAACTCTACACTTGAATTGGTTGATATCTTTATAAAGATGCTCCACAATGAAAGCTAGCTTTCATCTTGCCGTTTTGAAATGTTCAGACATCTGTCTTTAAAGCTTTTATTGACTGTGTAGGTGTATGGTGATCCCTCTTTAACACCATGGAACATCACCATTGGAAGTGGGACTCTTTTTAGACACATGCCAAGGTAACGTATGCTGTAGAACCTGGAATGTGTGCAGTCTAAAGTGCTTCCTTGTTTTGTCTTCTGTCCCTGTAGATTAGAAGATTCTTAGGAATTGGGAAATAATAGTAGTAATGGTTAGTGATTTTGTATTTTCTACTCAGTTCAAGGATCTCTCTGCCAGCTCCTTTATTACTGCACCCTTCTAGTCTCCAAATTAATGATGTTATTGAACCTACTTTTGTCAACCTACAATGTCTTCTCAAAGGTGTCTAGAGCAAGCTGACATGATTCCCTCCTCTCCAGTGCTCAAGTTACACAGTAGTCCTTACAATTCCCCATGACAAAGACATTTCCACTTCCTGTCAAGCTTTTGCATAGCTCTTCCTTCTGCCAGGACACCCAAATATTGGGCACACTCTGACCTCTCTGGTCCAATCTTCCCTCACACGTGAGGTTTCTTCTGACTAAACAAGCAAATCACACACATACACACACACACACACAGAGAGAGAGAGAGAGAGAGAGAGAGAGAGAGAGAGAGAGAGAGAGAATCTTCTTATACTCAAATGTTCTTCCTGTCACTCACTTCTCACATTTCTTTCATGTTGTGTGTTTACCACTTCTTCCCAGTCTGTCCAGCCTAAAATGATGCTCAGGTTAAGCAGCTCAGTAAGCAAATTGATGAAACCTCAGTTTACCACCCTGCTAGTATTGCTACTAATGAGAATTGCTCTTGAGCACTGATAGATAGCAAACAGCCCCATGTGTGGCTAACTAAACACTTGACCAGCATGTTCTCATACAGAGTCTCATAACAGTCCATGAGATATGCATAGCATCAATATAACCCATGCACAAATGAGGAAACCAAGGCACTGGGCATGGTATGTTAAGCTAGTTGCTCAAGTTTTAGGTCCTAGGGGAGGTTGTAGAGTTCAGACAAGGTCAGGACTTACCCATTGAACTTCATTGGATAAAAAATGAGCATACAGAATGAAAGTGAAAAACTCTTTAGTGCTCCCAAACTTGCTATTTGCAAATAGTAATGTGTTTTGTATATGGCTTCTACAATATACCACATACCAAGCAAGAATTGACCCCAAAATGGATGCCCAGAAAAACTGAGAAATTGGGGGAACAACTCAGGTAGAAAGTAGACTTTGTGCCCACAAGGGACTTTCCTTAGACACAGCTTGGAAAGGGCATTTGCTATGTCCACTTTCTAATCAGATAACAGTTTTGACACTAATTCTTCTATTTTCTGTGGACACCAAAGCCAGCCCTGGGTGTTATCGCCCATTGGTTATCTGTGTCGCCTGAAGGAACTCAAGCAAGGTACAGGAAAAAGGTGGGGGTATTGTTGTAGCTTCCTGCTGCCCTGCACACTGGCCTATTGCTGTTATTTTTTTTTTTTTAAGCCATCACATCACAATTGTTTTGGCAACATCCTCTTTCCATCCTGGATCTGATACAGTATTTATTGAACTATATAAACTGTGTCAATGTGCAGTTCTTTCTGCATTATTGTACATTACTGCATATTTTTATAGATATGTTTCTACTGAATCCATTAAAATTTTTGCTAATTGTAAAACTATTTCTGGAGCAATTTTAACAGTTAACTTTTGTTTTACTTGTTTAGTAAATGGTTGATTATATAAATATTTCACTTATTGAGCTGTGACCAGCCAACTGCTACAGCTTGAAATCAAATGGAACTTCGTTGAATCACTATAGTTTAAAAAACTGTTGGTCAGGTGGTGATGGCCTGTAATCCCAGCACTCAGGAGGCAGAGGCAGGCAGGTCTCTGTGAGTTCGAGGCCAGCCTGGTCTACAGAGTGAGTTTCAGGAAACCCAGAGCTACACAATTTATAACGAAATACCAGAAATGTTGGTAATAAAACATCAGAACAGTTGCCATTATCTGGGCTCTTTAAATTTGTTAGGTACTATGCAAACTATTTAATGCAACATTTGGAAAACATTTTTGTTTATCTCCAACTTTCTGACAAGTTCTTATCTTGTTGGACAGAGAAGGAATCTTATCAGAGGGTGGTGAAGATAGGACCCAAAAACCTGCCCAGACATAGAGCCCTTGTTTAACTTCAAACATATGGAATGCATCAGAATGCAGTTCTCTAAAGACATAGTACCTTCCTCACTGTGCACTTCTGCAAACATTAAGAAAGAGATGGATGGATGTTTGGTACCCTGGTAAAGATTCTTACCTCTCAGCCTCACGGACACTTCGTGCTATGATACCATACTTCCTCATAGCATTTACCTCTAAGAAATGCATCACTAAAACACGTTTACCCTGATTCAGAGCCCTGGGCCTCTAGGTAATAGTGGCAACACTGTCACAAAGCAGCTCCGGTGGCTAAGTTCATTGGCTATCTGATCATCTGGGTTGCATTCAGACGTCTCTGTCTAGCTGATCTATGTGGCCAAATGAAGGAAACTGGTGCTTTTTTCTCATATCTGAATGCAGAACCCCAGTATGATGTAGTGGTCTGTTCTGAAATGTCCACACTTATAAACAAGGCCTAAGGCTGCTTCCTCTTCTGCTGTATGTCATGGGCAACTCCGCATCTCTGTTGTTAGTCCTTATATAAAAGCAGAGAGAAGCTGAAGTAAAATGAACCACAAGCTCTGTGATTCTTCTGCAGTGTTCTATGATGATTTCATTTAATGGGCATACACTCCATGATATGAGGACTAACTCAGTGTTGATGAATTTATGCCAAATCCATCAACCCAGTGATCTTGTTGCCATCATATAGTTTATGACCTCATGAAACCATATTTGCCCAGTTTAAAAAAAAAAAAAAAAATGGACGCCAGAGCAGCATCATTACAGTTACAAAAAGAATGAACTTTAAGTTCATTCACCTGTCACCTATTGATTTTTCTAATTAGTTGGTCTTTGATCAAGTTACCCCAATCACATTAGACTTTAGCTTCCTCTTCTGGGAGACAGCAAGTGGCACTCCCTGGAAATTTGTAAGAAAGAAAGATGTGAAGGGGCTGCTATAAAGTGAGCGTCTATGACAACTTCTTTGTGCCAGCCCAAGAAAATTGTTTATAAGAATGGATTCACTCCTAGGGCTATAATATCTTCACATAGTTGTTAGATAAAAATAGAATTAAAACTTCTTCAAGATTTTAATGAGTCCTGAGTAATGCTTCCCCCCCCCCCTCATTTTTGGCTTTTAGAGTTCTCCCCTAAATATTTGATTTGGAATGTAAGGTTGATCCCAATGTAACTATAGAAACAGCCTATCTTGTGTTAATCCAAGAGCCCACTGGCTCTGGCTCCGGCCCTTGTGAATTCTCTCCAAACAGCCCTATCAGCAACCCACACTGTTTGTAACCATCAGTGCTTTCTGAAAGACTTCCAGTTTCCCACGGGAATATAAGGAAATTGGAATTATTAAGCCAACGATAAAAGAAATGGGCACAAAGCCTCCATCTCCTGCCCCTGACGTCGAACAAACTGGATATTCTTTGTGTAAGTGTAGAAAGATGCCAAGCCCTACGGAGGTTGGTCACCAGGAAAAGGAAAAGGACATGGAAAGGGAAGAGCTCACAGAAGGTCACTGACAGCCCAGAAAAGCTACACCCACTACCGGTGCTTCCGGGGCTGCCTACACGTGCCCGGTCACAGAGGGTACTGGCTCTGCCAGCCAGGGACAGATGAGAAGAAAAAAATAAATAAAGCAACCAAGCCTTGGCTTTTATTAGCAAAGTGAGCAGACTCCTTAAGAGTATTGATGTATTGACTAATGAGGCTGACATCCAGCATGAGGAGTGCTTACATGCTTAAAGGGCAAGAGTTACAAATCAACAAGGTATTAATTTAATTCCTCTTTGAAAAGGTGCCAAGGGTAGCAAAGGCAGAGTGAGAGGAGCATTTGTCATGCTTGCTTCAGTCATCTTTCACCCTGGACTCGCTCCGCTGCGGATCTATAAACAGGGGTTCATGGAAGGCCAAGGCTGGGGGTTTTGGCACAGAGCACACCAGCACACTATCCTCTTCTTTGGTTTGCTAGGTCTTGGTGTGGCCTAGGGGATGTGCTTTTTTTTTGTTGGTCTTTTGGGTTTTTTTGCTAACTGCCCCCTGCACCATCAGTTCTGAAGCAGCTGGGGAGGTAGCTACTTTGTCCCATAGCTGGACTCCGTCTAACTTGACAGCTGCTCATAGACTGCACTGTCCTTACGTTGCTCTGCCTGGAAGTAGAGCCACATACTGTGCTCTGTCCAGGAGAAGGTGAGTGCGATGGATACCCCTTCTAAACGCTCTTATGTCCCCTTTACATGGTTTCCTGGTTGGCTGGAGGGATACAGGGGCCAGGGAATCAAGAACACAGCTCTTCCACTCTCAGCATCCGGTCACTGGTCCCAACAACTCCTATACAAGTAAGTGAGAAGAAGCCAGAATGGAGCTTGGGTTTTTTATTGAGCAATAGAATTTGGAGGTTTTTCTTGTAGTCACTGCTCTAACCTGGCAAATCCACATTACTTTTCCTACTGTACAAATCTTTTGGACCGTCGTACTAAAAATGCTGGGTAAATTTTGTAAGAGGTAAACTGGGGGACAAACACAAGGGGAAACCAGAGTGACTCATTCTACCCAAATCCAATGCTGCCCTCAGATATGATAATGAGAACTCCATTAAACAAAGCAGGTTGTTTGGACTTCTTTTACACATCCAAAAATGAAACTTTAGATCTCTGCCTTTCTTCTTGGTGCCAGACGACCTACACAGGTCAAAATTTAAGTAAATATTAAAGACTACAGTAAGCCTGTGTTAAAGACCTCTCTAAGGCACTGGGAATAAATACAAAAGAATCTGTGAGCCAGACAAGTCTGAGGAATCGTAAACATTTCAGCAGCAATGGCCCGTCCTCAGGCTTCACTTGGTTGCCTTGTGATATCTCTGGGTCTCCAAGAGCATCAGAACTCAGAAGCTGTCTCCCTCCACCCTTATTATGCTAAAAAGTCTTTGAATACTTGCTGGGATCAAGAGACAGTCTCCGAACCCTGTCTGTAGCCAGACTGAATCACAGGGACTCTAGATTGGTCTGATGACAGGTCTTCCCAGGCTGCTCCTGTGAGATGTCACAGCCTCCACAAGAAGGTATTCTCACCTGGGATGCATGCTTTCATACATGGAGCCACCGTCCTCTCAATGGAAGGGAGATATTTCCATTTTGGTAGAGTATGATACTCTTACTCTCAGGGTCGTAGGTTTGTGCCCCACGTTGGGCACCAGATGAAGAAGTGGATATTAGGATTCACCAGACCATTATAATTGAAATGGAGTTTATTAGTAAATAACTTCCACGGAAAACAGTAAGTAAGTAACTGCTGCGGCATTACTGCTCCAAGGAGGCAGACCCTGCTCTCAATGATCTCCACGACCTGTGGAAAGGGTTTGCAACCCCTATCCTTTTCCTTTTAGCCAGTCACGTCTGCACCCTTTACCACACCCAAAAGGCGCAGCCAGAGCTACAGGTGCACACAAATATTACTACAACACTTTTCTAATTCAACCTCACACCAGAAAAACTGAGAACATCCAGTCTCCACTCTTCCAGGCATTGTGGGCAAGACCAATTTCATGTCGGAATAAGAAGAGAAGGGATAATCATCTCCCAGAACACAGGGGTAGAATCTTGTAGTCTCTTTTTCATTCATGCTGGCCTTCCCACTGACCCCAGACACTCCAGACTCACATTGCTTTTGTGCTCACTACCTTCTCCAGCTAGGGTGTTCTTCAGCAGGCCTCTGCAATATCTTCTCACTGTAGGTCTCTGTTCCACTGTTCTATCTGACCAGCTTCCTAAATCGGCTACCCAGTCCCATCCCTCTCCAAGCCATTTCATTTTTCTCCAAAGACCTTATCTTTGCATGGAAGTACAACTTTTCCAGTCCAACACTATCTCTAGTGTCTGATAAGGGCTGGAGAAACAGAAGGCGATTGTGTAGATTTGTTTCTAAGTACCATTTGAAACAATCAGCAACTAAAAAGACATCAGTCTAGAAAACAAATCTGACACATAGTTCATGTGCAGGTTCATAAAAATGGAGGTGACAGGGTCCAGGGAGATGGCTCAGTGGGCAAAGCACTTCCCACACAAGCACAAGCACAAGCACAAGCATTGGTGTTTGGAAATCCAGCACCCATAAAAATACTAGATGGTCGTACACACCCACCGGCAATTCTTAGAATCATAAAGCAAAGGTGGGATCCCTAAGCAAGCTGCCTTGCTAAAATAGCCTCACTGGCAAGTTTCAGGTTCAACAGAGGGATCATGACTCAATGAATATGATGGAAAAGCAATTGAAGACCCTGACTCTACCTGGGGCCTCCATATGTACATGTAGATATGTGCATGTGCAACCACACATATGCGTGTCTATGACTACATTGTGGCCACATATGTGTAAATATGCATGCAGACACACGTATACACTACATACGCATGTACACTTTTAAAATGTACTTCACTTGCAACATCATTGAGAAATATTTGGGTAAAGCAAAAAAATTTTTTTTGAGAATAATAACAGTCCTTTGCTTTTCAGAGCCCTGTACACTACATCCTAGTATTTTATTAATATTAAGAAAACACTTAATCAGAAAAATAAATATGAATGATGTAATCAATTAAATCAAAGGATTTTGTAACAGACCAGAAGGTGATAGAAGACAGCTAGTCTGATATTCTCATTTGTCAAGTGAAGAAAGTCAAGCCTCAGTGAGGAGTGAATTACTCAAGGACATGCTCAAGGTCAGTCAGTGGAGAGACAGAAAGAAGCAGAACTTATCCAGGCTCCTGCTTTCCCAAGAAGGGTTGTATGATCAGCCAAAGAGAGAGGGCACAATGGGGGGTGGGGGTGTAAAAATAATGAGTCTTTACTGATCACTCAGTTAGTACAACATGCTAAGTCTCCCATGTTTCAGTGACTACATCGGGGCTGCCACGTGTGTTCCTGGAGTACTGGAAGCAGGAATGGGTGTGGTTTGAATGGTGGCATAAGCCATCTTTTCCAGAGATAGTTACACTAATATTCAAATTACCACATTCGCTTTTCTGACCTAGCAATATGGACATTCCCGTGGAACGGTATGAATCTGTTTTATCTTCCAGGGTCTCGGTGAATTTTTTTTTAACTGCCTTGCCAAACCAAAACTGACAGAAGTGACACCTGAGGGCTGAGACAGATCAACAGGTAAAGGCATCTGCTCCTGAACCTGACTAATCCAAGTACCAACCCCTTGTTGGAAAGAGAGAATCAACTGACCACTGCAAGTTGTCTTCTGACATCCACTCACAAGCACTCCCCACATTTCCCTAACGAAATAAATAAAATGTCGTATATATGTATATATATTCAAGAGGAGATACCTGAAGTCTTAAGAGCCAGTATGGTCTCTTGATGCATGCTGGGAGCACAAGCCCCCATTTGAAGAATCAGAACCCAAAGTGGAATTGCTCAGGGTTTCTGGCCAAAAGGCAACTGAAGTCAGATGCTGCCAATGGCTAGTGTTCATGGCCAGTCACTGGAGTAAGTAAGCTTTCATCCCATCCTATCCATCTAATTGCACTTTGAAAACCTCCATAATCACAAAGTGATGCCTGCAAAACCAAGACTGTTGTTCTTTCATGATAGTATGGAACTAATGAAACCAGGGGAACAGCAGTAAAGCATGTGGCCTGCATAGAGGTGCTGTGTTTTCTAGGTAAAGAGGGATTATTGAGAGAGATAGAAAATCACTATCTCCAGAAATAGAAAAATAAGCGCTAGTAACTCACTTGCAGAAGATGCCAGTATCACTAAGATTTCAAGGTGTTTGTGGAAGAATGGCACTGTAATCAGGAATCAGATAGCTGTAAGCCATTTCAATACAATGCAGTCCTAAGACAGAACACCTGCCTTGGGAGTTCTTATGCACAGGACAGATATCAGTAATCAGTAACAGCATTCTATTCTTGTCTAGTTCTGACAGCTTCAAGAACAATCCACTAGTGTCTATTAGGGTTGTCACCTGAAGTAAAATCCACTTGCCATCACTCAAAATATCAAGATGAAGAAAGATTATCATCCTCAGGTTCCCTAAGGTACATGGATTTTCCACTTTTCTGTTAGCCACATTAAAACCATTTATATTAATGTCTTGAATGAATCTTTACTGACTATCTTACCTAGTTCTATCTTCAAGGTAATATTCATTTCATTTTGGGTTAATTTGCGGCTCAGTAAACAACAGATTTGACTGGAATCTCCAAGTTTTAATGCTTTAGCAAGGACAGGATCCAAACTTATGTAGTCCGAGCATCCTAACAGTGATAATAAATCATTATTCAAGAGCACTAATTGTTTCAAAATCAGATTCTTAGGTTCTAGGGGCACCATTTAAGATGCTGGAATTCAAATCAATACATGTCTAACTAAGTAACTTCTGCTTATTAAAATGCACAGCAAATACTACTAGCTGTACCAGAGCCAGGACTGCTCAATGTCTACACTCTTCAGGAGATGACACTACTCAGGGACCAAAGCAAGATGGCAGAGTCTCCCATCAAAGCCAGACCAAAGTATGGTTAATTTTACTTGCCAATCTGACTACATTCATTCATACTCCTAGGAGATTAGTAAATCATATCTGGGTACACCTACTAAGATGGTTAGATCTTGGGTGCTCTGGACTAATAAAATTTAACCCACCGATGATTCAGAACTTGGACAGGAGGTAGTGATGGCAGGAACTTATTAGAGGAAATGGGTTTGTTTGTTTGTTTTTTACTTAGTAGTCTTTATTTATGAGTGTGTGTGTGTGTTGTACCTGCACATCTGCATGAATTAAAATGCACCAGCACCATATATGTGAAGATGTCTTGCAGAGGTCAAGAAAGGGTTCCAATCCCAAGGAACTAGAGTTACAGGCTGTTGTGAGTCACCTAATGTGGGTTCTTGAAACTAGAGTGAGTTCTTCTATAAGAACATCAATAGGTCTTAACTATTGAGCCATCTCTTCTGTCTAGAGATGTACCTGGGTACTGGCATCTTTCTATTAATCTCCCCTGACTCCTATCTGTTATGACATAGGCAGGTAGAGATTACTATACCTACTGTGCTATGGATGCTTTGTCTCTGCATAAACCCACAGCAAAATGGCGAAGAGATCATGGATTGAAACTTCTAAAATTTTAAGTCAAGACAAATCACTTCATCTCTTGTTTTTCTCAGGTGTTTGTCATAGCAACAAAAAGACTCAGTAACACGGTGATGAGATTGATCTTCATGACAAAGAAACAGGTGATGCTAGTAGGGGTGATGATTACGGTGGTGGTGATGTTGAAGACAATGATAATATTATTGATGATGGTGATGATAATGACATCACTGATCATTCTGAATATCACAGCTGGCGCTCTCATTTCTCATAAGGGCTTCTGTGCTTCAGAAAAGTTGTTTAATTTAGTTCTGAACCAGGCTATTAGATAGGCATAGTTATTTCTGTGGTTGCTACCCTTATCATGCCTGGCATTGGGTAAAGAAGCTAAGACAAAGAGGTTTATGTAACTTCCCCAAACACGCAAATAGTACAGTATTTTAAAATTGAAATTAAATTAATATAAAAACTGTAGCCAATAGTTCACAAATGCCTGAATATATGGGAAAGATAGACCTTGTTATGGTGACTGTTCTGAACTGGAGGTAGCTTTACACACACACACACACACACACACACACACAGGTACACATGCACACACACAAAACCTTCTTCAGAAAGGAGTCTGGTCCAAGAGAAAAGGAAATTATTGTTACTTCTAACCACCATGCCAATGAGCACCATCCAACATTACTTATTCATTGGGTTCCATGAGGGCCTGTTACCATCACCGTGCATTTCAAAATGGAGAAGCCGACTCCTACTCACTCAGGTGACTGCGCTGAGGAATGGCTGTTCTGCATAAGGCACACTCTGATATGAGGGTTTGAATTCTTAACCACTCGAGTATGAGTGCTTCTGTAAAGCATCGCTTTTGTTAAATTAGGCATTTCTTACATCACAAGAAACAAATCTGGAAGCTGAAGCTGATTGTGACCAGCAAATAGTCAGTGCCCTCTCCGAGGATATCTTTGACCACTCTCCATTGTGCATGTTGAGTAGGACTCATCTATCTCAGGTTCTGAATGTGTGAATGATCTAGAAAGTCAAGGCAGAGACCCAAGGGCAGCACTGTATTTTCTCTTGTGTGTCTGTTTGCCGCCTCTCCTGAGACATGCATCTCTGTCTCTGGGACTCAAAATGACTGATACAAACCAGTGTGAGTGCGTGACCATGTTGGGATGTCAGCTAGCAACAACCTTGGAGGTGAGCATGGCTGCTCCTTACTCTCCCCAAATGCTTTCTGGGACAAAGCAGGGCATGGAGATTTTTTTTTTTTTTTTTTTTTTTTTTTTTATCCACTCCTGGCAGAGAGGACCACTCAACTCGATACGCAGCTAGGAGGTATCAAAGACTCAGGGAACTCACTATGTCTGAAAGAGAGGTCAGTGTCTTGCTAGGGTGATGGAAATATGAGGAAAGCGATGGGTTAGACATGGAGATAGAGTCCACGGGTAGTAGAGCTAACTGCATCCATGACACAAGAAGATATGAAATGGAAACCATACTTCAAGATTGTCAGAACTGGAAATTTAAACATTAGATCCATCCAGCTTCCACACCTTACAGAAAAACGATGCCCAAGAGAGCAAGTGGCTTTTTAAACACCCCCAAACTGATTCAGGTCTCGGGATTCTGCTGAGGGGAGTGCAGACGAATGGGGGTGGCCTTACTCTAGAGGGGTCATGCTCCCTCCTAACTACCACTCCACCACATGCAGACTATCCGTTATCTGACAACCCCGCCCTGTCCGTGGACGCCTTGCAGCCCCGCCTATGCCTTCACCCACTGTTTGCTGTGCTGGCAGTGCTCTTCCCTCAAACGTCTGCCTGTTGTGCCCAGGTTCCCAACCACAGGAGGGGCTGCAAACAGACACACAAGAGGAACATCCAGCGATGCTCTTGGGTCTCTGCCTTGACTTTCTAGATCATTCGCACATTCAGAACCTGAGATAGATGAGTCTTCCTCAACATGCACAATGGAGAGTAGTCAAAGGTGTCCACGGAGGTCACAACCAGCTTCAGATGCCAGAGGGAATTATTTCTTATCTGCTCTCACACTGTTAAACTTAAGGGAATTTTGTGATGAAGTTGTCAATTGACAAATTATAATGAAAACAAAGGTACTAATTGGTCAAAATTCCCCAGGTTTGTTGTTACACTTTACTGGCAGTGTTCTTTGGATTCTCTGTGTCTGCTGCCCCTATGGTGGGAATATTCTTCAACAGTGTGTATCTCTTTCTCAATTCCGCATTCTGTGAAATCAGGTTGATAGCTTGAGATTGCCATTGTCCCTAAATAATGGCTTGTTGGCTTAAGATGTTTCAGCTTTATAATGAAATGAAAACAGTATGCATTTGAGAGCAGTTGTAGGTGGAATTTGAATTCAGATCTCAGAGGCTTGAAGTATACAATTCTGTACTCTTGTGATGCCTGGTGGTGGCAGGTGGCAGGTGTGGTCACATTGTGATGTGCAGAAGTTTAGGCATACTAAGCATTCTCTTTCTAGTTCATATCAACTGATGATAGATTTGTGGGCTATAATTCAATCAGAAGTCAAGATGCACCTGTGTTTACACCACAGAAATTGGTGTCCATTGCAGCTAAGGGCTTAGATCTTGTTGTGTTGTTTATCTGGATTTAGGAATGTATATAATAGAAAATGCTAATAACACATATTAAATAGAAAAGTGTGTTGTATCATGAGCCACTACACTGTGAAGAACAGGAAACTTGATGGAATATTCTTCTGGTATTGATGAATGGATGGGGTTCAGAAATTCACCTCTGCAGCTTTAGGGATTTTTTTTCTTTCTCATTAATGTAAGAGAAACTGTCAGCCAGTATACTTGTCATATCAATGCTAATTCATCAATTAAAATTAGTATTTGGCTCTGACTATTGAAGTTCAGCAAACATCAATGACAGCAATGTGGGGAGAATTTCCTTGCTACATAACATTTTTAATAGAGAGTACTCTGGATTTTCTTATTATTCCTAAGCTGTAAATTGCATTTTTCTATAAATAAAATCCATGCAGTAAACTTAAGTATGCATATCAATGTATTTTTTGTTAAGATCTGGCTGTTGAGTATCATCTGCCAGCACATTAGAGGTAACCCTTCTCAAGTTTACATGGGTTGCTGCTCAAACACCATGTAGCCAAAGAGACCCCATTACTTAAAATGATACCCATCATAGCTGTAGTCCCTGACTTCATTTTCTTCTTCTTCACAGTATTTTTAATTTTTAATCTTTACTTTCATTTATAATACAAGAATATACAATGTGTAGCCTTTGGGTGCAGGCATCTTTGATTAGCAAGCTTGGGATGCCCATCCACACAGTAGTGATTAGCACTTTCCATTACTAGTTACAGATTCTCTTGAATGGACACATTACATATGATTAAAGTTCATTAGATAAAACACTGAGGGGACCTTTGCTTTTGACAATTATAGGCAGTGGGAGTTTCATAAAACATTAGCTCCTTCCATGAACCAGAGAGAGCCATGCAAAACCAAGATGTTTTAAGAAAAATATTTATGATAAAATTGTATGGCAAGATGCAAAGGGTATTGATTATACCTATCATGGTAATATATAGGCCGAGAAGTGTTCAGATTTTAAAGTCCAGTTTTATATCACATTTTGTAAAAATGCTTAGAACTCATTTTAGGATGGAAAGGTGACAAGGCTACGATGTTCTGTAAAATGCCTACATATAACTTTACTACCTCAAAGATGTGCTTTCCTCAATGTCAATCTGATGGCTCAGTGTATCCTTTACAATCACATTCATTCACCTTCGCTGCCAAGGCATCGCGGTCATTTTGCATATGCAAATGTTAAAAGCTGGAGTGTTGCCTAACAGGAGTAAGTAACTTGGGAAAATGTGGGAGGTGGAGATGGATCCCTCTTTGGCTTCCCAGATCAAACAGTTAAGGTTAGGAGTCAGGAACAATGAGTAGCCAGCAAGATACATTATGTGCAGAGATGGAACTGAATATGAATAAAAGGATTGCATAGAGCATGACCTGCTCATAGCCCAGAACCATCACCTATAGGTTACCAGAAAAATAGCATGTCACCAACACTTGTGATGGCACACAGGTTATACTTCCTGGAAAATTCCAGATAAGTCTAACTCAGAAAAAAGAAATGTGCATGATAAATCTTGGGGATAGTTAGGCAACTTATTTCATTTATAGTCACATGTATGGATGGGTAGCAATGACATTTGATAAAAAAAAAAATGTGTCTAGCTAAGTCTAAAATGATTCTTTCAGAGTAAAAAAACAAAAAATCCTATGTGGTAAGAGAAAAGGTGACAAGAACATCAAAATACAAGCTGGTGACACAGACCACCATGGCTACCAGACAGGCAAAATTAGGCAATGGACGCTATGGACCCTAAAGCAAGTACATTTAAAGTTGCCATTGAGTAGCCACTAGGAAGGGAAGGGGGCCAAACCTAGAACAATAGCTTAAGATGATGTGGGGAAGAATTAATATCACGAACTCATTGAATACAGTCCAGATAGGAGTAGTTATCAGAACATAGCTTCTGGCCTATCTGCATGTTGGTCTACATTTAAACAGATAATATCATTCTATTCCTTAACACTATATAAAAATCAATTGAGTAACATCAGAACAATTTTAATTGTCATGGTTGCTAGACAATAAGCAGATCAGAGAGCCTTCTGCAGAGACCTTCTGACTCCGAGAGTTTAGAGCAAAGCCGAGTAATAGCAAAGAGTATTAAAGTTTGTGAGGACAAAAAAAGAACTTGGGGTTGATTTTACTTTAAATTATTTTTAAAAATCAGCCACATTTCTGCATGAATCATACATTTAGTCACCAGCAGAATTTCTTCCAGTTTTATAAAGGAAAATTTTGTTCAATTGCAGAGACTCTATATACAGTCATCTGATATGGACTGAACCGGAGGAAGAATGGTATTGCTGTGGATGACTCAACCCTGCACCAGAAGGGAGGGCTGGGTCTACAGAGCCAGCACTCAGGCAGGCTGGCCTTCCCAGGCATAACAAGTCAAAGTCCGAGATTAACCTTTAGAGATGATGCTTGTCCCATGAAAGCAGCATACATACACCACATTAAGGCCATTGTTCCCATAGAGAAGGCTATGCCTACAAAGTACTCAGCATCTTCCTCTTTGTCCCACTGGCAGCTGGGTTTGGGAGCCTGGGCAGGTTCTTGGAACCTTCGGTCTTAGGCAACAGACACATCAGCACAAGACACAAAACCTCAACAGGGACACCAGAGGCAAAACACTGGTGGGTGGGGACACTGACCCACATCTGGGACTCCAATCCTGCCATGGTCCCTTCCATAACCAATGCAGAGTCTCCAAATCACCTTTAAGTATCACAGTTTAGATGGACTGAACGTTTTGATAAAGTGACTGACATTGCTCTTATGTACTCTAAGTGTGAAATTCATGAACTATTAGCATATGGGTATATGTCTTTCCCTGAAACCTACCAAGGTGACTGTTAACTTACATGACAGTGGTGTAGTCCTGCACAAAAGTCTGGGGATATATGTTTCTGCCCTAACACTGTCTCTGATTTTTGCCTTACTTCATCTTCCTTGAAGAAGCCTAAACTTTGAATATACACAGGCATTTTGGCAAATGAAACCTAAAGCTTAAAAGATAAAATGTTGTATAGCCACGATAACAAATCCATATTGCACCAGTTCTATACAGGACTCTCCCCCCCACACACACTAATAGACGGTTAAATGTAAATCCTAATGTACATTCCATTTTACATGCAATATGGGCTAGTTACAGTTGCTATGGAAACCTCCACTTTTGCATTTACTGATTTTAATTCTGTGACATTTGCTGACTTTAGTACAATGTAAAGTTTATAAATATAACATACAGGTTTGTAGAGCTTTTTTTTAAGAATTCAATTTGCATAGCTAATTCCATCACAAATCTCTAGGTATATTAGAGGGAAAGGCATTAGACTGATCCCAACTAATGGTAATCAGCAAACAACAGGCTATTTCCAGAAACAACTATTTCTATTGATCCTCAGAAAGTGCCTTTCACAAAATGAACGCTCCATCCATTGTATTAGCTTTTTTAGCCATTGAATCAGTGACTGTTTCTCAATGTGGAATAAGTAGAGTGCTTTTATTCACTCAAAATACCTTCAACTCTGTAGTTCCCTTTATATTTAACAAAAACCTGATGAGAGAAACAAGCCAGACATGGGTGAAAGAAAGCTCAAGGCCACTCTCTGGCTACTACTTTCAACCCAGGGTGATCCTCCTTTGCTTTTCTGCTAAGCTCCCTGAGGCTCCTTGCAAATCAACCTCTTCTTCATTCCCACATTCAGTTGTCTTTGCATCTTTAGACTCTAGCACAGTTTCCTAAGCATGAGATAAATACACACACACACACTCTAATTGTTATAACCCCTTTTCTATTCCAGGCTTACTAAGATACAGAAATTGAGCGAGACCCAGTGTGCAAACAGTCTAAGGTTACCTGCCAACATTCATTGTGGGTATTTCTTTTAAGTTGTTTTATTTTCTATGAAAAAGGGGCGCACATGCCATGACACACTTATGGAAGTCAGAGGAAAACTTATGTGAATCGGTCTTCTCCTTTGACAATGTGAGTCTTGGGACTCAAACTCAGTTCATCAGGTTAGTAACAAGTGCCTTGACCTGCTGAGCCATCTTGCTGGCCCTCATTCACCAACTTATTAAGGGTAACTACATCATTAAGAGCTTCCTGAAATGACATGAAAAGATAAAAACGTATGTCACCATCATAGGTCCATAGAGAAATCAATGATTTTTCGAGTCTTTTGTGAAGAAGTCCTGATTCAGATAACCCCATGCATACATACAATGGTATAGAAAGATATATATATATGTGTGTGTGTGTGTGTGTGTGTGTGTGTGTGTGTGTGTGTGTAAAAGAACATTCTAAGAGGTAACACAGAAGTCTACACAGCTAAAGAGAGGGAGGCTTTATCCAACATTTGCTGAGTCTGTCCATTGAGCCAGACACTGCTCAGCAATCTTGGAACAATAAAATGTCTACTATTATATCTGAAGATGAGGATAGTGGATGAAAGAAAACTCTAATGCTATACTTAAGACATCTAGAGAAAAGCAAGGCCTGCTAACAAAGTGGCAGTGGGCTTAAGAGAATCACGAGAGCTTCTCAACTACAAGAGGCACTAGAGAACGGGCCACTAATAACTCAGGAGAAATAATGAGTCTCAGAAAATGGTGAAGAGAATGAACATTTTTATCATTGCTTTACAACAAACAAGAAAAGATGTTGAACCCACGGGTAAGTGATGAAGATGTCATCTAAGATAAAGCAAAGTAGGACCAAGGAAGAGCAGCTGGATGGGCAATAACACATGGGGTGGCTGAGCAGGTGCAGAGAGGATCCAAGGGTTTAAGTGTTGGCAGGTCTTCTGGCGCGCTGTTATGGCCATTTCAAGCGGATCCTGGGAAGTAGGTGAAGTGTACATCATTAAACCAAAGGCTGCTTGAGACTTGAAGTCACTGGCACATGCCGCTGACAAGAACAGATGGCAACAGGACCTAGAAAACATCTTTCCTTATTCCAGCCATGTTTGAAGTCACACTATCCACCAACCCGCATGGCCAATCCATTGCCTAACTGAGTTTGCTGTCATCGCTACCTGTGCAAGACAATATCCTTTTCCAACTTGACTTTTGTCCATCTACCTTTAAATCCTGCCTAACAATTCTTGTTCAGCAGCCAGAGAAATGTATACAGAGTGTATGTAAGCCCTCTCAACAAAAGGAGGCCAGTTATCCATACCTTAGGATTCAAAAAAAAAATAACCATCTGAACCCATAGCACTGCCTGTCCAGTCAAACATGGACCGGCCCCAACCATATCTTCAGCCTTACATTGCTTCTTTCCTATCATCTTTACTGTCTAGAGATGGCCAGACCTCCTCTTATAGGACCTACAAACTTGTCATTTCTCTCTCAGATGCCACTTTCATACCTTATGTCACATTTGTCCACTTAAGTCTTCTTTGTTCTTTTTTCAAAAAATATGTTTGTTTGCTTATTTGGTTAGTCTGCATGTATGCATGTGTGCGTGCCTGTGTGTGTGTGTGTGTGTGTGTGTGTGTGTGTGTGTGTGTGTGTGCGCGCGCGCGCGTGCGTGATTGTGGAGGCCAGAGGACAGTTATCAGGTGTCATTCTCTCCTTTCCCCTTTGTTGAGGCAGAATCTTTCCCAATCCATGTTCCCTTCATGCTGTATACCCTACAGTAGCTGGTAAGGCAATTCTTCTGTGTCTTCCTCTTAGTCTATCAAAGGCTCCTGGGATTGCAGATGCACATCACCAGTTCTGCTTTTTCATGTGGGCTCCAGAAGCTGACCCCAAGTCATAATTAGGCTTGCGTGGGAAGGGCTTTACCGACTATGGCATTCTACCAGCCCTCATTGGTTCTTTAAGCTTACCTGAAACTTCACATCTGTAAAAGATTCAGATTTGTCGGGAAGAAGGGCATGTTAGCTGGAGGGAATAAAGGCCCACCATGTCACCGGACACACAGGTCTGGGACAGCTTTAGTGATGTTTGACTGTGGTCTGCATGTGGGAATCTACAGATGTGAAGATTACTCTATGTTTGAAGTCGCTGCTGCCATAGTGCCAGATACTTGAGCTCTCAGGCCAGCTACCTTACAACCTTACTGCTTCTAAACTCTTTTGGGATGATTACCCCAATGATTACTAAGACTGCTAGTAAAAAGAAGGACCTCTTCCCAGAAACATGGCACCATGTTAACACCTGTAAAATTTCCATTCATATGGCAATCTCTGAACATGACACAGGCAAAACTTCATATGTGACTATCTCCCCAACTCCCATGTACTAATGGCTTGGTCCCAGGAGAATGCTATTTGGAGTAGGGCCTGTAAGACATGAGGCCTAATGAGACCCTAATGTTGGGTCACTGGGCATGAATCTTTAAATGGAATCATGGGACCCTAACCCCACATCTCTTCCTCTTCCTTCTTTACTATCCTACAATGAGGCAAGCTGCACACTTCACTGGTGTCTTCAAGAACCCCACCAGAGGTCTAACAGCAACGAGTCCTCCTGACTTCAGACTAAGACTTCTAAACAAGGAGCTCAACGATCCTTTTGTCTTTACCTTAGGCATTTTGTTCTCATAGTAGAAGACTGAACTACACAGAGCCCAAGCATGGGGTACCATGGCAGTAGCACCTTCAAGCATAGAGTAATCTTCATGTCTGTAGATTCCCATGTACAGAGACCATCTAAATGCCACTAAACCTATACCAGACCTGTCTGTCCAGTGGCATCTTAGGCCTCTGTTCCTTCTAGCTAGCATGCTTTTCTTCGCAACAATTCTTAAATCCTACAATCCCTCTAGAACCATTTCCATCGATCTCCATGGCACATGATTCAAATTCCTTCCTATGTGCACTAAATTCTAGTGACAAAAGATACTATCACTCTTAAAATCCTTCATGATTTCAATCAAAATGTAATGAACATCAATTAGATTTCAGGTCCAGTGTTACTAGGTCACTAAATTAAATAATGAACAGTCTCCTGCACCACTGGGTAGCTTCTGTACTGAAAATGACAGCAGGCCAAGATGATAAAGGAAAGAAGCTGAAGTTCAGAACTCTCTATAAAGGCAAAGGAGCCAGAGCTGGCCAGGAAGAACAGAGTACCAAGCATCAATTCCTGCACACAGAAAGGCTGCCGGCCTATTCTCAGGGAACTCTTCACAGAACTAACACAGATTGTCTGTCATACGTGAAAGATAGACATTGGGCCTGTTTGCCTGAAGGGTAACACTGAGTTCCTACTGTCTTAAAACATCAGAGCCTGCTTCTCTACTGCTGTTCATCATTTCATATGGAATATTCTAGATAATTTTTTTTTTTTTGCCCCAGCCATGGATTCTGTCTTAATGACACAGATGTGGTCCTTGAGCTCAAGAAATATACAGAGGTGTGGCTCACAGAGTGGTTTTTTTCAAGGCATACTTGGTGGACTCCTGATAGAGGATGGGAGCCCCTGAGATTCATGCAATCTCTTCAGGCCTCAATTTCTTCATCTATGAAGGTGGCATTGGCTAGAACAGCGGTTTTCAGGCTGTGGATGAAGACACCTTTGGAGAACTGAATAACGCTTTCACAGGGGTTGCCTAAAACCATTGGCAAGCACAGATATTTGCAGTACAATTCATAACAGAAGCAAAATTACAGCTACAAAGTAGCAACAAAAATAATGTTATGTTTGGGGGTCTCCACAACATAAAAAAACTGTATTAAAGGGTTGCAGCCTTAGGAAGGCTGAGAACCACTGACTAGAAGGTTGAGCCTAAAGGATCTTCTCTAGACTTAGGCAGTTCAGATCGAGCCATGGAGCAGCAGATATTGCTGGCTCTGAAACCCTGGGATGATGGCACAATATCTTTCAGTCTTGATTTTATGATCTGAGAAGTTGGGATCATCTGAGGTTTTTGGCTCAATGGAGTTAGTGAGGCAACAACATGGGCACAGGCCATTGTCCCTGTGTTTTCCTCAGCTAGTCACCTGACTCAGTTTTGTAGACTGCTAGCCATTCAAAGCTTTGGACAATCTACTTTTTCCTGGAGTTCTTGTGGCATCATCTAGCCAAGCACCCCAGGTAAGGGAGAAGGATTTGGATTTTCTTTTTTTAATTCACTATGTAATAACCTGGAAGTTTCACAAAATTGCTATGGGCTATGGTCAACGTCTTGTTAAGGATTAAATTTTCTACCTATTCGCAGACAATTTCCCATGGCCAGGTAAATAAAAGGGATTAATTTAGAGACATCTTAGCTTTCAAAAGGACTTAGAAAAACGGCTCTTTTCCTCTCCCTCACTCCAGTGGGTTAAAAAATCGGGTTGTAGTCCCAATCAGAGCATTGATGCTTCCTGCCTCTGTCTCCCTCCTTGTAGCTGCTTAAGGAGTTCCATCACTCTAAACATCATCAGATACACAGCATCAGCAGCAAGTAAACAGAGCCCTAGGTCATACAATTGATCACAATTGATGACATGAGAAGGAATTTCAAATAAATGTGTTTTGGAGTAGATCTCCATAGCTCAATCCTTACTGAACACTTATTCTTGAAGCTCTCAGCAAACCCCTGGTTCCCCTCACACCTGTGGCCCCTAGCTGGCTGTCTTCCCTCCTAACCTGAGAGCATCCTGAGGACAGGCCTTCCCTGTGGTCCTTCATCCTTGAGCACGTAATAAAGAAAATGCAGCAGCTACTGGTGAATGAATAAGCCAGTGTAGTTCAATTCCAGACACTGCAGGGTGCCATTGTGACTGCTACTTCTTAAATGGTTTTAAAACAAAAGCCATAATAAAACTAACAGCAGAATCCTTTCTTCTCTGCCTTTTTCTTGCCTCTGAGAGAGAGAGAGAGGGAGAGAGAGAGAGAGAGAGAGAGAGAGAGAGAGAGAATCACAGGAAGTATAGAATTGGGGCTAGAAACAATTCCCCATCCATTCTTTCCCCCTTCCCCTATCCTTTCATTATACCCAAAGTATCTGGTATCCCTTCAAGGAAGTCTCCAGAGAGCGAGTGATATTATATAGGGTTGAGCTCCTGATAAATACAATGGAGTGAATTAAGGTAGAGATTTCAGTTCCTAACTATAAATGGCTTGCCATATTTTTCTTTCAGACAAATGCCTGGAAATATAATAAACTATATTTTCATGTTTATTTGTTTCAAATACAGTATTTTTTTCAACAGATAAATGCAAAGTTGTGAGTTCAGGAAAAAATAGGTTTAAATCACCCTCCCAGCAAGCAGTGTCTAAAACAGTACACACAAGAGATCATTTCAAAGCAGTTTAATGCACTTAGCCAACAGGCATTAACAGTCTTTGCAGAATAAACTAACACTACTTAAGCTTATTTTCCAGTCCTGGTTTGGATGAATTTTAACCTCTCTGAAAAATCAGATGGTCCAGAGGACCCCCTGAACTCTGTAATCGTAGAACACTGTGCATTTACACTTTTCCCAGGATGACAGGGAGAACGATCTCTGGGCCTCCCTTTAGATGCAGGTTCTAAGACAAAGTACATGGTACACATGGTCTTCAGACTCCAGCCAGTGTGAACAGAAAAGCAAGCCTCCACATACCATCACTCAGCAAGATTCTCTTATCCGAGGAGGTGGGAGAAAACCAGACAGAGGAGGCTCCTGAGGAACTCAAAGGCGTGCTGTGGACCTTGATGTCACATTTAATGTAGCAGATTTAAAGCAGAAAACAACCTCTGTGCCATTATCACAGGCCCCAGGGCGGAAGCGAGAACCTTGGAGTTTCTATCAGGTCTAATCCAGGGGAATCAGAGGAGGAAACAGGCAAAGGAAAAGGAACAGCCTTTCCAAGGCCACCAGCTTAGGTTAAGAAACAGAGAAGAGGACAAGAAAGCTTCAAGACGTTCACCAAGTGAATCAAACGCTGTAAGCCTGCAATTTACAAGGAAGATTCTGTAGGTATATTCCTCCTAGACTCTTGTCTAAGCCTGGTAATCTGCCTGCATTGTTCCATTCAGAACTAGAGATGGTCTTCTCATGGAGATGTATTGACCTTTATATTTTACCTACATTCAAGCACATTCCCTGAGTATGACAAGGCTCAGTTTGCTACATTTCCCTGACTCAGTGTCACATCAACACAGGGTCTTTGGATCACTCTGGCTGGCAGCTGAGGAAGTGTCCTCAGACTCCATATCAAGTCCTCCTGGTTTCTTACCAAAGATCCCAATTCTACCAAGAGGAAGAAGATGCAGGGCAGGAGAGTCTGGACCTAGTCTCCAAAATAGCTGCTGGAAGTTCCCTGCCCCACAGTGGGGACCTCAGCAGTACACTGAGTGCAGTGCATCACTGGACAAATTATATAACCTTGGCTAACTGTAATTTTGTATCTTAAAAAATACCATGAAAATTTATCCTTTGCTTCAGACACACAAGGCTAAAAATAGCACAGCCAACTAGCAAATGTGTATAATTTTTCTTTTGTGCATCTCTCCATCCACCAAATTCCTCTTCGGGAGAGACAAGACAGACAGGAGTCCTTTTCCACAAGGAACCACAGTGACCTTCAGTGAAGGTAGAGCAAGTTGTTTCTCTCTGAACTACCACACACCTTCATTTATTCCCTTTGTCCAACAGCAGAAGTTGTGACAGTGCTGACTGATTGCGTATTATACGCCAGGGTTTGGCTAAAGGACCAAAAGGCCTTTTCTCCTGCAGTGTCCTAAAACTGATGCCCCTTTTACAGAAGAGAAAAACAAGTCACATGAGAAATCATAGTGCCTGAGCTCTGCTTGTTTTTACCCTACTGAACCCCGTCTTACTGTCTCTAAAGCATAAGGAGCAGCAACAGGAGCATGCCGACATTTCCACACTCTACCTTTTTCTTTCTATCCAGATTCAATTCTTACCACTTTCAACAACTACCCTCCAGCCACACACACATGCACACACACACACATATACACATATACACACATACATACACATATTCGTACACACACAGCACACATATACACACATACACATATATAAACACACATGCACACACATGTACACATATACACATATGTAAACATACAAGCACATACACATATACTCATATATACACACATACCCACATACATGTACACACACACACACACACACACTCATTTATACTATAACTTCTAACCATGCCCAAAGCTCCACTCTTCAAATATGACCTCACCTTTCAAGGTTCAATTTGCTGTTCCTTCTACCTAAGGAACCCTTTTAAATACCTTTTCTGAATTAGCTAATGCCCATCTGTACTTCAAAAACTTTCTTCTTGATAAATAATCACTATGTCCCCAATAAGTTTGTCTGAAATGGGAATGCTGTCCTCTCTATCTCTCTGCCAGGAACAGCACACTCAGAAGGTGTAGCATATCTATCAAACAAAGGCCACAATAATTGTAGTTAATGTTCTTGTGATACAAGAATTGTGCTAAATACTTTGTAAAAATTATCTCAGTCTTCATAACCTAGAGGCATAGGTCTACCATCACCACCTGTTAACCACAAGGACAATCAAGATGCAGAAAGGTTACATTAACTTACCCAAGACTGTGCAACCACTAAGCAAAGAAATAAATTTGCAGGCTTCAGAAGTTAAAGTACTTAATGCAAACACCAGGGTAGGTGTGATACAACTGACCATTTCCTTCTCATGGATACACAGAGCATGAGACCACTTTACAGCATGCATATTGCCTACAGAAAAGCTGTGATAATTCAGATACTAGTTACAAAATGGTAGCCCCTGTGAAATGTGCCTTTAAAAAGTGGTTGGCATTGGACACAGCCAACATCAAATCAGTTGCTGTGGGAAGGAACAGGAGCATGGATAAGCTAGTACCTGACCCCAAGGATCCCTTCGATCCTGTGAGGACAGTAAAATAGCATTGCACACACCTCATGACATAGCCCAATTTGGAGACAACTCTTTCTCCTTGAATCAAAAATATGTCCTTCAAACAGAATCATAAATTAACCCACTACACCCACACTAGCCAGTTCTAGATCAACACTGATTCTTAACATTAATTTCAGCTCCCTCTCTCTTCCCCAAATGGAAGTCTTTTGATTTACAGACCTTTGTGTGAGGCTGTCAGCCTCTTAGAATAATACAAAAGAAAGAAATGCAGGGGGAAAAATAGCATTCGTCCACAAACAGGGAAGGGAGTCTGTCTTAAAAAAAGACCAAACCCCTGGGTTCAGTGTTTCTGGCTAGCATTAAATGTTACTGGAAATCACAGCTTTCAAATAATTCCTTTACACTTGCATTCCTTCATATTGCTAGGGGGAAGGCTGATTGCTATGAATATCAAACTAATTGAGTACAAACTACAGTAAAAGGCACCAAATAATTTGTCTGTGTGTGTGTGTGTGTGCACATGTGTGCATGTATTTTTAATTATAAAAGCACAAAAAACAGAAGCCTGAATAATTCAGACAACTAGAATTATATCTTAGAAGTTTTCAGGACAAGGTAAAATGTTCATTGTTTTAGCCAAAAGAGATGGATTCAAAGGGATACTCATGGCCTGTGAGATGGCTCAGCAGGTTAAGGTACCTGATGGCAAGCTTGACAAACCTGAGTTTGATCCCCATGACCCACACGGTGACCTCCACAGGCATGTGTGGTGCAGATTCATCCGTACACTTACACAAATCAACAAAACATCCAATACAACTGTTAAAAAAGGAAAGAATGCTCAAATGTGTTCCTAAGCAAGTAAAATTGTCTGTATATGTATGAATATTTTTGGATGCCTGCAACCCAACAGCTAAAGTGTTAACAGCAGTCTTTGCATGGTAAAATTTAAAAGGATATTTATTAACTATCTTATCATAGTTGTATTTTACAAATACTTTACTTTACAATGACAATGTACAGATGCTTTTAAATTCTGAAAGTATATATTTGAAAGTGTATGCAATGACATTTAAAATAAATTGGCAAAGACAATAATCTTAGATTAAAACATAGGGACTTATTTGTCCATGTTTTAGCATCAACAGCTTCATTTTACAGAGCCAAACTACTTTTCAGTTGTTTGGAAAACTAAAAAGAGAGAAAAGAAGCTTAGCGAGTGAGTACAGGTTTTTGTGAGATCCCAGGGCACACTGGAGGCTGGCAAGAGATTCAGTGTAGAACAGTCCTATTTTCCAGGGCTAGGTCTTGCAAAACCTGGTATGTCTTCTGAGTTGACCTCACCACAGTCACGGAAGCCTTACCTGGGTCTGGACTCCAGCCTTCAGAATCAGAAAGCTGGGGTAAGCAATCTCTAACATCTATTCCAGCCGGGAAAGCTGAAGATTCACTAACTTGAAAGCAATAGATTTTGCCCAATCAGAGTCTTTAAAAGCAGGTAATATGCACAATTGCTTTACTCCAGCTCTAAGTAAGAAATTTCAGCCAACAGCAAGTTAATAATGGTTAAAATGAGAAGGCATAAGAATGTGAACTTCTCTGTGTGTGCTGCCAAATGGCCCGCCTGCTTTATTGCTTTAGCTTTTGCCTGTCTATACAACTTTTCAGTATTACAATACAATCCTCGTGAGTCCTAATAAGTGACCTACATTGGGAAACAAAATTTAACAAGCTCTGTCCCCTCCAGAGAGGAAGTGAGCAGAAGATACACAGATGGAGGGAGAGACAGAGACATAGAGACAGTGAGACAGAGAGACTGAGAGAGAGAGAGCGAGAGAGAGAGAGAAAGAATGTAATCTACAAATAATTTGATATATTCTAGCTATACATTATCTATCTCCAGAGAGGATGCTAACAGTTATTTATTAACACAGTATTCTTAATAAAAATCACAAATATCTGACGAATGAAGTATTAGAAAATATATGTCATGTAGACTTCACTATAAACAATTGAGGAGACTCCATTGTGAAATTTGGGGGACAGGTTAGCATGATGCTGCAATACAAAACAAAGCAGAGACTGGGGTCATGAGCACACCAAACCTGATCCCTCTGTCCAGAGCAAGGCTGCATAGAACAGCTTGGTGCAACTCTGCACCACAGTGTGCAAGCCTACTGTGTGAAGGACTAACCCACAAGGGACCAAAATGTTTTAGTGGAAAGGTTATTATCATTGTAGATACACAGCTGGTGTCTAGATTCCTATTGCTGACCTAGCTGCTTTAAGTAGCCGGCATAGGCTGCCTATGGACAGGCGTTCCTGTTAGGAAGAAATGGTCCATCAAGGCCAGCAGAGCTGTGTTCCCCAGCCCTCTCTGACACTGTTGCTTCGACAGCCCCACATAAGCAGTGGTGGAGAGGATCTTTTCAATGTCCAGTTGTCTCCACTGAGTTCTTAGATGAAGTGAACCCCAACCACAGTCATTTCCCAATAGAATGGAGTACACATGATCTCATGTATTGGTCAACATTTAATACTTAGCCATGCATATCCTAAGGGATAATCATGATCTGTGGCTTGGGGTTGCTAAGGGCACGACAATCTATGATTACGGTGTTATCGTTGCTATGCAATCAGGAAGAGCCCTAAGAGAAAAATCACATATGTAGAGGGCACCAAAAACACACATGGGGAAATGTCACAGCAAGTTCTGTTCATGAAGTTAGGTGAGGATAGCAAGCGGCATTTTGCAGTGCTCACAGCACTTAACTTACTGAAAGAACACAGAACAGGTATATCACTGCAGTCACCATAGCTCCATTTAGCTATTCATTGCCAGGCAAGTTACAAACATCTGCCATTCACAGATTAAAAGTTAGTCAGAAAAACCAGGACCCAGAAAAGTTGTAAAACTCCCAGCAAGTAGGAGCTAAACACAAGGCTTGGGGATAAATCTTTTTTGTTATAAGCAATATTGATGTTGAAGTCTCTCTTTTCCAAGAAACGAGACAAGGTCTGGTAGCAAAACAACAACAACAACAATAAGCTGTTATGCTGTCCTCACCAGAAGTTGCACATATACACAAATGCTAAACACTAATAAGAATGGATCAACATCCCCCCAAACACACACCATATAATTAGCAAATACAGTGTTATTATAGGCCGAAACACCATAAACTGGTACAATTATCCATATTTTCTGTTGTGCAAATGGCTTCAGGTAAGCTGCTTGGTGGCCCTTGATCTACAAATTCAAAATGATGAAGGAAATATAATCTCTATGGGCCTGAGGTAGATCCAGAGAGAGGAGACGAAAGGGAGATGGGAGTAGGGGGAGAGTGGACAGAAGGAGGGGGAAGCAGTGGAAGAGGGGAGGGGGAGTAGGGGGAGGGGAGAAGGAGGGAGGAGTGGGAGAAAGTCATGAACATATCAAGTAAGACCTAGGATCACTAACATTATTTTTAATCAGAAGTCAGGAGTTTCACAACAGGCTCACATCACCCAGGCTCACAGAGGTGGATCTCTTTTCTCAGATCATCATGTTCCACAAGCAGTGATGTCTTCCTGCCTGGCTGATAGGCTCACAGAGCCTTCTCCAACTGGAACTTCCGGCAACTGCATTGTTTAAGATTATGGGCAAATGCTATGTCACCCTAAACAGTAGCAAAAAATTTAATATCTTTCGTCACAGGTCATCCACATACAGTGAGGGTGGGCAAGATGACTACACAGGACAACTACATCCCTGCCCTCATCATAGCTTATATTCTGCATGACAAGTAAGAATTAAAAACACAAAGAAGGATGCCAGCATCCCGGTAGGTGGACTGATCTATTGGATTAACCTCAAACCCAGGAGTATAAAGTCAGAAGTGTTGTTGTGTGTTGTTTCTTTTTTTAAGTGTGGGAACAGGAGTTGGGAGGGGATGAAGAGGTGTGTATGGAGGAGTTAAGAAGAGAGTGGGAGTTAATTATGATCAAAACACATAATGTGAAATTCCCAAAGAATTACTGAAACTATGAAGATGATGATTAAGGCGAGGAGGAGGCAGCAGCAGCAAAAGTCAGCTCACAAAGAACCCTATGAAGCAGATGAAGAGGGCATATGACAGGAGGCGTGGCCAGAACGGCCCTACCTTGAGGGAGATTAAGGAACACCTCTCTAGGAAGGGAACACTTAAGTTAATCATCAGAAATCCTATGTGCTGAGACTTCCACCCTTCCTGTTCTTTTGTTTGTTTGAGATAAGGCATTCATCTCCTGTAAAGAAGACCAGGACACTGACAAATTCTGACCTAGATTAGATCTCTGATTAGTAATATGTTATTCTATAGGAGACTGGTGGTGGCCTAGTCCCTGGTAAAGAGCAAAGTCTGAGATGAGACACTGAGCAACTGGGCAAAGTAACAGATCGAAGAGCAGGTTCTCTAGAAAAGGGGATGAGCATGTTGGTCTTAAAGCTGGAGTAGGCTCTTAGAAGCCCTCTCCTGGGTGCATGGTGAAACACCAAATATACCAAGTGGGCTTTGTATGGAGAGAGGATTGTGCTGTGGAGAGGAATCCAGGAGCACAGGCCACCTGACTCCAGAATAGTGACGATGGCAACCATAGCATCTCCGGAACAAGGGTCTATCCAGTATCTAATCCTATGCTTTCTCTTTTTAATTGGAAGGCTGAAACGTCAAAGGAGGAGGAAGGAATGTGGTGGGGCTGATCCTAACACAAGCTGTGGCTGCAGATCCCATAAGAGGGTGTGGTCAGCCAGGGTATGCACAACCAGAACAGAGCTAACCTGACTGTCTGTGAGAAGTCAGAAAGCCCAGCCCCTGGAGATCCTAGGATGTTCCTGGCGGGACTTAAGCAGTCTTGTCCTCTCTTCCTTATCTCTCAATGGAGAACAAGTATTCATGCATACGTGGTACAACAGAAGGTCACAGGAGAAGATTCAGCTTATGTCTAATCAGAGGCAGATATCTTCTATTAAGACTGTGGTCTCTATGGTAGCCAGAGAGGGATGAATGTTTGGGAAGGAAACCTCTTCTCCCACAGATAACTACAGGCATTAGCAGTAGACACACTGGCTACAGTTTTGGAATGGGTTGGATAGGATAAGAAGATAGGATAGGAGTTGTTCCTCCCAATCCCCTCCTACTCTAAATTGATTATCTGCAAAGGAAGTCCATGCTATGCCAAATTTGAATTCCAATTTAATCCCCTAATTCACATATTGGCTCTTCTTACCAACCAAGGAACCATCAAAACTGGAATCCTGTCTTTTCTCTTTCTCCTACCCTTTAAGTTAACCCCAAGTCCAACCTGGAGGGGCATGCCTGTTATCCCAGCACCCAGGAAGCTGAGACAGGAAAATGGATGTAAGTTCCTCGTCAGCCCAGATCTGCATAATGAATGGCAGGGCACCCAGAGCTATATACATTAAGACATTTTCCCAAAAAGCACAAGGAACAAAACGAAAAAGACAACCCAAATATCAGCATTGACAGTCAACCACTAGAGAAAAAAAGGACATGTATTTTTAAGTAAAATAGATAAATAAATAAAATTATCCAGTGGCCAGTGCATGATAGCTTACAGTTTCAGAGACCAGTCTGGTAAAATGAACTCAACAAGTATTTTTCTAGAAGGCACACCGTTCAGTCTTTTTCAGTAGCCCAGGTATATTTTCCATTCCTGACCTTTCTTGTTCTACACCAATTCATACTAGAGTCATGTATGTCATATGTTGTAGCCACTCTCTAAGTCACCTCAGGAAATCAACACATCTTGGGATTTAAAAAAAAAAAAAAAAAAAAGAATAAAAAGTTTGTGCAGAGACTCCTGCTGGCAGACCTTACTTCTAGAGGTGCTGTGGCAGACAGGGAAGACCTCCAAAGGTGAGTGGCAGTAAATGCATCACCTGATACAAATGAGTTAAACATCTCCCTTTCCCAGTTTCTCAACAGAAATATAGCAGATAACAACTACCTCACCACAGACTGTGGGAATGGAGTAAACAATGGCAATATTCCTCCCAACTCTCTTCCCATGTGCATCATGGTGTCTTCCCATGCTGGTTGGTCCCTAAGTCTCCTTCCATCATGCAATCATGAGATTCTAAAGGGCAGAAAGGGTCTCACTCCCTTTTCAAAGCTTGTGTTTCCAGAGCCTGATATTGTCACTGCCTGAAAAAAAAAAAAAAAATGGGAATTCTTGAAGGAATAACTGAATTTTAAGTACTCAGATTTGCCTATGTTCTGATGGGTGCTGCCAGAATTTATATTAAAAGAAAAAAATAATGATGATTGGTGATGGTGCACACCTTTAATCCCAGCATTGAGAGTCAGAGGCAGGAGGATCTCTTGAGTTCAAGGCCAGCCTGATCTACAGAGTGAGTTCCAGGACAGCCAAAGGCTACAAAGAAAAAAAAAAAAAAAAAAATCTCTGTCTTAAAAATACAAACCAACAACAACAAAAACAAAACTCTAGGCTCAAATAAACGAAAAGACAAAATTAAAAAAAAAAAAAAAAAAATACCGTAGCTACAAAAAGGGGATGTTTGTAGCTGTTTGGTTTATGTTCTGTTTGCCTACTCCCAAAAGGGGTGCTCTGTTCTCCTTCAGAAAAATAAGTTAATGGGGATGGTTGCAATAAAAGACTTACAGCAGCATTCTCCACGCAATTTAAATTAATTTCTTTCCGAAACACAAACAAAAAAGTAAGTGCTTAAATATCTACATCGTGTTTAAATCCTACTTCATGAATGTGTGTTGATTTCACCTGATAAGAATCTATGTTGACTGGAAGTTGAAAGATTTTTTTTTTCTTCTTCTTCTTGGCTCCCTACAAATAGTCAGTTTGCAGCAAATTTTAATTAAAAACAGTTCCCATAGTAAGAAAATGGGGTGGGGGCTCAGGAGAAGGAACTCTGTACACGAGAGCCCTGTAGTTTGTTTTCTGAGGCCATGTAAGTGGCTTGCTTGAAAAATAGGGAGTTTGGAAGTTCCCATTTTTTAAAATTGCACTGTTGGTTTCACTTAACATTTTCAAAATGGCTGCTCTCATTAATACCAGCCCCTCCCCCACCCCTCTGCAACCTCCTTCACAAAACGTGGGCAGGCCTCAATCTTTTTTTTTTTTTTTTTTCTTCCCTGAACATTGATATTTTTTCATATAATGTAGCTCAGGCTACTGGCAAGTTTCCCTTCTGAATTCCTAGTGAGAGAGATCACCCAAGTATTACAACAGTTTCCTTCTTTTCTACTTATCCTAATCTTGAGACCAGGTTCCATCCAAATCAGCAAGGGTACCGAGCTTTTCCGTGCATAAACAGGGAGCTACAACCTGGAGCACTGTGACTAAGTATATACAAATATAGCTGAAACAAAAGGAGGCAAAGCACACCCCCTCCCCTCTCAGCGATCCCTAGGGACTCTTAGAGTTGAGCTGAGGAAGGGTGAAAAACAGTAGATTTGAATATCAAGGTCTCCAAACATTTTGAACCCTTCATATTAAATCGTGTAAAACTAAACTATAATAAAACTCTCCTGTGAACTGCTTTCCATTGTAGTCTCTGTTTTCTCATGTGCAATAGGACGTATGATGCTGATAAAAGGAAAACATACAAAACATAAGGATACTACAGGTTGCTGGTGTTTTATGTGATTTTATTAAAAGTAGTACAGTGACAATATGAACAATAGAATTCAAGACCTCTTTGTAATGGAAACATTATTTGGCCATTGGCATTGAAGGAACAAGACATTGAAAACTAATCTACAGTAATAAGGAATTGTGTAAGTCAGCTTGATGAACTGACTAAAATTTTGCAATAACCCAACATTAGCCAACTCTTCACTCCATATTCACTAAGACTCTCAGACAACACACCTGTATTTGTCTTTCACAGTGTAGACTTCAGGATTTTCTTTTAATGGCTGTTTTTGTTACTTTTCACAGAACAAATCCTGAAATCTTTAGAAGATATTTTTTTTAAATGTCCTATCTGATTGAAGTCTCTACACCATGTTAAATTAAACTATATACCTGTGTAGCCATGTTCTTTCAGAAGAAATTTGTACAGTGTAACCATTCAAATAAATGGATTTTGGAAGACATGGGGGTCAATTTATGGTAGAGTCCTAAACTGAAGATGTAACCCTTTCTCCACTACCTATGACACACAGTGCCACATTGCTCAAAGTTTCTCTTAATTTTATTTCAGAGTGAGGCAGCTTGGTGGGTGGGGGTGGAGCGGGAACTTCACACATGTATCCAGATCTCCTAAGGTGTTAATGTGGCAAAGAGATTTTATTTCCTGGCACAGGCATCCACAGTTAAAATAGATTTGAGTATTTGTTGTTGATGTTGTAATGGGCTCGTATTCCTTCCCAAAGAAGTTAGGTCCAATATCTTAAACTTTTGCTTTACCACAAAGAGGAGGGAACGAAATGGCCTCGTGATAATAAAATGAACGTGGGGGTTGTGAGGTGAGAGTTTTCAGGGGCAGATTCCCACAGCAACTATAGCTCCTCAGGGGGTCCCAGGCCCCTCACAAATGCAGAGCTGACTTAATTTCCATGGCAAGGTCCTGGAGTTCTCTTCCCCCCCCCCCCTTTTATCTCCAGGAAGCCCAAGTTTGCTAGTCAGCAAATGTTAATTGAAGACCTACTTAGTCCAGGACCAGCTTGCTATCCAGGCGCCAGCTGTACCGAGCCTGGCAGGACCCAAGCTTTCAAGTTTTCTACAGGAATAGCTGCTTCTTTCATTACCGTTTGTAAGTTTGAGCTGAATACCACCCACAGAACACAATGTCTGCAGGCTTTGCTCTTGTTTCTTCCTACTTTCTCGTATTAAGGCAAAACCATTTGAGTTTTCAAATACAAGGGAAAGGGCAGACAATTTGCAGGTGAGGAAATCCAGACTCCACACCAGCTAGTTAGTGAGTGACAGGAACGAGCTAGAAATAGGACCAACTCCCAACCCAATGCTCTTTAAACCAATACTAGCCAGTCTCTGCAGGACATTGATCTGATTGGAAGAAATGTCCACAGACAAATATTGTGAGGTCAGTCACTCAAAGGGAGTGTGCAAGTCATGGTTCTACTCTGGTTTATCACTAGTTTATTTCCTTCTCTCTCTCTCTCCCTCTCTCTCTCTCAAGAGTGGTCTATAGAATTACTTTCTATAATTTCTTATTAGCTAAGTACAAGTTCCAAAGAGAATATAAAGTTGAGAGACAGAGAGGGTGGGGGGAGAGGGAGAGAGAGATCAGGAGCTAAGAAAACAGTACTATACCATGCATATACAAGTGAGAAGCAAGAGACAGAGTGTGCGAGGGGACCCTAATGATTGTATGTACTGGCTAAATTCTGAAAGCGATCACTCCACCATCTATTTAATTATGTGTGTGGACAGGTCAACCTTGCAGAATGTGGTGACTGTAACCAGTTCCTATTCAGGTTGCGTTATAAACACCCACCATTGCCAAAGCTACCTGTAGCTTTTTTATATCACCATTTTTCCTATAACTATATAGTATTATCAAATTTTAATATTTGGTATGGACACACACATACACACACATACATACATACATACATACATATATATATATATATATATATATATGAAGCAATTAATGATTACAACTCCTTTTTGTATGCCATGAAAACAAATTTCTTGTACTGAGACAGAAGTGCCAATATAATTATGTAAATGATTACTGTAAAACTATTTAAAAGAGGGTATGTGTATAGAGGTTAGTTCCAGAACACACTGGAAAAATATTTTGCAGTACTTTGTTGTCAGGATGAATTGAAAACTCAAAGATTTGTCAAAGCAAGCTTGCCTCTTCCAGTCCTTCAGCTCTCTACTAAGAGCAAAATCTTTCAAAGTCACAGCCTGTAATCCAAAAGTTGGAAATTCCTGGGTTTAGCTCTCAAGAAAGATTAATGTGTCATTTTGGGAAAGCATATTACTAATGGGTCACTTTCCAAACATCTCAAACATGAAACAGTGGGGAATCTATTCCATCTTAGGGATTTGTATGGGGACCAGGATGGAAGGGAGTTCTCCCAGCTCAAAAGCTAACTGCCTAAGGATGTAGAAGGGTTCAGAGGCACCCAGAACCACAAATAACTACCATGCTGCACCATCAGGAGGGTGAAGGACACTCTCCACAAGACCTCAACAACTTTCTAAGTGAGCTAAACACAGGTTATCTCTTTAAATCCTGTAGTCAAGAATTTATCTATCATGGCCTATGGTCTCTAACTTTTTTTTTAAAGAAATAGTCATACTTAGCAAAGAGTTGTTTTTTATTCAAAGTTTTATTGCAATTATTGGATGCCTCAATTGTAAGACATTCCCAATCCTCCCAGTTATGAAAGCAGACTCTGCCAACCCATAGCTTAGACAGGGACTGAGATTCCAACTCACAGTTGCAAAGATCGAATTTGAGGACACAAACTGTAACACACACATAAAAGGCAACACACTGAACACACACACACACACACAATCCTGTTTACTGCCAAGAACTCCACACTATAAACGTAAGAGTTTACACTGTACAGGAGCTTCTGGCTTCTAGAAAGAGTCACGGTGCCAGCAATTATATTTAACATCCATGGTGCATTAACATATAAAGAAAATAACAGTGATAAAGACAGCCAGGCTTAAAAACAAAAACACAAGCTCTTGTTCAGTAGTTAGCCAATCAGAAAGCAGGTCACATCTTGTTGGCCCTATTCAATACATTAAACATCAGGAATTCTCTGTGGCTCCACAGACAATTCAAAGCAAGTATGGTGTATTTTATCATACAAACTTATTAGAATCCCTTCTCGGAGTTAAAAGTCAACCTTCAATCTAAATACCTACCAAAACTATTTCCCCGCACCTCTGTGGTGTGTGAGTCCTCCGGGTATTTGGACTCTGCAGAGAAAACTCAGTTGCCAGGACGGCTATATGACACACCTACATAAACACTTCAGCATCCAGTCCCCACTTACAGGCAGAAGACCACTGGTAGCATGCTTTGCCACTCAGCCAGCCCAGAGAAAAATTAAATATTGAAATCGTGAGCGAGGAGTCTGGAGTTTTGCATTTGGAAAGTTCTGAAGAAGTCCTGGACTAGCTCACTGCCTGTCAGCCTCCCTCCCTCTCTCTCTCTCTCTCTCTCTCTCTCTCTCTCTCTCTCTCTCTCTCTCTCTCTCTCTCTCTCTGGAAGAGACCACCAAAGCCTAGAGCTGTTGCTGTCTTGAATGGGGAGCCAGCTCCTGCCCCAGTGTAAATTCATTGGGAGGCACAACCATCAGAGAGAGGAGAAAGCACAGAACCCCACTTCCTTGGTCAACCTGTTTCTAAATTTCACACAGAAACAGGCAAACATGTGCGTGTGTCCCTCACCCCACCTCCAGGGAGTTCTGAGAAGTAGGAAGGGCTCCTCTCTTGTCTCTTTTACCTCAATTTTAGTGACTTTGAAAAAGTAAGTGCAGGTCAAAACAGACTTCCTCTGGAATTTGCAATTATATGGAAATGTTACATTACACACACACCCAGAGACAGAGACAGAGAGAGAGAGAGATGCAAACCCTTACAAATCTCTTGGAATTTATATCTCAACAAACAGGACCATGTCTAAGGCTATAAATATCAGAGTTCTGAACAACCTGCATTTCGAGGGACCCCGCATGTGAACCAAGTGCTGGTGCTGGCTTGACTATTTCCAGATTCTAAGATCCCCGGCAGGCAGAAACTGTCCCCAGCTCCAAGAGTTACTGTCCCTGGAAACCCAGCATTCAAACTCGTGGATTCATACTGCTGCGCTTATTTCCACCTACGTGGTAGTAGCTGGTGGGACACTTCCCATAGAATTCAGCCAAGAACCCCAGGAAAAGCCCATGCACAGCTTTTGCTTTTTTTTTTTTTTTTTTTTTTTTTAATCCACAAACACACACCAAGGTTGCAGAACTTACCTCTGTGCGAGACTGCAGTCTCTTGTTCATCTCATAGATTCGGTACTCTGGCTGTACCATGTATGGTGTATGTCTCCTATAAAATGGGCCGAAAGGAGAAGAATAGAAGGGGTCATGTGGTGTGCTGGACATCTTGCCTGCTTGTCGAAAATCAAGCTTAACAGAGTATCAGGAACGTCCATGCAGAGCACATGGGCTGTGTTCTTCACAGTACAAAGTAGACGCACGCACACACGCTCACACACACACAGAGGCAGGCAGGCAGGCAGGCTGAGCACACTGGCTGGAAGTGCTGTGGGAGCCCTCTATAGCGAGAGAGGAGAGGGAGCGAGGAGGGAGGGAGAGAGGGAGGGAGGGAGGGAGCGCGGGAGCTCAGAGAGGGAGAGAGCGGAGGTTGGAGGTTGGGAGGGAGGAAGGGAGGAAAGGAAGGAGGAAAGGAGGAGGGAGAAGGGGGAGAGGGAGTTAGAGAGAGAGAGAGAGAGAGAGAGAGAGAGAGAGAGAGAGAGAGAGAGAGGCTGGATAGCTAGAGGCTCACTGCTTGTTTTTAAAGAAGCAGTTGGTGAAGAGGTCATTTCCTGTCCACACAGTAGACTAGTTCAAAAATATAATTCTCCTCCTAGTCTGACAAGAGGTCTAAGGCTGAGTTTTAATTTTTTCCCCCTCTAGCCAAGACCTTGCACTGCCTGATTGCTAAGCTTGTTAGCATAGAGGTGGGTTCATCTCCTGCCTGAGCCTCTCGCCCCTGACAAGCCACACTGTTGTGAAGTATCAGAAAAATAGGATGACTCCCAAACACAGCCACACTGGCACTCCGGTCCCTCTGAATTGGGCTGGTGATTCACTCCCTTGGGAAGCTTCCTCTGGGCTCTCACCTCCCTACAGAGTTTGTACCTGCTGTGCATCAGATAGTTAGTCAGGTTTTAACATTCCCTTCCCCCTCCAAACTACCCATATGCCCAACCCCCTTTCTGTCCTCCTAAAGCTTTAGTCAAGCCTTTAAAGGTGGTTTTCTGGAGGGGGGGGGGGCTACATTCAGGGTTCCTGCACAATCTCAGGATAAAACGGTATCACCCCTACTTAAATGTGGAGCCATCCAAAATCCATCCAAGAGGCAATAGGCTTTTATTTCTACAGGAAGAAAAAATATTCAAAAAGAAGAGTGCCCAATAAGATAGGAAAAGCAAAGGAGAAAACATCCTACAGAAATGATGATGGAAAATTCAGTAAGAAATTGGAAGGTTGAATGTATTGCCCCCCAAGTAACATGCCTAACTCTGAAGGGGATGACGTCTTTGCTTCCCAAGAGTGACTAAGTCTATACATCTTAATTGTGGTATATGACAACTGGAAGAAACCCCAGATAGCCCATGGGGGAAATTGCTACAAAGAGTTGGGGGATCTATTTAAGATCCCAATTATGCTGGCTGTAGGGTTGGCCAGATAACATGGCACTGAAACACAGCCCAGCCCCAGAAAATAGAAAGGCACAGAGTTCAGGGTTCATTTCTAGCTGAGTCAGTGATGTATTGATGGGGAGGGGGTAGGGCAAGGACCACCAAAAAGCAAGATAAATGCAAGACCTGAATACAAATGCATGCAAATGAGACATTTCTTCTTTTTAATAAGCAGATTAATTAACTTTCTGCCCCAGCCACGGCTTGGGATATTTTAGAGTCACTAGCCAACAGGGGAATAGGTGCTGTTAATTTACTCAGGGGTAAAAATGTTCCCAAATAGCTGTCTTGATCAGTCTTGTCTCCTACCTACTAGAAACATTTGCAGAGTCCACTGGAAACTTCCAACAGCCCAGCCTAGCACAGTCCCTTCCCTTGCCAGGAGGGATTAGGGAAGGTATTACTCTAAGGCTGCTCAGAACATGTGTCTGGAGACCCCAAGGCAGGCCAGCATTCTGGGTTTCAGGTTTCATTACAAACCCAAAAGCTGGGCCAAACATGCTGCAAGGTTTGTCAAAACACACAATGTCCTAAAGAAGAGATTTCAAACAAATTCAGTGTGATTTATGTTTCAGAATGATGGCCATTGCAAAAACCAAGGGTTCCTCGAACATAAATCCCCCCAGTAAAGACATTCCTAGAGCTCAGAGCCTTCCTGCGTTTGTGTTTGCCTCTTCATTTCAGTATGAGGCTCAAAGGAGCTCCTAGGTAGGTGTGTACAGCCCAATAGTGATCAAATCCCATCCAGAGAGAGAGCTGTGCTCCAATTCAGGCAAGCTTTGCTTTGGCTTGTTCTTGTGAACACACCTAGCTATCACTGGAAACATTTGCTGTTCATACCTAAAATCTTCACATGCAATTTCCAAGGCATGGTCCTCCTCTGTGCATTTGCAGCCTGGTACCTTCAAAAGGCTTCAAGCAGGCCCACTGCCCACACAGATTGACAGTCATCTTCTTGATTTCGATCCATCCTTCCTTCAATCAGAATGTTTAGCGCAGAAAACAGACACTGATCATATCCTATGCTCTTGCTTTTAGCATCTCATTGACAGTAGAAAAATGTCCAGGTTCTTTATATTTATGTTACATAGGCACTTGAGACTGGAGAAGACCTTGAGTTCTCATTCATTCATTCATTCCTTGGTCCACTATTAATACTTTATTTCAATATTTTATCTTTGAAAGGAAATAATCTTCTCTTCATGTGTGACAAATTTTTGGTTTTGTCCCATCTTTACCTACAAATACCCATTTATCACTCTACCCAGTAAGTTACCTCCTCTGCATTAACGTTTTAAAGCTTATATATTATTATGGTATGTTGGGGGGAGGTGCATATGGAAGTCAGAAAATGACTTTGTGGAGCCAGCTCTTTCCACATTTGCATGGATTCTAGGGATCAAAAGCAAGAACGTATCTCAAGGCTTCTGAGGCCAGTGCCTTTACCATCTGAGCCAACCCACTGGCCCCATCTGTTAACCTTGTCTATTTATTGTTAGCTATTCAGCTGTCTTTCACAATGGGTAAGGCTAGCTCCAGAATCTACCTCAGTTATCGGCTCTTCTGTGGGGACAGTGATAAAGCATAGTTCAGAAGATTGCAGCTAAGGATGTGTAAACATGAGACTATCAGAACCTTTGTCTAGATGCTCGAGCCCGGTTATAATTACGGGGTGCTTGTTTTCAGCTTCCAGGGTAAAGAGCACAGGCAGTAAGGACCAAAGAGGGCAGACCAGAATGGCTATGGCACCTAGTGACTGTCAGGGAGATAACCTCAGAGGAGTGCTCTACGGTGGCAACAGCATTTCAGGTCGTAGGTCCTCCTACTGTGGTGGAAATAAGCCAAACGGAGAGCTTAGCCAGGTGTGGTAGTACATGTCTTCAATCCCAGGACTCAGGAGGCAGAGGCAGATGGATCTCTTAGTCCCAGGCCAGCCTGGTCTACAAAGGGAGTTAGTTCCAGGATAGCCAAGGTTACACAGAGGAACCCTGTCTTGAAAAACAAAACAATGAGAGATTAAACACTCACACACACACAAAAACCCTTTCTTTGGGTCAGCTATGTCCTTTCTTTGTTCCTTTTTCTGAGGCCTTCCACAGGAAAAGTGACACTTAGCCGCCAATTGTTAGAACTTGCTCCAATCAGATTCTGTGCTGCAGACTCAGAGCTCAGGTTACAAGTAGAGTATTTTGTTATGTTCACAACTTATCTATGGGGCTGATTTGATTACATATACTACAGATATGAAAACTGAGGCTGGGAAAACTAAGAAAGTTCTGTAGGAACTTGCAGCCAGTAAGCATTAGAGACAAGGTTCACATACCCTGTGTCTGATTGGTCTCCAGCATTTCCTCACCCTGAGAGCATACTGAGAGTGGCCATTGGGGGAGCTTAAGAGGTGTGGACTAATGAACTGGGGGAACAGGCTGAGGGATAAAGAGACTCTTGGCCTAGACTTTACTTTCCATCCTGTACACTCTCTGTTCTCCATAGCCACCACCCCTCCCCCTTCAAGCTATTCTAGATCTTTCTCTTGAACCCTGGCCTAGTCCTTCCCACCCACCTCATTGTTTACGATCTCCAGCCCCAGCTGCATGCTGATTCTCTGAAATATCAGCTCTCTGCTTGCCTTTGTCCTGTCCTTGCCTGCTTCTTGAGTCTTCCCCATCTGGCCTGCAAGGGAAGGAAATCAAGAGAGCGCATCAGCCCTTTAGTGCAAATAAGAAACTTGAACATGGTGGTGCTGCTATACCAAAAAAGCATGAGCAATAGAAGGCCAGGAGACTGGAGCATGGCCCTTTACATGCTTCTTTACATTTCACGTTGAGTTTTGAGCATTGCCTAAATCCTAAGCATCCCCCACGGTTATTCTAGATGCCCTAAGCAGCCACCCTGCTCTTCCAGCTCAGAACCTACGCTAAAACAAATTGCTTACATTAGTGCACAGAATGCCCTCCACCGAAATACTTCCCTGCAGCTTCAACAGTGAAGGATGTCACCAAGTGCAGTTTTCATCTTCATCTTATCTTGGAAAGCCAGCATTGCTGGTAGCTGTTGACCCCACCTCTGGCTTCAGGGCAGCTGAGACTTCCCTGTCTACCAATTCCCCCAGGCTCTTCATCACCCAATGTCCCACCTTGCTCCTTGACTGGCCTCTTTCCACAGTTCACTGATACCCTTGACAGTTCCTTCCATTGGGCGCTGTTCTCTTCAGAAAGCTAGTCTTCTCACCCCACTTCAGAGCCCTCTCTCGGCCCTTTCTTACCAGTGTCTGGGCCTTTTACTCAGCACACGCTAGGCTAACTGGTACATACTGGTACAGGCAAGGCGCAGCAGAAATGCACAGGAAGAGAAAAGGCCTACAAAGACAACCTCTGCTTTCCAGTAACTAAACCAGGTGCCAGCAGTAAGTCCAGGGGATCATGGAGGCTTTAGTCTTCAAGTCTTGGGTCTTTATAGTGAAAAAGCAGGTAAGAGTACAGTTTTCAAAGACAAACATTAGAGTTTCACGAGGCATCCTTGAAGCATAGCAGCTACATCCCCTCTGTGTGGCTGCAGCACTCAATTTCTCTGTGCTTCTGTGTTTTTGTCTGTAAAATGGTATCAGTAAGAATTCTATAGTTCTTACTGAGATAATATAAACTAATGAATATAAGTCTATTCTAACAGTATATCTTGCATTCACTATATAGTTGTAATCACTAATATTTTATTAGAATGCACTAACCACAGAAATGAAGGTAAATTAACAACAATGAGCCGAAAGAACTTGCTGGAGTGGGAAATGGACATTGGCTACAGGAATGGGACAGAAAATACCAAAGGCATCACATGGCATGCCAGGGTTATAAATGAGAATGAGCAGGAATCCATCCAACTACACAAATCAAGGAAGTTTTCACATGGGAGTAGATGACACTTGTGATCCTCCTTGAGGATCTTTCAGAGGGACAAAACAGAAAGGATTCGAAGCATCACAGCAAGCAGAAGAGATGCTATGCAAATGAACATGCTTGACATCCAAAAACAAAAAACAAAACAAAACAAAACAAAAAAACAAAAAAAACAAAACAAACAAACAAAAAAAAAAAAAAAAAAACCAAGAGGAACCTGGGAAGAAGTGGGAACAGTGAAGGGTGAATCTAATCCTGAGTGGTCATGAGTAAGAGAGGGAGGTAGAAGAGAGGAAGTGGAGGATGAAAGGTGGAAATGTAAATAGAGTATAAAACTCTCAAAATGCAAATTACAAAAATAACATTTTAATGATAAAAAAAGAGAGATGAAGTCAATGTTAGTATAGAATCCACACCATTGAAGATTTGCACATTGTTACTCAAGTGCTGGATAACCCATGTATGTCATTGTTCTCCAACAGAAGTAATGCTAAAGGGAGGCTTGGTTAATTGGCTTCCACAGTGTGGTCCAGGCAGTCCAACAATGGCTGTCTCATACCAGAGAGATGGAGAACTTGGTAGTTGTTCGTTCTGTAAGGCTACATGCCTCAGCAATCCCAATCTATAGCCAAAGGCCAAGAGTATTTTTAGTCTATGCCAGAAGTCCAAAGGAGCTGATTATCCCATCAGCAAAGAAATCAGAAGCAGCAATAATGGAGTGGATGAATGTATCAGCAAGAGTGACGGTCAAGATGATGCCAGGATGGAGAGTTTTCCTTCTTCCAGCTACCAGGAGGTGCTATACACTTTTAGGGTAGGTATTCCCATAGCAATTAGGACAATTAAATCAACCACCCCTGACATACCAAAGGCCAACTTGACATAAACAATGCCTCAAGTTGACCATTAAACTAACCATCAAGGTCCCAAATGACAACACAATTATTTTTATCAAGCAACTTGATTGATAGATGGAGGATAGATTAAATTCAGGCAGACTCAAGAACTTAACTGGTTGTGGAATGTTGATTTCATCCACCAGGAGAATCTCCAGCTTGCATCAAAAACTCCTCTGTGGTAATGAATCTTAATACTCAGCTCCAAACGTATACAGTCACTATGGAAACACGATTGTGTCTATGAAGGTGTTTCCAAAGGGGGGGGAAACTAGCTGAAAAGGGAAGGACTACCCCAAACTGGATGCTATCATCTCATGGGTTGGATCCCTGGACTGAATCAAAGGAGAAAACGCCCTAGGCACAGCATTCATCAGCTTCCAGGCTGCAGGTACAACGTGGTCAGCCAACTTATATTCTAGCAGTCATGATCTCTTGATTTCTCTGCTGTAAAAGAATGTATCCTTTTATCTTATAATGCAAAGAAACCAATCTTAAATACATTGATTTTTGCAGATTTGAGGCCTGTTGGTTGTTTTGTTTATTTATTGTGCTGCTGGTTTGCTTTTTTTTTTTTTTAACAAGTATTTCATTATTTCATCAAGAAAAGATTCTAAAAATAATTGCTTAGATTCTAAAAATAATTGCTGCAACCGCACCACTGGTTGTTGTGTAGCCCTTGGAAATGCACAGTTGACCTGGAACTTAAGGAAGGTGTTGCTGGGTCTCAGTCAAAAAGCTAGGAACTCTCCCAGCCCTGAAGCTGAAGACGAGTTTGGATATCATTTTCTATGCCTCATCGTTCTGACTTGAAAGAGTGTGCTGGCCAAGCCTCCTCTACCTTACGCCATGACGTCTGTCCTTCCTCCAACTTTCCAGCCATGTCAGCGCTGTCCCCATCCCATTTCCCACAGCACTTCTGTCACTTCATGTCCAGGATATAACAAACTCTTTCCTCTGGACTCTAAAATCATCTCTCTGTTCTTGGGTTCTGGTATGACTAGATTTTCTGCAGCTCTGAGCTGTTCTTAACTAAGGATATTTCCCCATTTGGAGAAGCCATCCTGGCCAAATTATGTTAATAACTCACTCATAATCCATCATACCCTATCAACATTGCTGCTTATTGTATTCACATCTGCCCTTGCTCTTGTGCGCTGCTGTGTAGACGGAAGGTCCCACGTGGGCCCATGATGGGTTAGCTTTACATGGTAAGTGCTCTTAAAGTTCAACATGAGGCTTGGCATGTTTGCGTGATCAGTATAATTTTGTACATTAAATGGTTGAAAATTTACCTGAATGAAAATGTAGGAGCTTTCCTAACAAATTTCAACCCCAATCTAGGGCCAAGCTATGATATAGCAGAGAAGAATAAAATCTCTCATTATTTATGAAAAATAGATTTGTTTGAGTATCATTACAAGTCAGGTGTGATGCTATGTACTGGGTGACAATAAGGAGTGGCGGCAAACTTGATAACTTGGCTGTTTCCCTGGACTAAGGAGAAAAGTCAGTGGATGAGGGTACCTGGTGTCAAGACTGAGGGTCTTAGTTCAACCCTTTGACCCTGTGTGGTGGAAGGAGAGGGTTCATTTCTGTAAATTATCCTCTAATCTCCATTTAACACATGCACACCTACACATACACAAAGTAGTAAGTAAATAAATAATTTAAAAGAGTCATAAACAGAGTGGGAAGCTAGGTAAAGGTGATTACTATGTAAGCCTGTCAGCAAGAGTTAGTTAAAGGCCAGGAATCCATGTAAAGTGGAGAAAAGAATTGATTCTACACAGTTGTCTTCTGTCCTCCATACACATGGTGGTGTGTGTGTGTGTGTGTGTGTGTGTGTGTGTGTGTGTACACAAATGTCAAATTAAGTTTTTTTTTCTTTTTTTATATTTTAAACTGTTTTTGCTCTTATTCCAGTTCCTTCTTCCTCCCTCCCTCCTTCTCTCCCTCCCATGACCCCTAAGCCCCCTCCCATCCCACTTCACCCCACTCCACAGAAAGGGTGGTGCCTTCCAGGAGGGGGTCAGCAAAATCTGTCAAGACATTTGGAGAGGGACTGACTCAGACTCCCTGAACATGGGTCTCAGAAGGCCTGGGCAGTCTAAGGGTCCTCTGACAGTGGAACCAGGATGTATCCCTAGTGCAGGGAAGGACTTTGGGAGCACATTCCCCATGGAAGGATACTCCCTTAAATTTAGTTGTTTGTTTTGTTTTTTTGTTTTTATTTTAAAGATCTCTGTCCAAGAGACCTTTTCCTAGAACACCATTTGCCATGGGGAATCCCTTAGAATTCCAAAAGATCCAGATGCTCTTGAGACTGCTGTAATCTCCTTCTGACCTATGGAGCATCGTGTGGCCAGTGCCAAAGCCCCTCCTTTCTGGTGAAGCATTGTCCCACCTTTGCTGTGTTAACTAGGTTAAGTCAGATCCCTGATGTTACCTTTAGTTAATCTCTTTGTAAAACACAGATTAACAGTGTTCATGCAGAAATCAGGAATAATAGTTTCTGGTCCATAGTGATAAAGCACTCTTGTGAAGTGTCAGCCACTTTTCTACACACTTTATAAATACTAACTCACAGAAATCTTACAAAAACCCCATAAGAAGACAAACAAACAAAAAACAACAAAACAAAATACAAAAACAAAACAAAAAACAAAAAAACCCAAGAGTCTCTGTTTCTGTTTTCAAGATTAGAAAACACCACCACAGACAGGTTAGGGGACCTGCCTGAGGTTACACAGGTAAAAATGGGTGGAATGAGAAGTAAACCAGGTCAGGCTGCCTCCTTTCTATTTCATGCTGTCAATCAAGACAGCCCACAGCCTGTGTCTGTATCCACATTCAGTTGTGAGCAGCTAGGGAACAGGCCTGTTCAAGTACATGGTTATCAGATGTACAACACATCTCATTCATAAGGGAAGAAAGCACATAGCAATAGAATAAAGACAGAATTTCACTCAAGACTCTTGCTTATAAGTAAAAGAAATCTTGTGCTAAATGTCCCAAATAAACAAACCAAAAAAGTAAAGAGCTTTGCTGGCATAATTGGAAAAGCCATTAAGGATATGGATTCAGGTACAGGAGAATCCAGGATTCCAAGCTATGTTCTAGAGTCTGTGGCTGTACATATAGTTGGCCTTTCTACTCTTTGACAGCCCCTGTCCTTTTGGTAACTGTGGGCATAGGTAGGATTGCAAATTCCTCATTTAGTAGCAGAAAGAGCGGTTTTGTCTGTAGATTCTGACAAAAACCTCAGCTTGGTGTCTCATTGACTGGTGTCAACATAGCCTTCATCTAAGCCAGTCTCCATGGTCAAAGGCATGGTCAGCCCTGGGTCACATGCATACTCTTCCAGCCCAAAGCAGACAGGGCTTTCCTATGTCCACGAACCTATAATGGCAAATGCTCTTCCACAGAAGTGAGGATGGGGTGAATCATATCTCCCCCAAATCCCCACACAGACACTCTATATCCACTACCCACGAATGTGGGTTTCTTCATAAATATGGGCTGTGTGCATGTCGCAATAAGTAGTTAACACTGAATTAGGATGGATGCTCATTCTAATGACTGCTGTCCAAGTAAAAAGAGACACACAAAAAGGATGAGGGAGGCAGGATTAAAATGATGCTGCTCCCAGCTAAGGAATTTCAGGGACTGCCAGAACACAAACAAAGCCAGGGAAAGCCATGGAAGAGCTCTCCCCTAGAGTGTCAGAGGAACCCTGCAGCTACATGACATCACAAGAGAACAGATTTCCGAAGAAACAAGCTACCCAAAGTGTAGTACTTGGTTGAAATAAAAAAGGTCCACGCAAAGTATGAAATCCAGGCACTAAGAGGCCCAAGGCCCAAAGCAGTATAGCAGGAGGTGGTTCATGAGACTCTGCGTGCCTATTGTCTATTCCTGTAATAATAAAGGTGCAGTGACAGCAATAAGAACACCAGGAAAGGTGAGATGGCTCAGTGGGTAAAGACTTCTGCTACCAAGATGACAACCTGAATTGAATTCTTAAGGCCCACATGGTAGGAGAAGACCAACTCTACTAATTGTTCTCTGACCCACATCTGCTTGCTGTGGGACGTGCCAACCTACACACAAACACACACACTAAAGAATATTTTTTGGAGGTTTTGTTGTTGTTGTTTTTAAGAAAACCCTTTACTGTCTGCCTTTCTAGTTGCCACATGAATGTAAAGTCTGAGACTTTAAATGAAATTCTATCTTGGGAGCCTCCCAACAGCTCTGTTGAGTTAGGTGTGCATGAAGGGCTAGCATGCACAATCCATGGTCCCGTCCCTCACATAGGTAAGATCTATGAAAGTAGGTTGTTTGTTTGTAATTAGATGTTGTAGATTCTTTTCCCACAAACTGATACCTGCTCCCACAGCCACATATGTCCTTGTATGGAATACAGTAGATGGCAAGTATTTCACAAGTGAGTAATGACCTCATATCTGATGGTTACCAGTTTCATTCTAGTACATAAGCTTGAGCATTGTATCGTGTGATCGTTTTCCTGGTGCCGTGTTTTACTTGGATTTAAAAAAAAACCCTGTATGCTATTTCTTTTTTTATAATTAAATTTATTTATTTAGGGCTGGAAAGATGGCTCGGTGTTTAAGAGCACTGCCTGCTCTTCCAGAGGTCCTGAGTCCAATTCCCGGAAACTACATGGTGGCTCACAACCATCTAATAATGAGATCTGATACTCTCTTCTGACATAAAGGTGCACATGCAGATAAAGCACTCATATACACAAAACAAATAAAAGCATTTTAAAAGCATTCATTTATTTTACATCCTGACCAGTTTTGCCTTCTCTCCTTCTATTCCTTCACCCCTTCCCCTCCACCCACCCACTCCCCTTCTCCTCTGTTTCTGTTCATAAAGGGGCAGGTCTCCCATGGGTAACAACAAAACATGGCATATCAAATTGTGGTAGGATTATGTTCCAAGTTTTGTACTAGGCTGGAGAAGGCAACCCACTGTGAGTACTAGGTTACCAAGAGCCAGCCAAAGCATTTGGGACAGCCCCTGCTGCCTCTGCCAGGAGTCCAGAAAGTAGGCCAGGCTACCCCAATGTCACTCATGGGGTAAAGACCTAGGTTGGTTCTGTGCAGGCATCCTGGCTGTCGGCCCAGACTCAATGAGCTCTGATGAGACCTGGTTAGTTGTTTCTATTGATTAATTTGTGATGTCCTTGATTCCCTCTGGTTTATACAATCTTTCCTCCCTGTTTTCAGCAGGATTCCACAATCATGGCCCAATGCTTGGCTGTGGATCTCTGCATCTGTTTGCATCAGTTACTGGATGAAGCCTCTGACGACAATTGGGATAGTCAACAATCTATGAGTATAGCAAAATATTCCTAGGCATCATTACCTTGATGTTTTTTTGCTCTCCAGTCATGCTTGCTTCTATCCCAACTCTCTGGGCTATCTAGCCTTTGGGTCCTGGCCCTCCAGGCAGAATCAGGGGTGGGCTCTTTCTTATGGGATAGGTCTGAGGGTGGATCAGTGTTCCAGTCCCTCCCCACCGGAAACCTTGCCCAGTCACAGGAGATGGCCTGGCCTCACTTCCAGCTGAGCCATTCCCTTCATGTGCCATAGCCACTGGCTTCCTGACTCTCTCACACTGTTATAAAGCTACACAGAAAGACTCTAAGATTTGCTTCTCACTTCAGGCTCCTGAAGACACCCTATCTGCCCAGGGATAATAATGCTCTGTGCAATCTCCCAAATCCCCAAAAAGAAGAACAAACTTGGAACTGGACAATTTTTGAATGAAGGAGCTCTTGTGTTGATGCTGTTGGGAACTGACTTTATTATTAGGACTGACACCTAAAGTGTGTGTGTGTGTGTGTGTGTGTGTGTGTGTGTGTGTGTGTATTTCTTTCATGACAGTCTTATCTTAATCCAAGATCAAACAATGTACTTTGAAAAGTAACTGTACATAATGGTACACTTCCCAGAACTGGCCAAGTTTGCACCTGTCGTTGCCTTTGAAGAGCCGATAGGCTGAGGTAGGGAAGATGCTACTCTGTTCCTAAAAATGGCACTTACTGTCAGGACTGTGTGGTGGGGAAGAGTCATTCATCCACCACTTTCATCTGATCACTTCTTGCTTTTGACAAATTTGTTTTCTGAGTAGACTGTCCTTAACATAGACACATTTTAAAAAGTGATGTGGGAAGTACTATCCCAAACGAACCTTAATTGTCTTACCTGCCTCCTCTTCTAGATATTCCCATTGTTTCCATTTTCCCCCAAAATGCAGTACCCTGAAGTGAATATTTTTATATTGTTTTGTGCACACCCTGAAGTGAATATTTTTATATTGTTTTGTGCACCTACATGTATCCACAACGAATCATTTTCAATATCATTTTCAAGCAATCGGTAGGCAAATGCAAAGCATTTCATTCATGCTGCCCAATGGCCTTGTAAAAAAAGTTCTCTCACTGACTTACCACCAGCTTTTAATTTGTATTTCAGTTTTGCATTTTCAAACAAACATGGCACATACTCCTGGTGGAAACTGGCACAATAATTAGAGGTACAAAGTAAATGTTAAATGCACCTGGATTTCTCAGATGTCCACGCTGAGCAGGAAGACCCCACAGTTCATCTCCTCTATGTGGGGAATCCTCCAGTCAAAGACCCCAGCTGGGAGGTGCCCAAAGCGAGTGCCATATGTGGATGTGCTGTGTCCATCTTCAGTCTTCAGAGCTTTCATAGTTAGCAGGTACAGGACGAGTATCTGGTGTTCATCCTTTAGCACAGGGCATACATACATGCTCTGTTTTTTTGTTTGTTTGCTTCTTTTTTTCTTTTTTCTTCTTATGTAGTTTTTCCTTGATTCTCTGATCCAGAACCCACCTTTTTTTTTGATTCTTTAATGGGACAAGAGTCCCTTAGTGTTCTATGTAGAAACTAACAGCCGCACTGTCCACAGTGTCTCCTACTTAGCACTTCATGGCAAACTAGATTGAGATGAATTTATTAAGATGAGATTGAGATGATTTATTGAGCAAACAACTCAATATGCTGGTTGATATGCTTCCAGACACAAGCTCCTTTCCAAATGAGTCTGTTTACATTTACAGGAACTTGCATGCTCAGTTCAATTCCTCAAAATTTGTTGTCACCGTGGTGTACCAGGTACCAGGCAAGTGCTGGCAATTATGTTGATGAATATGTATGAGTACATATTCATGCATGTGTAGATACACACACACACACACACACACACACACACACGGGTACAGTTGAAAATCAGGGATCAACATTAGATCAACATGAGATATTTTCCTCAATTGCTCCCTACATATTAAAATGAGTTATAACTTTCTCTCTCTTTCTCTCTCTCTCCCTCTCTCTCCCTCCCTCCCTCTCTCTCTCTCTCTCTCTCTCTCTCTCTCTCTCTCTCTCTCTCTGTGTGTGTGTGTGTGTGTATGTGTATGTGTGTGTGTGTGTGTGTTGGGGCATGTATGTGTGAGTGCAGGCTCCAGTAGAGTTCAGAGGAGCATATTGAATCTCCTGGAGCAGGAGCTTCAGAAGGTTGTAGACCATCTCATATGGATGCTGGGAACCAGGCCTGGGTCCTCTGTAAAGTGAGGAGTGCTCTTAACATCTGAGCCATCTCTCTCAGCCTCTCCACCTTGTTTTTGAGGAAGTGGTCTCACATCAGGTTTGCTTATTCAGCTGCGCCTGGCTAGCCAGCTTCAGAGGTCTCATGTATCTGCCTCCTCAGCTCAGGCATTATAGGCATATAACATGGTCCTAGACTTTTTATGTGGGTTCTAGGAACACAAGTTGTGGTTTGCATGCACTTTTCTGATGAAACCATCTTCCTAGTCTGATAATTCATTTTATGTGTCAGTGTGACTGAGCCATATACAAAGATGGTTGATCAAACATTATTCTGGAGGGTCTTTCTGTAGATTAGTATTTGAACAGAAAGACAGAGTAAAGTAGATTGTGGGGATTAACATTACATTGCCTGAGGGAATCTATAATGGCCTCCGTAAGACCAATGCCAAGCAGACAATGTTTAGTTTCCTCAGGACCCGCCCACCACTCTACCATTGCACTCTGGTCCCATCTGGCCTACGAAGATGAGGTGCAAATGATGAGTAAGAAGGGATGTTTTATAATCCCTAAGAGCTACCGGAGTTTTTAATTTACAAAGTCAGAGGAGTCAAGGGAATGTATGTAGGATGTATAGAAGTAGAGTGGGATAAGATAAAAGAAACGTAAGTTTATTGGCACAGGCCTTTCAAGCAAGGTTCTACACTTGATGCTGCAGCTTAAGGGTTAGAAAGGTTTTGTACAGTTTCTGGTTTGAAACATGTACCAAGCATTGGTGCACAAAAAGCAGGAGCAGGATAGAAATGCCAGGCCAACCTTGAAGAAGCTATACACTTGTAGTTCTTACTGTCAACTTGATATACTAAGTCACATAGGTAGAGGGAACTCAGTTAAGAGTTGCCTCCATCAGATTGGCCTGTAGGAATTTCTGTGGGTCAATATCTTGAATAATAATTGATGCAGGGCAGACCTAGCCCACTGTGGGTAGTATCATCCCTAGGCAGGGGGTTGTGATGTATAAGAATGCTCTACAGACATAGCCATTAAATAAGCTAGTCAACAGCATTCCTCTATTCTTTTCGCTTCAGTTTCTGCCTGGAGTTCCTGATGTCACTTCTGTCAATAATGGACTGTAACTTGTAAGTCAAAATAGACTCTTTCCTTCCCTAAATAGCTCATGGTCAGAGTGTTTTATGATAGAAATGCAAAGCAAACTAGAATAGTGATACAGTTTGGGTCCTAGGCTGACCCCTACAGGTGAGTCAGCAACACAAATGCTTTGAATTTGAGAGCAAGACTTTCCATCGTCTATGGATATGTATTCTCTTTTGAGAAGTTCTTGGCCTTCTACTGGGCCTTAATACAAATCGGACCTTGAATTGCTAAGTTACCATGCAAGCTGAACTACTCATCATTAATCAAGTGTTTGACCTATCAAGGCTAAATGAAGGCATGCACAGCAACCTCATTCATTAAAAGTAATTGTTTATACATGGTTGGGTCTGAATAGACTCCAGAGGTACACATAAGTTACATTTTTTTAAAAAAGGAGGGGATGGAAATAGAAGACATTATGTTAAGCGAAAAACTAGGCACATAAAGATAAATACTCTAAGTTATCTCTCATTTGTGAAAGCAAAAATAATTCAATCTCAAAACTTGAAAGTAGACATAACCCCTAAAGACTAGGAAGGGGAAAACAGAAAGGGAGATAGATTAAGGTTCAAAGATATGAAAATAGAAAAAGAGTAGTGAATTCTATGGTTCAACTACTTAGCATATAGTTTATGAATAACCTTACCTATTCACAATGAACTAGAAGAAAGAAACTGAGTCTCCAGATGTTTAGACATTGCATACATGTATTGGAATATCACAATGTTCCCCATAAAATGTGGCATTATCATATGTAAATTTTAAAAAAGTTAGTCAGAGAAATCCAAATGCCCAGTGGTCCTCACTTTGCAACACTATCTTTTACCCATGTTCTCATGACAAATTCCTACAATTGGTTGACAAAAAAGAAACAAAGTTAGGCTATATTTTACAATGGATCTACATAGTATGTAGGTGCGAATAAATGTGGGCAGGCTTTCTGATCCATCTCTGAAAGATAGCGGTAAAGAGAGATCCTTGCAGTGGGTAGAATTTCAAGCAGTGCATCTGCTTTTTCACTTTGTGTGCAAGCAGAAATGGTTAGATGTGTGGCTATATGCTAATTCATGGCTGCAGCATATTATTTGGCTAGGATGACCAGGGATTTGGAAAGGAACACAGTTAGCAAGGAAATCTGGAGAAGAAATCTGTGGATTGACTTCTCCAAATAAACAAAACCATGAAGATGTTTTCCTTGTGGTCATGCCAACTCAAAAAAAAAAAAAAAACATTAGGAATGGACAAGATGACCCATTCTCTGAATGTCAAGGATTCTCCATCCTCAGTCAATCCTGATATTCCTCAATGATGAGATCATGAAGAAAATTTTTATGGAGCTAGGGACAGAGCTTACTCCTGACCTCAGCAGCATGGCCTTCCACTCAACAGAGTCAACCAGGCTGAAAATGTTGAGTGCCCAATCACCCAGCAGCAGAAACTAACAATGAGTCGTCAGAAGGATGCCATTCTCTCAAGGGTTGACTCAACTATTTGGAGGAAGGCTGATTACACTCCCATCATGGAGAAATCAATGTTTTGCTCTTATTTTAATTTCTTTGCATATGAATTTGCTTTACAGAATGCAATGCTGCTGTCAAAATTTTCAGCCACAGGCTTCTAACATGACTTACTCAACATTGTGATATCCCACATAACTTTATTTTTTATCATTAAGAAACACATCATAGACAAAAAAACAATCTGTGCCAGTTGACCCATGCACATGGAATCCATGGTTCTTGCCTTGTTTTCTACTATCCAAGAACAGATGGCCTGACAGAATGGTTGATTGGCCTTTGACAACTCAGATACAGTACCAGCTGGGTGACAATATCTTGCAGGGATGGAATAAGGTTCTCAAGAAATCTGTATATAATAAAAATCTATGCAGTATATAGTGAAGCTCAGAAAACAGGAATCCCAGATCTAAGAATCATGTGGTAAAACCTGAGAGCATCAGTATTCATTTTATCCCTAGTGACCCATGAGCAATATAATTTGTTTCTAGTTCCTACACCCTTGTACTCTGCTGCCCTCGGGGTTTTAGCTCCATAGGAGAAATACTTCTACTGGGAGACACAATGATTCCATTGAGCTGGAAGTTAAAGTTTTCACATGATGCTTTGTGCTGCTTATGATTTTGAATACAGTTAAGGGGGATATTCTGTGTGAACTGCAGTGATGGATCCTGAAGACCAAGGACAAACTGGGCTGTTATTCTATAGAACCGAGGATGAGTGTCTGGGATGCAAGATATTCCCTAGAGGAGCAGTGGCTATAATCAGTAATCAAAGCCAGGTAGGATTAGTAATAGGCAGGATGCATCCAGAGAAAAGGGCCAGGTTGCTTCACATGTACACAGACACAAAGAGCTAAGGTGCTTACTGAAGGCAAGAAGAATGCAGATTTGATACTGGGAGAGGGTAGCACCAAATACCAGATTCAACCATGAAACTGGAGAGTTAAGACTAATTTTTATGAATATCTCCACCTTGTTTTATGATTCTTTCATGTATGCACATCTGTATTAAGCTAGCATGTGTGTTTTTCTTTCTCACCTCATCTTCTCATTGTGTAATGTAATATGTTTTAATAGTAAGTCATAGTATTTACATATGGCTTATATTATAGTATTTATAAAGTTACAAGACACAAATATAAAAAGAAATAAACATCACCCAAGGATTCTAATTTCTAGGGAAGGAAGTAGTGCATGTTCTAGCTAGGTTTCAGTTGCTGAGATAAAATCTCACAGAAATCAACTTGGGGAATAAAAAGGTAGATTTTAATCTTTTACTTTCACAGTTCTCCTCTGAGGAACTCAAGGCAGGACTTGGGATCAGAAACCCTACTTCAGCTATCTCTTCAAAGCTTGATTTCTTACACTACCCAAGACTACCTACCTGCCTAGGAACAGAAACACCCACAGTGGGCTTGGCCCTGCCATATTAACCAAAAACAATGCCTGCACAGACTTTCCCACAGGCAATCCTTCTATTAATGTTCTCTCTTCCCAAATGACTTTAGATTGTTTCAAGTTGAAAAACAATACCACCACCCAACCAGGAGAGAATTTCTAATTACACTCAAGAACACTGAATATGCTTGACAAAAAAATTTTATTATGTTATTGCTTTTATTTGGATATTTGTTATGATTTGAAAGGCACAAACCTATGATGATTTGCAATGGATAGGCTTGTAATTGATGGTCACTAGTTTAATGTGTTAAATGACTGGGCTATGGTGATCCCAGATGTTTGGTCAAATATTCTGGATGTATTCTTGAAGGTGTTTCTGGTTGGTTTAATTTTGAATGGTAGTCTGGCCAGAGAATATTATACTATCTAATGTCAATGGGCTTCATCTAAGTTGAAGGACTAAATGTTGACTTTCACCCAAGTGTGGGAAGCTTTCCTTCCTGACTGTGATCTAAAATTGAAAATTGGTTTTATTTATTTTTAGGTTATACGCCTACAGGTTTGGAACTGAAGCATCAATCCACTGGATCTTCAATCTTTTATTCACATATTGGACAAACTACCAATGTCTTTCTATTCTAAATAGATAGGTAGATAGACCATAGATAAAGATAGATAATATATATATATATATATATATATATATATATATATATATATATATGGTAGATAAATAGATGAGAGAGATTGTACAAATTATCCACCATACTTACAGAAGCAGTTAAGTCTCCTTATCTGCTGCCTGCAAGATGGGTATGTAGGGTATCTGATGGAGAACCAGGGAGCTAATGGGCAAGACTGACTCTAAAGATTGATAATCATGGTTGGGAGGTAGGAGAGATACTGGTGTCAGTTGCTGGGCCCAAAAACCATGACCAAAGAGCTGTGATGTTTAAGGGCAGAAGATGGATGTTCTAATTCACCCCTAATAGAGAGCAAATTCATTCCCCTTTGCAATTTGGTTTATTTGGGCCCTTATAGAACTTCATGATGCCTGCCTACATAACTAAGGGTGAATATTCTTTATTCAGTTTATTGGTTCAAATGCTAATGTCTTCTGGGATCTCTTTACTCTAGAGGAAGTATTTTACCAGGTAGCTGGGTAGTCTTTAGCATTCTTTAGCCTAGCCAAGGTGACATAAAATCAACTATCACAGGACAATCACTTCAGATTTTGGGACTTCAGGATTTATCAGCTTCTATAAGCACTTAATCCCCCCTCCCTTCTCTTTCTTCCCCCTTATTCCTTTCTCACATATATAATTATAATATTACAGGGACCTTTCCAATAAGGGACATGAAATACACAATTAAACATTCCACTATAGTGTGATGTGAAGGAGAATAAATCAAGTAGATTCAAATAAGCATTAATTCAGTTGTATCAAATTGTAGAAGACTTGAGAATGAAAGATGTAAGACTTTGAAGAATGAACACTTTGGAAAATTGACAGAAGGACACCTGCATAACATTCCAGGCAGAGAAAACAGAGTATGCAAAGTCATAAAAATACATTGGCATTTGGGGGTAGAAGCTCCAAGCTTCCAAAGAATTACCAATGCATAAGGAGTCAAAGAGGTGACTGGGATATATCTCTGTGGCATAGTACTCACCTAGCATGCACGGAGTCCTAAAATTCAGTCCACGACAATGGAAGGAATAACGTGAACAAGTAAAGTAAGTAAGACTACCTACATATTTCTATTGGGAACAGGAATAGTATGGAAAATATTATTATTAACAATTACACTACCTTGACAGAAATATTAGTTTGCCTGATGAACACTATGACCAGAAGCAGCTTAGGCAGGAAAGAGTTTATTTGGCCTACACTTTCAGGTCATGATGCTTCACTGAGGGAAATCACTGAAGGAACTCAAGGCAATAAGCTGGAGCAGAAAACATGGAGGAACACTGCTTTGCTCTTTGCCTCGTGCTCACCTAGTATTCTTATATAGAGCAGGCCTATCCGCCTAGGGTTGGTAACACCCCCAGTAGACTAGGTCTTCCTACAACAAGTATCAGTCAAGACCATCTCTCACATCCCATAGGCCAATGGAGGCAGTTCTTCAACTGAGGTTCCCCCTTCCCAGATGACTCAACGTTGTATTAAGTTGACAACAGAAACTAAGTAGGACAATACCTTTAGTTGAAAATATTTTAATATAATGAACTACTGATACATGATTTAATGTAATGATCAATGCAACACTCAAGAATTCATTATTAAGAAAGACAAAATACAAAGCCCTCAAGGAGTCACATGTGACTATCATGGGAAATGAAATAGTCGGAACAAAAGTTTAGGGAGTTCAGTGATACAGGGATTTCCTCTATTCCTTGGAAAGGCTCCTCATGGCAGTCAGCATACTCTATGGGTCATTTCAAGTTGAAAGAGTTCCTCTTTTATTAACAATATCCTTCCTGAGAGAGTTATAGAAACATTAATCGAGCAAGAAAGTCCTCAAAAACTCAATAAGGTAGAAAAATCTCATAGATGTGTCCATCCAATACTTTATGAAACTACAGAAGCATTCTCAGTTTTTAAAGTGTAAAACTTTTAAACTGTAATTATAATTATGGAAGACCTCAAAGATTGTTTTGAAATTTTACAAGAAGAAAGAAGTGATTAAAATTAGTCATTTTGCCAATTGGTGGTAGCACACACCTTAAATTCAAGCACTTGGAAGGCAGAAACAGGCAGATCTGTGTGAGCTCAAGGCCAGCTTGATCTATAGGGCAAGTGACAGGACAGGCTCCAAGGCTACACAGAGAAACCCTGTCTTGGTAAACAAACTAAGTAAGTAAGTAAATAAATAAATAAATAAAATTAGTCATTTTGGGCTCTGGTGTGACTTGGGATGTAAAGGCATTTTCTGCAAAGTTTAATAACCTGAATTTGATACTTGGGATCCATGGGTGAGAAAGAGCCAACTCCAATTTTTTGACTTCTGCACGTATGCTGTCTAAAAACAAATAAAGGCAACATTTCCCATTTCCATTCCCCCCCTCAAAGCTTTCCTGTATACCTCTCGTTGTTCTCTTTCAAATTGATAGCCTCTTTTTCATTAATTGATATTATATGCATAAATGTATATGCTTGTTCATATGTATTTCTAAATGTAAACTGTTTAGTCTATATGATGTTACCTGAATGTGTGTTTGCAAGGCTGACCCTTTGGTATGGGATAACAAATTGTTGTGCTCTTCCCTGGGGAAGACTATTTTCCTGCTCTCAGCAGCCTTTTGTTCCCTATAGTTCTTTCTATAGGGGTGAGGCCTCATGAGCTTTTCTGCATTTGTTTGACATGTCCACTGTCACTGTCCTTGTTCAGCTCATGTTTAGGCAGTCTTGGTGTGAATTTATGGGTATAACTTCTGAAATTACTAGGAGACATTATCTTACAAAAAACACTGAGATCTTCTGGCTCTTACAATCTTCCCACCACGTTTTCTACAATGTTTCCTGAGCCTTAGCTATGAGAGAATTTTGTAGATGTCTCCATTGGGACTGGGCTCCACGACTATGCATTTTTTGGTTGCTGTTCTCTGTAGTGGTTTCTGTTTGTTAGAAGGAAAAGTTTTCTTGATGGGGTGAGAAGACTATGTTTATCTGTGGGTATAAGGACAAATGTTTAAATTGTTAGTGGTTATGCTGGTTTAGTAAAGTAATTGTTGTAGATTTTCCTCCAGTATCTAGGACTTCACTAACTGAGTGTTTAGCTAGTTTCCTATTACTAAGCATGGCTTCCTTCTTGTTGAGTAGGCCTTAAGTCCAATTAGAGAACTGTTTAATGAGTTTTTTAATTATTCATTTTAGTCCTGAAAAATTACTAATGTGTTAACCTATTTCTGTCTTGAAACTGTTTATGCACACCTATACTATTTTGAAATATGAAGGTAATATATATGTATATATAGTTTTATATCTGCTTTACTCAACATTATTGTCCACTTGCTTATTTCATTAATTTTTGAAAACAAAATTTAAATAGCCATATAGTAATAGAGTTCATGTGGTAGACTGGTTGAACTAACCATCTCTTTATAAGTTGGAGTTCTAGGAAATTTCCATGCCTTTGCTCTTTTGACTGGTACTGTGATGAACATTTATTACAAGTCTTCAATTTTGCCATCATTCCATTAGCTATTCCTTCTCTGGGTCCTGTGAGAAAGACAAGAAAATAGTATGCATGATACCAGAGCCTTATTAGAAAAAGTTCCTGAGGGGAAAAAGTAGAGTGTCAGGAGGACCCTAGCAGAGCTGTCTAGTCTTCTTACAGATATGGTCAGTCCCTGCCAAGGAAGAGAAGGTCTTAGTCTAAAGTGTAGTTCTATGAAAATTCTAGACGTCTAATCGAATGTATTCACACTAAAGCTGTTTGTCAGTGGAGTTGTTTCTTTCATGAGGAGTCTCTTTCCCAGCTCCCCTCCTCTGTCAACCACTGCCACAAGCAGCTCATTAGATGACATCTTAGTACTAAAGGAATGGTGGGCAATAGAGAATCAGGGAGCTACAGTCATCTTCCATTCAGAAATAGAAAAGATTTGTTTTCATGGCTACCATGGAAAAGAACCTATGTATGGTAAGGTTAGAAGCAATCTTCTGAATTCTGAAAAGTATTACTAATTATTTTTTCAATTTGACAGGTATCTATAATTATAAGTATAACTTTAAAATGAAGAATAAAATGTCATATACCCTGCTAATTGACTTAAAGCAGAAAAATGAAAAATACTGATACATATATGCAGACAGAAAAGTATTTCTGTTGGCATAGTAGCTCAAAAGCAGCCCTCCTGCCTACTTTTCTAGGTCTATTTATATAAAGGAATCTTCTCTCAGTAACTTAAATTGATCCTTAAAACAAATGTTGGCAAGGATGTGGGAAAAGGAGGACCCTCATTCACTGTCAGTGGCATTACAAACTGGTACAGCTACCATGGAAATAAGCATGGAGAATTCTCAAAAGGCTAAAAGTAGAGCTATCATATGACCCAGTGATACCACTCCTTGGCATATGTGCTAAGGATTTGACATCCTACTACAGAGAATTATGTTCAGTCGTGTTTATTGCCTCTCTTTTCACAATAGCTTGAAAATGGAGACAACCCAATATTGCTCATCTGCTGGATGGATAATGAAAATGTAGTATATATACACAGTTTTATTCAGCTGTAAAGAAGAATGAAATCATGAAATGTGCAGGTAAATGGATGGCACTAGAAAATATTACATCTAGTTGAGGGAACCCGGTCCCAGAAAGGCAGACACCAGTGGGTTCTCACTTATCTGTAGATCTGAGCTCTGAAACATTAGATGTGAATGTATACCTTGTAATAAACTCAGAAACCAGGAGTTAAAAGGGGATCCCAAGGAAGGAGCTCCAGAGATGGAACTAGCAGGATATACATGACAAAAAGGGAAAATTTGGAAAGGGGAGGGGTTTCATTGTGGAAGGGAAGGGAAAAGGAGATTAATATAAAATGGGAAAAGGAGATTAATGTAAAATGAGAAGGAGGGAAGAAGGGTAATAACACTAAGGATGTTTGAAAACAGCCATAGGAAAACTTACCTTATAAGCTTACTTAAAAAATACGTATATAATGTATATGGCATAAATTTATCTGAACTGTGTGTGTGTGTGTGTGTGTGTGTGTGTGTGTGTGTATACTCACGCATGTGTGTGGCACATATATGGCATAAATTTATATAAACTTTATATACACATCTACAATGTAATTCCTACATCTAATGTTCAAGGAAAATCTCAGAAGAAAGGGCAGAAATACTGTAAGAATAAGACCAGGCTTCCCTCTTCCAGGCAATGTCTTCTAGACATGACAGGGAAGATGCACCTGTAAAATTATCAATATTGTGGTTGCCTAAACAATGCATATGATAATACCAGTCAACATGCCAATATGGAAGCGGAAAGTTTTACAAGCCTCACTCCCAGGTGAAGAGCTACAGACAATAATGGCCGCTAAGAGAGGGAGCATCAGATTACCTGATCCAAAGTGGTCAGCTCTAAACATAGGTTCATGCATAGATCAACACTAAATAGATTCAGTAGATTATGTGTATGCACATACACATGCACATACACACATATATGCATATATATAACAATAATAAGTAAAAAAAAAATAGATCATGAACTTGAGAGGAAGTAGGGAAGGTGTGGGAGGAGTTGGACGATAGAAAGGAATGAATAAAAATTATGTAAATACATCATATGTGAAATTTACAAAAAACTGAAAAAACTAAATATAGGAGTTATCCTTAGTGTAATAGAATCTTAATAAACAATTTTTTAATTCACAAGTCAACTCAATAGTTTGCATCATGACCCAATCATATAGAATCTCCTTGTCTTTAGTCTTATGGACTGTCTCTTCCTTTCAGAGAGGTGCTTTATGGTGGGGACCCTGAAATAACCTTGCACTTGCCTAATGACCATCCCCATCCTTTCTAGGCACCCTGCTTTAGAACATGTTCTACAGAAGATTGTCAAGATAACCTATTCATCTTTGCCCAGAATCCTTTCAAGGTCAATGACATCAATGAGCAGCATAGAGTTTCTGTGACAGAGCACTAACACAGATTCCAGAAACATCTCTACTTATGGGATAAATTGGTTTCCCAGGGTTGCCATGGCAAAGTGCCACAGACTCCATGGCTTAAAATCAACAGTATTCATCATCTCACAGTCCTGGAGCTCTGGGGTTCCAAATCAAGACTATGACTGGTGCTGCTTTTCGGAGCTCTGAGGAAGCTCCTTTTCATACCTCTCTCCCAGCCTGGAGTACCAGGCGTGTTTTTTGAATATGATTTTCATTATAGTTTTCTCCCCCAATGTATATAGATACATCAGTTTTCACACTATCAGTTTTCTTTCAAAATACTTTAAAATTATTTCTCTCATTTCTCTCTCTCTCTCTCGTGGTGAGTGTGTGTGTGTGTGTGTGTGTGTGTGTGTGTGTGTGTGTGTGTGTGTATGAGTGGGTGTACATACATGTGAATGCCCAAGGAGTCAGGAAAAGGCTGGATCCAGAGTTACCTGGTTTCAGGTGAATGTGAGCTATCTGAGCTATCTGGTCCTACAAAAGAGTGCTCTTAAACTGCTGAGCTATTTCTCTAGCTTTTTATATTGTGTTCTTACAAGACATACTAAGTTAGGCGCCTGCCCTGCTTCAGTATAATCACATTTAAATTTAATGAATTACATAAGCAACAATCCAACTTCCAAGCATAGTCACATTCTGGGATTAATCCTTTGTGAAGAGAAGTAACTCAACCCATACCAATGGGATGCTGTAGAATTCCATCCATAGTAAAATTTTAGGGCTACTAACATATGTTTTAAGTAAAGTCAAATGAATTCCACTTAAAGGATTGTGTTTTTTTCTAACACTATTTTCTTTCTAAGATTTTGGTGTTGAATTGGTCTTTGCTTTAGTGACAGAGACACAGTAACAAACAATGAATAATAAATATTCTCCAAAGGAGAAGGAATAAAAAGTTGGCAACTTTTTGAAACTGTACTTAAAAGAAAAGGATTACAAAACCTTTTGATCACATGCTTTTATAAGAAAAACAAATTGAGTAAAAAATGTATTTTTTTAAAATTAGGTTTGAACTCTAGTCCCCAAAAAGAATTTTTAAAGAATTAGAAAAACATAAAACATCATTTTATTGATTTATTTAATCACATCATTTTAGTTTTTTTGTTTGTTTTGTGCAGTGTCTCATGTATCCCAGGCTGGGATCAAACTTACTATGAAGCTGAAGAAGACCTTGAACTCTTGATCTTCTTGTCTCTGCCTCTCAAGTGTTGGGATTACAGGTTAATGGCCCCATATGCCAATTTTATGAGAGGAATCTCAAATCCAGGGCATTTTTTATGCTAAGTAAACACTCTACCAACTGAACTACATCCTCTGCCCTTATTAATGATACAAATTAGGACCAATTTTACTAAAAATTGTTAATTATTAATTAACACTTAGTGATAATTAAACTTAAACACTTTACTAAGTTCAAAGCCTGGGTTCGGTGTTCAACTCAAAAAAAAAAAAAAAAAAAGAATCAGGATCAGTATCTAAGTTCAATAATTGATTTCAAAACTTATCATAGTTGAAAAGACTGGTTGTTTACCAGAAGGTACCCAATGTGTTTAAGGTGTGTCTTCTATATCAGTTACAACAGTTGATACAACCATCCACAGACATGCCGGTAGCCAGACTGGTGCACATCATTTCTACCAAGGTTCTCTTCTAGGCTGCCTGGAGAAGAAAATGAAAAGTGACTGTCATAGTAAAAGTCCTTGCTCTGTTAAGTCCAAGATTCTGCCTTGCCTCAGGACTCACTAAAGAGAGACTTCAGTGTATCTCCACTCCTCTGCTTTTGTCAGTTACTCTCATTTTAATTGTTTGAGGCCCTACTATGTGTGTTTGAGGCCCTACTATGTGCATGAAAGAAAGTGATAACTGCCATTGATGAACCAAATGCTACTGTTACCAGCTTATTACATCTCACTATCCCTTGTTGACCATCCTTCTAAAACTCCTCTCAAGTGTACAATGATTCCAGACTTACCTTGCTAACAGACAAGAATACTGAGGCAAATCCTGTAGCTTTATGTTTTGCTTGATCTTTTTTTTTCTGGTTGTGAAATAATTTGTACTCTTGGAGAAAGCAGCAGCAAGCTGAAGGGAAGACTCTTTTCTTTGTTTTGAGTCATAACCTGAAATTCAGTAAATGCATTTTTTTTTTTTTTTGAGGAATCCATCCCATTGCCCAAGCTACATCGTCCATCACTATACTGATGCTGAACTGAATGTGTAAGGTGGGGTCTACAAGTGAGACTGGGCTGACAGTATCCTGTCACAGGCATGTTCTCTAAAAGAGGCCTTTTGTAGTTGTTCATGCTAAGTGTCAACTTGCCGGGGACTGGGATATCTGACCAAACAAGACTCTAGGTGTGTCAGTGACGGTGTTTGGGAAGACACTAACCCATAGTGAGAGGTCTTGATGTCAAATGACTCAATAGCCCAGTATCAAATGTTCCAACCCCGTCATTTTATTGAGATATAATGGAACCTCAGGTAAATGGGTCTTCTGCAATCAGTAACAAGGCTTACTGGGACAAAAAGACTACCCTTCCCTTAAGTAAGAAAGAATTCTCCCTTGGAAGTCACCTGACAATAATATCTGACAACATCCAATGTGAAATACCCCTCTATACTGTATGACTATGATTGGTTTAATTAAAAAGCTAAATGGTCAGTAGATAGGCAGAATTTTCAGAACAAAGAGAGGGCTGGGGAGAAGGATAGAACCTGAGGATGAGATGCTGAGCAAGCCATATGAGAAGCATGTTGCTGAGGTAAATGAGCCTGGGGTAGCACACAGATTAATAGTGATAGGTTTATTTAAGTTATAAGAACTAGCTAAAAAATCAAGCCTAAGCATTTATACGTAATACTATGTCGTTGTGTGGTTATATGGGGAGTGGCTGTGGGACAGAGCTGATTGGCAGTCTAGACTGAAAACTCTGCTATAATCCAATCCTCCTGTTGGTTTTCTCTGGGTCTCTAGGTAAGAACTTTGCGTGAAAAGTCTTGAGTGAAATGGTTGTCAAATACATTCTGAAGTCATTGAGCTCATTAGTCATCTACCTCCCACTCCATGCAGCCAGTCAAGGACAGTAGCACAGACAGGTAGCCTGTAAGGCTGATGATCATTATGCCATGATACTAACATACACTATTGATGAACTCCCGTACTGCTATGTGAAAAGATAAAATACAATTCAGTGATCAACCAAATGACTGAAGTAGGAACTGATACATTCTAAATATAAACCCTTCTGCATTTCAGAAATACATAACCTATATACATATATGTGTATGTGTGTGTGTGTGTGTGTGTTTGGCATAACAATGAGTATCAATGTTTATTATTAAAATATTAACATAAAATTTCTCCTCTTAAAAGTAAAATGTGGGATTGTCATCCCCTCTTACTTTAATATGTGAATAGGCCACCCCTCTCCCCTTAGCCAGTGGGCAGCATTCACTTTGCCTTTGCAATGTTTATTTATAGCAATATATATCCTAAGACAAGTTAAACACTGCAACACCCCTTTTATTAACATTGTAAATGACCACAGTACTGTCATAGGATTCCACAATGCACAAAGCTCTCATGAATCTTCAATGCTGAGCCATCTTTCTTCTCCCATTGAGGTCTCCACACTGGCTCCTTAGTTTCAACTCCTACCCCATTCAAAATTAAGTATACACCCAATTTATTTTGCTATATGCAAGATTTATTGTGATGACGTTTCTAGTTTTAAAAACAAATGTTGTAGGCAGGTGAGATAGTTCTACAGGTAAAGGCACCTGCCACAAAACTGACAACCCTTTAATCTACTGGAATCTAAGTTAATGGCTGTGGTGAGATGTAGCTTGTACAAAGAAAGCCTGTCTGAAGGCCAGAGAATGGAGGTTGCTACTACCTAACCATAGAGGTCTGGAGGTCTGTACAGAGAGGCAGGGAGTGGGGTAGCTGGGCAGAAACAGGGTATAGGTAGGGAGAAGCAGGAAATCATTCTCTTGCCTGCTGAGACACTAAGTAGTAAGGTGTGCCATGCCTTGCTCCTTCTCTCTGATCTCTCAGCATTTCCCTTTATATCTGACTCCAGCTTTTTATTATCTAGACCAGTTAAGAACTCCATTTACTGTTTAAAAGAAAAACATATTGCAGTTCCAGGATGCAGCATTTGGTACATCAGAGGTGGTGGCCAAAGGTTCCCTGCTTTGGAAGCTATAGAGAAAAATTAAGGAGAAAGGACATTCTATGATTCTGTAAGTCACAATGTGGCCCAATAGGAAGAGATGTACCTATATTCTCACATCTGAAATGTGGCTGCTCATTGGGGATTAAATAATTAAAATTAATGAAAACAAATAGGATCATTGCACATATATGAAAAGAGACGCTATCTGTAAAAGTGGGCATTCACTGCAGAAGGAGTAATTGCCAACTGACAGTGTTTATGTGTCCTTGAACCATGTCAAAGGTTGCATGGATGAACTTTAGTCAGGAAGTGAGCACTCTCATGGATCATATAGGTGAAGCCACTTGCCCAAGGTCACATAGCAGGTGGCGAAGACACAACTGGAATTCTGCCATTTTTGATCTTACACAGTGGACTACAGGTCACTTTCAGCCAAGCAGTCACCATGGTAAACTGTGCCTAGAAGAGGGACCATATCCAAACTGGTGTTCACTTGATAGCTCTCTTCACTAGGCCTTAGACCATTAAGCATTTTAGAATCTCATCGGTTGTCATATTTTATTGATGCTTTGCTCACCAAACCAGTGACAGAAGAGGTTTGAAGTCCAGTATTATTGAAGATGTCCCACAGCGTCTAACCCACCTGTCACGCAGAAGCAGACACCCATGGCTAAACACTGAGCTGAACTCTTGGAATCCAGTTGTAGACAGGAAGGAGTGATGAGCAAAGTGGTCAAGACCAAGGTGGAGAAACCCACAGAAACAGCTGACCTGAACAAGGGGGAGCTCATGGACTCCAGTCTGATAGCTTGGAAACCAGCATAGGACTGACCCAGATTCCCTGAATATAGTGTTAGTTGGGGGACTGGGCACTCTATGGGGCCTCTGGTAGTGGATCAGTATTTATCCCTAGTATATGAATGGACTTTGGAAGCCCAGTCCACATACAGGGATATTCCCTCAGTGTAGACACATGCAAGAGGACCTGGGCTCTGCTCTAAATGATATGACAGACTTTGAAGACTCTCCATGGGAGTCTTTACCCTCCCTGAGGAGCAGAAAGAGGATGGGGTGAGGGTTGGTTGGAGGGGACAGGGTACGATGGGAGGGTGCAGGAACTGAGATTGATATGTAAAATAAACTTGTTTCAAATTTAAATAAAAGTTACAAAATAATTTGCTATCATCTGGCCCATGCTAGTCTCTACTAAAGACTAGCATCTCCTGTTACCATGGAAGTGCTGATAAAATACCTAAACTCCAATGCCTGGGCTGTACACAGACTTCTTCAGATGCCCTGTTATGTTTGAGATCTGCCTGGGCACCTATTGATTAATTCACAGGACATGTTCTTTTAAAAAATTCTTCAGTTGCTACTGAAATAATCTCAGAAATCTATCCATAGGAATCCAATTAGAGCCGTCATTCTGTTAAAGTCACTGTTACTTTTCCTTAATCAGAGACAGTCAGTTTCCCTTCTGGACATTTTCCCTTCTTGAAACAGGCAGGCTTTCTGTAGTGTAAAGGACATGGGTGGGGGGGAAACAGGGAAGGGCTGGCCTTGCCCTATCACCTCTGTCTGTGGGGTGGCTGATTCAGGGATGACAGGCTCAAGAGTAGACATTGTAAATGTCACTTCAGGGTACCCTAACTTAAAACCCTGAAATGTTTCCCTTTACTTATAGTTAAACCCAACTATTCACCTGGCTCAACTTCTGTGAACGCTTCAGTCTCTTTTCTCCTTACAATGTTTCACTTTCATTTCATATCAACTCTCTCAGTCTTGGTGTGTTATCCCTATCTGAATTCTTTCCTCCAGGGTGCCCTGGTCTATCTTCTGGGTGTATAAAACACAGTCAACTAATTTAAAAGACAAGAGGAATATTAATGAAAATTCTTTTACCCTTAAGTTTTAGTAGTTATGAATCCATACAAAAAAGCATCCAGTAGAGGGCTGGAGAGAGGACTCAGCTGTCAAAGACTAGGCTCCCAACCAATAAAAGGATCCAGTAGATACCTAATGCATAAGCAGACAATTGACATAGTTCAACCAATGACAGTATGAAGAGTCGTTCAACAGCGATGACCAAGACCGTGAAAGCTAAAATGGAATTTTCTTTCTTACTGTATTCAATAACATCATGATTTGACATTGACCAGAAAGAGGGAGAAAACTACTTTCACCACTAAAGTAAAATTTTCAAGAGGGGCTGGCAAGATGGTTCAGTGGGTAGAGGCACTTGCCACCAACCTGAGCATCTGAATTTATCCTGGAACCCACATAGTAGAAGGGAAGAACCAATCCTGCAAGTAGCCCTTTGCTTTTCACAAGTGAACAATGTCACGTGTGTAGACACACATATACAATAAATAAATAAAGTTGAAAGGTCATTTGTTAATATCTAAAAAATTTTATGAGGGAGCTGGAGACATGAAGTTCTTGGGTGCTGTATAGGATATGAGACCATCTGTTTGATTTCCACTACCGCACACACACACAAAATAACTTATGATGCATATTCTCAACAGTTTCCCATTTAGGCATCTATAATAATTGGCCTTTCTCTGAATACAGTGAGTCTATTTCTCTTGTGTTCTTATGCTCCTTGCTGGGTTTTCTACTATAAGTGTGTACACTGAGTAAGATTTGGAGCTGAAGAGAAAGGCAGAGGCCACTAGAACACACTTCATCACACAAGAACTCCTATATCATCTCATAAGCAGAGGTAATAACATCCATTAGCATCTTTCCTCAGCAGTAGCCCTGCGCCCGGGAATCTGCACTCACTCCTTCAGAAACTGATAACAGAGCGAAATAATTGCATTTGGTTCCAAAGTAGAATTTGTCACCCTTGAACTAAGTTAGCAAATGTCTAGTGACCACCCACATTTACTAGGTACTGCTCTAGCTACCCGTCCTCAGTTCTTTCACTGTTTCTCTCTTGCGAAGTTACGTACAACTTTAGAGTGATCTAGAGAAGAAGCAAGGCCAGCCACCAAAGCCTACATTCTCCTTTATTCTGTCATTAACCTTACATAGGACTGGAGATGTGGCTAGGCAGTTATAAGCATGTGGTATTCTCAACAGAGGACCCAAGCTCTGGTTCTCAGCACCCATTTTCAACAGCTCACAACCATCTGTAACTCCAGCTCCAGGGAGGACCCACCACTGTCTACTTGCCTCCAAGGGCAGTGCATACTCATGCACAGATGTATTCGTACACACATAGTTAAAAATAAAATATTTTAATACATATGTATTAAGTTTTAAAAAGTGACCCAGAAGTTCATATTTAGTATAGCTTTTAACCCACTCCTGCCAAAATATTATATGTATGCATATATATATATATATATATATAGTGCATTCCCTCATATATATTTAATATGAATGGGCTTGGATGTAATACTCAGGAAATATACATTTGAGACTTATTTACAGATCTTTTTTCCAATTATTTTATTTTTTCCTATTTTCTAACTTTCATTTGCTTTTCAGGAGCGTTTGAAGTCTTTTGAGATAAGAGCTCCTATGTCTCAGGCTAGCCCCAAACTCCTGTTCTCCACGTGTGTCTCCATGCCAAGTCTTTAATAATCTCAGAGAAGAAAACAGTATCTTCCTTGATAGTTAGAATACTCCAGTTAGTTCTCTTTGGTATCTTCTCTGTCAGTTCTGAATCTCATAAATTAGGTATGAACTCTTCCAGAAAGTCTTCTATACAGATAGCAATCACAAATATGGCAGGCTTTGATTTTGGATTAGAGAGGACTGAGTAAGGAAATCCATTAGTACTTGCACTTAGTAAGTACCCTCAATGCCAGTTCATTTCATGTCTTCCTTCCCTACTTCTATGCACAAAAGGCTAACAGCAATTAACCACTAGGGAGTCTATGGAAACCATAACCAGGCACCCAGGAGTTGCCAGGGTGAGTCCCAGTTTCAAATATTTCATCCAGTTGCCAAACCCCATGTATTGACTTTGATTTAGGATTCATGATTTTCTGCAGGCTCCTGCTCTTTTTTGTCATTTGATCATAATATCCAGCATTTTTTTTTAGCACCTGCAATGTGTTATCCAATTTTCTAAAATGAAAAATAGCTCTAAGACCTTGAAGTTTCAAACTTCCCTCAGAGCCCAAGCCTCATGCCCCAAACTGGGCTGTTATCTGTCTTCTGTTGGACAGACAGCCTTGGTTAAATAGAATGGCAGAAGTGCCTCTTAACTAAAATATGTTTTTCAACGCTAGTGGTATTTAGGATTCAGTGTAAAAGCGAAGGAAAGGTATTAAGTACATTTTATAAACTGAATGAAAGTTTATGAAACTGTACTAAAATGGAGGAGTGGAGACCATTCATTCTAATACTTACTTAGGCAAGTCTTTAATAAAATATTAATAAATGAAATCTAACAGTACATTAAACGAATATATGCTACAACCATATGTGTTTCTTTGAGGAATGGAAAGCTACTAAAATATGAGAAGTTGGATTTGTATGACTGATTATACAAATAGGTCCAAAGAGAAAAACAATGATTACTTGAAATTATGATATGCATTTGTTTATATATATATATATATATATATATATATATATATAAATGTAAGAGAATTGATTAAAATAAGAATTAATAGATATTGGCTCTGCATATGTAAAAATGAGCCATAGAAATCGAGAACAGGGATGGAGACTTTGTATTGAAGTCAGGACTAAGAAGAATTATGTCCACCATTTCCAAACCAACATAATGATTAAGTTAGTATTATTTATTAACATTGTTTTGGAATGTAAAATTAAGAAAGAAAAAGCAACCCCAAACATAGGAATGGCTGGAGGGGAGTAAAATTCAGCTAGAAAATAAAACATTAGTGTCTGAGGAGGTGGCCCAGTGAGTAAGAACATTTACAGTGTAAGCCAAAGGGTCTGAGTTCAAATCTCCAATACATACAAAGCCCATGAGGTTATACCATGGGCTTAAATCCTGCCTTAGGGGTAGGCAGTGCATGTACATGAATAAAACAGCTTGCTGTAATGAATTTGCCCCTGATGATTTTGGTTGGTGGCCTTTCTCCTTCCATCTTTGTGGTTAACAGGGTTCAAGAAGTTTAGCATTGCATGTGAGAAACACAAGGCTTGTATAGTTCAGGGGTACGGGGTTTTCAAATGAGGGATTTGGTGGGCAAATAGGTTGGGTTATAGGAGCAGAACCTAAGTGTAACAAGTTAGTCCTACACAGCCTCCTGGAGCAAAGACATGGTTGCAAGGTTGGCAAAAAGACGTGATTGTCATTCCTGGGATGATGAACTTCAGGTTCAGCAGGGGAGACCATGTCTCACACAGTAGGAAGGAGACATCAATAGTCTTCCTTAGCCTCTGCATACAGGTACCCATGCATACACTCCTCCACAGGGACTACACATAGTATGCACATAATAGGTATAGCACACAAAATTTTTAGAAGATAAGAAGCTATGCATGTAGCTGGGCATGGAGACATGCACATTCAGCACTCAAGATTCAGAGGCAGGTACATCTCTGTTGAGTTGGAAGTGGTCCTAGTATACATAGCAAATTCCAGGACAGCCAGAGATAGATAATGAGATCTTGTCTCACAATGAAAACAAGACAACCCCCTCCACAAAATCATACATCTAGAAACATAAGACAGATGAAAAATAAATCATTCAAAAAAATAGCAAAACACATTATAATACAAACCAGTAAAATACAATAGCTTTCATATATTAAAACAAGAGCCAGATAGAACAAAGAAATGTAAGAAAGGCATCGTTAATTTGATTTAAAAAGGCAATACCTATGTGTAAATTTAACCACTAGTGTATTGGTTACCTTTTCTGTTTTGGTAATAAAATACCATGGCCATGAGCAGTTTATAGAAGAGTTTTTGTTGGCTTAAGGCAACAGAGGAACAAGAGTTCATCATGGCAAGAAGCAAGGAGGCAAGCTGCACATACAGCTACAGAAGCAGACAGCTGAGACCGCCAGTCTCCAACCACAAACAAAAAATAGAGTGAATGGGAGTTGGAGCAAGACAATGGCTTCGTGACCACCCAAAACAGTACCCCTAACTGGATGTCAAGTGCTTAAACACCTGAGCCTACAGGGGACACTTCTCATTCAAACTGCAACAATTTCCTTTTCCTTTTCTTTTTTCTTTTCTTCACCCACCCCTACTCTCTTTCTTTTATGACAAGGTTTCATTCTATAGCCTGGTTGATGGCATTTCTCCTACTTCTGCCTCCAAGTGCTGTATTAGATAGGCATAAGCCACTATGTCTGGCAATGGTTAGTTTTCTAATAAGAACACTTTGGCTAGACCCCAAAGCACAATTAAACAAAAGAAAGTCAAGATGTGATTTAGACTCAATAAGCTATAGAGATGCAAATCTTTTCTGCATTCACCTCGGTATGTGATGGGTATTGTGTGCTATTTTAAAGGCGCATACATGCATCACATACCTGCTTACATTCACAAGAAGCAAATGATGAAGAAAAAGCCGTGAATTAAAAGAAAATGGTTACCCCTGGGGAACTGTTATTGTAACTTCTTTGCATGGATTCGACTTTTGGAACTAAGCAAATAATTTATGTGATTTTAAAACAAAATTAAACTTCAAAAGGGCAATTACTAGTAATAAAAAAAATAAAGAGAAAACAGGTGAACTTCAATGTGTCTCATGTCAGATTCACAAAAGGAAACAGAAATGCAAGTGTTTATAATGTAACTGTTTCATTCCTGGTGTGAGATACCCTAGGACCAAAGAACAGTGGGCAGAAAAACTTCTAAAAGGAAGTGCTCAGTTCATGATGATAGTGTTGTTATTCTGAGACACGTAAGCACAGAAAAATCATGCAACTGAACAATTATGTGAAATGTGAATTTCACCCATCCAATTAAAAAGAAATAAGTGATCTATTTTTTTTCGGTAAGCTAATTTAGGGGGTAAAAAGAGGAGTTTATAGATTACAATGAAATGGAAACATTACCAAACAGTTCTAATGCAGGGGTAGCTTGCCAATTGGGCTGTGTTTGGTTATTTTATAATTTGCATTAGCAGAGAACTCAGACCCTTGGTTTCCCGCTAAAATTCCTAAATGACTTCTTAACACTTGACCAGAGTTCTCTGCAAAGGTTCCTGAGAGAGACTAAGTGCCAGAGAGCTCCCAGGTACACTTCTGCAGCCCCTTTTCTAGTCATGTTTGGCTTTCCATGTTTGACACTGTAGGATCTCCAACATTGCAGCTGCGGTAGGACAGGGCTCCTCTCGGCATCTCCTATGAGGATGTGCACTTCAGGGCTGGTCCTCAAAAAAAAAAAAAGCATCTCTTCCTCCACTCCTGACTATCTCACTTGAATTCTCTGCTTGATAGCTCAGGCTTTTGTAAATCCTGTTGCATTAAAACCACCTGAAGATTTTGAAGTTCGGTGAGTATAGAGATGATAGATAGATAGATAGATAGATAGATAGATAGATAGATAGATACAGAGATACAGAGTTACAGAGATAGGTAGATTGGTGATAGATGATAGAAGATGGATAGATACATAGGTAGATAGATATATGATATATACACACATAGATAATAGGCGATAGATAGGTAGATAGATAGATAGACAGACAGACAGACAGACAGACAGACAGACAGATAGATAGAAGCACCAGATGGGTATGTGTCTAGTAGACTGGGTATCAGAATTTTGAAGTAATATCAATTCAGCATCCAACATCCAAGGGCAGCAGTAAATCAGGGGCCATGGATTTGTGCTAAAGTGACTTGGGGGGTGGTTACATGCATGTCCTATGAGATCACAATCAGCAAACTTCTGGTCAGTTTATTTGTGTCACCGTTTTTAAACATTTATTTTAGTGGTGTGTGTGTGTGTGTGTGTGTGTGTGCACATACGCGTGTGTGCTCAAGCACTTGCATGTGTGTAAATACAGGCTCTTGTGGAGGTCAGGGGGCACCTTGCAGGAGTTGGCTCTCTTTTTCCAGCACATGGATTCTGGGGATCGAGGTCAGGTGGTCAGGCTCTGAGCAATTGTCTTTACTGACTGAACCACAGGTAGGCCCCTATTTGAGTCGCTTTTCACGTTTCTAGAGGTCTATGATTTTCTTTTCAGATACCTCTGAGCATGCTCTGGGATTACTTGTTTAATCATTGACAAGCAATAGTGGCTTGAGGAAATGACCTATTGGCTGCATATCAAGCGTTGACATAATTTGATTGGCTGTTGCCACTAATTTGATCAACATCCCATTAGTGTAAGAACAGGAAATAAATATATCTGCATAGCCCACACAATAGTGTATTTCTATTCTTTACTCCTCCCAGATTGGGAATCTGAACTGTTTCCATGGTTACAAAGACTACTTGCTGAGTCAGAGGGCAGAATAAACATGGTGTGGGGCAATGGCTTTTGTCTGGGGCCACAGGCATTGAGGTGGTATTTGTGAACTCTACCTTAGGCTGAGAAACCTATTCACACTAAGGTGCTCTGAGTCACATGGGTCTCCTAATCCTATTCATGTCCCTAGCCTCACATAAATTTCTTCTAGTTTGTCATTTCTCAAAAGATAAGACTCTTCATCCTATAAAGCCCTGACAACCTTTACCAGTATATTGTGTTTCCTCCAAAGGCAGCAGATCCCTGCCTTACACACACTCCCTCACTCTCTCATCCCTGCCTGGAAAACTCTGCATTTCTCCTCACAGCCACCACTTATTACTTCCCTATGAAGTCTGGATGCCCCCATCAGAATTTATATTCCAACCCGAATCCTCCCTAGCATTTATACTATTACATTGATTGTTTTATCTGCTTGTCTCCCTTGCTGTGCTGTAAGATCTTTATGGAACACTATGACATGTGGTGTTTACTTTTATAACCCTGGGACCCAAAGAACAATACCCACATGCATGGATGTGTGTGCAAGTGCGCGCACACACACACACACACATGCACACACGCACGCATGCTTTCACACATATGAACATACACACACACAAACACATAAACATTCAAAATAAAGGAAACTGCCCATGAAATATATGTGGTCTGGAAGTGTGAGATACAGGGGCTGGACAAATTGCTAAGTATATAAAATGCAAGTATGAGGGATGGACTTTGGATCCCCAGAATCCCATCATGAAAAAGGGAAAAGGCTGGTGGAAGTGGCTGACAGTTTGGAATCCCAGATCTAAGAGAGGAAAAGGCAGGGACTCCTGGGCTAAGGTATATTGTTAGAATAACTGAATCTGTGAGCTGGATGAGTAAGATGGCACCTGAGCAAAGAGAACTACTGACACAGCCAGGTGCACACATACATGTGTGAACAGGCATGAATGGAAAACACACATTCATGTATAAAAATACAAAACATAATTCAAAGCTGAGCTTTGCAGATCGGCCTTATTGTTGAAAGAAAAGCAAGAGACGGGAAAAACCACAGAAATGGTAGTATTAAGTAAAGAACATCAGGCTGACTCTAAGGACAGCTGACTTGGTTTCTTCAATATGACAAAGATAAGAAAGACAGTAGTAAGATGGGGGATTCTGAGAATAAGATGGGCAAACATGAACAATAACCAAATGCAATGTGCAAACCAATTATACAGGCTTTTAAAAATGAATTGGGAAATCTTACTGTGCAGAGGGTATTAGATGATATTGTTATTAATGTTTACTGGGGATAAAAGTAGTGTTTTGTTTACAGCTTAATAAAATGGCCTTTATTAAAGGGCAAATAGTGTGACACATTTTATTTAAGCTACTGCAGCAACATTTTAAAGATAGAAAGTTTTATAGCTAAAGTACAAATAAGACTTGTGTGGCCCAAGAAAACTAAAGCCATTGCTCTTTGTCGCTCCTAGCTAGCACAAAGTTCCTAGTATTTCCTCAGTGGTGGGGATGGACTCAGTTATTCATGAAAACATCTTTTAGCCATGCATGCATTTATGCTAATGAGGCACTCCAGGAGGACCCTTCCTGAACTGAAGGATAAAAGCTGAACAATTATTTGATCAGACAGTAGAACCCCAAGTTTCACCCTCAGATCTCCAGGAAGGTGGGTGGCGATGGAGGAGGTTTCATTGCCAAGACAAGTATTTAGTCATATCTCTTCATGAGTTGCAAATAAATGTCAAAAATCTGGAGAAGGAGCTCAGGTGGTAAGTGTGGATGCCTAGCATGAAAGAGTCCTGGGTTCTGTCTTATACTGCATATATGGAGTGTGATGGTTCATGCATGGAATTCCAGCTCTTTAGATGCAGGGAAATTAATAGTTCATGTATGACCCTGTTATATAGTGAGTTAGAGGCCAGCCTGGGCTACATGATAATCTTTTCTATACAGTGAATATCATATTATATAAAATATTGTAATATAAAATATATTTATAGCACATAACATTAAATATATTCTAGTGTATATCTATTTAATACACATACTTAAATGTATATTGTACATACACAAATAAATAAACAAAATGTCAAGTGTAAGTTACTTTTCCCCCAGTTCTATGGGTCTTATTGAATCTGTGGGAGGGGACAGCTACAGCATGGGAACACCTGAATTTGTCCACAGCCAGGCAAACATGCAGGAACCCTCCCTGTGTCTGTCTTTGGAGTGGATGAAGTCTTTTAGGGCCAGAGCTTTGACTTTCTGAGTCTGTGCTTACTTGAACCAATTGAGGTCAGGATGGAATTGGACTGTAGGATTCCCAGATGGTGTCAGAAAAGTGGATGAGAGATTGTTGTTGGAAAACCGTACAGGGTATTTATAGCTAAAGATGGACAATTGTTGAATCAGGTTGGGGTTCATTAGACTATTTTTCTTTGTTTGGGTGTTTCAAAATGGCCCTATCAAGAAGTATTGAGAACCTTAAATATTCTTTTAGATTAATTTGTTCATTTAGAGAAAATGCTTGTAACCTCTAGGCAGACTTATGGGATCTAGTGATACTGAATTCCAAAGCTAACTATACCTGTACTAATATAATATTGAGTATTTTCACATGTGTTTAGGGGACATTTATATGTCCTCCTTGCCAACAGTCATTCTAAGGTATTTTATGAAGGGAAGTAAAAACAGTTGTCCACAAAAGAACTTATATAAGAAGGTTTATTCCATCTTTATTTGTAATAACAAAAAGTATAAAAATAAGCAAGCCAAATATCCATCCACATGAAAATAAATAAAACGGGTGCTTGTTGTGTGATGGAATATTTCTTAGCAATAAAAGAAGAATAAACTACCACTACACGGAACAACATAAAGGAGTCTCAAAAACACCATGTTGAATGAAAGAAGCCAGACACAAAAGAAAACATTCTTTATGATGTTGGCAAGATTGATCTGTAGGTATAGATATAAAAATAATGGTTGCTATGGGCAGAAGAATAGGATGGTAGGAGAAAATGTTCTAGGCAGGCAGAAATGTTGTATTAACTTGACTAGGCTATTTACACAGAAATATGTTTGTTAAATTTCACGTTCTTGGGCTAGAGAGATGGCTCAGTAGTTGACAACACTGGCAGCCATGTCACAAGCCTGGTATCTGGCAAACCCCAGTAACTTAATCTCTGTCAGGAATGGACACCTTCTTGCCACTTGCTTATGCACAGACCTCTGCACTTGTAGTTATGTAGTTATGCTCACACACATATGAATCAATAAAATGAACCTTAAAACAATAACAGCACATATCCTAACTCTATGCTTAAAATCTGTGCACTTCACTAGGTCTAACTGTATTTGGGGGATGGTTACTCATAGAACGTCATGGTCAGAGGCGGGGTCTTGGGCATTTACTGGGCAGTCATTTTTTGGCAGAGAGGCTTGCCTTTCCCATCTCTGTCCAGGTATGAGCCTGCCATTCATGGCAGTTTAACACCCTTGACCAAGGCATCCTTGCTCGCAGCTGGCTTCCTCTGGGATCTGCATCCTTCTTTGCTGCAGTCACATCCAGAAATCTCAGGATGACACCATGGAAACAGCACTGGCTTTCTCTTTAGGCACCAGTGACCTTGCCACCGCCACCCTCCTCGGATACAGAAGCAGGAATATTAGTTGTAAGTGGGTTTTACAAGATGGCAAGAAACACAGGGGAGAAGTATGTATCAATTCTCCGCTCAAAGAGCTTATCCCAGGGAGTTCACGGTTTTCTGTTCTCCCAACTCACATGCGGGGTTTCTCTGAGAAGTAAGCCAAATGCAGAGAAGGAAGGGCAAGCTGAAAAGCAATGCTTTGTACATTTTGAACTCGCTGTTTATTTTGGCGTATAAGCACTGGTAAGTATTGAATCTGTTTATCCTTTGATAAAAGGTGTTACTCTTCCCCAGACCAAAGGATTGAGATCTTCATTTTGCTATAAGAAAATAAGCTCTCAGGCATTAAGGTGCTTGGGAAAGGCTGTACCGCTCTGACCTCACCATTTGAATGCCTCCTGTCTGTCTACACACTGGAACATCACTTTGTCTGCCTTTAATAGCTGCTCCCAACCAGCTCCTGCTGGATGGCAGTGGGCACTCTCCTTGTCCTTGAGGCAGGTATTTCTGAGCTGTCTCTGCAGGGACTTCTACATCTGCCCAGCCAGATAAAGTTTGTGCCGCCACCTGACATAGCTAGCTTGTCATCTTCTGCCCTTCATCAGCTGCCTTTCTTACTTCCATTTCTTTATTCTTCTTCCACCAGCATGTCCTTCACCTGTCAAGTAAACTCTTGGACACCAAATCATCGAGTAAGCCCAGTTCTGAGAAATTCAAAATAAGGCAATAAGATATAGACCTCAGGCATTTGACTTTACAACCTATTCACCCACAGTTCTATTTATTATAGGTTAAACTGACTAAAATTGTGATGATTGACCATGTTTTAATCTATATAAATTTCCCCTGAATCATAACAGGTATATGTGTGCACGGAAATTCATACAAATAAGGATGAAAATCACATAATACACAGGACATATGTATCTGTACATAATATGAAACATCATATACCTTTTATAATGAGAGAGGGCTGGCTGATCGCTTGATCTTCCCAAATAGGAAGTCTTCGTTTGGTCACCCATAAAGTCTTTCCAATAACTACATTATCCACTTGGTAAAAAGAAATCCAGGTTCTATAGGATAAAACAGATTTTTCTATAATCTTCTTGCTTCAGCGCTTTCTTCTGGCTCATTCTCTGTTCCCTTTGTTGTTTCAATATTACTAAATCACTTAGAGCTAACTAATAAAGAATGGCATGCTATTTTACATAGCAAGCCTTTGCCCTCCCCCATTGGCAAAGGCTCTTTTGTCCTTTTCTCTTACAAAAATTTAACACCAATCCTTGGAGGCAGGCCAATCCTACTCCAGAAGGATCTAAATTTGATTGCATCTATATAGACCCTATTTTCAAGAAAAAGAAGAAAAAAAAAGAAAAAAGAAAGAAAGAAAGAAAGAAAGAAAAAGAAAAAAAAAAAGGAAAAAATTGTCACCTTCATAGGCATGGGGATTTAGGATTGAGAAAATTCATTCCACAAAAGAGATGGGACCAGCGCTGTGAAATGGCTCAGTGGGTAGGAGTGCTTTCTGGACAAGCATGAGGACCTGAGCCTGGAATCTAGTATCCTTGTAAAGATCTAGGCCTGATATGTGTGTCTGTAACCCCAGAATTGGGGGAAAAGAGCAGCCAGATACTGAGAGGACCAGACAGTCTAGCCACAATGGGCAGTTCCTTGTTTAGTGAGAGACTGTATCTGAGAGTAATAAAGTAAAGAATGGAGAAACATAAGAAAAACTCCTCAAGTCCTGCCTTGGCCTCAGTATGTATACAAATGCACAATTCATCTGTAGGCAGCATGTATATATCACACCTGGATCTCTCTCTCTCCCTCTCTCCCCCCCTCTCTCTCACACACACACACACCACACATACACACGAGAGAGGGAGAGAGAGAGAGAGAGATGAAATAAATGCATGGTGAAGATTTACTAGGTGACAGATTCTTGGAAGAATATAAAGATATTGTTCAGCCTGCAGGCTTGGGAAAGGTGTCTGTGACTACTGAATACTGTGGTGGTAGTGACACTACAATATCTATAATAAGGAATCTAGAAAATGATCAGATATCAAGCACAAGTGAATGTTCTGTTTCAAGCCTATCTTGAGAAGCTTCAGAACCCTCAGTTGTCAGGGTGGAATTTGACAAACGGGATTGGAGTTCTGGGGGTAGAGTTTTGGCATGAATGCATAGAAGGAAAATAGCCCAAGGATGTCTCGGTACATCTGAGGAGCATAGAGTGAGAAACCCAGGTTTCATGTGTACAGGCTCCTTCTTGCTAGATGAATGCAAGAATGACTCATCTTCATATTGGGATCTTGAACACTAAAATAATTCACAAGTGGAACATTCCACATATGACTTCATTCACGTGCAATGGAGATATGCTTAGAACATTATGTACAATGTATACACCTCTTGGCTGTGCATGCCAGATGTGCACAAAACATAAATGAACTTCATATCCTGATAGAATATATGCATTATATACTTTTACATACATTCAAATATTTCAAGACCTAAAAAAATATCTAGAATTTGGAAATTCTTCTTGTTGCAAGTATTTGGATGAGAGCCATTCAACCCGAGTATGCACTCAACTTCAGTTCCTTTAATAATTTTGGGATGAGATAATATAATCTTCCTCTATGTTCCCTGGATTACAAAGGGGAAAACAGCAGAGAAGCCCAGGGCTCTGAGTTGCAGTGACGTCCATTCTGTGAATCCATCACCTCTCAGAAGGTCCTTGGTTCAGGCTCACCTTTACCATGCTTATTTTCTTGGCCATAGCCACTGGTGCCTCTCATTCAACAGATGAGCACCAGTCTCTGGTAAATGAGTCATTTTTCTCAGTTGCAAAGATCAAGCATCCCAGGAAGTAGATATGCATGAAAATACATGGATTGAAGAGATTCTCTGTTTCCAACATTAAATGACATTATTTTTCCAGAGGAAAGGAAGAACATTTCTCTGAACTTGAAAGCTGAGGGTAAAAATATTTTTACGTCTTGTTTTTTCATGTGTATGAGTGTTTTGCTTCCATGTTGTGTGTTTACAATTTGCATGCATGGTGACAGCATTGGTCCCCCTGGCACTAGAATTATAGATGGTTGTTAGCCCATGTAGGTGCTGGAAGTTGAACCTAGATCCTTTGAAGAACTGATAGCTGCTCGTGACACTGAGCTATCTTCTTAGCCCACGATTTTCCTTGATTGTTAAACCCTATGTGGAAGCAATAAAGGAGCTGGAAATTCCCACTCAGCTCTTACACATGAAGTCATGATCCCAGACATCACCTGTCCAATGTTGGCCAAAACAATATAAAAATTTCTCCAAACTAAATGTCATTAATTATAACAATAAACATGACAATGGGATTTTAAATCAATTTCCTGTATTACATGCTTAATGTAGTCCATTATTAACACACTAGCAACCCCATAGACATTAATAAATAGTAGTATTTGCATTTATGTATTATGTATGTTTTCTCAGACATGTGCATGGCATATATGTGAACATTAGAGAAGAACTGGTAGGAGTTGATGCTTTCCTTTCACATGTAGATTCCAGGGATCAAATCCCTGTCACTAGGCTTTGCGGCAAGTACATTTACCAGCTTAGCCATCTCACTAGCCAAAACATATTCCTTAAAGGAAAGTGGGCTAAGAAAGTCTGGATAAATTTAACTATTGGATAATCTGTCATGTCTTTTGATATATGAGCACATCAAGTACTCAACCCTTAACCAGAGAGATTACATGAATGAATATTCACTAAACGTACTTAAATACAAACAAAATGAACATTCACCTAATATTGGGGCTCAATAGAATCCAATATTTCTGGTTTTCCTTCTACATCTGGTTTCTGTTTTTAACTTTAATACTAACCGTATTGTTCTTTAATACATGGTTAAATTTCATTTACTACAATGCAAACTATATGTAGTCAATAAGTCTTTATTGTGACTTAGCTATATCAGAACAATGTTCTAGGCACCAGGTTTCTGAAGATGGGGAAGACAATACATTACCTCATATAGGAACATGCCCTTCTAAATTAGAGTCCTCATCTCCCTCACCTTATTGAACATTCAAGTATTGCAATTCTTTCCCTTGTTGCATTTGTTTGAAGTTTATTTTCAGTGCACTTTGTCCAGCACAGAGAGCTAACAGAGAGCTCACTGATTTTGTAAATTAAAACAAAGCACAGGGAGAGATAAAGATGATTCCAAAATTACCATGCAGTACCAATGAATGGGGACAACAGTAACAGACACAGCTACAGCAACAACACAATTACAGAAATGAAACAGTGGGGTTCCATTTTGAGTATGTTCGGTATCGTTCACACTACAACATATCCTTCAACAAGCTCATTCGGTTTAATCCCATTCTATGGATTCAATCTAAGGCAAGGGTGGCCATTGTAGGATTGCACACTGCGCCTTTACGGCTCATAGAACTCTTCCTTTGGATAGAGAGAACAGAAGAGCTGGAGCAACTCTCTATGACGAAGAGTAAAGAGTGAGGACAGACACAAACTGACATATATGGAGCAGTTGTGCATGTATCACATAGCCCTTCAATTTTTCCTCATGTACATGTCTTATTTCCAATACCTTTGTGAATAGGGAGTATGCTTCACTCTTTTTTTGTGTCAGTCAAGCAAGGAAACATAAAGCAGTTGTTAATACAAAGCCTTGGAAATGCTAAGCATTGACTATCCGGGAGCTAGAAAGGGATGCATAGATGAGTGAGTCCCCAGCTACCCCCACCCTGTGTCTTGGATTCCTCTGGCTCTTTGCATTCTGCAGGTAGCTTCATGAACCCCACCAAACCTTGCCTTTGCAAACCTTTCTATTTCCATTTTCCACCAGTTGCTTGTTTTTCCCCTGAAGCCAACCACCAGCACTGAATCCACACTTGTTACTAGGCCCTACCCCAAATGACTTGGCAGATTTTGATGATCCCTCCTGGAAAGCCTCAACCTCCCTGGGGAGTGGATGGGGGATGGGATGGGGGCACCATGGGGGGCATGGGAGGTTGGGAGGGAAATGGGATTGATATGTAAAATAAGAAAAAATATTTTAAAAAATTCCTCTACTGCCCCCCACCCAAAATCAAAAAACAATCCAGCCAAGCCATTCTCAGGGAAAGAACTTACCCAGCTAAACAAAAGGCATCCTACATCTAACAGAAAACCAAGGTTGTATTTCTCAAGTCAGAACGAGTAGCAGGATTTTGGGGTATGAAGAAGTGTGTACATAGGGTGGTGTGTGGTGTGGTGTGTGTGTGTGTGTGTGTGTGTGTGTGCGCGCGCGCGCGCACGCATAGGGTAGTGTGTCTGTGTGTGTGTGGGGGGGATGACACAAATGCTGTAACCATTAGGCTAGAATGAAGAATATGAGAGTCATTCATTAGTGTGAGGTTTGACACAGCAGAAATGTCTGCTGTCAAGGAAACATCCATTTTCAGATCAAACTGGTAGTCTCTAAGGAAGGCTGCCATTCCCCCCTCCCACCATCCCCCACCATCTGTATAGAGTCTTGTTGCTGGTATCTGGGTGCTACTTTCTCTACCATATGGTTTGTGACAGTGTCTCCAACAAAAGCCACAGGGACTGGGCTCTGTTGACACCTGTCTGTAATTTCTCTGTCTTCTTGGGAAGCTTAGGGTGCTGTTAACTGAACGGAAGCAGAGCAATGCTGAAGAGCTATGCTTTGAGGGCAGACAGCCACCAGAGTGTTCAGCCTGGCTGATAGCACTGTGAACAAGTCTCCCATCGTGGAACCCTGCCAAACCCACCTCTGTTCCAGTGGTATTGTTTTTCAGGGGTATTGATGTCTGCTTGGTACCAGACTATTACACAACTGTTTTACATATGGTTGGGTATTTTTCTAGTTGTCCCTTACCTATGGTTGAAACCCAGTAAGTCCCACCCTTGTCATGAAGTCTTGTCCATAGTACCTGATGCATCATCTAGGTGACTTTGGAGCTGTGAGACAGTGTACATTAGAGTCAGGAAACTTGAATTGAAAATGCATGTCCAACACTAATCACAGGATCCCAGACAACACTGAGCATCCGTTTTGTACCTGTGGGGACAATAATCATGTCCAGACAAAATAATTTGCGATATAATGGAATCACTGGAAATGAGCCAAGTGTCTCCCAGGGACTGGGCATATAAATCATGGCACATCTACAGCTATAGTCCAGCCACTTCCCATTTCTAATGCATTTCTTTTTTCAGTGGAGGGAGCTGGGCTATGCTACTCTCTATTCCTTTTTGCACTTTTCCTTATCTTCCAAAGGAAGGAAGGGTGATTGCTATCAATGATGAGATTGGGAATGAGAAGTAGGGTGTACTTAGTCAGTCCTCACGTTCATTTCAGGAACAGGTTACCCACAGGGGTCCGTATCCCTTGCAGAATCTACCTGTCCATTGCTGCCTGGAGCTTGGGAGGAAGATTTGTTCAATTTTAGGTTAGGTACTAAGAAATCTTCATGTCTCAGGTGGTGGCGGGGCACACCTTTAAACCCAACATTAGGAAGGCAGAGACAGGTGGATCTCTGTCTGGTCTATTAAGTGAGTTCCGAGACAGCCTCCAAAACTACAAAGAAATCCTGTCTCAGGGGAAAAAAAAGCAATCTACAAGTCTCTAACTTAATCAGAGGCTAAGGTCATGTTATCTTCTTTTGGAAGAAAAAATATGGTTCTTAGGGTCTTCTTGACACCCTAATATACTACAATGGATTAATTTCATTCAAGTGGAAAATAATTTGCTAAATATTTTTGGCACACAATAATAAAATGGTATTTAAAGACAGCAAATAAATTAATCACAAAATAGAAAATAGTTTCTGATTCTGTTCTTGCTTAAAATATTCACTATGTTTTTGATGGAAATATAGCTGTATGGCTACAGGAGTTTAACAAAGGTTCTCTTGGAGAAATAAGATAATTGATATTTTAAAATATTCTTTTAGTAAAGTTCTGAAATAAAAGTTTATTTCTATTTTATTGATGAAAATACAATGCTAAAAATATCACTTTCAGAATTCTCAAAAACAATGTGTTAGGGGATGTAGGTCCTGAGTTCAATTTCAGTATTAAAATAATTGTCAAAACTCCAAATGTCACACAATTTCATGTTTGTGAGTTTGTTGCTAAGACTGTTTTTATTCAAGTCAGAAGTAATTATTAATTTGGCTAGAGACCAATCTGGTGTCGCTGATTTTAAATGAAAAGTTTCCACAAACTGTGAGTCCCCCTGAGTTTCAAAATACTAAGGATGGAATAAACAAGCAGCTTCAAAATGTCTTATGCTCGGTATGTATTAGATGAAAGAGGAAGATGGAGTGACTAGTAAACAGATGACAGGAAATTGTAGAACTGTCCAGATGGAAAAGACCTAAGGGTCGCTGGGGCCTAGTGATGGGAAGTGAAGCCAGGCACCATGATCATGTAAGGCATCATGATCACCATGGCCTCTTTCTTATTATTAATTGTTATCAATTGTATCCTCTACTCCAAGGAGACCTAACATGTTTGTCAGAAAAGATGACACGGTCTGTGCAAGTCTTCTCTCTCTGAGACATCCATTTCACACCAGAGGAAATGAAATGAGTAGAGAACAGGGACTTTCAAGAGTCCCCTAGCCTAGGACAGAGCCTGACACTCAATCTTGAGCTTAGCTGAGAAAGCTTACTGAGCCTTATACATGAGAAATCACTGCCCCTGTGCAACTTCTTGTGACAAGGCAGAAGATTACAGTCACCTTCCCTTGACCATGTTTACTGTCTGCTAGTGTCCTCTGATGTATGGCAGACGGAAACAAAATTCTAAAGTACAGAAAAAAAAAAAAAAAGAAAAAGAAAAAGAAAATAACATTCATAAGGAAAATAACAGAGGAAAAGAATGGATCCTTGATTGCAAAGACTGAAAAACATAGGATTCAACTTGATACATCAATAAAACAAGTATTACAAACGTCAGCTTAGACATAAGGGGTGCACCCCATTGATTAAGTAAATTTAGCAAATGAAAAGTAAAGTCTGTACTGTCTTCAAATCACTTCTAACCAAAACATTTACATAGAGTCATTTGATTAGAATTGCATTAAAATGCTAGTTTATCCCATCCCTCCCCTTCTTTGAGATAGAAGCTCTCTATGTAGCTATGTGTGGCCTAGACCAGGTTAAGTTGTAATCTATAGCGATCCTCCTCCTGTCTCTGTCTTTGGAATAACAGGCATTCACCACCATGGCCAATCCTCTCCCACCCCCAGTCCTCTTTTTACTTATTTATTTTTGAGATAGACATTCACTAAGTTGCTCAGGCTGACCTTGAACTCACCCTGGATCCCAGGCAGGCCTTGGGCTTGTGTTCCTGCCTCAGCTTCTGGGGTAGCTGGTATTTTAAGTAGCCTTTATTGATGGTTTAGAATAACTCTTTCAGAATTCCATAGAGAGGAACTGAAATGGATTCGGCTGAAATATCTATCAGTAACAGGCTACCTTCAGCCAGAGAACCTGAATCAGGAGCTCCAACAGCAACGCACAGAACAAAGGAAATTCTTTTTATAGACTTGTGTATTGTTTTGGGTTTGGATCTCACTGTGTAGCCTTGGCTAGCTTGGAATTTGCTATGTAGGCTAGGCTGCCCCTAAACTCGCAGATCAGCCTGCCTGCCTTAGATATTAATTTTAGTCCTATTAAACGCATGGAATCATGTTATACACATACATAAACTTATTAAAGACACTGTTTGGTACAATTAAGTCTCAACAAACCCAGTTGAAAGTCTGCAAATTGATTTACATTTAGCCCACCTACCTACCCAACAACCTAGCTGGTCAGCACAGAAGTTGTTTCATCTTTGTTGTTGTGGCTGACTGGGGATTGTAGCTTGATCAAAAAAAGTCATCACTGCTTGTTGCAAATTCAAAGCTTAATGTGCACTGCTTTTGCATCAAAAGTTGCAAATGCATGTGAAGGACCCTTCTGGTCAGGGGCTAGTTTTCAATCACCTCATGTCATGTTCGTATTACCACAATATTTGTCAGACTCTGTTCTCTTTCACATCCATGATCTTATTTGGTCTCCTCAAATCATATAGAGTAGATAGTAGCATCCACATTTTATAAACAACAACAAACTTTCAAAATTGTAGTTAAATTTTTACTTCCTGAATAGGTAACCATCTCTGGTTTGTACACATTGTCTGACTTATGGACATGTTTCAGTCATTCAGTTCCTTGGTAACGCAGACTGTTTAGTGTCTGAGGACAAGATCATCTGGTTAAAGAGAAAATTGGACATATCACACAGCATGCATGTGTTGGGGTGGTGGTGGACAAGACCATGGTGCCTGCCCACTAATATATGTGAAAATTTTATGGGATGGCTAGTGGAATGATGGCTTGATGGTTAAGATCACATTCTACCCTTGCAGAGGCTAGGGATTGAACTCGCACCACCTACATTGGGCAGTTCACAATTAACTATAACTCCAGCTTCAAGCTTCTTCTAGCGTCTGTGGGTACCTAAACTCATGTTTACATACCCCATCCCACAGACATGACATATACACATAATTAAAAATAAAATAAACCCTTACAAATTTGTACAGAGGCACTAACATTTGGAAACAAATAACGAGACCTCTCTGAAGTCAAGGGACAGAAAGCCACATGGACCTCAGGTACATGGCAGGTAGTTTGGATCATAGTTGTCTCAAAGAACAGAGGAGAAGGTGCAATTCAGATTGTTCCTAGGATCTATGCAGTAAAGCCTTCTTGTAGTTCAGTGAACATAGGACAAATTCTTTTGAAGTTACCAGGAAGGACAGAAAAACAAGTGTCTCCTCCATTGCCTCACTTCACAATGGGGCTGTTGGGGCTTACATATGGGCTGACTTCCTTAAGCAGGGAAGTCCAGATCATAGGGAATCTCCCAATTAGCTGTGGAAAGAAGCAACTTAGGAGTTGCCTAAGCAACTGAGATCTCCATCATTCAGATCCAACCAGGAGAACTCAAAATGTTCATCTTGTGTAACGGATCAAGTGAGCCTGGCACATTGAAAGCACTGTTTGATGCTGTTTCTTCTGAAAAAAAAAAAAAAAAGCCATGACTTTTCTTTGGCGTTGGCCTCAGGCAACTTCTGAAACTGGCGAGGCATTCATCATACATCATTCTGATGCACCATAATGTTATTATTTGTCAACACAAAAAACATAACTCTCACCTCAAAGGGGATGATCAATGTTTTATTCTGGAGCCAAATGTAAGTGACCAGGGGCCAGAAACACAGACTAAGGTTACCCCGGATTCTATGTTCTAATGAGGTAATAGCTCCATGAGATTTTACAATAGTGTAACAGAGAAACCCACTAATCAGGATCCTTTTGAAATATATTAGTGGACATATCAGGTAGGCATGTCACAGACAAGTGAGGAAATTTCATCTGTAGGTCTTAGATACTATCAGATAGCACTTTTGTTTGGTAAGAACAAGAGCCTTTTTTTTTTTTTTTTTTTAACCTAATGGTCACAAAGATATTAGGTCACACAGGTAGGAGGGCAATGACTAGCTAGGTAGAGGGATAAAGTTACCTGAAATAATTTGGTTCAGGATTTGGAATATTCCGTCTTCTCCACATCACTGAAGTTTTGATCCATTAATCAGTCTTGAAATAGGGTTTGTTGTGAGCAGCAGCTCTTTCCAGCAGCTTTTGCTTGCACATCAAAAGCAAGTCTTGGAGTTATCTTTGTGGTTCTGATCTTTTAGAGCTTGATGTTAGGCTCTTGGATATCAAGGTAGGTGGTTGAAATGATACCCTGCTGTTGTTGGGCAGGTCCCCAAGCCAATAAGATCACTGTCTTTACTAAACAACAAAATACCCCCTCCCCTGCATGCAGGAACATTGCCAAGGGGAAAACTATGGAGGCTTGATAGCATTCTCAAAGATAGTGAACTTGAAAAAAAAAAGGTAAAAACAGAGAGTCAAAATAAAAGAAATGGAGGGTATAGCGACTGTAATTTGATAGGATTGCCATATTAGTGTTTGCAAACATGGTGCTTTAAAAAGCACACTCTGTTGGTTCTAGAGTCTGTGAGTCAAAGAACAAGTGGGCATGTCTGGATCCTTCCTGGGCTGTGAACAAAAATCTATTGCAAGCTTTCTTCAGGTTTCTGGTGCTATGCCAGCAATCCTTGGTGTTCCTTGGCCTGCAGGTGGAGTGTTATCACCCTGACCTTTTCATCTTATTCTCTTTCTGTGTGAAAATTCCTGTTTTTTGTAAAGACACTAGGCATATTGGAGTTGTGACCTATTCTACTCTCATATGACCTCAGAGTAAATAATTACATTTGCAATTTTTGAGCGTTTTTCTTAGAACCTTGGGGTTAGGGCTTCAGCATATGATTTGGGGGAATAAAATTCAACACCTAGTATTTGGTATAGATGGAGAATGAGAATGTTGGGCTAGATGGATAGATGTGTTGGGCTTTGGTAACTCGAGGCTTAGACTCAGGCATGCATTTGTCCCTAAACACACTGACTGCTCGTGGAACTGCAATATCTCTGGAGCTTGTGCAAAAGTCAAATTCTCCAACAAATTCCCTCTGGGACACCATACGATGCAATTGTCTTCTTCCATAAAGCCATTTGGGAATAATCAGACTTACCAAGAGACAAAACTCTTCAAGATATATTTGTACAGGCGCCCCCCAGACTGATAGCTGGGAATCCAGCATGGGACTGACTCAGACCCCCTGAATATGGGTCTCAGCCAGAAGGACTGAACAGTCTATTAGACCTCTGACAGTGGAACCAGGATGTATTCCTGGTGCACAAAATGACCTTGCGGACACATCCCCCATGGAGGGATACTGCCTTAATCTAGAGACAGGAGAGAAGTCCTAGTGCTTACTTCAAATGACTTGTCAGATTTACATGACCCCACCTGGATGGCACAGCCCTACATGTGGTGTGTGGGGGATTGGTGGGAGGGGGTGTGTGGTCAGGGTGCATATGAGGGAGGAGAGAGGGTAAGAAGGATGGAGAGAGGGAGGGAGAGGGAACTAGGATTGACCTGTAAAAGATAAATTAATTAATTAATTAATTAACTAAAAAAGATATATTTGCTAGTTTTTACCTATGCTAATGCATCTTTGCTTTTATTGGTCAATAAATTAGAGATATAGAAGAATACATACAATTAAGAAAAAAAATCTCAGTTACTGATTTTGGATCCTTTATTAATGAGGAAAGACTTGCTTTTGGACGAATAAATAACCTAACATTTGCTTGCATTACTTACTGTTACTTAAAACATTATTAAATGTTTTATGTTGAGCATATAGCCACAATTCAGGGTTTACTCCCTAACACCAACTTGTGCATAGATAGGTGCATGTAACTATGAATATTCTCAATTCTCATTAAAATTTCTAGTTATATGCCATTACAGATAGCTGAAGCTTTAGAAGCATGGGAAATATACATAATGATGAGATAGGAATGTAAAAACCTAGCTGGGAAGCAAACAAACTTCAAAAGATAATTTCAATTTATAAATAAGTTCTACAGATTAATAACAAAAGGGAGAGTCATTTTTGAAAACAACACAAATCCTATATAAAGATATAAAATAGACAAGGATTATAATTGATGATTATGACAAAAGTGTCATCTTGGTATTAATAAAATAATAAAACTAAAGAAATGAGATTCTGTTACCTGGTCATGTTTTCAAAGATTAAAAAACACCATGTGGGGAGATCTGCCAATATACTTCAAATCTTTGAGCCAGTAGTCCTTCAGACTACTCTGAAGGAGTCAATAAGGATTATGGGATAATATACTTAATGGTAAGGGACAGAGAAATACAATAAAATATAATATTTAGTGAATTATGTTCTAGTTATAATAATAAGTATTTTGCATATATTAACCAGCTGAGTTCCTAAATACCTTGACATGAGTAGTTCTATCATTATTTATTACTGTTTGGCACGGATATTACCTTTATAGCATTGAAAACTGTTTCATAGAGAAGTTAAGCAATTTAACTAATTTCCTTAGAGATTTTAAAGGGAAGTTCATTGTACCATTGTTGATAATAACAAAAACATGTGTATCACCTATCAGATTAGGTGGGTGATTAAATAAGGGGACATTTACACTCTACTAAAAAGAATTAAGCCTACAAAGAAAGAGACATGCAAAAATTAACTATGATTGATTGTCCAATGGAGAAAAACAGTCTTCCTCAGAAGACTGACTCCAGGATACTCCCTGGATATCAAAATCCAAGGATGCCCAAGTTCCTTCTATAGAACACCATGGTGTTTGCTTAAAACCTAAAGGCATCCTGCTTGAAATCATCCCATCTCCTGATACATAACACAATGTAAATGCCACACAGACAAGGCTTACAATGTATTATTTATGAAGGAATGACAAGAAAAAACATCTAGGTACATTCTGTGTAGATGCACATCCCCCCCCCCCAGATATTCCAATCTTTGGATAATTGGATCTACAGATTTAGAACCCTTGGATATAGGTCCCACTGGCACAGAGTGCCACCTGGAATTAATTAAATATACATCAGCAGTTCAATTTTGGTTCTAAGTGTCACAGTTGATTCTCTTGGGAAAGATTACAAGCTCCACATTGTAAGATGGACATTGCTTTATGTTTAATAGTAAACATGTATCACTGCTGTGGCTGTCTGAGAATGCACATCTCTTCTTCTTCTGAATCTTATACTGTGAGATGTAATGAAACAGTCAGGGAAGGAGAACCCTTAGGATGGAGTCCATGTCCCAATGGGGCATGTGCTGGAGACTTATCCCTCTGTGTACTGTTGCCCAGAGTTGGGTTGGGATCTGCAGGAGATCTGGCTTCGTGTTTGTGTGTGTGTGTGTGTGTGTGTGTGTGTGTGTGTGTGTGTGTGTGTGTGTGTGTGGAGAGAGAGAGAGAGAGAGAGAGAGAGAGAGAGAGAGAGAGAAGGTGGGGTGTCTTTAGGACCCTGAGGTAGCTGGCCTCTGAAGGAAATGGACTGAGCTCTTTTGAAAGCTGATTCTTACAGAAGCCCAAGCATAAACCTCAAGCATCGTTTTTTTCTGATGAAGATTTAATATCTTTCCCCTCCTGTAGCACCTGTTATGTCCATACCATGAGACATCACTAGAACCAATGCTAGCCTGCCTCAGGTATTTCATCATAGCAACACAAAGTTAAGAAGTACAGTGCAAAATGGTATCATTATTACTGAGGGTCCCATAAGAGAGCACTTGTAGATGTGTGGGCTCCAGCCTCTTGACCCCAACCAAATGGAATGGGCAAGTCAAGGATGTCTCCTCCTCTCCCACTCCCCAAACCCGGTTAAGACACTGACCTTCTCCAGCTAAGATGGAGGAGTGAGTTAATGGGCAGAGTGTGGCCAGAGAAGTAAAACCCACAGGGAAGGAAATGTTTACCTAAGTAAACAATTATTTATTATGTTCTGTGATTCCAAGGACATTCTAGCCTCAGTCTGTGAGACCTGTGGTTGTTACCTCTAAGGATGGAAAGAGGAGACCATCCTGGACTATCTGGTTAGCTTTAAACTTGACTTCTAACCATTAGCAGAGGTTTCTTGCTGTACTTGCTTGAAGTATAATCACACTCTGTAGCCCAGACTAGCCTTGAATCCTTGACAATCTTCCTGCCTCATCCTCCTAAGTTAAGATGATAGGGTGAGCCAACCACCATGCCCAGAAAGTAGTATCCTTATAAGAGATAAACGGAGACATAACTATAGAAGTGGAAAAGATGATGTCATATAGGAGCCCCAGAAGAGATGCAGAGACCTGGAGATGGTCTATGGCCACCTTTGAGGATGGAGGGACTATCATGAGTCAAAGACTGCAGAACCTATTAGAAGGTGGACAAAGCAAATGCATTCTTCCCTAGGAGCAGAAGGAGCCAGCCCTGCCAACATCTGGACTTTTCCCATCAAAACAATGTCAGACTTGAAGAACTTCAATAAATCTGTGTTGGCTGAGACACTGAGTTAGTGTTGATTCTTTATATAGCAAAAGGAAATGAATACATGATACTCAAAACTTTAACCAATCCTCCCCCTGCTCCAGCTTCTGAGTTAGACTAAGATTAGGCTAAGAGTTCAAGGCTAGCCTTGGTTACAGCTTGAATTTAGGCCAGCCTGGACTGTGTGAGAACCTCTTTCAAAAAACAAGAAATCAATGACAACAGTTTTTTTTTTTTTTAAAAAGAGCAAAACAAAAAATTAAAATGTTTGCATCTTCATGAAAAGACCTATAGGACTCTATTAATCATAGTAGTAGCAAGCTAAAGTCCTTTCCTTTTTATACATAACTCTAAGAATTCTCTGTCCAAAGAAACCATCTTTTGTCACACAATGAGGTTTTACTCAACTGGCAAAAGCATTATCAGTAAGCAGCTCAAAATACTGAAAGACACCTTTAAAGTGCCAACAATTCCACAGTTATCATTTTCTTCAAAAGATAATGTTTCCTATGTTTATTCAATACATCACCCATAAAGATTCAGACATCAAGTACTTTATTTCTAATCATAATTTCCCTTTATTATTGAGAATTTATGTATATGTATACAATGAAATAGTATATTCATCCCTAATTCTCTCCTCTAACTCTCCCCACCACTCCCAACATATCCTCCTCCAAATTGTCTTTTATCCTATTTTATTACCCCCCCCAAGACTAATTAGTATTGCCTGCATGTACATGGGCATGGAGCATCTACCAGAGTATGGGTAACCTCTCAGAGGGAATACCTTCCCATCAGCCACCACCAACTGTCAATATCTTCATGGATAAGGGTGGTGCCTAGAGAACACTTCCTCCATCTATTCCAACAGACTTGATCTTGCACAAACAGACCCAAAGGCCATGGAATTCATAAGTGCAAGAGCCATGTCATGTCCAGCACTCCTCCTCATCAGAAGGCTCTGATATTCATTTCTCCCTCCAATTTGGAAGTGTCCCCTGTCATATAGTATAGTGGTTAGAATCCCAGCCTGTCTAACCTTCATTAGCTCTTCCCCTCACTTCTTTCTTCCTCTCTCTCCTTCTCCGTCCATCCATCTGTCCCTCGTCCTTCCTTCCTTTCCTCCCTTCCTCCTTCCCTCCCTTTCTCTATCCTTTTCCCTTCTCTTCTTCTCTCCTTTCCCTTTTTCTTTCTTTAATCCTCTACTGAGGCTATCAAATGTGGCTGTGTAAAATAGGGTCCAGGTATTCAAACACCCTTCCAGCACACTGAGATGTTGATATCAGGCTGCTAACTCGTATTTCAAACTCCCCTGAAGTTCTCTGGTGTCTGAATCCCACAGGCAGATTATTCTAATTGCCTCTCTCCTGCTCTCTGGATGGCTGGGTCACCTCCACCCACTGCTTCTTCTCCGCTTGCAGCAAGCTCTGGCCTTTTAAAATTGCTGCTTCTAATGTGCTACCAAAATAGGGAATTGGAAAACGAAGCTTGTAACAATAGCTTCTGAAAGAAGAGCTAAGCTTCCTAAGTGGTTTTCTTGTGAGTAGATCTTGGGGACAAGTGCGTTTATTTGTGTGTGTGTGTGTGTGTGTGTGTGTGTGTGTGTGTGTGTGTGTGACAAATTGGGGACATGATTGCTGGATCAGCAAGACCCACTCAGCTAATTACCAGTTTTTGAGTTTTCTTTTTTTCTGTCTGTATAGCTATGGGTTCTAAAGGCAGTTTTACCCTTCCAATATAAACTTTAAATAGGCTTGATTTCTTGTGCACATGCTATATGCCACACACTGCAAGTTTTCTTCCTCGTGGAGTCTCACTGGGCATAGTTCATTCAGTAGAATAAATGGCACCTCATCTCCCACTCGAGGGAGTGAAATGGTAAACCTGAATCCTGCTTGTCACTGTGCACATCTCCCTCTGAGGCTGGGACAAAAGGGCAGGGCAGTGTCTGCTGATTCTCAGGAACACACATGCTAACAAATGTATCTTGTTAGCCTGCTGTCAGGAGCAAGAGTGTCTGAAGACAGTAGAATAATTTCGTTCTAATAAGTTTCCATTTTACAGAGAAGCTGAGATGCTGCCAGGAGCCCCCTAAGGGGTGGGTTCAAAGCGTTGACATGTGGGATTAGATGTGTGTGCATTTTTGAAAAAGGACAAGGCCAGGTGAGCCCAGCCCATGTGGGCATCTTGGCCTTAAAATGGAGCTCAGGGACACTGGCAATCTAGTGTAGGTTTCAATTACCCTTTAAAATGCTCAGAAATGCGTTATTAATGGGCCCTCTCCCCATGTCATCCCTTTTTGTGAGTGGGAAAGAAGGGTTTTTTTTCCCCTGGACATATTCAGGGTCAATTGTTGGAAGTCAGAGATGCAGGTATTGTTACATTAGGTTTTCTTAGAAATTCTCCATTCCCCTAGCACCCATTCCAGACCAGAACCCAGGAGGGAATTTCTGAAGGCACTGGTGACTCTTGCAAAAGGCATGCTATGGGTTTAATGGTCAAACATACATAGATTCCTTGGATAATACCAAACTTAGACTCTATTCTTCCCTGTAGTGGTGTTTTCTTTCATAACAGGAGGACAGCCTTGCCATCCCCGTCCTTCTGTATACTGAAAAATGTTCTACTTTTTACTGATCTCAAACTATATTTAAACTCTAAATTCTTTTCTCTACCCCCCCAGAGATCACCAGGCAGGCTCCTCCGAATAACAGCTAATGAAATAAAGAGAAGTCGTGTAATTTTTTTCCTAACAAAGAAATACCATTCTAGCTTGCAAACTAATTCCATTTGTGATTTAGAGGGCCTGGGCACCTTCTTTGAGAACCTCCCTGGGGAAAGGATGGATGGCCATCGCGATATTGCATGAAAATTAGTATCAGGCCACAAATTATTAGACCCCATTAGGAATTTCTTTTAGGTAAATTAAGGTTATATATCACAATCTTCCAAGAGCTTTGGATGTTTTGAATCCTCGAAATTAAGAGAGCATTTAAGATTTCCTGTAATCTAATACTAGAAATGATTAAAATACAGGGCCTGGTTCTTACAAACCTGGCTTCTCTGGAGCAGCGGCCTCATTTTAAAAGGAGAGAGAGAGGGAGGGAGGGAGAGAAGGAGGGAGGAAGAGAGGGAGGAAAGGAGGAAGGAAGGGAGGGAGGCTTTTGGTACAGACACATGGTAGCATGTAATATACACTGAGCGCACTAATCACTGTTCATAAGATCACCAGAAAATGTTGATGTTGTATCGTTAGGTATTTATGTGTGCACCTGCATGTGTACATGTGCTTGCATACATGTGTTTTCACCAACATGTATGTTTGTGTATGTATCTGCATGTGCGTGCACTTGATTATTTTGTTTGTGTGCCCGAATGTGCATTTCAAGCCCCACAAGGCAGTTAATATTTCCTGCTGGCACATATATATTTATGTTTCCGGTCTTTATTTATTCAGTAATCAGGTTTAAGCTGAATTTTATTGTGTTGTCTACATCCTTTAAGTAGCAAGTTGATATTAAACTCTAGCATGTAGCATTGTTCAAGCAGCATTGCAGAAATGTTTATATCACTGCCCAGCACAACCACTTCCCTATCTTACATTTTATCTTAACTTTATAAACATTTTAGCCTTGTCTGTGCTCTCCAGCAAGTGCATGCCTTATGGAGGATTTTGCATTCTCCTCAACAACTTCCCTTCGGAGCCATCTTCACACTATCCCTCTATATCCCCTGGTATGCGCCAGCTCACAAGACCATCAATTGAGAGTTCAAGCTTCATATTCCAAATAAGAGAGGGTTCCTGAAGCTCTTTGCCCCTCAAGTGACTATGTTCAAGGAGGAGAAGAGGTGAGTGTGGTATGGAGCTGTCATCACCCTGACTTTTGCCCTTTTCTCACCATCTAACTATATTTAAAGCCGTCTCTCATATTGACCTTCCCCAGATCTCCTAGATGATGTCACATAATAGTTATGGACTGGAGGGAAGAGACCAGGTCCCACATCCAGAATTGTTGTTCAAGACTAAACTAACTGGGGTCTTACTAGCAGCTGTATGTAAGCTCAGTTCTACAGGTTACCTAGTTTCACCTTCCCAGGCCTGTGATGCTGAAATAGCTGTTCCTTGGTATCTGTGGAGGACTGGTACCAAGACCTCCATGCACAGCAAATTCTGTGGATACTTCAGTCTCCTGGACAGTAAAAACTGAGTGAGTGTGGCAACATTTGCCCACAACCCTAGTGCTAGTGGGTGGAAATGAATGTATCCTGGAATTCCACTGGCCAGTCTAGCCAAAATCATGAGCTCCAGGTTCATTGAGAGACCTTGTCTCAAAGAATAAGATAGAGGTTCATGGAAGAATATTTCCAAGTGTCAGAGTGCAGGCTTGCCTTTAGGCCCATAGCCTGAGTCAGGCCACACCTCCCTGCAGCTCTCTGTACGACAGAGAATTAAGAAGTTGTCTGTGCTGTGACTTGATAGCTCTCAATTTATGGTACTCAGCTCCTCTTTGTCACCTATGTTGTGTTGAACTAAATCACTTGATTTGAAACTTACCACCACCTCTAAAGGGTTATAAAGAGTCAGACCTTTCATTTGTTCAGGGGAATGGCTCTAAACACTCCTTGGGGCATTTGCTCAGGGAAGTGTTATAAGGGATGCTCCTAAAGAGGCTTCTCTGCCCCCTGCTACCACAGTGACTCTCTCTATCTATCTATCTATCTATCTATCTATCTATCTATCTATCTATCTTATTCTCACTCATAATGAGGCTCCTTTTCAGGTTTTAAAGGAACTATCTCTTTCCCTTTAACTGCCCCCTCCCATAATGATTAGATTTCTATGTATTCTAGTGTTTCTGTCTAATGCTGCCCCTTTAACTTTGAGATTTGATCATGGCTTCAAGGCCCATACATTCTAACGAACCTTATTACTGGGAGTAATTATGAATTATGTTTCAGCTTCCTTTCTGGACTTAATACCATTATAACATGAACATCAACCTCTGGCATCCACAAGTGTACACAAGGGCAAGCACATGAACACATACACACAGATTGCTCCCCTCCTCACATACACACTCTTTCAAACACACACAAATAGCACAGTGTTTGCATAAAACCTGAGCATATCCTCCAGTATAAATCAAACTACATCTAGATTATTATAACACCTAATGAAATGCCAATGCAAGGAAATGCAAGTATGACTTTAGTATAGATACAGCTCTTTTCCTATTTGTTTTCCCAAATACACTCAATCCAAAGTTAATCAACTTTGCAGATACTAACTACAGGAACACAGATGGGAGACTGCTCTCCTGATAGTTCCACTCCAGAGTAGGAAATAGGGGTTCTAGAAGTTACATGATCTGACCAATTTGAACACCAGCCCCAGTGTTGCCAGACCAGGCTAGGTCAACCACCAGGCTCAGTTTCTTTGCTGGATGGGCTTCTACATTTCCTTCTTGCCATACTAGTTTGTGGTAGTTTCCATCTCTCTTTAGTTTGCATGTCAAGTTTTCAAGAGGAAGCCCAAACCTTGCCACTGTTTTGTACTCACAGATCCACACTGGGATTCTGTGGCAGAGCTCACAGTTGCTGTAACTACAATCTCAAGCTTAAGAAGTTAGCACAACCATAACTAAAAGTTGCCTTCAAAGAAATGATTCTCCATTCCCAATGGAAAAATTACTAGCTAGAGTCAATTTTTGATTTTTTTAAGTTTACTATTATTATATGTGTGTGTGGCATCTGTGTATGCCACAGCATGTGCATAGAGAACAGAGGACAACTTTGTGGGTTATGGGGGTGGACCTCAGGTTGTCAGCCTTGCATGACAAACAGCTTTACCGGCAGAGTCCTCTCATAGGACCCTTGGTTCTTAATTTATGCCAATGTGCTTAAAATGCAGACCACATTCTACAAATGCTACTTTTCTAAAAATTCAATTTTGCAGATTTGGGTAGAATATCCATAAATTGTTAAAATGAACCTTTACACGTCCCTGGCTTGGATCTGGACTGTCCCCTAGAGGCTAATATGTTAAAGTCTTGGTCTCCAGTGGGTTTAAAACAATCATAGGAAATTTAGGAAGGAGGGCTTCATTGGAAGAAATAGGGCTTCAGGACTTGAGAGGACAATGGGACCCCAACCTCTATTCTCTGTCCTCTCAATATCAGGAACTTCTGTCGCTGTTGGTATTTAGGCATTTGTGTTGGCCTGTCCTTGGGGTTCTGATAGGATATGTCCTCAGCTGCAGAAACTAAATGCACCACCTGTACCTATTCACCATGTTCCCTTTTAAAAGGGTCCTGCCCACCTCCCATTTTCCTTCTCTTTCTCTTCCTGTCCGCCAGTCCTCTCTCTCCGTCTCCCATCTCTGTACCCCTCTTTTCTCTCTCCCACTTCTCCTGTCCCCAGAGGCCAGTCTGCCTCCTCCCCTTCCCCCCTTTTATGATACTTTTCCCTTAATAATAAAAAAAAAATCCCTCAGCAGCTCTGGCCTAGACATGGCCATGGTCTGGGTGGCAAGTGGAAGCACAGGTCACTCAGATCAGTATGGCACTCATAGTGGCATAGCCCTAGGTCACCAACATGGTCACAGGATGCATCCTAGACCCTGTGGCCTTTGGTGGCAACATGGGCTTCAAACATCAACATAATCCCCAGCATGTGGCTCCAGACATGGTCTCCGTAGCAGCCAGGGCCTGGACGACAGCATGGTACGTTGTGGCAGTGCAGGCCTCTCAGATCTGTATGGCCCCAGCTGCAGCATGACCCTCAGAGACCCTCCTGGCTTCAGGTGATGGCCCTCACCCTATGTATTTGCATGGCTTTGGTGGTAACAGAAGCCACAGACAGCAACACAGACTCCACATGTAGTAGGGTCACAAACCCAGGCATGGTCTTCTGTAGCAGCCAGGCCCCGGACATCACCATAGTCCCAGATGGCAGCAAAGACCACTCAGATCAGGCCCTGGCAGCAGCATGGCTCTCAGACACCCATGTGGAGGACCCAGGTGGCTAACCCGACCACAGGCATCCACATGGCCTTCAGTGATTACTGAAGCCATGGACATCTATACAGAACCTGGCTGCTGTAGGACTATGGATCCAGACATGACCCTTGGCAGCAAAATCAGGCCTGGATGCCATCATGGCCCCAGGTGTTGTACAGGCCACCCAGATCAACATGGCCCCAGAAGCAGCACAGCCCTTGGACACCAACATGGCTACAGGAGGCAGCCCAGACCTAGGGCATCCTTGTGGTCTTTGGTAACAACATGAGTCATGGATGTCAACACAGACCCCAGCTATGAGAGGATCATGGACCCAGGCATGGCTCTGACATAACTTCTGCCCTGGGTGGGAAGGAGGCTATCCCTCTCCACCTCCACATCTTCAGCTCTGACTCTTTCCACAGCACACAGACCATTCCCCTTCTTCTCTCCCATGTCTCCACCACACATTTGCTCATCCTAATGGGCCCTACCCATCCGACACCTTGTGACACCAGGTGAGCCTGTGGACTTTGAGGGCCCAGGTTGGCCCATGGGTATCTTTCAGCCACCTGAGCCAAATGGCACCTCTCTGTGTGTGTGTGTGTGTGTGTGTGTGTGTGTGTGTGTGTGTGTGTGTGTGGTTTGTTAAATGAATTTCTATGACTTCTGTGAAAACTACAAATAATGAGCAATCCATGTCCTATCTCATGGAAAAAAGGTGCCTACTACTTTTAACTGAGGGCAGGATCAAGGCAGGGAGTGAAGATAAGATTTTACAGAGGTGGATCTAAATAGCACAGGTTCCCAGCAGCCTTAGTGGTGATTAAGACATTCTTTCTAGGGTTGTCCAAGACTTCCCTCCAAGATGGCCCTAAAGGAAAACCACTGTGTCTGTACCTTCTATTTATTATGCACTACAATTCCATAATCTCTTCCTCCTCCTCCCTCTCCTTAACTGTTGGTGCTTTCTGCAGTCACTGGCTTCTCTGTTGTAGACAAAGGGACATTTTAAAGTATGAACCAGCCAGGAGGACCATTCCTTCAGACAGATGTTTATGCATTGACACACTCAGTGATTTGATTTCTTAGGAATTGTGCTCTAGATGAACACACTCTGAACAGGTTAATGTGGAAAACAAATATCTTCTGTGTATTGCTTTACTTCAGGTTTGTTACTGTCTTCCTTCCTTCTCCTACATGGGTTTCATGTAGATCAGGGTAGCACTGGATGACTGACCCCCTCCTTCTAGCGCTGGCTCACAAGCATGTGCTACCAGTTTATACAGTGATGGGGATGAACTCCAGGGCTTTGTGCACACAGGTAAGTACTCTACCAACTAAGGTGTGTTTCCCACCCCTAGAATGATGTCAAAGAGACTCAGGAGGAACCCTGGCACCAAGAGCTGGAATCTGGGTGCTCTAAACTGCCTGTACAAACACTAAGAACAGATGATAGGATCTGCCCTGCTAATGTGAGGATTAAGTTTGGTCATGTAGATACAGACTTGATGTGAGGTCACAGAGCTGAGCATGGTAGCTCACACCTGCAATGATAACGCAAAGCTGAGGCAGGAAGGTTCCCTATGTTTCACGACGTCCCATCTACATGGTGGATGCAGAGCCAGAAGGGCTACAGAGCGAGATCCTGTCTTTAAAAAAAAATCCAAATGTCAGGCATATTAAGAAGCCCAGATCATAAATTATAATTCTGTCATTCCACTTAACACCTAAGGTACCGCCCCCTCCCCATCTCTTCCTGGGCTTTTAAGAGGAAAGAAATAAGCCACAGTTTCAGGCTCATCTTTGCAGGTTAGCAGAGCTCTCTTCCCACCATTCTGGCAGGCGGCCTCACAATTAAAAACTAAACTAAAATGTCACTCTTCAGGTTTTTATTTTAACCAGCCTACAATTTTTTTTTTCATCCTCCTTTGCCTTTCAGAAAGCCTGCAGCTGACGGTAGGGAAGGCAGACGGCAGCAGCCTTTAGATGTCTTGGATTCTTGAATTTTCTGCCTCTTATTAAAATTCCATCTCACCCATCGCCTGATCCCACAGGCCCCTGCCGCAGCTCCTACAGAGCTGATCCCGTTCAGGTTTGATTCATTTATTCATCAAACATTTAATCTCCTACATACTGGGCACTGCACCAGGCTCTGCACTGGCTGGGTGCATAAGAGAACATTTCTATTTCTGGAGAGCTCAGTTTAAGAGTAATAGCTACATAAATGTGCACATGCACCCAGACAGGCACATGTACATGCACACATACATGAACACAAATGGGCAAACATAGAGATACACAATAAGATGGGCACATATATGCACATACACACACGAGCACACATCCATATATATGCACTCAGACTCATATGCACAAGTGTACACACACTATATACATGTGCACGCACACATACATGAACACACTTACATATATACATATTACACACATATATACACAAACAAGAATGCATACTCATATATACATACATACATGAGCACATATATACACATACAAACACACATACATACATACACACACACATGCATATATCTTATGAATCTAGAGAAAAATGCCATGAGCAAGGCTTATATTAGAGTAAATAGGGGATTATATGTAGCCCCATATAGGTATGATAGAAGGAACAAGAAAGAAAGTTCTAAAAAGGGGACAACCTATGGCTTACCTCAGAAGGGTAAAAGTTTCCAAAAGTCTCATACTGTCTCTGACAATGCTGCCTTTCATTGTGTTCTCTCTCCCTTTGTCTCTTTCTCGTCTCTGTCCCTGTCTCTCTTGGTCTCTGCCTCTCTTTCGGAGTGTCTGCTTTTCTCTCTGTCTGTCTCCTCTCTCTCCTCCCCCTCCCCACTTTCTCTGCCTCCTTCTCTCTCTGGTGTCTCATCTCTGTCTCTATCTCATTCTGTCTCTTTTTTCTCTCTCTGTCTCTTTTTTCTCTCATTCTGTCTCCTTATCTCTGTTTTCATCTCTCAGACTCACTGTCTCTGTCTATTTCTCTGTTTCTGTCTGTCCATCCAATACTTACCTTATTTCCTGTGCTTACTCACCACTGAACTTCTAGTGTCTTACAACATCTGGGCTGAATTTCAAAATTTACGTTGGCATCTTAACCCTCACCATCTCAGAGGACCTCTGCTCTAAGAGGTAAACTAGAATGAAGTTCTACAGGCATCCTAATCTAATACCATGGTCATGTTTAGAAGAGTTCCAGGACATAGACATGGAGAGATTGTGATCACATAGAGAGAAGGTGCCATCATCTATATATCAAGGACAAGGAACTTAAGCCTCTCACATCTGGACCTGGGGGCTTTTAGCTGCCAGGGTAGTGAGTAAACTTTCTGTTGTCTAAGCCACCAGTCTCTGTATTTTATCATGACAACTTTAGCCAACTAAAGCAAAACTCAAAATTTACTCCTTGAATAAAAGAACGGTGATGACATTGCAAATGGAAACCAAACACTCCTTTCTTTGTAATTAAATCATGGAGTCCCAGGAGGCTGCCAGCTTATTGAATGGGCGCACAATAAAAATGCAATAGAAATGAGTGGGTTGGCTAATTAGCATTAACTCATCTCCAAAGAACAGATGTTTTGTTTTGTTTGTAAAGGTAAAAAAACTTTTGTTCGACTTGACTCCCATGATTTGACTGTGACAATTAAAGAGTAAGAGGGCAAGAAAACGAACATTTCTTAATCACCTCTCAGTGGGCTAAGGGCTTTCCTACAATTACTGAATGCAATGCTCATAATTTATGAAACAGGTGTTAATGTGTCTGTTTCACAAATGGCGCAAGTGAGACTAAAAGAGCTGGGTGGCATGTCTAGGGTCTTATTGTGTCTATCTCTAAAAGTCAGTATTTATACAGAACTTCCATTTTCCTTGAATATTTGGCTCTTCGGCAATTCTGTGGAGAACTAAGTGACTTATTCATCATCGTGTATGCATGACTAGTTTGCATTTAACAATTTCAGTTCTGCTATAGGAAACAGAAGATAAGCAGAGAAGCATGAATCTTATGAGACACATTAGACAGGAATTGAAAAGAATACAGTTGTCTTTCCATAGTCTATGGAAATCAAAAACATGGAAAAATATCAAACAGGTATAGATTTTTCTCTTGAAATTGTTACCTAGATACGACAGTGTAACAGCTATTTACATAGCATTTCCAGCCTCCTTTATAAGCAATTAGAGATTGGGATATTATAGCAACTGCCCATAATATCAGCACTCAGGGGCAGAAGCTATACAACCTCAAGTTCAAGGCAATCTTGAATTACACAGCAAGGGTCAGTCAATTAAACATGCAAACACACCAAGGGTTGGCCATATGGCTGAGCGGGAGAGTGCTTTCCTAGCATGCATAAGACCCTGGGCTCAATCTCCACCATTGCTAAGTAAATAAATTATACAGAAGGATGTGCATAGGTTATATGCAAATGCTATATCACTTTACATAAGGGGCTGAAGAATCTGTAGATTCAGCTTTCCCTGGGAGTCCTGGAAGAAACTCCCTGTAGACACCAAAAGTTGACTATATACATGTAGCATATATAGGTAAAGAAATGGAAATATATAAGGATGTGTAAGCAATGAAGAGATCTATTCATAAGGCACAGTCATACCTGCTGTGGAAGATAGTGCCTATACCCTGCATTGACAAGATCAGTTGTGGCTCTATGTATGTTCTACCAAAGGAGCTTAGATAAGTGTTCTAAGTTAACAATCATGTCTCAATTTTGTCTGACTTTTCCTGATATTTCTCTCTAGACCACAGTAACAGCAATATGTATTTCACACGTAGCATCCACCATGGTTTATCCACTTAACTCTACATCCTTCATAATAATGACCTTGGCTCTGTCCCTATACAAGCTAGTAGAAAAGTGTTTCTGAGAGAGAGTGGGGGGGTTCTCCCTACCAAAATGCCTTCTGGTGGACATTTGTTCCTATAATATGTCTAATTGTGGGGTTTTATTTACATCAAAGATATCCAAACGGAATCACATTTTAAGTCACAAGTATAGAGTGGAGTGGGTTTGGAAGTGGTCATGATAATGTATGTCCTTGCCTCATCTCTTCGGGTCCAAATTCCTGAATTTGACTCTTCCACTGAGAACATCAGTTACTTTACCTGAAAACTAGATGACTTTTATAACCTCTGGCCTTCCTACTGGGACCAATAGTAAGAAAGCTTGACCAAGACCTGGTCCAGACTCCAACAAGAGGAGCCAGAACCAACTGGTTACTTGTACAACAATGATGTATCTGGCAATCATAGCCAGCAATGTTGTATTGAATTTTATAAATGTCCTTCTAAATATATTGAATCCTAGGACAATGCTCTATTTGCTAAACTCTTGAGATGATAGAAATTCTTACATTGCATAAGTACATTCTCACACAATGCAAATATGTATTGGATCATTCGTCAAAACCATTCCTGCCACTAATTGTGGGACCTTGTGCAAAGTACTTTCAACATCCATGAAATAAGAAAAAAAAGTTGTCCCTCCATAAAGAATGATGATGAGACAGTCCCTGAGACCCCCAAACCTTATTCAGTTCACAGAACATTCTTACCTAGAACAGCTGCTGCTACTAATTGTGCTACTATTAACACTTCAATTCAGCTGCCAACATTTTACCACATCAATTCTCTCTTCTCCATTTACACTTCTCTAATTTTTCTTCCAGTGTGAATGTAGAATAATTCCACCCTCCTGTTTTTCCCTACTAATTCACCACCTTAGAGCTTTCCTTTATGATACTAATTGAAGGAATTTCTTAAAGAATTCAAGACCCAACTTGATGACGAATTCTAGTGCCAGTTAATGATGATTTTATCCACCTGGACAGATGAACTTCTATCATAGCTATTATTTTTATATACTCAGATCTGCTTTGTTACATAAGATTTTGCTTCAGCCTTAATTCTCAGAAAAAGATGAAAGCTCTTGGGGAATCTGCTGTGAATCACTGCCACTATTTCTGCAGAGTGCCTGGCTCCTGCTGAATCTAGAAGTCAGGCCAGTGTTTCTCACTGAAGCCAAATCACCACCCACCACCACCACAGGAAGAAACCTGGGAGAGGGATGGGCAGGGCTCTTAGCAACAGCAGTGCCTGTGGGGGGGAAGGCAGCAAATGTTTCCCTGGGTTAAAAAAAAAAGAAGCCTTCTTAAGAATGCATCCATTTTCTATGGGGACCTTACTTCCACAAACCTGACATGTGAGCCTGAGGAGGCATCTGTATGGGAGCTTTTAGGGAAAGGTCAGAAGGTCTGGATTTAATACCAGATCCTCAGACTCAGCTCAGATTTTTTTTTCCAGGAGGTTCAATCATTGTAGAAGAAGATGGAAATGCCTACACACATTAGAAAAAGTCTGCCGTTGATACTGCATACTGGAAGTTGCTTGGTCTGAAATTTTGGTAAATTTGTAGTTATCCAATGACAGACACATGTTTTTCCTCCACACCTGGAACAAGCCTTACTTGTATAAACTAGTGACATTTGGGAGAAGGAAGAAGTGCAGAGAGGTCATGGAATTCATCCAGACCCACTCAACAAGGAACCTGTGAGGGCCATGGATCCAAACCTCAGGAATTAAGAATCTCTGGCTGGACCCAGCTTCATTGAAATAGCTGAATCTGCTCTCTGGAGTCATTGAAGACACTTCAAGTGATAGGACACTGTTTCCTTAGATGTTCACCCCAACTTGAGGGCCAACTCTCATGTCTGTGAGAAGCCAGGCCAGGAGAAGAGGCATTCAGAACTTGCTTACAACGGATTTTATTCAGCCCTTCTGGCCCAGCAAGTGAATTGAAAGTGCACACACATAACTACTGTCTTAACAAAAGAGGAGCTACTCTTTGTGCATTAATTTTGCTCCAACACACATAATTATTAACAGCACAGAACCCATGTCATTGTGTGTTTATTGCTGGTGGGTAAGTCATCCAGAGCTGAGAGGTGACACCCTCTTAGAGTGAATGGGAGCTTTCTGGAATTTCACAGTCTGCACCTCTCCCTTCCATTCAGTCATATGAGTATCCAGTTAGACTGTTCCAGAGTTCATTGAATTTGTAACTCTTGACAGCATTACCTTACCCCCAAACATTATCCTTCCTGCTTCTTGACTCTCATTTTTGAGAATCACCCAACTACTTGGGTTCCCTCTATGTTTTTCCCCATGAAATCTGGGCCTTGATACTGGATATGTTCTGCTGCAGACACTATGGGATAGTAATATCACACCCCACCTCAGCTAGGGACAGTGCCTTTGTCATCTCCATAGATAACACCAGCTTGTGACCCAGTGGGATCATAAACTGAGGCTCACCAAGAATATTTAGAAATTAACTAAGCAGAGGCACTGATAAACCAACATAGATTGATTGGCTTTCCTGGAAATAGCTTGCATATAGGGAAACATGTAGTTGAACACAGACTCCAGTAGTTCACTGATGCTTTAATCAAGTTAGAGCAACTCTCTGAACCATTAGTCCCATCACCTTTGAAGATAACATGAGTCAGCTGTTCTACCCACTTATTATCATGAACACATAGATCTACAATAACTGGCATATGAAGTCAAAGCAATTCTTTCACAGTAGCCAAGCAACAGAAAGAGAAATGCCACTGGAAGGTGAATAGTTGAGCCAGCTACTGTGTAATTCATATGATGAACTATCACACAACATGAAAATAAGCATATAATCATCATAGCAGGAACACAAGTAGATGTCATGGATACAAGGCTTGTAAAGTAAGCCAGATACACATTTGATTCCAATTATATAAGTATAACCCAGTTCACAGAGACAACAGGAATTCAGTGGTTGCTTAAACCAAGGATGGGGTAAAGAGAGAGAAAAAGGGAGAAAAATTCTAAAGGGCCTTGGAGAAAACTTGGAGCATGGTAACATTCTCCAGATGACTGTGCCAGTGGTTTGCTGGCTCTATACCCTTGTCAAAACTCATCAAAATGTACTGTATAAACACATGTAGTTTACTGCAGTAAAATTAATCCTTCATACATTTGAAAACCAAAACTATTTCAGGTGCTGGGATATGACTAAGTCAGAAAAATACTTCCTGTCCAAGATTGAGAACCTGAGTTTAGATTCCAAAGTTTAGACCAATATAAAAACTTGAGTACATTGGTAATACCCATTAATTCCAACCTGAAAAACAGAGAGAGGAGAATCCCTGGGAATTGCTAGCCAGTCAGCTTCACTTAAGCAGTTGAGATCCCAATAGAAATCTATTGAAGAAAATACCCATAAACAGCCCCTGGCCTCTACATTAACAGAGGTATGTGCACACATATATGCTCTGCAACAATAACGTCTACAATGGTTATAAAACATTTAATGGTAATGGACTCATTCTACTGTGGTCTTGTTTTCTGCAGTAATTCTTATTTTAAAATACACAAAGTGAATTGATACTAGGATTAGTGCATTCTCCATAGATAACAGTCCTTACCTCTCCATGTAATTTAACAAAGTCTGTAGTCATTTTTAAATATAGTATAGTAACATATGTGATGAAACTATATATGTACAGGCATGCTATTCAAGTTAGATAAATGCTTTAGTTGATGGTCTACTACAAAAAAGAAGAGAAAGGAAGAGAAACAAGCTGCCTTGTTTGTTTAGTATCTATAGGAGATAAATCTCTCTCAGTATCAGGAGAGACAGTTCCTATCCAAGCAACTGATCTTTACAGAATGTTAGTTCTCACTGACATCAACTGTCAATTTCTGTTCCTCACATTTGCATGGACTAGAGATGGTTTGCTCTTGTTGAGATGTCTGGTTAACCTTGGCATCCTCCATTCTCTCTCATATTTCAGTCCTCCACTTGGTGTTCAATCTCATGGTTTTCCTAACAAGGACCAGGAGAAAATACTTCAGAGTAAGTGATAAATGGGGAGAGTGATAGCGAACAACATCTTTTATCCTAATACCAAATAAAAGTTCTGTCTCCCATAGTCCACTCTTGACCCCATTGAACAATTTCATTCAGCTTCCCCATCATTATCTTAATAGGCATCTACCTACCATTTACCAAAATGCAGTAAGTGTGGTGATCATTTTTCTAAAGATAAAAATGACACCTCTATTCTTTCTCTCAAAGCAGATGCTAGACTAGACTTTCTTCCTTAAACTCAAGCTCTCTAGGATGCTTCTGAGCGCTGGTTCTGCTTATAACAATTGGGGAAACAAGGAGTTAAAACATCAAGAAAAGAATTTGACCACTGAAGACCTAGACTCCTGATAGCTCAGTGCAAATGAAACAGCCAGTTTTCTTTTTCTTTTTTTAAGCTTTAATTATCTGTGTAATTACCTCAATCCAGATAGAGACAGGCTCAGAAACTCAAGAAAGGCAGAGTTTTTTTTTTCTTTCAATACATCAGTGTCACAGACAGCAACATTTATTCTGTGCTGAGTGTATGAAGCCTTTGTACATTAAATATTGAGAAGCATACAGAAATTTATTATAGATGCTACTCAGAACCCCTTAATGACTGAGTTATAGCCTCATGACCATTGGAATAATTGACAGATGTCAGGCATCACACAGCAGCAAGGGTGTAAGACCAAATAATATGAGATTTTAAAAAAATGCATAGGCAGCAAACAAGAATGAGCTAATCAGAAGAAGACTGTAGTTAATTGCTTGTGTGGTTCTGATTTGTAAGTATGGTAAGATTTCAATGAAGAAATAGTTAAGGCATAGTGTCTGTCAGCCAATAAATGATTGGTGGGGATAACTGCTCCATGCCAGGCATTTTCTCTTAAGACATTTGTTCAGTAACTATCATAGACTTTAAGTGAGATGCCTTAACAATACAAAAGCATTCAGTCCACTAAGCTGAGATGTCAATGTTTGGTTATTGAGACACAGGAGAAGACAGGCATCCATGTGGTGGAACCAGTTCAATCCATGATGGGTATATAGTCTTTCTTTATGCTTCTGTCCTTTAGATTGTCTTTTACAAAGAAGGAATAGGACAAACCTATGTTGACATCCACTTATAACCCACTTCTCCGTCTCCTAAGAGAGACAAAGGGCAAGTTTCTCATGTTCCAGAGACTGAAGCACAGAACACAAGCCGAGAAGATAATGTAAACAAAGAGAGGTTGGTTCAATAAAGAAGTTCATATTCTGGAAAGAATTCCAATACCAGGTTGCTATCCCCATGTTGCCTATGAATAGGTAGAATCACAAGGTGGTGTTAGTAAGGCTTCAATTCTGTAGGATGTTTGTTGCCTCTGAGTTTATTCTCCAGTACTAGTATATTAATTCACAATGAGATATGTACATTGGGTTGAATGTTCTGTTGAGCATGGCAAACCCTCTCGCTACAGACTAGTTTACTAAGGGATGCAACCCTTAAGAAGATGTGTGTCTTAGGGTTACTGTTACTAAAACACCATGACCAAAAGCAACTTGGGGAGGGAAGGGTTTTGTTCATCTAGCAGGTTGTTGTCCACCATCCAGGTAAATCAGGACAGGAATCTGAGGGAAGGAGCTGATGTAGAGGCCATGGAGTAGTGCTGTTTAGGGACTTGCTTACAATTACTTACTTAGTCTACTTTCTTGCAGCATCCAAGATCACCGGCCCAGGTGTGGTACCACACACACTGAGCTGGACCCTCCCATATCAATATCAGTTAAGAAGATTACCAAAGGCTTGCCCACACACCAATCTGTTGGGATCACTTTCTCCATTGCACTCTCTACTAAAAGGACTATAGCTTGTGTCAAGATGGCATAATACTAGTCAATGCAGTGTAAAACAAGCATGCATTTAAATAAAGTAAGTTTGTCCAGATTCCAATGTTCACCTGGCTTATTCCAATGTGGACTTCATACAGTAAGCTTATCCTCCCCCAAGTCTGAAAAAAACAAATGTTCACTTTTATGATTATTTTGAGAAGAGCACAATTCAGTTATCTTGGGGGTGGGTTTTTCCCTGCTATATTATGAGTCTTCTCTTCTGCTTCCTTTCAAGGTAGTCATAGTGATGGTCCATGACCTAAGGATCATTATCTGTCCTTGAAAAGCCTTTAGTGTGGTTATCTCCACTGTTAACTTCAAGTCTGAGGTTTCAGAGGAAGAGCAATTTTATTTATCCTTCTTTTTATTTATACTTCTATAGCATAAGCTATTATACTACAGAACCCTCATTTCTCAAAAATAAGGAAACAAAAGTATTCACTGAATCTTAAAAAAAATATATCATTAGACCTAGACCCACAATATGGTGGTTTTAGTGGACAGAGATGTAGAGGAATGATATTACAGTAGAGGATGGAGTATGGAGAAAACAAGTTGAGAACTTGGCCAACCCTGAGCTGGTGTCTGAGCACACAATGACACCCAGGGCTTTTCTCAGATTTTCTTCTTCAGTGATAGAAGTTGAGATGTCCTTCACCCGCTTTTCTTTTCTTTTTTTTTTTTTTAACATTTACATTTGTATTTTAATGCTTAATTGAAACATCTGTTATTCTTTTTTCTAGTGTTTTCTTCTTTTTATGAAAGGCAGATAATAAGTATGTGTGTTAGCAAGGATAAGAATACTTAATACTAGGAAACAAAACCCTGCATTTCCAATCTCAAACATGAACAAAACCCAAATTTAAAAATGTACTTACACTTTTACCACACTCTCCATAGTGTGGTCTATAGCTGTACAGAACATTTTTTGTCATATCATATTTCCATGAACAATTACACAATCACTACCATTTCATACACACATGTTCAAATATTCTCAAGATCTCTCTGCAAATAACTCAATGTAATACTAAAGTAGGCTCTTTACTGCCATTTGGAATACATACTAAAATCATAATTCTTTTTATGTGTATGTGTGACTATGTCTATATACATGTATGCCACAAGTTTACAGGTGCCATGGAGACCAGAAGGTACCTTCACCCGCTTTTCAAGTTCCAAATAACTATTCTTTTTATCTTTCAGTGTATGATATGCAATGGCAGAAAAGACCTGGAATAAAAAAAAAATGGTAGAAGAGAAGGAAAGAAGGAAGGGAGGATGAAAAGAAGAACGGATGTCTATACCTGAAATGCAAAGTCTAGATTAGACTCTTGACTCGGCCAGTCAGCACCTTCAGCACCTATGTTACCTGCACAGAATAGTCTCTTGTTTACTAACCTCAAGTTTCTCTTCTGGGCAACAGAGACCATTCCCTTCTTCTCATTAGCCTTAAGTTAAAGGACCAACCAAGACAATATTTATTGCATCGGGGCTTTGGGTTATCATGGGTTTTAACTATCTATGGGGCAGGAGGGAGGGCGGGAGAGCTAGGTAGTTCGCGCAGTCTCCACGACAAGCGGAGAGAGATAGAGAGAGGTGCCAGACTGGCCACTCTGGGCCCTGGACCTTGGCAAAAGGGGCACGGCTTGCGTTGGCCAGGAATCGAACCCGGGTCAACTGCTTGGAAGGCAGCTATGCTCACCACTATACCACCAACGCCCTAAGGGTTTTAACTATCTAAACAAAATTGTAGACATAAAAGTCACATGAAACCTTAATCAAAGAGCTGAAAATTTTCCTCTAGAATAAAGGTTTCCCTGTTTTGTTTTCAGTCATGGATGGCTCTGTGTCACTGCATTTTCATTACACAAGGTAAAGACTGTTAGCACAATACTCACATATCCCACCATTATTTTTAGGTTCTTGCCTCTTACTAGACTTGGGGTTCATTGTTGGCAGGTGTCTCTGCCTGTGCAAAGATGAACCTTCAAGGCTAGTTACTGGTATCTACAAGATGAAATTTTTACCAATATTATAAAATAAAGGCATACATGCATGCATGAATGAATCTCCAGACCTATCTCAGAAATTGGAGGATTTGTTTTTTATTATCTCTGTTATGAGGAGTCTTCAGCACACAGTACAAACTCTTTGAATTCCCAAATATCAGGAGATGTGGCATTTGTAGTCTTGGGTTTCCAGATGTGTCTACAATTTACTTCAATGTGGTAGCTCTCCCAGGTAAAGTCACCCATGAAGAGTCTTATATGTGAAGGAGCAGCAGAACCTACAATTGGGAAATCCATCATTAGACTTGGAACCACAACATAGCTGAACTGAACAGAGTAAGCAAAGAATGGCATTTGTAGACAATTGAGGATATGGGAAACAAAATATGGGAACTCTCCAAATCCTTAGGAGTAAAGCAGTGCTTTGGATTTCTGATTTTGGCAGGAATATTTGCATATATGTAATGAATAGATCAGGTAGGGTCTGATTTTGGCAGGAATATTTGCATATATGTAATGAATAGATCAGGTAGGGTATCCAAGACTAAATACAAGATTCACTAATGCTTGGCTGCATATTATACACCAAGTCTGAAGGTTAAGTTCAAGTAAATTGTCACCACCTCTGAATTTTGATACATCCTGTTCCAGGAGGTCAGATGTAGACTCTCTCACTTGTTATCATGTAGACTCCTCAAAGTGTTTCCAATTTTTGTGTGCCCTATATTTTATACTTTTAAATTCCCAGTGTAATGTTATTAACAGATAGGATTTAGGAGACAGGGTCTTTGGGGAATTTATTAAGTCTCACGAATAGATATAGTGTCTTTTTGGCTGGCTGGCCCTTTCATCTCTGCTCCTTCTGACATCCGAGACACAGTAGGAAAGTATTACAGAACTGACCAGAGTCCTCACCAGACACTAATTTTGCCACTACTTTGATCATCAACTCCTAAGGCTCCAGAAGGGTGAAAAATAAGTTTTTTTTCATTGTAAATCTTCTAGCCTTGGATGCTTCATTACAGCATTATCAGTAGTGAGACAAGCTCCAACTCCTTACTGAATATATATATATAAAATCAATCACCTATCCTCCACTCCACTCTTGGACTTTTATTAATAACTTCTTGTCAACAGGTATAATTTTAGAGCAAAAATAATTTAGTTTTTGTGTGTGTATATTCATAAATATTTTAGAAGTGGTAAACAGGCTTCTCTCAAAAATATACAGAAAAAAAAGAAAGTGAGGGACAGCTTGATGAGGAACAGAGTAAGAGGGCAATTAAAAAAGGAATCAAGAAATTCAGAGCTCAGCGACTCCATATACTCCATACACACAACTGAGTTTTAATATTAATGGACAATAATTCATTGGTAATGGAAGTGTTTCCTGTGTTTCAGTTTGAAGAGACTGCAATGAAGCATCGATGGATCTTCCCCACCAGTTTTATTTAATACATTTTTAATTTAAAGTGCATTGATTGAGTTTGGTGAGTTGTTTAAGTACACACATCCCTACTATCAGCCCTACAAAAATATTGGACACTCTTCGTTTTCCTTGAATTTTTCTGTATGTATCTTTTTGTTACCCCAGTTGATGATCTGCCTCCGAGGGAATAGATGCTAGTATTTTGAGCTCCATGGATTGCTTCTTAGAATCTGATGAAAGCTATAGATTGAGTTATCACTGAGATCTGAAACTGGGAGTATGCGCGTGGATTTCATTTCAAGGACCCCAAGCAAGTTGTAATGCTTTGATTAACTCATTGTAAATCTTTTTTTGTATGCTGACTGGAAGCTCTGCATTGGGTATTGGACACAGAGTACAAAAGAAAAAATGTCATTGCTTTTATTGCATTGCTTTTATACCAAGGACAAAGGCCACAGAGAAGAAGAAAGTCATAAAGAATTTCAGTGATGAATGCAGAGAGGGCAATAACCAACCTGGGTGTGGTGATGAGTGACCGGGAGGTAACTTCCAGATACTCATGGGGCTCAAGGAACCCTCTCCAAGGAGATGGTTTGGTAAGACGGGAGATAAAGGGAAGAGAGTTATATGAGTAAAGAAGAGCCTTCTAGCAGAGATGACATCTTTCTGCTGCTCTGATTACATTTCCACTCCCACATACCACATTCTGAATGTTGATTTCATCCATTTGCAAAGTAGGCCAAGCACTAAGGGAAAATTGACATCCTCACAGAACACAGCTTTTAAGGCCTGCAAGAGAGCTTTTCTGGTTATCTCTTAAAGATACAAAATGGATTGGTTTAAATAACAATTTTATTTTCTCTCATGATTTGTGTGGGCTGAAAATTCAGAGGGCTTTGCCAGATAGTTCTTGTCCAAGGGACCTCATGAATTTGCAATTAGGATTAGAAATACCTGGAATAGTGAGAGATGGCCAGACATCTCTTTTTTAATGTGGTCTCAGGAATTTCTACATGGTACTCACGGGAAGATTGCTTTGGGCTTCCTTCCAGCCTCTAAGTTTCTGGCCATTTGTACTACTACAGCAGTTAGAGGCTTCAAAGTAAAGGTTTCAGGAGAGAATGCTTTGGTGAGGAAGAAGTTAAATTGTCACAGTTCACCAGTAAATCAATCAATCAATTTTTTTAAAACAACTTTAAGCGTGTGTGTGTGTGTGTGTGTGTGTGTGTGTGTGTGTGTGTGTGTGCGTACGCGTGCGTTTGATGGGAGAGCACCAAATTCTACAAAAATATATGGGATAGCAGATTATTATTGTAATGGCCTTTGGAAAGTGGGTTTGGAGGATAGGTGAATGGGGAGAATTAGAGGACTGGGGAGGGCTCTACAAAACACAAAAACTATGGATGAGAGGTAAGAGGACTCCTTCAGGACTTTTGTGGAGAGATGAAAGCACCATTTAGATACATTCAGTCACATACAAAAGAAAATGACAAGAAAGGAAATTCTTTTACTCAATGGGGCTAAATACTAAGAAGCATTTTCTCAGCAAGTTCTAAGGTGGATGATTCAACAGTGGCTAACAACATTCTCTATGACAACAATCATCTCTGTAACTTCTTCTCCTTCTTCTCCTTCTCCTCCTCGTCCTCCTTCTTGTACATTTTTAGAGACAGGATTTCTCTGTATGGCCTTGGCTGTCCCATAACATGGCTATCCAGACTCTGCCTGTGCCTCTGAGTGCTGGGATTCAAGGCATACATAACCACTGCCTGATCATTGACCTCTTATAAATGATCACCATTTATGTTTCAAGGTGGCTACCAGAGATATGTATATTAGATGATATCTAGCACTGTTGTAGGCAAAAGCTAACCATCTTTCTTCCTGAGATTATTTTTTAATATGTGGAAAAATCTGTGTAGCCCTCCCATGATGTCTCATGGACTGCATCTTGATCTCAGGTTTCAACCAAAGACTGGAAGAAAGAACACATGAATTGTTATTTTTGGCTTAGGAAGCCTATATCATATGAGAGAAGAGTAGAAGCTGGAGGAAGGGCCACAAATAATAAGAGAATAATAGGACCAATGGGTTTGTAATTAAATTAAAACTTGTTAAATCAATCAATTGAAAGGCAGAAAGAAAGAATGTAGACAGGCATAGATGCTTATCAGTCTATATCAATGCCTAGATGTGCCCATATCAATGGGAGAGTAAGATGGGTGAAGAAAATATATCATTAAGAATGAGAATCTAAAACTCTAAGAAACTTTATGCATAGGGATAGTAATGACTCCTCAAATGAGACTGGAATCTTGGTAGGGGAGATGGTGAAAAGTTTGCTAGTAATTAAATTCTTTATAATGAGAAGAGCTATAATTTTTCTATACCAGAAGTAAAGTCATATGTGGCCCACAGCAGTATACACTTATATGGAAAATGAGAGACACTAGTTTTTAATGAGAACCTTAATTCTGGGCTTCCATTCTGCAGCAAGAGTAATTTATATTACTAATCTTTTTAGCCACATTGGAACCCTATGCAGGTCTCCTGGTGTTCTCCAATGCCATCAAGACAAGACACACATTCTTTAACATGCTTTTTAAAGCTCTTTCTGTATTGTCTCTGCAAATATTTACATTTGAGGAAATTTCTCCAAACTCTGGGTCATGTTTCCTTAAGAGAAAAACATGTTTTTTGGAATTTGTATTCTTGAGGCATAGTTACTTTTATACTACTGAATCAACACATTATTGTCTAATAAAATGTATTAAAATAGATATAAATGAAATGAACGCATTGTGTGAGGAGTATGATCTAGAACACTGCTTCTAGATCTAGAACATGACACTGTGGGTCATGACTCCTTTGGGGATTGAAATACCCTTTCATGGGGGCCACCTAAGACCATTGGAAAACACAGATATTTACATTACTGTTCATAACAGTACCAAAATTACAGTTATGAAGTAGCAACAAAAATAAATTATGATTGGGGGTCACCATAGCATGAGGAGCTGTATTGAAAGGTTGCAGCATTAGGAAGATTGAGAACCGTTGCTCTAGAAGGTAAAAAGAAACTGGCTTTGAAATAGATAAAACCACCTCTATAGCTGAAAACTTCAGTAGCTAGCTAGTCTTTCAACTGACTGGAAAGGCAGGAAATCTCCAGAAGGGCTCCAGGATATGCTTAGGCAATGGGGCCTGATCAATACTCATATGACATGTCACCCCACAGCTGCAGAACACTCAAATATGCAGAGAACAAATACCAAAATGGGTCACTTACTCTGCCATTGGGTTATTTCAACTGTCTATGGTCCCAAATTGGATCACCAGACTAGAAATATATAACCTCACAAAGCAAAGTGAAATTATGTAGAATGTATCCTCCAGCAGTACTATAATCAAACTAGAAATCAATAACAGGCATAAATGTAAAAAAAATCCCAAGCTAACAACACACTTCTAATAATCTATGAGGCAAAGAAGTCTCAGTGGACACATTAAACAATATGAGACTGAAGGAAAAAAATCTAGCAGACAGAAATGTTTGGGACACAGTTGAAGCTATGCCGAAAGGGAGGCTAAAGCATTAAATAAAAGAACTAGTGAAAGTAAGAGCAGAATCCACTTAATTCAGAACCAGATATAATAGTGGCTGGAGCTGGAGTTCAGCTTGGCTGGCGCTTGCCCAGCATGCACAACACTTCATGAACCAAAGATGGTGATGCTCATGAATAATTTCACCATTTGGGAGTTGGAGACAGGATGACCAAAAAATTAGGATCATTCTGAGCTACATATCATCATAAGATCTTGTCAAAAACAAACCAAACCAGCAATAATGAAACAGATAAATAAATGAAACAAATAAATCATTCTTTGAACAGATCAATACAATTATCAAAATCTTCAGCAGGATTTAAAAAGGAAAAGATCACAGATTATCAAACAGGAATAAAATAGTACAGATTGATTCTATAGATTTAGGAACATTATCAATAATTGTACAACTGAACACCACACAGCATATATGAAATGGACAAGTTCCATGAAAAACAACCCACATCCAGAGGAATAGATAACCCTCATAACTCATAAGGAATGTGCAGTATATCTAAATGGTCTCCCTGTAAAATCATTCAAATGCTTAGAGAGGAGTCACATCTCCTTCAGCTATGGGAGAGGAAAATAACATTGAAATTATTCTTTTTCAAATTTAGTACTTTGGGAACTAAATGAATGCTGTCTTAAACTAAAAATTGCAGACCAATATTCTTCAATGGTACACACACACACACACACACACACACACACACACACACACACACACACACACATTAACCAAAACCAAGGGAGATAGCTCAGTGGTAGAGCTCTTGGCTAGCATCCACTGGGTTTGATGGAAAGATCTGACAAAGTGTTAGAATTAAGCAAATGGAACATATAAAAAGAATTATATACTATGACCAAACAATGTTTATTCTGGTTATATAAGATTGGCTGAAAATTTTACTGTTATACACTGAATTAAACAGGCTAAAAAATCCACAATAGTCTATCAATTTATATAGAAAAGGTTTGAGACAAAAACCTACAATTTATTTATTGTAGCCCCATAGATATAGGAGTGGTAAAGAAATTGCACATCTGAAAAATGGCATCTCAAAGAAATGCCAAGATTTTTTTCTTAATGGTGAAAGATTAAATGTTTCCTTTTAAGCTCAAGACTAGGCAAGAACGTCTGGTCTTAGCTGTTCTTATTCAACATGCTGGTAGAACTTCTAGTTAGTGGCTGAGCTGGTTAACATTGATTGTCAACTCGATGGGATATAGGACACCCTGAACTTGTGAGGGATAGTACCTGTGAGGGATTATCTAGGGTAGGATGTGAGAAGATCCACACCAATAGCAGGTAGTGCCATCCCACAGGCTGGTGCTCTGGGTGGAAAAGAAAACGTGAGCTGAGCATTGACTGTCATCTTTCTCTGCATCCTAACTGTAGATACAATGTGACCAACTACCTCAAATGACCATTACACCCATGCCATGATAGACTGTGCCCTGGGACTTTACATCAAAACAAACCCTACTTCCTTAAGTTGCTTTAACAATACTTAGTTTCATCAATGAGAAAAGTAATACAAAGACAACACAGAGAACCATTATGGGGTCGGGGGAAACCTGGTATTAGGGTGATTCCCAAGAATCTGCAAGGATGACACTAGGTAATACTCCTAGCAATAGTGGAGAGGATACCCAAACTGGCATACCCTTGTAATCAGATTGGTGAATACCCCAATTATCATTACAGAGCCTTCATCTGGTAATTGATGGAACCAGACACAAAGATCCACAACCAAGAACCAATCCAAGCTCTGGGAATCCAGTCAAAGAGAGGGAGGAGGGAATATATGACCAAGGGAGATCAAGATCATGATGGAGAAATCTACAGAGACAACTGAACCAAGCTCATGGAAACTCATGAACTCTAGACCTAAAACTGTGGAGACTCCAGGGGACCAGACTAGGCCCTCCGTATATGGGAGACAATTGTGAAGCTTGCACTATCTGAGGGGTACCTGGCAGAAGGCCCATGATACAAACCTGGTAAATGAGCTAGCTTGTTGAAGCCTATTCCCTAAGGCAGGATGCCATGCTCAGCCTCAATACATGGGGAGAGGGGCTTGGCCCTGCCACAACCTATTATGTTAGACTTTGTTGACTCCTCATGGGAGCCCTAACCTAAGAGGAAGAGTGGAGTATGGATTAGGGGTAGGCTGGGGGGGGGGAGTCAAGGAGGGCAGGAGTAGGGGTGGGAGAATGTAAAATGAAATTAAAGAAATAGATAATATAATTTATAAAAAAACCTAAACTTTAAGAAGAAAAATCTTTTTTTTTTTTTTTTTTTTTTTTTTTTTGAACAGTCTCTCTCTTTATTCAGGCCAATGAAGTAAATTTCTGTCTTTATAAGGAAAGCTTCAATTTTAATTATATTTTTTAACAACAGAAAAAAAAGAATAGGACTTCATTCCTATAGGACCAGCATCCTATTCAGATGCTGGACTCTACTAACAGTTGCATGTGCTTGGAAGAGAATCCTCAACTCTGGAAAGAAAGGTACACAGGCAGCACCCCAGTTACAGCATATGGATCCCTGAGCATAGGATGCAGGCAAGCCGTGTATCCTGACACACAGACTGTAAGACATGTGAGGTCCTAAATACTGTTGTTAGAATTTCTTGCACAGCAATCACTAAGAAGAACATATGGAAAAGTTTAATTGGAAAACTTTCTGTAAAGAATGATTATAAACCCTAGAAAAGCATACTGGAATGTAGCTCATATTAGAGTAGTATGTGATTCACATGGGGATGACTCTGGGGCCAATCCTCGTAAGTAAATAAATGAAGAATAATATAGACCATAGTTTTAGTATTCACCAAATTCACCCATAAAATAAGCAAAGTATGTTAAAAAAATAATAGATATAGAGAGAGATGAATAGATGGATGTGTAGCTAGATAATAGATAGATGCGTACACTTATGTTCTCTGTTTACAGTGATAACTAATTGAACTACATATCAGAAGTTAATACCAATAGAAAAATGAGAAAAGATAACTCATAATTTGTAATTAAGCCATGTACTTCTGAAGGATTCAAGAGTCAACAAGTAAAGGTGAGATTGATATTTTTAATTAGATGATGATAGAATAGAATATGTCAAAATTACAGGAAGAAATTTCAGTGAATTATATCTGAAATTATTACACAAGAAAGAGAAATGAAAAATCAGCTGCCTATTTTTCAAATAAAGATCTCAAAAAGTTGGACCAAACTAGATACCATGAAAGTCAACTAGAAAGACCATTCTTTAAAAAAAGTGTGAACTACTAGGCCCTGCCCCAAATGATATGACAGATTTTGAAGATCCCCCATGGAAGGCCTCACCCTCCCTGAGGATCAGAAAGGGGATGGACTGGGGTTTGGTGGGTTGATAGGGGAGGGTGAGGGAACTAGAACTGATATGTAAAACATCCCTGTTTCAAATTTAAAGGAAAAAAAATGGTGAACTAGAATATATAGTATTCTGTGTAATAAAACACTGAATTAAAATTATTTCTGAAAATCTGTTGTTTTATTTCTTGTCTTATTGCTTTTTTGTTACTTTGATTTTTTTATTTTTATAGGTTTTTCAATTAGGGAATAAGAAAAAATAAATTTCAGTGGATAGGGAAATGGGAAGTTCTAGGAAGAGGTGGAGAGTAAAAACACAATCAATATATATATATAATGCATATATATATATAATGTATAATGTATAATATGTAGTGTGTGTGTGTGTGTGTGTGTGTGTGTGTGTGTGTGTGTGTGTGTGGTGGTGCATGCTTTTAATTCCAGCACTCAGGAGGCAGAGGCAGATGGAGCTCTAATTTTAAGGACAGCCTGGTCTGTATAGAGTGAATTCAAGGACAGCTAGGAATACACAGAGAAACTGTTTCAAACCCCTTCCAAACATGTGTGTTTGTGTTTGTGTGTGTGTGTGTGTGTGTAATAAAAATTTTAATTTAAAAAGAAAAGAAATTAAGTAATAGTATAAAACCTGTTAATGAATTGACCAATTAAAAGAAAAAAATTAATTATGTGTTACCCTCTGTGGTGGTTTAAATGTAACTGGCCCCTGTAATCTCATAGGTAGTGGAACTTTTAGGAGGTGTGGGTTTGTTGGTGTGGGTATTGCTTTGTTGGAGGAAGTGTGTCACTGTGGGGGCGGGCTTTGAGGTCTCTTCTGCTCAAGCTTCCCTCATGTGACTCTCGGCTATTCCTCCAACAGCACCTCTGCATGTATGTTGCAGGGCTCCCCAACATGATGATAATGGACAAAAACCCTTAAAATGTAAGTGAGCCACCCCAAAAATGTTTCCTTTACAAGTGTTGCCGTGGTCATGGTATCTCTTCACAGCAATAAAAACCCCAACTAAGACATTATCTTTATGGAATAGAAATGATTACTGGAGACCATACATATATGAAAAGGTAATAAAGGAATATTTTAACAGCATTAATAAAATGCATCAATATATCCAAAATTTGTATTAGAATTGACCAATTCCTTAAAATTACAACTTAGCAATGCCAACAAAAGGAAGTGGAAATGTTTGAAGAGATTTATATTTTCTAAGTACCTGAACTGTTACAAAAATATTTCTCCTACTGAAATATCCAAGGCCAGACAAATTCCATCAAATCAGATAAAGTACTGTGCTTAGAGAATAAATGATCTACACAAACCCTTTCAAACAAAAAGAAAATAAGAGGACTCTCCCCTTCTTTTTTCATGATAACTGCATTGTACAGACACAAAACATGACAAAGACTTTATAAGAAAAAATTATGTATATGCATCAGCATCCCTCATGAAAACAGAAGTAAACACACTTAGAAGACACTAGAAAATGAAATACATGAGTATATTAAAATGATACATCATATACTCAGTTTACCATAATTATCTTAGGATTTGAAAGTCAACATAAGTAATCCTACCATATTCACAGAATAAAAAATAAATTATATGGTCAAATCAACAAATTCATAAAACAACTTCTTCATAATATAACTCTTGGGAAACTGGAATCAGAAAAAAATCTTCTTTCTGATAAAAACTATATAGGATCTTGAGCTAACATTATACTTAGTAGTGAAATGTAAAGTCACTTCCCCAAGAGATCAGAGGCAAAGCATAGATATCCACTCTTAATTTGTCTACCCAGCCTTGCATTCAAGGCTCCAACCAATTCAGTAACACAAGAAAAGGAAAAGCTATGTGACTAGGATATTAAGAGGAAAAACTCCCATTTATAAGCAGCACAATTGCTTGCAAAAACTCAAACTACTTCTTGTGATAGCTAATCATTGTTGTCAACTTGATTACATATGGAATAAAAAAATCCAAGCTGCTGGACATGCCTGTGAGGGATTTTCTTAATCATGTTATTTGTGAGAGGAAGGCCAACCCTAAATCTGAGCTACACCTTCTGGTGGCAGCTTACATAAAGGGACATAGAGGAAAGAAACTCTGCTCTTTGCCTTCTTGTCCTCTCTCTAGCATATAGGTCTCTCCTGTTGTTGTGGCCAGTATTAAATCCAACTTCTTTCAGGATCTCAAAGTAGCATATCCTAAAGAGTAACAGCTCTTCAAGATTTCCCAAAGACCAGGTTGGAACTTCAGAGACATCCAGCTTCATGGGCTTAAAACTACCAGACTCTCAGCCTTTTCTTCCTGAGACAGCAATTGCTGAACTACTCCAACAACATCCTGTAGGGTGTATAATAATTCTGGATATATATCAGTTCTGTTCCTTTTAGAAAGCCCTGATTAATATACCCTCTTTCTCTCAAAAATAATTATAAAAATAAATGAGTGATTTTAAGAATATAAGATTAATACCAAATCACTAGCTATATTTCACTGAGGGTACAAAGCATCTCAAGAGAAAAAGTCGATTCAACAGATTGTAATAGAACTAATAGATAAGAAAACAGGATGCCTGAACTAATTCCTCATGTTATAAGGAATGGTGAGATGGAGCATTGCTGTGGAATAGTCCTTTACCCTGTGTCACTGTGATTAGTTTAATGAAAAGCGGAATGACCAATAGCTAGGCAGAAAGAGGTTAAACGAGACTTCCGGAGACAGAAAGAACTTGGAAAGGAAGAAAGGTCGAGTCTCCAGCCAGACACAAAGGAAGCAAGACACACAGGAGGAGAGGTAAAAGTCGTGAGACACATAGCAGTACATAGATGAATAGAAACAGGTTAGCTTAAATTACAAGAACTAGTTAGAAACAAGCCTAATCTATAGGACAAGCTTTCACAATTAATAATAACTCTCAGTGTGAGCTGGTGACCCAAAGAACAATTTGCTACAGAACATAAATCTAAACACAAAGGCTATAAAAACTTGTGCGAAAATCTTGCCAATCCACAATGAGCAAAGATTTTGATTTCCTGGGAGGGACACAGAAATCTGGAACCACAAGAAAATTATATTTAATTGACATAAAAATATTCTAAAGAAACAATGAAGGTACAATTTAAAAAATTTTAAAAAATCATGTAAATACAGTTAGAAATGTCAAAACCAATGTGTACTTATGTCTATATAGGCATGTTTAAGTACAGGAATTTAAATTCAAAATACACATATGTCACGATGAAGAAATGTGATGGGCAATAAAGATATAAACATATATCTCATTAAAAAGAAAACAGTGTTGACTGGTAGGTGTGAAAAGGTGATGATTTAGGAAATACATGATATTTGAAGATATAATGAGATGTCCACCTGTGAAAGCAACTAAAATGAAATAGACTGGTGTATTAGTTAATGTTCTATTGCTATGATAAAACACCATGACCAAAGGCAGTTTAGAGAAGAATGACTTTACTTCGTCTTTCAGTCTCACAGTGAGAATTCATAGTGGCGTGGAAGGGCAGCAGATGGCTGCAGTAGAAGCTGAGAGATCGCATCTTCAACCATGCACAAAACTCAAGAGTGAATGGTGAATTCTCAAAACCTGTCTCCAGTAACAAAGCCCTTCTCTAGCAAGTCTATAACTATAACTCCCCATAACATCTCCACACAACATCTTGAGCTGTGGACCAATCACTGAAATACCTGAGCCTATGTGGAACACATTTCATTCAAACCACAATCTGTAACGTGAAAGAAAGGAGATAAAAGTGAGCAGTATGTCAGTCACCTTTCAATCACTACAACAAATACCCGAGACAGAAAGTGGAAGCGTTTTCTCTGGCTCACAATTTTGGAGGTTCTCATCTGTGTTTGGTTGGCTCTGCTGCTTTGGGTCTGTAGCAGGAATGAATAACATGGGAGAAGCTTGTGGTAGATCAAACATCTCATTTCATGGCCAGAAAAGGAAGAGAAGAGAGAGGAGAAAACTGACATCCCACATTTGTTTCAAGAGTGTAAGCCCAGTGTTAAAACCCCATGGTAGGCTTTCCTCTCAATGTTGCCAAGACGGGAATTAGATCTCTAACAAATGGTCTTTGGAGACATCCTGGGTCCCAACTACCACACCAGCTAAAACGATCTTACACTTCTTGTGTCAACAAGAATGCAACAACTGCTTCCAAGTTAAAAATTAGCCTGCTATTGATCCAGCTGTTTCAACCTGCATATTTTAACAAGAGAAAAAAATTCAAATGACCACCAATTCTTGTAGGGAAATGTTTAGCGTGGCCATATTCAAACTTCAAAAAACTCCAGACAGTCCAAGAGTCTGTCAAAAAAAATTGACTTTAACATGTATGGAAAACAAAAATCAAATGGGATGGCTCATACCTGTAATCCCAACACTAGGGAGGTAAAGGCAAGAGCATCAGAAGTCAAGCTCACTCTTAGCTACATGGTGTATGAGCTCTTGATTGATGAGCAAGGGTGATTTTTCTGGACCTTGTTTAGTGTTGCTTCCTAAATTAGAAAACAGCTGGTCTGATTGCTCAAAGACACCAAGGCCCGACTCATTCCAAAATAGGCTGATAACACATCAATGAGTTGACACCAAAGACCCAAAGGAGTAGTGCAGAGAGGAAGATGGCAAGAAAGGAGTCAGCAAACACACGGTTTCTCCCAGAACACACAAACACTCTATTTTTACTTACATTGACTAGAATAAAAGAAGCTCATTATTTTTTATATGCTAAATTTTGCTCCAGTCCCCTTCAAGTCCCTGTGTGAGACTCACAGAGTTTCCTAACAGGGCACTGAGGGCTGTCCTGGGATATAAAGGAACTTGTCTGAAAAAAAAAAAAAAAAAAAAAAAAAAAAAAAGAAAACCCCTGGTAGATTATGATAGTAAACATCATTTTGAAGTCAAAAGGAATAAAGTATCAACAGAAACAACATGAATGAATTGTAAAAGTATTTAAATAAACAATTCAGGTACACACACACACACACAGAGAGAGAGAGAGAGAGAGAACATAATCACTATAAGAGAAATCAAAGGTAATTGGTGGTGATCAAAGTCAAAGTGGTTGATTCAAATGCCATAGAATTGACTCAAAATGGACTTAAATAAGGGAATTTTCAGGATTGATTAAAATATTCTATATCTTGCTTGGCAATTATTTCACAATTATGTGTAGTTACTCAAAAATAATTAAACAAAACACTTAAGTGGAATTTATTGTCTGTAAATTATGCCTCAATAAATTAGAAGAAGCTAAAATAAGATAAAATTTCAAAGAACACTTTATTACACATGATGCTGCATGCCATTGGTTTGCTAATAGATTCAGTATAATCTCTTCAGAATGGTTAACTATAATTGATGAAGATTCATTTTTCAAACAGTCTCACAAATTTATTTTACTTTCCCAACTTCCTATGAATAATATTACTATCATGTTACTGTTTATAGGGACAAAATACCCATTTTGTCCTTGGTTCCACTTGTGCTTGTTTTAATAATATTTTCTTCAGTACAACTACATTTTTTGGGGGAAAAAATTTCCAGGTGGCTTGTACACTTTGTGTGAATCAGCTTCATTAAGACCAATCAAAATAGCCATCATTCAACTGGGCAATGAATATCTTCAGTGAGTCAGGATACAGTCAAAACTAAAGACCATGAGGGTCTTCTTGCCAAGCTCTTCTTGTGGGAGGACGTATATATGCCAGTTAGTTTTTATTATCAAGTTAACACAAGCCATTTTGAAAGAGGGACCTCAACTGAAAAGAAACATCTCCACCAAATTGGCCTGTGATGCATTTTCGTGATTGATGATACAGGAAGGCCCAGCTATGAATTAGTGGTCTTGGGTACTATGAGAAAGCTGGCTGAGCAAGCTATGAGGAGCAAGCCAGTAAGTACCTCTTCTCCATGGCCTCAGCATCAGTTACTGCTTCCACCTTCTTATCATGAGTTTCTGTCTTGACTTTCCTGGGTGGTGAACTACAAGCTGTAAGGCAAAATAAACCAATTTCTCTCCAATTTGCTTTTGGTCATGTGTGTCATCATAACAAGAGAAACCCTTTGGCGCCATGTCTTCAAATAGGGGCATCTCTCTGTGTATTAGGGACTTCTGTTGCTTCCTTTTCTCTTTTCCTGTATCACTGTTTACCCTTTAAGTCTTTGAAGTTACTTCTTTGGAGAGTTCTCTGACTTTTTGGGTATAAGTTAGGTTTTAGGATCTTATTTAGCAATAAGATGAGCCATTTCCAGTTTTTAAAGCATTAAGTACACTCATTAAAAATCTCTATGTTCTATCTCCCCTCAGTTGCAAGATCCCTAATTCCAAAGCTCTTTGCTGCTTTCCTGAACTCTATGAGTATTCCAAAAGAAGCACAAATATCAGAAGATTCAAAGCTAACATCTACAAAAGAGGGAACACATTCAACCTTTGTCTTTCTTGGTCTGGTTTACTTGACTCAGAATGATGATTGTTTCCAGCCCTACATATTAACCTGCAAATTTCATAATTTTGTTTTCCTAACCACTGAATAATATATCATTGTGTAAACGTACCACGTTTTTATTATTTAATCATCAATCGAGGAACATCAAGGCTGTTTCCATTTCCTGGCTATTGTGAATAGAGCAGGATGAACAGGTATTTCCATAGTAAGATACAGAGTCCTTTGGGTGTATGTTTGAGTGATTTAGATGGATTATATGGTACATATGGTTTTAGCTTTTTGAGGAATTACCACACGGATAGCTTCGGTGGTTGTATTCGTTTGTATTTTCACTAGCCATTGACAAGTGTTTCCCTTTTCCCACATCCACCTCAACATTGTTTTCTTCTCCTCTGCTTCCTTTTCCTCCCCTTCTTTATTTATTTTTGCTTTCCTTACTATGGTAAGAAAAAAAATCTCAAAGTAGTTTTAATTTTAATTTCTCTGATGGCTAAGGACGTTGAAAAACTTTACTGTGCTATGCAGAAGCTTTAATGTTTCCATGGAGTCCCGTTTCTTAATTGTTTGTCTTAATAGCTGTACTAATTGAAGTCCTATCCAGAAAGTCCTTTCCTGTCCAATAAACTCAAACATATTCATTACTTTTTTTCTCTCAGATTCAATTTATCAGGTCTTATCTTGAGATTCTTGATAACATGAAGTTGTAATTAGTGAGAGAAAATGATCTGGGAACAGGAAGAGTTAAATTAATGTGGTATATTGAAGTTTATGGTATATGACACAGGAAAAGATAAATTAACACCAAAGATCTTTGGAAAAAGTCATATAGAAGCCCACTACTCAAGAAACTTTCTATAATTTATACACGCATACATTAAAAGCTAAAATGGTATTCTCTTATAATGGGGCAGTAATGTTCTTACTACACACAGCATGATAATCAACAACCCAGTATCAGGCATGGAAGGTCATTCTTGCCCAGGAATAATGGACAAAAGTGTGGAGACCCTTTACAGAGATAGTATCTATGGAAGTTTTTGTTGATGAGTCAGGTGAATGGCATACCAGAGAAAAAGAATATTCAAGAATTATTTTCAGGGAAGAATACAGCAGAGCAAGAAAAGAGTTACCATAATAGAGGGAGGGACTATAGGTTTAAAGAGAAATCTGGCACTAGGGAAATAAAATCTACAAGGATGACCCCAACTAACAATCTAAGCAATAGTGGAGAGGCTACCTTAAATGCCCTTCCCCGATAATGAGATTGATGACTACCTTATATGTCATCCTAGAGCACTCATCCAGTAGCTGATGGAATCAGAAGCAGACACCCACAGCTAAACACTGAGCCCAGTTGCAGAGAGGGAGGAGTGATGAGCAAAGGGGTCAAGACCAGGCTGGAGAAACCCACAGAAACTGCTGACCTGAATAAGTGGGAGCTCATGGACCTAGTCTGATAGCTGGGAAACCAGCATAGGACTGACCCAGATTCCCTGAATGTGGTGTTACTTGGGAGAACTGGGCAGTCTATGGGGCCTCTGGTAATGGATCAATATTTATCCATAGTATATGAATGGACTTTGGGAGCACATTCCACATAGCAGCATATCCCCTCAGCCTAGACACACGGGAGAGGGCCTAGGCCTTGCCCCAAATGATATGACGGACTTTGAAGATCCCCATGGAAGGCCTCTCCCTCCCTGGGGAGCAGAAAGGGGATGGGATGGGGGTTGATGGTGGGAACAGGGAAGAACAGGAGGGTGTGGGACCTGGAATTGGCATGTAAAACAAGCTTGTTTCAAATTTAAATTAAAAAATTATATAACAAAGAAATATTCTCAGATTTGTATATGGAAGTAGTAGGTAGATAATGAGGCTGAAAGAATGGCAAAGAGCAGTTGGAGGGAGGTGACACACTGGGTCCACATTGGGTTAAGAGTTAAAATTGGAGCCAGGAGTTTGTGGCAGAGGCAGGTGGATCTCTGTGAGTTCAAGGACAGCCTGGTCTACAGAGCTAGTTCCAGGATTGGCTCCAAAGCAACACAGAGAAACCCTGTGTCAAAAAACAAAGAAAAAAAAAAAGAGTTAAAATTGTTCATTATATCATATTTGCCCATTTTAAATTTGAGGCATTTAATCTCAGAGAATATTTGACCAGCTATGGGAGATAATGTATGCTGCTCCTTCAAAATATAACATTATGTCACTGACCTTCAAGACTGGGAATGTAATTTTCTGCCCTGTGAATACGAGTATCGATGAGGGATTTGCTTTGGTCCCATAGGATACCAGAAAATGTGACTCAGCATAGCCTTGGAAAGTCATCTTGGCTGTGTCATGATCATCACCATGGAAACCAACTGAGGCTAGCTTCTCAGGAACAGTGGACATGCACGACGTTGATGCCATTCCAACCACTAAACAAGTGTCAGGCTACCTTGTATCATTCAGACCTGCTGAAGCCAGCCCAGAGTGGAATGTGGGCAAGCAGAGGGAAAACTATTAGAGTTACTACATCACATAAGTGGCACCTAAATGACACACATGCCCAAATCCAAAAAGGGTGAGTTCCTAAGTCGGTGACTACAGCTTCCACCACCTATGTCTTAATTTCCTGGCTTTTCCACCCTTCCAAGGCTAGGCTATATTCATCTATTAGTAGTGCTAGGACCAGGAGCAATCATGTGGGCCTGAAGACTCACTCATTTCATAAAAATTCAATCCCCCTTCCCTTCCTCCCCTTTTCTCTCCTTTTCTTGTTGATGAGGCAATGTTGCTGTAAAATCGACCAACAGAAATCCAATTCAGTCTCCAGGGAAATTTGTAAAAAAAAAAAAATCTTGCTATGCCAGAGTTTTTCCATGGCAGTAGGAAGCGCATGGTATCTCAGGAGGGGCATCCATCACAGTGTGCCACATTTCAGTGCAGGAATCAGCATTGTCTCCAATTCCTCAAAGCATAGTTAAGAGCAAAACAAATGTAATGATATGAGGATCAGGCTACTGCTCACATGCTGTCCCCTGGGAAGCATACCACTGGTTTAAGACAAAGCAAGCAAAGCAAAACACAAAGCAAGCCCCAAAGTGAGGGACATTCAGTCTTGGGGGTCCATGAACTGAAACCCACACTCAAAACAGCTCATATAGACTGCAAGGACTGAGGGATAGCACTGAGACCAAAGAAAGGACAGAAAGAAGGAAAGGGACATTACCAAGCCTACCTTAAAAGCCTGGGATCCTGATCCCTGAACCCTGTGCTATCACTGTGATTATATGATGCTGGACATGTCATGCCACACCCATCAAAGAAGACCCATCAAGGTCATGAGTAACCATGAACACTCCCATACACGATTCATTGTTTAGAGCCAAAGTGAGTGTCCAGACATAGGGCACAATTCACTAACACACGACACCCTGACACTTGGAAAAATAACAGAGCAGGGTAGACTCTCTGGCCTCCTTCTGTCTGTCTCTCCCAAAGCAAGCCATGAAAGAATCCATTGACATTTCTCTAAAGTAGATCTTAAGATCCTCACTCTAGAGGTGACTTCCATTTACACAGAAGAATGGAACACACTTATATCTGAAGTTGTAGAAACACAGAGAAGAATCTGAACAGGCAGTACTTGCAAATGTCTGACACTCCCAGTTTATTTCTACTGGACTATTTTCCCCTTGTTCAAGTCATGCACGTCTATGACTTCCTCCTTTTCCATTGGATTTAACATAAAGCCATGAGCTTGTTTTTGTTGATGAAAGTTTTCTGTCCCAGCTGGTCCTGTAGCTCTTGAGCCCCAAATAAACACACAGACACTACATTAATTATAAAACTGTTGGCCAGTGGCTTGGGCTTCTTATTGGCAGCCTCTGTCTTAAGTACTTAAACCTAAGCACTGTACTACAAGGTGAAGGCCAGCACTCTGGCTCTGCTGTCGCCGGTGGGGAGACTGAAATAACAGTGTTATATGACTTCTCAAGCCTCCAGACCAGAAAGGGATGACACTTAGATTTAAAACCCAGTCTGTCAGATTCTGAATCTCCTGCTCTTATATTTTTAATCTTGTTGGAATACAAGACATAAATAGAATGTCTTTGATGGTGGAAAGGGTAACACGATGCTTTCTGGAAGAAAAATAGTAGTCAACTATAAAACATCATTTCAAGTAATGGGATGGATTCTTCCTTTTTGGGAGCCCATATTTATTTAAGCTTTGTGTGACATGGGAACCTTCATATGGAGGCAAGATGGAGTGAAATAGTGTGAGATTCCAGCACACTACTTAGAGCACTGCAATTTCAAGCTCATGGGTTATTTATTTCTGGAATTTACCATTTACTATTTTTAGACAGTGGTAACAGAAACCACACAAAACAAAACTGCATAAGGCTGGACTACCACGCTGATTTTGGACGCTCTTGAAATATGTTAGTAGAAGCCAATGTAAAAAACAAAACAAAAAAATATCCCTGAAATTCTCAAGGAATCAGAAAGAGAGTGATGGACACAAGCAGTATGTAGACACTTTAACAGAGCTTTTTCAGAATCCTATGGCTCTTGTCCTTGCTTCCCCTTAGGCAAAGCTGTCCTCATCCAAACCACCTAACACAACCTCAATAATCAAGCAAGGTCTAGAAACAAAATGGTACCCAAAAGGGACTTAGCTCAATGCTAAGGGGAGGACTCATTGGGTTCTCTTGTCATATGTTACTCCCAAAGCCAATTGAAACATCTCTTCATCTATTCCACAGAAGGTAGTAGCCCCATTTTGTAACCCCCACCCCTCCAGTCTGCAGCTCCTAAGGAACACAACCTGATTTGAAATACAATGATCTGAAAGCTTATCAACCATCCCTACTAGAATGTAAATTTGGATCCTTTAACAATCCATGGAGACTGTCCTGTATCAGGCTAGGATCTCACTACCAGGAGCTGGCCTTCAGTGTCTCTGCAGCCAGACTGCAGATACTCTTGATACAAGTTAGCAGCAAACACTCTGGGCTTTAGCTTTGGACACTTCTATGTGAAAGATGTCTCTGTATCCATTAGGGGGACATACTGATACAAACTGTCCTCTTAGGAGAATTAAGTTTTAACCCCTCTCTAAGAAAAAAGAACCACTCCCATTCAGGGGAGCCACTTACTGCAGATGAGGATGTGTGAATTGTCCTGGTTTGGGGCTCCTTCATCAGGCACTGTCAAGTTACCTTTAGGTAAAAGAAAGACAAAGAAGCCTGAGGAGTCCATGCTGCTTCCAGGCACTTGGAGTGTAGGCCTTCGAAACACTCTACACAAATCAACTAATGAACACTTCATCACACAGCATGTTGTCTCCCCAGGGATGGCAAGGCTCTAGGCTTCAATCCTGCAGCAGCCACTTGAAAGGGGCTGGGTAATTTTCAGTTAACAATTACATCTATGATTGTGACTCCCAAAAGAGGGACTTTCAAATCCCAGGCCTTTCTCTAAAGAAATCCTTCCTGCATGTTTGTTGAATGACCACCTGAATCATATTGAAGGCAGATCATTACATGAAGCACTATCTGGACCCTCCACTTCCCCTAGGTGTCATCAATGCCACCCTCTGAAGAAGCTGTTTCCAGGTGCCTTAGAACACTCAGTATAACACACCTAGGGACTTTGTTAGGAGTTGCTACGTAGAGAAATGTTCCGAGTGGAGATGTGTGCACACCTTTTCGGAAGCATGTAGTAAGGTGCTCTCCTGTAGGCACTGTTGGAACAAGCAATCTTGAAAGCTTGAATATTCTGCTTTGGAAGAAAGATTTATTTTTCCAAGGAAGCATTATTGTAAATGTACAAAGGCAAAAGTTGGAAGTGTAGGTTCCTTTTTCAAACTGAACATCAAGAACATTTAAAAACCTTTTGTTTCTTCTTAAAATGCTAGAAAAGATGGAGTGCTTTCTTATTGCATATATTTGCAGTGACTTAAGGGGGTTTGCTTTGGGCCCAATTAATGACCTATTCTGATATTTGGGAAAATATGAAATGAACTGCCTGTCTCCCCAAGGACAGGCTGTGTAGCCAGAAATAGCTTTTCTGAAAATCTTCCTCTTAGGTTTTTCTTGGTGCTATTGTCCACAAAATATCCAATAAATACCCCAAACCAAGTAAGATGTGTTCCCCAGCCTTTGAAAGTCTGGAAGGAAAACTAGCAATCGGATGGAAGTGTCTTAATTTCTGAGAGTGTCTTTCCCAGTCTGAGAACCATGTGTTGGTCACAAATGCTACAGTCTTAAGGAGTGTAGACAAGCTTAGTTCCTGAGCACAGTCTCTCTAACACCTACAAGAGGGGGTGGGTGCTCACTTCCTAGTGAGGCTCTTTGCTGAAAAAGGAGAAATTAGAAAGTTTGGGGGGAGTGAGGGGGGTCTATAAAAGACAAGGAAAAAGGATTTGGTTGTGCATGTAGAGTGATACATACTTTACTTGTGATTCCAGAACCTGGGAGGCACAATCTAGTGGACTTCCGTGAGTTCAAGATCAGCCTAGTCTATATAGCAAGTTCCAGGTCAGTCAACGTTACTTAGTGATGCCATGTCTCAACACAACAGAGAAAACATTGTCCATACTACTTAACAATTCATCTAAAAACATTCAGTTCTACCCAGGTGTAGGTGTCCTTAATAGCCCAACTGTTTCATCTAAAACAGAAATACTCAAGTTTAAGCTAAAGGCTTGCTTCCTAGGCTTGTTGTCCAATGTCCCAGATTCTATTCCTAGCCTATCCTTTCTTGCCTGTTTGATCACTTTGTCGAACTCTGCCTCTTCTCCATAGTCACAAGCCAAGCATGAGTGTCAGCATCTCTAGCATTTGAGTGTTAAGTCCCAGCCATCTGTTTTGACTTTCCTGCTTCCTCCATAGCACATTGCAGCCATGAAAGAGTCTGTCCCTTGCTCAGATTCATGCCTTATCCTGATTCGAGAATGGTGGTCAGATTTGGATCTAGGATTTGGATGGATTCTGGATTGTTTCTCCACCTGCCCACAGCTTAGACATAGGCAAATTACACCACACAGACACTTTGGTTCTTGATGAAAACAGGCTATAGTGCTCACAGTGTAACACTGTGGTGAGGCCCGAATCGACTTCTCTGGCCAGGATGAAGATGTAACATTCAGTGCTACTATAAGACGGTTTATCCAGCTGATCTGGTTAGCCACCTAACTAAGGGAATACACTTCAGGAAGGTAGAACCATCCCTATGAAGATGGACTTACCATAAGCCATGTTAAAAAGGTAGGTAGAATAACCCTTCATTATGCCTGCCCAGAACATCCACCTCCTAGCACAGTCCCTGTGAATACCATGGGGTTCACCTGGGTCTACCCACCTTTCTGAGTCCTGCCTCCGAAAATTTCTCTTTTCAGATGCTGGCAAGAGTCCAGACATGATTTGTTTTGTACCTGTGTTTGTTTGATACTTTAGGCTTTCTTGCTCTTGGTGTCAAGCCTGCTTGTACCTCACCATGTTGCTGCCCACCACCATGTGGTTGACCTTCGTGATGACTTAAGTTGACCAGCATGGTTTTCATTTGTTTATTTGTTTCCTTCTCTTCTCCATTCTCCTTCTCCAGGTAGCTACCCACATATGCATCTTGCCTGCCCCAGGGTCCCTGTTTTAAACCCTAAAAAAATCACCCTTAAGCTTCTGCTTGGTCCATTTTTAAATTTATTAATGAGACTAAGAACTCCAAGAAGGGATCCCAGTTTCCCTGTTCTCATTGAAACAGAAATGAAGGGAGAGAGGGTGGGAGAGAGGGAGGGAAAGAAGGATGAAACCAAGGAAAGAGAGAGGGAAAGTTATACTAGCACTAGGAGTTCAGTAAAAATATTTCTGTTCATTAAAAAATGAAATAGCGTCATAGATGATGGATGGTGCCTATGGCTAGATTTGCATCTAATGATTAATCTAAGCATAAATAAATACATTTTCCCATTAAGCAATATTCTTGAATTCTGTCATTTTAATATAAATGAAAATCTAAAAGTAATCTTAATGCTTTCATCTGAGAAGGAAGTGTAAAATGTTGTGTTCAAATTATATGCTACTAACTTCCCTCTTGCTCTGTTTCTGCTATCACGGCTAGATGATCACTGTGTACATGGAGCTTGTGTATCTCATGCCATAGACTGTGACATAGAACCTTACAACAGCATATGGAATAAGCACTCTTGTCACCCTGGCTTCCTCGGCAAAGACCCTGGTTGAAGGTCATTCCATCATGAAAGCAGCATGTGGTGGAGATGATCCAAATCCAGCATCTTCCCACTCTGAAGCTCGTTCACTACCACACCATACTTTATTGCTATTCTGTGCTCCAGAAAAAGAAACTACTTAAGATTCCAGGGTAGTTGGCAATATATTGGTTTTCATAATGCAAGGTTTGGTTTACAATGGAGGCAATAGGCAGCACAAAGATCCATACCATCTTAGCCTTCCACTTAGAAAAACAAGCGACCATGCAAACACCTTTTACAACCATGTATTATAATCCAGGCACCATGGAGGTCAAACTTGATTATGGTGTAATTTTTAAGAAATCACAGTTTTGTAGGAGACAAGGAATGCAGAAGATTGCATTCTTATTTAGGATAGGACATAGATACAAGGCAAGAGGAAATAAGTAACCATGAGGATGCCAGAACAATTCTCTTGCAGAGGGGTCTTCTTATGCTAGCTTTGGAACATCACATCCTGAAGAAAGGGGGCATCCTATCGATGGGTCTGGGCAAGAGCGAAGGCTGAGAAGCTGCGTTTGTACCACATCTGGTGTGGAGTGCAGAGTCATGCTTTGGAGACATTGGTTTGTATCCAATCAGAAAAAGTGTCTCTTCCCTGTATTCTTAGGTTAATCACTCATTGAGCTGTGCAGGATTGCATGGCCTAAAACAGTATCACAATTTTGTTCCCCCAAGATAGGATTGCCAGTGTTGAAGTATGTCTACCACATGATATGTGTCTTAATACCAATAGCTAATTAATCAGGAAGGCAGTGGTCATAGCTGTACACAACAGGATCCCTATTCTCTCCACTCCTCCTACCCTGACCTTAGGTAGAGAGCTTAATGCTTAGAACTCCTTGTTTGTATACCATCCATGATAAATGATACTCAAAATACTTAACAACCGATGGTGCAGACCCTCAGCCATGAGGATGAGTCTAGGGATAGTGATACCTGCTTTGTATGTGCGTTGGGAGGTGTGTGTGGCTTAGGAAGAACTAAAGTTAAAGGTAATATCTTCATTCATTAGTGTTTGTAATGTTTTGGCTTTATATTTAAATCAGTCAGTTATATATAAGGCTTTGATATTTCTAGTTTTAATGCAGAGCATCTTTACACCAAGAAATAGCCCCACAAAGGAAAAGCTTGGGACTACTGAGTAGTTGCTTGCACAAATGAAAGAAAGGCATAAGTCAGAAAGAAAAAACCCTTGTCCAGATCACATAATTTCTTTACTAATAAGAGCAAAGGTAGACACATGGCATACACATCCCTCAACCAGGGGCAGTCTGGAGAACAGTGGGCACCAGCCTGAGTTCAGAGACTGATCTGCTTGCCAGACTTATCTCCATGACCTCATGTCTAAAAAGTCTACCTGAGAAGCAAAGAGCAGGATGCTGACCAGAAAGGCTGGCAGGGGTAAAGTGGGAAGGCTTCACCAAAGGACACACATTTTCAGTTATTATAATTGTTAATGTAGTTAAGGTCTCACAGCATCCCAAAACTCACTATGGAGCACCTAACAGTCTTGAATTTGTGGTAATCCTCATAACTCAACCCTCTAAGTGCTGGGATCCCAGGTGTGAATCACAATACTGTGCCACACCACTTTTATTTGTAGAATCAGTATCCAGCATGGTTGTGGTTAATTATAAAAATTCATTATTGGCTTTAAATTTGCCAAGAATGTGCATCTTAAATATTCTGACTACATACAAAATGTGATTATATTAATCACCATTATGTGGTAATCATTCCATAATATATACATTTGTAAAAATGCCACATTGTACACACTGATTATATGGATATTCTGTGTGCCAAGCACACCTCAACAAAGGTATTATGCACCTTAATCCATTTTCTGTTGTTAACTGAGGAAAGAGCTGATTTTGGCTGTCCCTGTTCTCACATGTGCTGGCCAGTCATCTGGTTTTCCTTTAAACCTTCTCTTGCAAACAGTCTACCAACATGACCTTCAGAGTCTTGCTCTTTATTTTTCTCTGTATGTGTTCCTGCTATTTCTCAATGGGAATGCATGAACTGTCTCTGCATGAGCCCTTCACATCGTCTTTTCATTGAAGAGCCCAGACTACACTGAGGTCAGTGTTACATTGCTCCCATGTTAGAAATCTGTGCCTCCATCAGCGAGTATAGTATGCCACAGCCACACCAGCCAATAACTGGGTCATGTTTGCCCTTTCTTCGCATTTTTTTCTTCTGATTTGTTTTTGAGACAGTCTTATGTGTAACCTGCGCTGGCCTAGAAATCCCCACGTAGCTGAACTTCTAATCCATCTGCCCCCAGCACCAACTACCAGTATTACAAGTGTGGGCCACCTCTTCCTGCTTGTCCTGAGCTGGAGATCTGGCACAAGGCTTCATGCATCCTAGGAAAAGCCCCTCACCAACTGATCCCACACAAGTGAGCTTAGCCTCAAAAGAGGAGAAGCCACAAAGGAGCAGCCTGAGGTGTGTGGCAGAAATGGGTTAAAAGCCTAAAGCAATGCAGCATTTGGAGGATGGCATTGGGCTGTTTCCATTCATGAGCTGCAGCTCCCCATAAGCCATTTTGAACCACACAGGTAAAAACAAAACACATCCATTCATTCTGTGCCCTCATCCTCAGACCCAACATCGGCCAGAACATCCCAGTCCCAGCTCTCCTGCATCTGGATGGGGGAGAATGAAAACTCAAAGTCACGGAGACACAGGCAGTTTGTATGACAGACAGGGAAACCCTAAGCCCCGATCTTGTGTCTTTATACACTCTCTAAAAGGATACACCTCATTTATTACATAACCAATATGACTCCATAAACACCTCTTAGAGCAGAAATGGTTTATTTAGGCTCATGGTTTCAGAGTGTTTATCCCACCATGGAGGGGAAGGAGCAGGAGCATGTAGCAGAGGCTTATCCACATGGCACAGACCAAAACACAGAGGCAGCAGGACGAGAACCAAAGGGTGGCCTGTCCCTACTAACTGACTGCTGCCAGCTAGGCTGCATCTGCTGAACGCTCCATAGTCTTTAAAATAACACTGCCAATCCAGAAACAAGCGTTCCAAATGAGCCAGTGACTACGTTTCAGGTTTAAATCCCAACAGGGAACATTTTTGAAAAATCAATATACTGCCCTATAACCTCACAATTCTACTTCAGGGTAGAGCCAATAGAAATGAAGTGAGCATGTCAAAAACATTCCCATGTTTATTGTAGCACTATTCAAAATAGCCAGGAGATGAAACCACCCTGTCTGTCAAGTGCTGAGTAAAATAAGAAAATAAAATCCTGTGGTAAATATACCCCCATGGAATATAATTCAGCCTTAAGAAAAGAAAACCTGTCATACAGGATCACATAACAGAACTGAAGATCATTAAGTAAAATAGACAAGTCACAGAAAGAAAGTCACCCCATGATCCCATTCCTATTTGAAATCTAAAAAGGATGACCTTACGGGAGACATTAGGAGTAGGACGGTGGTGAGTCCCCAGGCTCGGGAATAGTAGGGAGTGTGAGATAAGGGAAATGGATTAATGGGCTCAGTGGTGTAGCCAGCTAGGATAAGTAAGCTTTTGTGTTCTATTGCAGAGCTGATGCTGCACATACTTTCAAGGTTGTAAGAAGGGGATCTGAAGGTTTTCACCATAAAGGATGATGAAGAGATGGACATGTTCACCCTGACTTGAACACTATGCAGGCACACCTGCATTAAAATACCATGCACAAAGATGTGTACATTTTGTCCTTCTGTATGCTGGGAATATACGTCTCTTATTAGTTGATGAATAAAGATGTTTCAGCCATTGGACAAGCAAGGTTTAGCCAGGCTGGAAATCTAAACAGGAATAGAGAAAGGTAGTAGGCAGAGTCAAAGGGATGTCATGTAGCCACAGAGGAAACAAGAGACTCAGGCATCCACAGAGGAAGCAAGAGACTCAGGCACCACCGGTAAGCCAAGACCACATGGAAATACACAAATTCAAAAGAAATGGGTTAATAATTAGGAGAGAGAGCTAGCCAGTAAGAAGCCTGAGCCATTAGTCAAACCATTTATAATTAATAGAAGCCTCTGTGTGTTTATTGGAACTAAATGTTTACAGGACTGGGTGGGGCAGAAACTTCGATCTACATACAACCCTGCTTCTATTGCCAGCACTAACTGTATTTGGTTGGTTACTTTATTTAAGAAGAGGAAGGTGTGTGTGTGGGGGGGGGGGTAAGTGAAATTGAGAGAAGGATGCAGAAGAATCTGGGTATGACGAAGAGAGAATCAAAATGGATGTGGTGTAAATACATGGTAGTCATGTATGACGTTATTGAAGACTCTATAACGGTTAAAATTAAATAAAATTAAGTTGAAAACGCACAGTAATATAGTTTAAAGTTGAGTCAGGCTATTTGTAATGATGAGGTGCAGAGAGCAGTACACACCCACACACACACACACACACACACACACACACACACACATGCACACACACACACCAAAGTCCCAGCCCAGTTTCAGAGGTCACGGAACCAAAGCAGTGAGACTGTAATCTGGAGTTGCCGTGCCTATTCCTAAACAGACAGGAAAGAAAAAGATGCCTGAATGGTGCTATTATGGTGGCTAATTAAATTTCTTCTTCACTGTTACAATGCCTTCCGTTTTGAGGATCATTACTTTTCTTGTAGCTTCTTGGGAGAGCTCAGTTTAAGATTTTAAGTTAAGAAAACCACAGAGCAAGCCTTAAAGCCACAGGCTGCCCTGCTGCCTAGATGGGAACTGTTCTGGGAGCAGAGGGAGAAAAGCAAAGCTCAAGCTGCTGTATCTTTGGAAATCCATGAGCTGAAAAGGAAAGGAAAATAAGTGCTGTTTTACAGGAGGCGACCCCACGCTTCTATAGTGTTTACCGAAGCAAGTATGCTTGCTCGTAGCCTTCAGCTAATAGTGAAATATCAAGGAGCTCCTTGCCTATTTGATATTCGGTTACTCTGCCAGACATCAAGTTCTATCTGAGAAGGCTCAAGATTCTGACATAAGACAAAAGGAGTGAGGTTGGGGTGGCATTTGGGCGAAAGTAGCCATGAGCTGGACCTAATAGAGTGGGATGCCAGGGATAGCTCATCCTGGTGTAATTCCTTGTTTATAGCCTGAAATAGACTGTCATGGGGTCATTTACAGCATGAAAACTGGCAGACACTACAACCATGGCTTCTGTTTGTCTCTAGAGAGTCAGGGCACCACTTTGGTAATAGGGTAACAAGAAATCTGACAGAAGCAATGTAAAGAAAGCTAGATTTATTTGGCCATGATTTCATGACTCCTCCCATCAGAGTAGGAAAGGCATATTGGGACAGGCATACCGAAGCCACATGTAGCATATGGGTCCGGAAGGGGTGTCAGCACCCCTACCATTGTGACAGAACAGGGAGCAGAGATCAGGCAGGGACCAGTTCAACTAAGTTAGGTCGCATATCCCAAGGATTACTCACCCAGACCGTGCCACCCACCCAGAGATGGGGCATTTCAGACACATGATCTTTTTAAGGACATTCGACCCATACCAGCCAGGTAGCTAGCATTCTGTTTGGGGTCAAACAACCCTTCACAGGGGTTGCCTAAGACCATCACAACACAGGTATTTATGTTACAATCCATAACAGCAGCAAAATTACAGCTATGAAGTAGAAACAAAAATAAATTTATGGTTTGGAGTTACTACACCATGAGGAAATGTATGAAAGGGTCGCAGCATTAGGAAGGCTGAGTGCCACTGCCTTAGAGGTTCCACAACTTCCCAAAACAGCAACACCAGCTGAGAGCGAGAATTCAAACCTGTGAACCCACAGGAGACATTCCACATCCAAACCACAAGCATCATGTCCCAGCTACCTACAAGATCCAGTCAACTGTCTGTATCCTAGAAGCCATGGCTTCTGTCTTGTAGTCAAGGCATACAATAGGCTACTATGTGGGTTTGTGTAAGTCCTTCTGTAGTGTTCACACAGAGCAAAACTGCCCGAAGACAAGCGTCTCAGAACTCACCTACTTCAGGGTTCCACCATAGCAGGTGTGATGCTCACTTCAGTCGTCATTTTGACAGATGAGGGAATGCCGGGGAGGTCAGGAAGGTGGCTCTGTGAGTAAAGGTGCTTGCTATCAAGTCTGACGACATAATTTTCGGTGACAAAATGCACCTGGCATAAAGAGTGAATTGACCCTTGTAAGTTGTCTCCTGACCTCTGTAAGTGTACCATGCCATATAGAAATGCCAAAAGAAAAGTGTAAAAGAAAACACACCTGAGACTTTAATAAGACACACCTTTGCGTGAGAACTTGGAGGCTTTTCAGACAAGATAAATTGAACTGAATGTGGGTTGCACCATCCCATAATCTGAATAAAAAAAGGAGAAGGGAGGAAACCTAATGAGCCCTGGGATGCACACTGTCTGCTTCCCACCAGTGCCAAGGACTAAGCTGTTCCTGCTGCCATGCCTTCTCCACCGTGATGGACTTTGTTCCTCTGAACTGTGAGCTATAATACTTAAGCTGTTGTTTGTATGTGTTTTGTCTCAGTCATAAGAAAAGTCAACCAGTACAGTCAGCTTGCATTAACTTTTGGCGTTCTTTTTGGCAGCACTGGTGAAGACACCCAGGACTCCCATCGTGCTAGGTGAATGCTTCCACCCTGCGCTATCTTCCCAGCTTCAACCAAATCTGACAAATGCATCTGATCCCTACATGACAGCTCAGTGACTGCAAGGCCATTTGGATGAACGTTCCCTACTTTGAATGGAAATCCTGGCTCAGTCTACAGACCCTTCGGGGTAGCACACTTCTCCAAAGCAAAAGTGCACTTCTGTATCGACTAGCCGACCAGGTGGAAGTCTGACATTATTTCAGCTGATGATCAGGGCAGTTGGAGTATTTACAAAAAAAAAAAAAAAAAAATCTGCTGACACTTGGAAACGTGTGTTGCCTTAAGTGAATAATAACACAAAGTGTGTTTTTCATTAGAGATTGAGGAGTTGAATGTGAGACATGGATAATAGGGATCACCCTTGCTAAGTTGCTCAGATTTAGTTTTACCCTCTTCAAAGTATTCCATTAAAAGGAAAGTATGTGGGGGTGGGGCATAAAGGATACAACATACCCACCAATACCCTGCAGCAAACGTACAACCAGAACCTGTTCTGAGCCTCCCGTGTATGGCTCCTGTTGCTCTCAGCCCACCAGCCCCCACCCCTTACTCTGTAGCTATGAGAATGCTCCAAAGTCAAGACTAGGTTAAGAGGCGACCAGGAGGAATGCTTTAGAGGAAATCAGACGTGACCCCTGGCTTTAGGTGCATTTGCTGAGCATGGTTTTAATTACAGGACTCAGGCAGCTTCCCTGTTCCCTACCATGGCTGTAGTCAATGACCTCTACGTCTGCCCACAGCCTGCCAGCCTGCCAGCAGCAAGGGTTTACAGCCTCACACTCCATTAAAAAAAATAAAAAATAAAAACCAGAAGCCCCCAGGCCATCACGTGCTTGGAAGCAATGAAAGTGCAGCCCATTTACCTCTCCTAAGACATTTCAAGTCCCAGCCCACTCACGGCCTTACCAGCTGCAGCAAACCTTACTGTGAAGGAATTAAAATTCTTTTGCTCTGAGGCAGTCTGGTTTAGGGCAAATGGCCCAGAGCTGAAGCCCAAGGGCTCATCCCGTGTTTTCTGAGTTTCATAAAATTGCCTCGCCTTAATGGAAGGGGAAGTTTTGTGTCTTAAAGACCTGTAGGTACTTCAGGCCAAACTCCAATTTTTTAACGATGCAGTCGCTGGAGCGCTAAGGGTGAGGCTGCTTCCGGTGCTTGGGCTGAATATCACAGGGAAAATATTCTAAGTCACTGGAAGGAAAGACACAAGGGAACTGCAGACTGGAAGCCAAAAGTTGCCTTCAAGATTAAGAAAAGTTTGAGCACTGGGAGAAAGCAGGGCCAGCCAAGAAAGCTCGGCCTTAAGCCTCCAAAGCTTTGCTAATTCTACGGGGTAACTTGCGGAGGCTTCAGCACCCAGCATTTTAGTCAAAAACATTCTACTTAATGTCGCAGGCTGTTTTGTGGGTTTTGTTGTTGCTCTATATATTTAATGGTTTTATCAGAGTGTGACATGAGGATGCTTCTCTAGTCCTCTCTGTGTGTTCTGTGTTGATGTTCTGTTTGCCTCTTGGCACCTTGATAGGCTTCTCTTCACTTAGACTAAGAACATTGTCCTTCATAATTCTGTTGAAAATATTCTTGTGCTTGTAACCTGTGTTTCTTCTTCTTCTATGCATATTATATATAGGTTTGTTCTATGGTAGTGTCCCAGAGTCCCTACATGCTTTGTACTTGAGTTTTGCTTTTATTTAATTTAATATTTCTGCAACATTTGGAGTGAAACATTTCATCTACCTTGTTTTCAAGACCTGATAGTCTCTCTCCCACTTGAACCAATCTATTGGTCAGGCTTTCCTCTGAGCTTTTTTGTTTGATTTCCTGGCTGTTTGTGAGTTTTATTTTAGTTTGGGTCTTCTTTAGAGACTATCTCCTTATTAATTTCTATATTTATATCTTGAATTTTTTCATTATTTCATTAAATTGTGGTTTTACAGTCTTCACTCAGGCATTTACTCACATCCTCTTTGAGTTCCTTGAACATATTTAAAATCACTGTTTTGAAATACTTTTCATATATATCAGCTGTTACAATATTATAATTGAGGTGATGATTTCTAGAGTAGACATACTGTATTGAGTACACCTGTTGTTTCTATTTTTGCAATGAGTCCTAGGCCTTTGGAGTTAAATTATTGGTGTTTGTTATTATGGGTATCTGGTCTTGTTTTTGTGGGACAGCTCAGTAGAGTTTAGCTTTCATGCCTGTCTTGGGGACACTCTGTATTGCTGTGAAAAGATGTCATCAGTGGTCTCAGCTTTTGGACCAGGTATGACTCCACAGTCCTGGACTGGTACAGTAGGTGTGATGGCTGACAGGTAGGCAAGCAGGTGAACTGAGTTTGGGATTTCTTACCTGGAATCTGGGTTGTATTCTATATAGTCTCACATCTGTGCCATGGATGTGGTAACAGCTAGGCAGGCAGGCTCGGTTCTATTACTTTTGTCTCTCATATTTGAAATCTACCTGTATATATAGACAAGAAAGTTTGTTCTATTTGTAACATAAAACAAAATGAAAAACAACATAATCTTATGGCCCTGCCTTGTACCCTAAAACAGACGCAATCCTGAGGTCGCATATAACTAGGAATAAACATTGCTTCCCAAGCTAAATTGCTTCTGAAAAGAATAACAAAACCCATTTTATAAGGCAGCATGTTTTCTTCTTTTATGACACTTGAAATCTCATTGGAGAGTCATGACCATGACACTAAAACAAGCAAAGCAAGGCCATTTGTTATTCATAGCTAGATCTGGCTGAAAAGCTCTGCAAGATTCCAAGGGGGCTGGACTTCAAGCAACACTAGAGTTTGCTTCCACACCTACTCTTTCCTCTTCCAGTCTCCCCCTCCCTCCCTCCCTCTCCCCTCTCCTTCCCTCCCTCCCTCCCTCCTGTTTCCCCTTTCCCTACTCTCTTTCCTACATTTCAGGGTTACTTTGTACCTAATCCAAGTCCCCTTTGTCAGCACAGGAAACAGACTTGATTCAAACAAGCTCCCTGACCATAGAGTGCCTAAGGAGGGAAGCTGGCTTTGAAGAATGGAGATGAGCTGGGCCTTGAAAGACAACAGCTGAAGGCTACATTTTGTATAACAAACAATGGATTTAACACATTTATTGTAGCATGAATTATGTGGTTGCCTGTAAACCTTGAAGTTTTTAAAATCTCCTATTTTTTCTTTGTTAATAGAAAGAGAAGAGTGCTTGGTGTTTAGTTTTTCCTATAATCAAGGCATAAGCACATGAAGGATGGAGAGCAAGAGGTCCCTGTGCCAGGGACATGACCATTCTCACCATATGCCTATGTGTAAACACAGTCACTTTGGCACTTTCTTATCTCTTTTCTACATCATGTACTATATATATATATATATACATATATATATGTATATATATGTATATATATATATACATATATATACATTATCTCTATATATAGTATCTTTCTCTCTATATACATATATATGTAAATATGTACATATTTGTCTGATCTTCTCTTAGTAGTTTCTCTAGTATTTTCATTTTGCAAAATCTTTGGTTTAAAAAACATAACTACTCATTAAAAAATTTCCAAACTTTCAACTTTTCATATCTAAATATCTCCTAGCTTTCCATTATTAAAACTGTGCTAATAACAGTTTTTTATAACTCTGTATTTATGAGTTTAAGCATATTCATAAACTCAAGTATTTATGAGATTTAGAGAACATCGAGTCTAACCATGTCAATTTTTCAAAATGAAAACAGTATGTGTGGACAGTTAGTTGAAACCCTTCAAGCCATGCTCCTTAGCATTCCTGCGTATGGGAATCATCCAAGGGCTTTATTAAAATATGGATTGTGGTTCAGTGGGACTGGGGTGGAGTTTCTGACAAACTTTGAGGTGATGCTCAAGATATGATTTATGTATCAGATCGAAGGATCAGAGTCCAAATATATTTGCAAAGCCCCAGTATGAACAATACTTCATACCAGTTTTCCTTCCTAGGGAAAGGCTACAGTGGCCAACCAGACCATTGTGTGGAAGTGAAGCTTAATTCTATTATCGTAGCTCTATGATATCTGTTCTACCAGCCATTGGACACATGCAATCCTTTGCAGAATATCCAATTGATAGAGAGATTAAATGGGAATTCAGCAATGAAGGGAAGCATCTGCCGCCTTTGAAGGTCTTCTCAAGGTCAAGGTTTTAGAACTAACATTGAATACTTTGAATGTTTAGCTGAACAGTTAGAACCTTGTCTCAGCTTTTAAATCTTCTGAGAAAAGTTGCTTGGCCAGACAGAAATACTTGATGAAATAACTGGCCTCTATTGTTGGACCAGGTAGGAGTTACAGACCCAGGAGATAGCCAGCATTGTCATCTGAAAGAAATCCCCCACTCTTGGAAAAAGAAACTATCACATTTGTGAAATTTTCCAGACACATCCTTTTCATTTGAAGAAATGTCAGAATTATTGAGCATGAGACAGGAAGCAAAAGTAAAGAATGTAAATGATTGGGGCGTCTTTACAAAAGGAAGAGAGTGTCGTTAGCTTCTGCTACAGACACACTTCCCTGTGCACAGTTTTCAGATGGTAATGTTCTTCTGGAAACACACTAAATGCCCGAATCATACATTTCAAACTGTTACTATGTGATGAGCTTCTGCACCAGTGAGCAAGGAAGGGTGGCTTTTCCTCATGCAAGCCACATTAACCACCCACCCCCATTTCAAGATTTGGCATGCATTTTCCAAAAACTGGGACCACTGGCTGTTGCCCTAGAGATGCACGTGGTATGTAGCCAAGCCAGTGTCAGACTGGGTGTGTGTACTCCCTAACGTAGACATAGTCAGTTTTGTTTCTCTGAGCTGGCCACTCTGAGCAGTCTGTCTAAAATTAAGCTGTTACTGACCTCTCCCTGCTGTTATGGTTTAAACATGTATTAGATCCCACAGGCTCAAGAGTTAAGCACTTGGTCTCTAGATAGTAGCTATTTTGGGAGGTTCTAGAAGCTTTGAGAGGAGGAGCTTATCTGGTGGAAGTAGATTACGTGTGCCTAACTTCTTCTTGTCTACCATGGAGTATGTATCTCTTTCCTGTCACATGTCCCCACTGCCATGGCATTCCTCTTCTATGTGTGGGTTCAAGTAACCATAGGAGAAAACAGCGAAAATGAGGAAGAAAATAAATCTTTCTTCCCGCAAGTTGTTTGTGTCAGGTATGATGCCAATGAAGGTCTTGTTCCTGCCTTGGAATAAATTCACTTAATGTCACCATTCTCCTCTTGAAAGAATAAAACAGATACAGTGCACTCTACTCTCTAACCTCATATCAAGACCTGTCGATGATCCTGTTCCAAATTATTCCAAAGTTTAATCCCTTCATCTCCATCCAAGTTCTTATTTATTGTGTGTCTGCATGCCACGGTGCATGTGTGGTGGTGGTGGTGGTGGGGGTCAGACGGCAATTTTGGAAAACTGGCTCATTCCCGCTACCATGAGGGTCCTCCAGGGAATCGAACTTGAGTTATCAGGCTTAGCAGCAAGCACCTTAATCTACTGAGTCATCTTGCCAGTCTCACTTTTAGCCTTTCTGGCGCATTCTCCTCTTCCCCACTGTCACACTATTTTTCCTATAGGACAAATGTTTGTAAGTGCCAGGACAGGAATGTTTGACCATAATCCAAAGGCCTCCATCCTCACCTGGCATGCAATGACTTCCACAAATGCTCCCTGTTTTCCTGGTCAACTTCACTCTCATTGATCCTCCAGTGTCACCCAAACTCTCCATTCCTAGAAGACATAAAAAAGGAAGACACTTTGCACAGTGCTTTGGGTCATGACCTGGCTCCACAATTTCTAAGTTATGTAGGATCTTGACCATGGAGCAAATGCCTCAAGTTTTAAACAAGGTCACACATGATGGCTGCCTCCTATAGTCACCCTAAGGTTTACTTTCAGTTTGGGAACTTAAGAACTGGAAAAGGGGATGTTCCTGATTGTCCAAGAAAAGACTGATGGGGGATGTCCTTCGGTACATATGCTCCTCTTATTGGCTGATGAATTGAACACTGACTGATCGTAGTCAGGTAGGGAGTATAGGCAGGGCTACCAGATGAGGAGACTTCTGAGGAGAGAAAGTAGAGGGGAGCAGCCAGAGAGATGCCACATAGCTGCTGAAGGAGCAAGAGACCAAGGCATTCTCTGGTAAAATAAAACCATGTGGAAATACTTAGAGATATTGATGTTTACTAAGTATCAGGAGAAACAAATAGGCGGAATAGATGTTTATTCAGGGAGAAATAACTCACAACATAGACAGATGAACACCAGTAGGTTCCTGGTCCCAAGGATGCCTCCGGAAGTTCTCCTGTCCCCATGTTGCAAGCAAGATAGCGTTCCCCAGCTCCTCCTCGGATCTAGTTCCACAGGTCACTTCTGCCTCTGGCTCTACCCCACAATGGGCATGGTCAGTGCCACAGAAGGAGACAAAGTAAATATCCCACTACAACTTAGATTATTAGAAATGGGCTAATAATTAAGAGAGAGCTAGCCAATAAGAAGCCTGAGCCATTGGCAAAACAGTTTATAAATATTATAAGTCTCTGTGTGCTTATTTGGGGCTAAATGGCTATGGAACCAGGAGGAACAGCAAATTTCATCTAAAAAAAGACATCAAGCCATCTGCAAACTGGTGACCTTTTTGTAATTAGCCCAAAGTCTGGCATCACAGAGGAGTAAACTAGCCCAGCTTAAAAGGATAGTCACCACAAGACAAGACAAGGCCACTTGCTCATGCACCACATATGGGGCAGCAGCAAGGATGCAATTAGTATACTTAGACACTGAAGGGTGAACTGGGCTTGCTGGGCCCAGAGATAGAAGGAACATTTTCTCCTCTTTGCATGTTTCCTCTCCATGGCCCATTGTTGGATAGTCTTAAGAGAGCATCCTTCAGAATGCTAGCCTGAGACTTGTATTCCCTGCAAGTGGACATTAAATATTACCAGTGCTCTGTAAACAAATGAAAGCCTCACAGCTTAATGACTTAATTTGCATTTGTACAAGGCTTTATTTTTTTTATCTTAAATTTATATCTTTTAGGTTAGGAATTCTTAGCCATATTTATTAATGAAGAGAAAAATCACTGTCTCATAATCAGGCTTCTTTCTTATGAGTTTGTTTCTTGATGTTGGCAGAAAATATTTAGCCAAATATGAGACATTAAAGTGCTTATTGTATGGACTATTTGTGTAAGATGTATGCATATCTTGTCAGTTGATTAGAGATGCAGTTAATAATACCATCTTACAGATGATAAACTGATGCTTAGAGGTCAAGTTCGTTTAAGACTAAACGAAAGTATTGTTAACATGAGGATATATATGTGAATACACACATACACACACAGAGAGAGAGAGATGTAGTAGACAGATAACAGAAGCAGACAGATGAATGAGGTAGACATAGCTCTCCTCTATCCTATGAGCAAACTAATACAGCAGATTTGTTTTTAAGACTACAACTTCTAAGATAGCTTAGTAGGTAAAACACTTACTAAGCAAACTTCAAGCCTGTAAACTGTGATTGATCCCCAGATCCAAGACAGATCTGAAAAGACAGAACTGGAGCTCAAAAGTTGTCTTCTCACTTCTGCACTCATACAAACGCGCGCGCACGCGCGCGCGCGCACACACACACACACACACACACACACACACACACTATGCACAGAGACAGAAACAGAACATACAGATATCTAGATTTTGTGGTATATCTGTAATCCCAGAATTTGAGACACTGAGACAGGAGGATTATGACTTTGAGGTCAGCCTGAAATATATAGCCAGGCAGTCTCAAACACATAAAACTTCATACAAATGTGATTTGGTATGTGTTTTGGTGTTCTGTGCGTTTCCTTTTCTCCCTTACTTTCTTTTTGTTGTTGTTGTTGTTGAGACAGGGTTTCGCATAGTTCTACTCCCTATATAGGTGAGGCCTGCTTCGAACTCCTGATCTTCCTCCTCTCATCTCCTGAGTGCTGGAAGTACTGATCCTAGTTTTCCAATGATGACCACCTATTACGGTATACTTTCAAATCAAGTCACACTAGTTCTCCTTTCCCTCCTTGACACCCACAAGATTTGAGGCACCCACACTCTGGCTCTAAGGGAGAGCATGTTCTAGGGTCCATTTCTGACCACTGCCTGAATCTTTGTTGGTCATGTGTACTTCATAGCCCCAGCCAAGACCAACAAGACTCAGTGTTAAGCTTCTTATTAGACACGTTCATTTTACTTGTCCTGGGAATGGAGATGACATTACTCAAGGAGAAGAAACTCACTTCAGAAGATGCTAGGTCTAGAAAGGAGCTCCGAGAAGGTTTTCAACCTAAATCAAATGAGCGTACTCTAACCTGGAGATTGCTGTGGGAGAATGTGCTCTCCCTCAATGCACCCTGTGGTTTATTCTCAAATTTTTTGATTGTATTTAAAAAAAAATCTGTACTGGAAACACATTTAACGAATCTTATGGCTATTAAATGAACATAACCATAAAAATGATAATTGATCTTTTGGCAAGAATATGGGAAAATAGGCTCTATTTTAACAACTTACAAATTTATGAATGGGCATGTTTTATGTGTCTATATATTTTAAGTAATATTTACTTCTAAAATGTATTGTTCATGTGTGTGAACATGCTCATATTATAGTATACATATGGAGGCTAGATGACAACTTGTTTTCTCCTTCTACCATGTGAGTCCTGAAAAATCAAACTCAAGTCATTGGGATTGGTGGTAGGCACCTTTACCTGGTGAATCATCTCACCGCTCTTCTCTATAAGTACTCTTAAAATTGTGCATATACCTTAGCACTCATACTTTATGAATCTTAAGTAATAAATCAAGAATTTGTGGGGGAAATTAGCCAATGAGAGAATCCTATCTGAACATCAAAACTTGGAAATAATCCAAACATGCTAATGAAGAGAAACTAGGTGGTGATATATTTACACAAAAACAGTTGATTTTTTAAAAAATAGGCAGATTTTAAATAATATTATAGATATTGACATGTTAAAGTTTTCATAAAGTTTACTAATGAAATACAGATTACAAATTTTAGGTATAATATAATTTCATTTTGTGTATAAAAATGTAGATTTGTATGCATGTGGGAAAAAGGTAAGACTATGGCCCAATGCATCACCAAGGATAAGAATATTGCTACATTTTCTTCTTTGTGTATATTATGTGTGTTGTGTGTACATTTGTGTGTTCATGTTCACAAGTGTTTGTGCATGTACCTGTGCAGTTGCACATGTGTAAGGAGATGAAAGGCTATTTTGGGAGTCTCCCTTGGTCACTGTCATTGAGGCTTGGTTTTTCATCTGAACCCAGTGCTCACCCACATGGGAGAGTCTAGCTAGCCAGTACATTCCAGTATTTCTGTCTCCACTTTCTAAGCTGGAGTTGTAGGTAAACCACATGCTCAGCTTAAGTTTGTGTCAGTTCTGGGGATCTGAACTTACTTTATCCACTAAGCTCCAATAAGTTTCTGAGATATTTACTACATTCAAGATGTTTATCTTGAATTAAAAAGTATCATTTAATGTTTTTATTAAAATATCAACAAATAATCGATATTAAGCATTTGATGTAATGCCTGAGCTACCATCTGTTCCCGAATCGGGCGAAGGCCTAAGGATTGAAATAAAGACAAGACAGCGGGTCATTCATTCAATGGCAATGTTGGAATGCCAAATGCCCAGTGCCATTTATTGAGGGGCAAGGACGGGCTTAAATACTGACTTATAGCACAGTGGAAAATTACAGGAATTTTTAGGCTTAGCTCCTCCCTATGAGGTGTGTGTTGTCACATGGGAAGAGTACCAACAAAGCCTTGGGGCAAAGAGTTCAGGCACCTCAGGGGTCCATGCAGGGCCCTACAATTTGATACTATGAATTATTTCAATACCACATTATTGAAAGTTAGATAAACAAAGAGGAAAGACAGTTGTCTTCACCCACCATAAGCAGTCTTTTCTTTACCATACAACCAAACATCTTCTTTTGCAGTCTATCTCTAGCTGTTGTTTCTTCCTGTACATTCTCGCCCCCAGAATAAAAATGTTTCTACTTCTTGCTTCCATCCCATAATATTTTGTTGCTTTTACTTTTTCCAATTGTTACTGTTAAGCATTTGTTTCTAACACTCATAAGGGGCAATCTTTTACATAACATACTCACTGCACTTCTTTGCCTAACTATTCCCACAATGTCCAACATCCAGGCAGTGCCCAATTATTCAGTAATAAATTGTGTTGCTATGTCTTGTTGAAAATCATCTTCTGAGAACTCCCCAGTTAAAGAATCCTTTTGTCTTCTAAGAAAAGACTCTGCTGAAGGCGAAGGACAGGTGACTGATGAAAGCTGTCACCTTTCTCCAAACCCTGCCACACACCTCCATATTCAACCTGTCTCTCACCAGGATCTTTCCATACAGCAGACACACTCTGCCCAAGCATTGAGACAGATTAGCCTTTCAAGCTGAGACAAGCGGACAGCTTCTGATACCTGGGAAAAGGCTGGGACTGGGCCAAGGGCCTTTGGTAGACACAGCTCTTTCCAGTTACTCCTAAGTGTAGTCCAAGACCTTGTGGCCATCACTGAAATCAATACTGACCCTGAGCCTGATATTTTCAGAAGAGCTAAGCCATCTTCTTCCATCCGGTGCTAGATAGAGATCTTCTAAGATTGTCATCCCCACACAATGGGGGATATGAGGATTTACTATGCCTGGAAGATGAAAGGTCTAGAGGAAAAAGAGGGGCGAGTCATTCGTAACTCTAGAGTCCTGTGCACTTGTGAGGTACCAAGATTGTCCTCCTTTACCGAGCTGAGGAACAACAATGCATTCTGTCTGTTATGCACATGGCATCTGAACATAAAAGGCATTGTTTTAGCTTCAATTGCACATGTTTTTTTGGAGTGTCTGCTGGATACTAAATAGGATTGTAGGCACACAGGATACAAAAGTGAGTAAAACCTTTCCTAGCACATTACCTTCTAATGGGTAACAAAGGCATAAGGACCCAAGTGAACAAAATGACTTCAGAAAAATGCTGCAAGGAACACTTGATAAAAATAGGGTGTGGTGACAGAGTATAAAGGAGTGATGGATACTGTTTGCTAGAGGGAGAACAGAAAGTGTCCAGAGGAAATCACGCTGCAGAGGCCTAAGAGTTGTAAAGCAATGATTTGAATGAAAATCTGCTGCTGCCAAAGAGAAAGTTGACGCCAGAGAGAAAGAGAAAACCTTTAGCTTACAGGACTCAGAGGAAAAAATGATCACTGTTTTAAGACTGTCAGCTTTGGGTATTTTGTTACAGCAACTCAAAAAGATAAGACAAATATGATAAGCCGGTGGGCCTTTGAGGGGGTTAAAAAAAAGCTTCATTATTCTTTACAAAGAACCATCAACTAGGCAATATAGTCTCTATCAGGAGCAGTATCTCTCCCAGGGGAACACAGAAAAATGTTAAACTTTTCTATCAAAAGACAGAAATACACACAAAGATACACAGATATATAACACATCTGTGTTGTTAAATGTTTATGAGGTTGAAGGAGTAATTCGGGAGAAAATATAAAAAGCTTCTTTGAGAATAATGAAAAACCATTTGAGAAATCCTGAGTTAGACTCAGTCAGGATCTAGTAGGGGGGGTATTTCAACATCCATTAGCATACTAACAACAGTGGGCTGTTACCTACAATCTATGTCCTAACCAGTCACAGGTTATTGGCCCTACTAATGGTATCAAGCATGAGTTCTTTCTGGGGAGTGGGCCTTAAATCCAATCAGAAACTGGTTGCTTATGCCCATAACATCCATGCCACTATTGCATCTGAACATATTTTGTCAGGTCATTCACTATTACAGCTGACAGGGTTCACAACTGGATAAGACTGTTGATTACTTTACTCTCCTTGTAACACACATAACAAATTTCAGGACCATGGTAGCTAACCTAAAGGGAGGAAGCTTCCAGTTTGGTACCAACTTGATATCTCCATAATCTGTGACTCAAGTAGTGTATCATCAGCAATATGGTATTATGGTGAAATACATAGAAAATAACCAAGAGGAATGATAATGTCTTGCAATGTATGGGCTGCTCCCAAACTCATATCTACCCAAAATATCAGAATAAGACATCATTTTAAAATAGGGTCTTGCTAGATGGTATTGGCACATGCCTTTAATCTCAGCACCCAGGATGCAGAGGCAGGTAGATCTCTATGAGTTCAAGGCCAGCCTGGTCTACAGAGTGAGTTTCAGGACAGACTTAAAAGCTACAGAAAAACCCTTTCTCGTGTCTCAAAAAACAAACAAACAAACAAAATAAAAAAATTTAAAAAAAAAGGAAAGAAAGAGAGAGACAGAAAGACAGAAAGAAAAAAGATAGGAAGGAAGAAAGAAAGATAGAAAAGATGAAAGAAAGAAGAAAATAAGATCATTGCAGATGTAGTAAGTTCACTTAAGATGAAATCTTAGAAAAATGAAAAGATGTGGATTCCTTCCAGACTAATGTGGTTTGATCAAGCCAGATCACCTGAAACAGTACCAGGTGATCCTACATTCAAAACAGCTAGAATAAGCAGTCTTACAGACTACAGCCAGGATTTCTGAATCTTCTTCGAATCCCCCATGACAGCGCCCCTTACCAGCAGGAAGTAGTTTGGAAAGAACGACGCCCAAATTCCCAAATATTGTCTATAAATGTTTGTTTTCATTTAAATGGACTTGGTTTTATATATATATATATATATATATATATATATATATATATATATGATGAAGTCTTAGAAAATTGGGTGGCTGGACCTAAAGTCTAATGTGTCTATTGTGTTCATGAGAAGCAAAGATATCCAGAGATATTGCAGGAAGAGAGAACACATGGTGATGAAGGCAAAAACTGGAGGGCTTCATCCACATGCACCAACAAACACTGTACTTTGCTAAAAGTTACCAGAAGCTGGAAATGGGGAGCTCTCCTGGGAGACAGCACCCCAGCTCCCCAAAACTTGCTCCTGTCTATGTCCTGACCAGTCCAACATACCAGCATAGACAGAGTTATCCAGATTTCTCAATGCAGGGGATGCAGGAAAAATGATAGACCAGGACGAGACTGCTGACCCAGGCCTGCAATTCCAGCTACTTGTATAGCTGAGTCAGGAAGACCCGCCTTCATGACAAGTGAGTTCCAGGATAGCCTGAGTGTGTCATGTGCATACTTGTTACTTTTACTGTTGTATCAAATTTATGATTCCTTATATAACTTCTCCAAACCTTGACTATTCTGCAAATACTTTCATAAATGTCTGCCTTATTCTCATTACCAGTCCTATTTTAGAAACAAATTTTATTTACATAGTGTATCAAAGTGAGGGTTCCCTGAAGTCTGGAAAGCCAGTATTAGACAGTATCTCCACAGCTGAAGTTGTCTTCAAAGTCACAGATTTACATTCTTTGGGGATGATAACCCCAGCTCTAGTAGCCTACTGTTAGCCATGCCCTGAGCAATTCCTTCCAAAGGATACCCAGATCCCTGTTCCCTTTGCCCACATGGAGTCAAGCAATTCCCTGTGTAACTTCCAGGATCTCCTTTCAACCATGCTGTGTTTGTTCCCAGGCACAAATGAGCAGAGATGATTAATTATGTCCTGTTCTCTGTACAAAACCGGGCACACTCAGCACTCCGTAAATACTGAGTTGGGAGGAATGTGCCGAAGCATGAAGTTGTTTGACAGAGTGGAGAGCAAGGGATTATATGCTTCCAGTCACACCACTGGTCTTACTTTTCTGTAGATATTCTAAATCTGAGCCTCATTCCTCCCTACAAACATACGGACATGAATACGTAGCCTGGCGCCTCTTTGAATCTAAAAGATAATAGCTCATAGGTTACTGAAGACTCTAAAAGGTATGCAACAAAGGTCTCCTGTAGACCTCCTCCTTGCATCAAGACATTTGTCAGCAGTGACAACCATGTGTGTGAGTGTGTGTGTGTATGTGTGTTTGTGTGTGTGCAGACATGTCTTAGTTTGCTTTCTATTGCTGCAATAAAGACCACAATTAAAAATAACTTGTGGAGGGAAGGTTTATCTGGCTTCCATGTCCTGATCACACTCTATCACTGAGGGAAGCCAAGGCAGGAACTGAGACCATTGTTGAAGCAGAGACTATGAGGGTACATTGCTTACTGGCTGGCTCTTCTCGGCTCACTCAGCTTGCCTTTTCTGTGCAACCCAAGACCACTTGTTCATGGTGACACCACCCACAATAGGCTGAGTCCTCCCATATCAATTAAGCAAGTGCCCCCCCAAAGACTTGTCACCTGGCCATTCTAAGAGAGGCGTCTTCTCCACTGAGGTTCCCTCTTCCTAGATGACACCTAGACTTCCTAGATGACATGTGTTGACAAAAGCAATACCAAGCACAGAATTATAAGGATAGAAGAATTATCCTGAGGAAAACTTAGGGCATGGCTCTGAAGCTGACTGAAGGAATGAGTCCTTAGTGTTGCACTAGTAGACAGGTGGTTAGCTACTCTGTTTGCCAAGTTCTTTGTTGCTGAAATTGACCTGCAATGTGCTCTGTAGTTATGACCCACATGTGAGAAGGTGGGGTGTGAACTTTTGCTTTATGTTAGGGATTGTTGCTTTTCCCCTCCATCCAAGAAGCTCCTTCAATTCTTACACAGTCCGGTGCCTCTCACACATTGTAATTTAGAAGCTGAGGCCTGCCCCTGTCCCATAAAACCAACCTGTCACTGTGGAATAACTCACCCACAGGTGGGGGATGGGGAGACATCAACTGAAGGAGAAGGCAGATGAGCAGGACCATGGTTTGCAGAGCACACTGTGCAATCCGCCCATGCAGGATGCATGTATGCATGCTAACTGGAAGTCGGGACCCTTGGATGTGCGATGTTTCTCGGATAGTTTGGACTCTGCATATCGAAAAGATTCACTGGCAGCTCCTCACGCCCCTCGCCTGTTGACCTTTTATGGGCTGAGCCCACATGCCTGACTAACTGATTTGTTCCAGCTGCAGCTATATTTTCTACCTTCCTTGTTACTTAATTGATCCTGGCTGTGCCTGGTCCTGCAAGGAGCCCTCCCAGACCTTGCAACATGTGCTATATATCCTGAGTGTCCTGACAAGGAACATAAAGAATCAGAGATGGCAGGAGATGAGGGGAGGGGAAAGTTGGACAGAACACTCTGAATGCAAATAACTTGGCTCTGTGGATTTCCTCAACCACTGTCCACTGCATCCAGGATCAACTAACTGACTTTCTTCCCACAGGCAGCTCATCTCTGGAGACTTACGTTTTCCCTTTCAACTTTCAAAGTTGTAACTGTGGAAAGAGATTCAAAGGCAAAAAAAAAAAAAAAAAAAAAAAAAAAAAAAAAACCTCAAAATGAATGTTTCCTTCAGTCATTGTTCTTTTGGCCACATGTACTAAGGTCTTTCTAAATCCTTGGAGTAGTCCTGGCCTCCAGGGAAGCGGGTGAACTCAGAGGCCCATTGGTTCAGCACTCAGTCTTGCAGAAAAGCGGAGACACAAAAGCAAATAGCCAAAGTATTGTAGGCTGGTGCTAGCTAGCACAACAGATCAGGGACCTCAAATAATTCCAAGACCCTCTGAGAGGATGTTCGAGACCCGAACTCACCTCACCTTAGAGCCAGCAGGTCATCTGCCTTTCTGTCTTCATTCTCCCATGTGTGCAGAAGGGGAGTCTCTGGAGATGGTGTGCACTGTGAATTCAGCACTGATGGAATGCAGAGCTAAAGTGAACACGCCGGCCAATCTCTCCAAAACCCAAACCAGATCCTCCTCTCCCACCTCTAGCAATCCTTCACAAAATGTGTTATGTTTTTAACCATTGATAGGCTTGCTGCTTTTAGACGAGTAAACAAGAATGCAACGAATCCTCGGTACTGATGCAGTGAATATGGACAGACATAGCACACATAAGCAAAGAGCACGCAAACCAAACATCTTTGGGAAATCTCAATAACTTTGATATAGTCTAAGTCTGTCATGAAGCAGCAAAACAAATAAAACATAGCACAGAGAAAACCTGCATATCCTTTGCCCAGTTCCCTGTAATGACACATCACAGTAGTCCTTTGTCACAACTTGCAGTTTGGCAGCAATCCCATACTATTAGCCATATATCTTATTTGCCTGGGCTTATATATACACACATACATATAATATATGTTTCCTGTAAACAAACACACACACACACACCAGACACATATATACACATTACACACACACAGCAAATAAAAACATACATTACATGCACACAACAGACATACACACATTACACACACACACAGGCACACAGGCACACAGCCACACACTGCAAACACACACACACAGGGGCAGAGTCTCTCTACAAAATCCAGGCTGTTTCAATCCTGTGCATCTCCTTCCTCAGCCTCCTGAGTGCTAAGATTCTAGGTATATATAACTGCACTCAGTTCATTTATAGAATTTTTAGTTGGAACTCTCTCTCTCTCTCTCTCTCTCTCTTTCTCTGTCTCTGTTATGTGTATGTACACACACAGTTCTATAAAGTCTTATCTCACCTATAGACTTACATAGCTGTTACTTGCACCTGGATGCAGAACTGTCCACACTGCGTACATCACACTAAGCTTTACTGTGTACCCATTATAGGTAGGCCCCACTTCCGATTCTAATTCCTAGCAACTGTGGATCTGTGTGATTATAATGGATACATGCAAGTGGAATCACACAGAATAAAGCGCTCTGAGACAGCTTGGGTGTTAAAAATGCTTGGTGTTCCTCCAGATGACCAGAGTTTGTTTGTCAGCACCCACGTGGAGCAGCATACCTGCAACTCCAGCTCTAGGAAATCCTATGCCCTCTTCTGGCCTTTTTAGGTATGGCGCACAAGCCTCCCCATACCCACACACACTTACACAGTTTTTAAAAAATTCTAGTCCAGAAACTGAATGTGTACATCATTTGTTCTTTTTCGTTTACTAAGTAGTACTCCACTGAATGAATGCACCAGTTTTTTTGTCCATCACCAATCAGGGGATGTTCTAACTGTTTTTAGTGTTTGATTTTAGGAGTAATTCTACTCTAGTATTTATTTATAGGTTTTCATCTACACATTTTTTTCCTTCTTCTTCTTTTTCTAGGCTAAATGCCCAGAACATGTATTCAGTAGGTTATGTGGAAGAATATTTTTAGGTATATAAGAAACCACCTGATGTTTCCAGAGTGGTTATAATGGTCCTTTCCATCTACATTATGTAAGAGGCCATTTGCTCCACATTCTCTTCAATACTTACGACTGTCAGTGTCTTTTAATGTGGCTATTCTAGTGGGAATGTGATGATATCTTGCTGAAACTGTGATTTCAATCCCTAAGAGCTAATCACAACGAATTTCCTTTCATATGTTTATCCATATTTACCTTTGAACAAGTGTTGTTACCAGGCCTTTGCCCACATTTTATCAAATTGTTTATTAACTTTCTGTTTAGTTCAAAGGGTTCTTTTACACTCTGGATATAAGCATTTTGAAAGACAACATTTGTACTTTTTTTTTTTTCCTTCCAGGTGTAGGGCTTTTCAGAAATCCAGTTTGTTGAAATTTTTAGTGAATCATGCCTTTGTCATCATGCCCAAATGTTCTCTGCCTAGCCTTAGGTTGTAAAGATTTTCTTATAAATATTTTGTAAGCACGTGAAACGTTCTTTTAAAAAGTTTTAAAAACTACACGCCTAAGTATGTGTGCAATGCTTTCAAAGTGAACTGTTCTTTTACAAGTTTCAAAACCTGTACGCCTAAGTGTGTGTACAGCATTTTGGAAGTGTAGAAGTGGGGCCTTGAATTAGAACTTGCTGGTGGAGAAGAAAATGTAGTGAGAGAGGAGATGGAACCAGGCTTCCCGGAGAAGCAGAATCCCTAGTCAGGATATGATGCTCGCAGGGGCAAGGAACGCTTCCCTCTTTCTTCCTTCCTATCTTTCCCCTTGGCATAAGAAAGGATGGGACAAAGGCATGTTAGAGAGTTTGAGCAATGGAGCTAAGGCCAACAGAGATGAAAACCCATGCTGCTGCATCAGGAGCAGCCATGTCCCCCAGAGATGTGGAGGTTGGTGTCAGGAGTGGTGGGAGCAGAGGTGGGATGGGATGGAGAGGTCAGCTGTGACCAGGCAGGCCAGTGTGTTCTGTGGTAAGGCTATTCCATGGCCTTCTTAGGATGTTTGCCATTGCAGGCTGAGCTTTATTGCAGTCAGTTAATTACAACAACCATTTTTTTTTTTTTTTGCCAGATCACAATGATTTTCCAATGCTAGCTACAGAGTCGCGATCCCATTTACTTTAGGCCATGAATGAAGAGTGGGCAGGAGAGTAAGGAACAGTTTAATTTCTGTGCACTGTGCTCAACATAGCAAATGCTTTCCAGCTCCTCCTTGAGGACTAAAGAGATTTTTTTTTCCTGAATGCCATTCCTGCCAGCCTCCTTTTGAGTAGGTACGGCCAGTGGCATTTGGATGATGGGTCAGTCAAGTGACACACAAACATCCACACTAGCCTCTCTGTTTCTCTCTCTTCTGTCCTGAAGCATTTCAGCCAGATGACCCTGGTTGTCAAAAGACTGGGACAAAGTGGGCCTCGGGTTCTACTGAGGAGAACAGCTGCCCGCATCAGGAATACCTGTCTGTGGATTTACGTAACCCTTCAATAAATTTCTAAAAAGCCACTCACAGTAGGAAATTTGTTACAGTGACTAAGGGGGTGGTGCTAAAACTCCTTGAGAAAAGTGGTCCCACTGTGTGTCTCTCCTGCTGTGCCCACCAGCGTTGTCTTCACAGGCAAACAACACCGTTTGGTTTGCTTTTTATTTTGTACAGATCATTTGCTCAGCATCATGATCAAATTATCACATCTAGGAAATAACAAGGTGAAAAAAAGGAAAGAAAACTACACTAAGTCCTAAAACACATCTTTGCGGCAGCTGGGTCCTGCGCCACTACAACTGGCTGAGCTCACAAGTCAGCTTCCGTTAGCATGCCTGATATGGGCAGCTGACCCTTGTGATCACCAGGATCACCCAACTGACATGCTTCTAGTCAGAAGTCATATGGATGTCTATGTCTCTGTGTACCATGTGACTGGACTTCTGTCCAGGTGCCCCTGGCCATACCACCTGGCTAGTTGGCATGGCATGCTGAGGAAAATCTCACTCTTTCTCAGGGGCAGCTATGAAGTGATTGCTATGGTGAGTCTAGTGAACAGAAGCAAACACATTACTTCATCCCATGCCCTACTACCCAAACTTTATTGATGACATAAAGTCAACAAGATTTTGGTTCTGCAGCTAGTACTGGGAAATCTTTCTTATATGACAAAAACTTTGTCATAATTAGCTTTTTGCAGTTATCTATAGTCTGGACTGGGAAGTATTAAAACATCGTGCCTGGCTGAGAAGATGCTTCATTAGGTAAGAGTGCTGTTTGTGTGACCGTGATGTCATGTGTTTGAATGCCCAACATTCATATGAAAGCTGGGTGTGGGCACATTGTGCCTGTAACCCCCATTCTATGAGGGACAGAGATGGGCTTGTCCACTATGGCCTCACTCCATGTTTAGTGAGAGACCCTGTCTCAAGGGTCAAATATAACCAAGAAAGGCCCCTGATGTCCGCAACAGGGCTCCTCAGAAATGTACACATACCCTTCCTCCCACACATACAACCCTCTGTCCCTTCTATAGCTATGCTACTACCAAAACCACCATAGACATCTTCTTTCATAGTTTGGCAAATAATTGGTCACCCCTACCTTTAGGGGAGACCAGTTTCTTCTTTCTCTCTCCAGTTTTTTTTTTTTTTTCCTTTCATGGGTCCAACATTTGAAAACTGGTTGGTGCCATTGCCAAAATCATCATAGCTTCTACCACCTCCAAAATAATTTCTTTCATTGCTGAACCCACTGGAGTCATCTCCATATCCACCAAACTCACCATCACCACAGCTGTCATCAAGGCCACTATGGACATGGAAGGCTGCTACCTCTACCAGAGCCATTTCTAAGAATTGAAATTCTAGCTAGATAAGACAACTTCCACTGGTTTCTCAAGTCACAGTAGGGTTGTCTGTAGGAACTGAACTGGAGTCACCAGGCTCGTGTAGAAAGGGTCTATACCCCCCAAGCCGCTTCCTCAGCCGCCTAATCATTACTTCCTAAACCCCCTACAAACAGAAGCATTTGCCAACCTTCCCAAAGTCACAGAGTCAGCCAGAAGCTGCAGGGGGACTGGAATCCGGCTCCGAGTATCCCAGAATGCTCTGTTTTTTACTATTTTCTTGAGCCCCTTCACTAACCAATCTAATTCCTTAGTTTCATTGTTTGTTGATGTCCTTTCTTTTGACATCTACAAATATCCTCCACTTATAAAATGGTTGTTATCACTAGTGACTGCCAGAGCCATTAGATAAGAGAGAGTTCATTCATTATAAGAAATGTTAAATTCTTGTAATTGTCAACACACAGGGTGGGACTTTATCATTCTTTTAAGCAAAACATTTGCCAATCAGGTCAGAAGGTACCTGAGCACTGGAATATTATAGTCATGGGGACTTCTGTTTGGAAAACTCAAGTTAAAAACCAAAGGGCTGCAAACATTACATTATCCATCACAAGATAAAATCAACTTCATGCACTTGTTCTTTTAATTATCTCCTTGCACTGTGTTGGTAAGCTGGCTACTATGATTTTCTATAGGAAGGAGAAGATTAACATTATGCCTTCTGGCAAAGAGCCTCTGTTCAGAAAAAGCTAGACAATGATACTATGTCCTGCAGTCACAGGTGGCAGACAAGCACCTTCAGGGCAGTTTGAAGAGAACTGTGCTTAGAAGTCTCTCTTCCACCTTTTGCTGCGTTAATGCCACGAGCATTGATTGTGATGTTTGTTTCTGTGGCTGTCTTATAGAATGGAGATAGTCATAGAAGCCTTTGCATTGGCTTACACTCACACTCTCCCTGGCATTCCTGAAAGTCATACCAGGTATACATGTGGGCACTTACTATGCAAAAATATGAGAACTCTTGTTCTTTCCTAAAGGATGCAACAATTACCACATGAGGGAGGGAACCAAATGGGGTGAAAATGAGAAGAGGAATGCTGGATTCAACCAGGGAATGTCAGGGAAGACATCTGGAGAAAGAGGTCGGGCTGAGTTGAGGCAAGAAAGATCAGAACAATCACCAGAGTCGGAAGGGTAGAAGTGCAAGGAGAAATATGGTCCATTTGGAGAAAGCAAAGGATAACATGGCACCATCTTACAGCCACAAATGGCTCCCAACACCTGGAACAAAGAGAATCCTTGCAAGGAAAGAGAGAAGACTGGTAGATAACTAGAGGTCAGAGGTTCTTGGCCTCAATATTTGTGGCTCACAGAAGCAGGGTATCAATCAGGGTCCTGGCAAGAAACTGCAAACATGAACCAAAACAACAAAACAGTCACAAAACATCCACTCAGTGGATGACCAGGGACCTAAGCACCACAAATCAGGAGGCTGAGAAAGCAGCGGGAGCAAAGGGGATTTGAGTCTGCCTGAATGGGTTGTCTAGCAAGAGATGTTGTTAGAAAGGGGCCCATCCCTATCTGGGACCTTGTACATGGCCCTTCCCTATCCTCCTGTCCTGGCCTTCACTCAGTACCTTTGTGATTGTTAGTAAGCCTGTCAACTTGATAAAACCCGATACCTGTGGGAGATTGTCTAGATTGTGTTAGCCTCTGGTGGTGTCTATGAGAGACTCTGAGTTCGGGTAGTAGAGGCAGGAAGGTATTGCTTCAAGTCTGCGTAGCAGTCTGCTTCCTGATTGCAGATCCAATGTAACCAGCTGCCTTAAAATCCTGCTGTCACGACTTCCCAACTATAAAGGGCTGCACTCTCAAACTGTGACAGAAAATAAACCCTTTCCTACTTAGGTAGCTTTTGTAGGCGTTTTGATATAACAACAAGACAAATAACAGATACATCCTTCCACTGGGAAAAAATCAGCCAAGAACCAGTGAGGAAAAGTACTCTAAGGAGGCAGGGTCAGACCTATATCCAAAGAGCTGACCCGAGTCAGTGGTGACCTTCACAAAGATGCACAGGACTCCAGTGAAAAAATTTCAAATACCTTATGAGATATGAAATTTAGATACATAGTACAAACAGGCAAATTCCACTATGAGAAGATTCACACATTAATGGGGTTGCTTTCCTACATTTTTAAAAGCACTCCCATCAATGAAAAATGATCTCTGGGAGAGTGAGATAAGTCATCAGCAAAGGCACCTGTGGCCAAGCTTGATGACCAAGTTCAATCCCTGGACCCAACGAGAAGGTGAGAACAGACACTGTTCTCTGCGCTGTTCTCTGATCCAAATACCACATCCTCACACTCAAAGAGACACACACTAAAATATAATTTAAAAACATCACCTTCTTAGATTTTCCAAATCTAGAACTAGTCTTCTGAAAACTCCTAGGTTACATATTGAACCCACAGAACAGTTCATGGAACGTTAGCTGAGTTTTCTTGAGTGACAAATGTGTTCAGGTGAGGGACTGGAGAGGAGATAATGTCAGTGGAGAAACAAAGAGGGAGAAGGGCAGCTCATGCCAATCACGGGTAGGAGTCTGTCACTTGAGGCTGCCATGTTCCTTTGTGTAGGTGGCAGACAAAGTGGCCATCAGAAACCACCTAGACAATGGGTCCGGATTTTAAACTGACACCAGTGCCTGCCATATCTTTGTGTACATGCACTTGCAGCACTACATTTAAAAGGTCCCTTTCGAAAACAAGTGAATTATTTGTACCTTTCTCTCTCTGCTGCTATTGGTCTCAAATTCTGTGTCGCAGACTGTTTCTCACTCACGCCCAGTCTTTGAAGCATTTCTGGGAAAATGAACCTTACATAATAAACAGTATAACCTTCGGTTTTCCAATAACCATTAAATAAATGAGGGTCTTATAAAAATATTTTTTTCTGTAAGACCTAGTTGTGTAAAGCATTTCTATAACAAAACAAAACCCTGCTTTTAGAAGTTCCTAAGGAAGAAAACAGCTATTGTATGAAGAGTTATTTTTTCCTTAGGAATATACAATAAAATGTGATCTAAAAGAATGCACAAAAAAACAAAAAACAAACAAACAAAAAAAAACCATGAGGCATATAAATTCTTTCACCTGTTTAGTTCAAGGGTCATATGAGAAACTTCTGGAAAAGTGTTGTCACCCCTGGATTCTCCTGTTGCCATGGAATTAAGTTCTTCCTTATAGGCTTCACCTGAAAGTTCGATAGAGCAGCTGTGATAGGAGAAAGAATTACCTTCATGACGTGACAGTTCCCACATCTAGAAAGAGCTAGCTTTATATTTATAAATATAAAGTAAGCATTATGCCAACTGCTTCCCCAGACTTGTCGTACATACTCATTTATTGGAGCTGGTGATGAACTTCCAGGGACTCTAAGAAATATTTACTCTAAAGCCCCTCATGAACTTCCAGGCAATGTTTCAGATTCAAGGAATTGGCACAAGTTAAGGGCTTAGCCTAGCTCAGTCGTCATTTCTGCTCATTAAGTACATTTAAAAGTTTACTCATTGGATTTATCTTAATCCTGACCATAGTTTCTCCTCATCCCTCTCCCCAATTCCCTCCCCTGTTTCCCTTCATTCCACTCCTCTGTTTCTATCTAAATTTTCTTTCGACTGATGCCCACCCATCCTCTTCCTCATCAGTCTGTCTCCCACTCATGTCTTTTTGTTTTGTTTGTGTCCCTCTGAGTTTGATCAGGGCCATCTGTGTGGCCTTGGGATTGGAACTATCCATTGCCACCTGGTGGGATCACCAGTGGGTACACATCTGAAGATAATGATACTCCTTCTCTCAGAGTCTATCAGCATCTACTAGTTCAGAAATAAGGGGTGGGGTCCAGATCCTCTTCCATGCATGACTGACCATTGAAATCTGACTTGTGCAGACCCAAAAAATTAACGGTGGCTGATGTGAGTTCAGGATCGAGTTGGTTGTGTCATGTTGGGAGGTTGGGATTTGACTGTCCTTCTCCCTTTCTTTTGGATCTTATATCCTTTCTACCCTCATTACACAATGTTCCCTGAACCCTGAAGGTAATAGTATAAATAACTTGTTTAGGGCTGAGTGTTCACCCATCACTTATTCTCAGCATCTTCGCAGCTGTAAGCCTCTGCATTACCACCATTCACTGAAACACAGAGATTTCCTTGAGTAGATTGAGTAGATTACCCTTTGTTATGCTAGCCTTGTGTAGTGAAGCAGCAGATAAAGGGAGTCTGGGGGTTCTAATTCATTTTGTTATCAGATGCTAGAACATACAATGTGTGTAAATCCTTCTTGTTACTACAGTTTTCTAGGTGTCTCTAAAATTTCCAAAAGTCTTTCTCCTGACTCTGTTCTTACTTCATGGACCAGAAATTCATCTGGTACACTTGCTCATCCAACCATCTACACTGCATATCATATTCCTTCCTCTACTCTTATCTTCCGGAGTTGTCACATCTGACTCCAGATACCATGGTGGTCCCAAGCCAATGTTGTTATGTCTTTCAGTCTTTGTTAAATACATTAAAATATAGTTTTGAAGTGGTATGAGTACATAAGCTTGCAACTGTGGTGACAAGATTGAAAAGACATTAATTGTGCAGGTTGACACAACCAAGTGTCAGTAGAGCCAGGAGACTGTAAATCTTAAATGATTAGCACACTACCAGGGGTCAGTGTAGGTGTTGCATATGTTTTGCCCTGGTTATAATGCCCCTTCCAACCTTCCTTGTGAAGACTCAACTTCAAAATTCAGCGAGCACCTAGTAGTTTTCTTTTGCATCACTGTCACAAAAATACTTGACAGATATAATGAATAGGAGGATTTAGAAGCTCACGGCTTCTAAAGAGTTGTTTGTTCCCACACATATGGGTCATGACATGGCAGGAGCATGTAGCAGATGAGTGCTGCTCCCTTTGTAGCCGACCAGGAAGTAGCCTGGGATCATGTGGCTAGATGAACTTGCCCCAAGTGATCTTCTTCTTCTAGATAGATCCATTGCATTTCCACAACCTAGTAAAAATAGCATCAGAGCCTGAGGGTCAACTGTTCATCAAGGGTCTCTGCATATGAGTGTAACATGTTCCAACTATACCAGAACCACCATTTGTCTTCTGTTCTTAAACATACACAAAAGTAGATATAACAACAAAGAATTCCCACATCTTAAAAAAACATCTCCACATCTTACCGGCAGCTCATTTCATGATCAAGTATTTTTTTCCCTCTTGGAGAAGAAGCCACACAAAGAGTACATCTTTACCCAAAAGACCACAGGGAGTCACTGACAGGTGTCAAGAAAGTAAAACTGGCAGTCATACTTGTTTTTGAGTGAAAGTCTCTCTGAAATTTGAGTGAGAAAGGAACAAGACTAACTTCAAGGTACCAAGAAGGTGGTACAAGATAGTAAATGGAATCGTATAGTGTAAAAATAGTTGCAAGCAATTCTAACTGTACTATAGTGCAAGCACAGTTCATCCAGGAAAAGAACACTGTTTGTGATGTATTGGTAATTAAAGTTGGCCCTCCATTCACCATGCTCCACTGCCCTTCAGATGGAAGGACCTGGCAGACATGTATTGGTATTTTAATGAACAGTATACACACACACACACACACACACCTCTACATGGTAAATCATTATCACACTTCCAGCATTAAACCACCAGTGAATGTTTCTCACAGCTACTTTGCTTTCTCATTGAAGCTATCCAAATGTCAATGGTTTTAGCACCAAGCATAACCTTTACAAGTCTGCACCAGAGTTTCCCCCAGCAAAGTCTGTGCTGACTCCCCTTTCTGGTAGTCAGTAGGAATATTTAATGCATTGGTGATAAATCGCCTTTGAGACACCCTCCATGTCTGATAACTACAAGTTATCCATTGGGGCTTGCTCACACTCAAATGTCAAGCAAGGAACAGGTTCTCACTTCTACACTTTTGGATCAAAAGAGTTGGGGAAAGTGTATTTAAGGGCAAGTGCTCTTGGAGATCAAGATGGAAGAAGATGAAGAATCTGTTTCCATGCAGTTTCTATTTTCATCAGAGAGAAAGGCCACCAAACAAATCATAGATGAAATGGTGGTTAATACTTTAGAAAAAAAAATAATCATGAAGAGAAGCTCAGGAATGGATGGAATCCATATGTATGCCTGGGGATCCCAGAGAATGAGGAGATCATATTTTAGGTGAATGATGAGGAAAGATCCTCAGTCATTTTTTTTTAACTCAGAAATACTGGAAGAAGCTGGTCTACATGGTGACAAGACACAGATGATCATTAAGTGTAGGGTCCATATTTGTGATTGTGCCTATAGGAAAAACCCATTTCTAACCCCCATGATCTGATTTCCCTTTTTGTTGCAGTGAGAAAACACTGTAACCCAAAAGCAGCTTGCAGAAGGAAGGGACTTGTTTGGCTTACATTTCTAGGCCATAGTCATCACTGAAGTATTAAGAAGAAAAAGGAGGAGAAGAAGAAGAGAAAGAGGAAGAGGAAGAAGAAGAGGAAGAACAAGATGATGGAGAAGAAGAAGAAGAAGAAGAAGAAGAAGAAGAAGAAGAAGAAGAAGAAGAAGAAGAAGAAGAAGAAGAAGGAGCCTGAAGGTTCAGGTTCCCCCACCCAGGACCATGCTTAGCTTGTTTTTTTTTTTTTTTTTTTTTTTTTTTTTTTTACTCAGCCTCAGACCACTTGGGCAAGGAATGGTGCTCACTGCAATGGGTTGGATCTTCATATCAATTATCAAGACGATCACCCCACATACATGCCCACAGACTAAGTGGGTCCTATCCCTACCTTCTTAGGTGAGCCTAGGCTGCATCAAATTGACAGATGTGCTGTTTAAAATGGACTCCAAGCACACTGTGTATGGGCTGGCTAGTAGAGATACAAATTCCTACTGGGTTGCCTAGTAAAGATACACATTGCCTATGTGCTGGCTAGTATAGATGCTATGATGAATCTTACAAAGAAACTGCATGTGTTTGAGTATCACATCAGTAATCCAAAATATGAGTTTAAAGGGTGTTTTAAAGGGGAATGGAGAGATGGCTCGGTAGTTAAGAACACTCTTTCAGAAGACTTAGGAGGTTCCATCTCCAGTATCTACATACTGCTTCACAACCATCTATAACCAGTTAAAGGGGGTGGGGGGATCTTGACTTCTGTGGGTCCCTGTGTGCACATAGTGAACATACATACGCTTACTCAAACACATGAGCATGAAATAGTTGTTTAAAGCTGTGTCTTTGAACAAAACTATACATACACAATTACACATTGGTGACTGACAAAAGGGAAATCTGATCCCATGTTTTGCCTAGAATGGCTGGTTCTGTAGTCCTTACTTCCGTTTCTGAAGGGATTTCATAGACCACATGGCTGATGGCAGCGATGACCATCTGAATTGCCTCTATTCTCTTTCTATGCTGAAAGGAAGCTTTCATGTTTCTGAAAAGCCATACAATTGTAAGTAAGCAGCTCCAGATCTTAACCTAGTTCTGCTGTTTATATCCACGTAGCTTGGGGCCAGGTTGTTAATCTCATTGGTCTTACTTTTATGATGTGTAAAATAGATGTAATGACACCCACCTTGTAGGGTCATTGTGAAGGATAAATGCAATAACATATGGACATTATTTTGGGGGCACATATTAGATGGCACATAAATCGAAATCACTTAAAATATTTCAATTTTCTATTTTGTTATATGTTGCTAATGGAAATTATATAATGGAAAATAATAACTTACACACTTTTTAAAACCAATTTTTGAAAACTATTGCATGCCTGCATTGCAGAAATAAAAAAATATGAAGAGCACCCATGAACAATTTTACCTTTACAGCTTTTCCTCTAAAAAGTAACAGTTGTGACCCATTGTATATGTGTGTGTGTGTGTGTGTGTGTGTGTGTGTGTGTATGTGTGTGTATGTATGTATGTATCAAAGTATTTATGTATATAAATACTTCCAGACGGGAGTTTTATTTTAAAACCCATAAGCATTTTCATCCATCTTGCATTAATTACTTTGTTCATTGTTATGACAAAATACCTGATTGCAACAACCTGGGAGAGAAAGGATTTATTTTGACTCATGAACTCAGAGGGCTCAATCCATGGTTGCTTGGCCTCCTGTGCTTAGGTAGAACATGATCATGATGGGACTAAGTTGGAGAAGACAGCTGTTCACTTTATGGCAAACAAGAGCAGACTGCAACACATGAAGAGACCAAGACAAGATATCCCCAAGCATCCACCCCATGAGACCTAATTCCTATAGCTAAGCCTTATTTTCTAAAGTTTCTAGAACCTCTCAACCAGATGGGACCAGGCATTTAACATATGAGCTAGGTGGGGACAGTTCACCTTCAGAGAATAACACATCTTGTCAGATTTAAAATCAATGCCTAGAGCAATTCTAGGTCAGAGTTTGGTTTGAGCTACATCTTACAGCTGCTGGGAGCAACAGTAGTACTTGGCCATTAGATGCAAATCTCTGTCAGCTGTGAAGATAAGTGATACCAGGAAATTCACAGGTAGAACTAGAAAGTGCTATGAAAGGGAAATGGGAGGGGCTTTATCAGGGAAGGGGGAGAAAGGTAAGACTGGGGTTGGAGCAAAGAGAGACAACACTAAGTTTAAACTAAATGTATTATTCTACAAGCTTACAAACATACACAGATGGTGGCACTAAATGGAATTATGCCACACAGGGTGATCATACTCCTCCCCAAATCTATAGATTTGTGCCACAAAAACCCCTTGTGCCAGGTATAGGAAACGCCCCTTCAAGTTGTTGCTAGAGTTCCAAGGGACTCCCTAAATAAAATAGTCTATTTTACATTGCCCTATGTTACCTTCCAGAGGATGAAGGTAAGACCTATTGCTGAATTTTAAACACAGGGTTTGGAGAAATCAAGCTGGAATTGACTTGGAAGCCTCCTATTAGAAGATTATCCCCAACAGCACCAAAGGAGCTATGCCAGCTGCCAAGAAAGAGAAGCAATCAATAGTCCTACATAGATGTAGAGCCTTTGAATTACAATAAACCCCATAAGATATTTCAAAAGGTACAATAGTGGCACTTTTATCTTGTGGGGACCTATAGCTGTTTAATTATACCCTAGGTCCTTTCAATAGGAGGAAAATCAGAGGACTAAGACAGCTGATGCTATGGACTGTCTTCTAGACATGACAGAGACGCTACACCCATAAAATTTCAACAATATGGTTGCCTAAACAAGACCTACATGGTGAACACACCAATTTGTATGGGGGAAATTTCCCAAAGTCATACCCCTTAGATCAATGGTTCTCAACCTTCCTCATACTGCAGCCCTTTAACACAATTTCTCATGTTGTGGTAACCCACAACCATAAAATTATTTTTGTTGCTACTTCATAACTGCAGTATGCTACTTAATGTAGATGTCTGTGTTTTCTGATGGTTTTGGGTAATTCTTATGAAGGTCATTTGACTCCCAAAGGGGTTGTGACACACACAGGTTGAGAACTACTGCCTTATATGAATAGCTGTGGGCAATTAATGACTACAGAGAAAGGTGGGGGAGGGAGAACAAAGTTCCCCTCTCCCAGGAACAAGTGAGATAAGCTATCCAATCTCAAGTCATCAACCCTAAGCACATGTACATACAAGCAACACTAAATGGACACTAGGTTGTGTATGTGTGTGCTTATACTTATAAAAATAGGGTTTGAAAAAGAGTTGGGGTGTAGAAAGAAGGGTAAGGAGAGAGATTAGAAATGATATAAATATAGTACTCATGGATGATTTTCTCAGTATAATAAATATACAAATTTCAAAAGTGGAAAGATTAAGTATTGGTTGGTGGATTTCTTTCTTTTATTTGTTGAAATAACTGAGAGGGCTACTAAGAAACAATGACATCAGCAACACTTTCTCCTTCTACTATCTCTCTGTGTTTCCAGAAATGCATATATGAGTTGTCTCGGATGCAGAGGCCAAGGAAGGGGTTTGGAAGGGCAGGAGCTGTGTAACCCTCTTGGGGAAGAAGCAATGCGCTTTTGGTAGGGAGGTGTAGTGGGACTTTCCTTATTGCATTTCTCCTGTGTAGTTCCACAAAGTGGAGTCAGGACCTTTGAGTATCTGGAAGTGGCTCCTACGAGCTGATACAGCCCTGGTACTGTCCCCAAAGCCCATTAGGAGGAAAGCACCTGCTGAGTTGGGAAAGTGAGCTTCACAGTAGAGAAACCACGCTCATCGAGTAAAAAGAATGAAATTTCCAGCTTCCCTGATAATAAAGGAAATAATGTGCCATTTCTTATCTCCAAATACTGTTGCTAAATTAAATCCACATCTGCTTTACAAGAATCTGAAGGTTGAAAAATAAAAGGTAATTGAGTGAGGCTCAAGGGGACAGAGCCTTACCAGTTACTTATATGCATCAGAGTGTGGAGGCTCATGCCTGTAACCTCAATACTCAGGAGGCTAAGACAGGAAGGTTGATGCAAGGGTAGCTTGGGCTACAAACTAAGTTCCTGATCAGCTGGACCACCAAGTAAAACTTATCTCATATAAACAAATGAACAAACAAAACACATGCCAAAGCCCAGGGGTACAGAGAGCACAACCATGGAAGACAGGTGACCCTCAGAGACTATGGAGGGGAGTGACAGTGTTTACTATGACTGTCCCTTATTACAGGCCATCTTAAGAATGTATTCTGCATTATAGCAACTCAATATGGCTTCAAGTGTGAGTTCAGGGTACATTGACAGAGAAAGAAAAGCCGTGAAATGATGGGCACATTTTATATAAATCTCTTTGGCACAATTGTAGAGGAGGTCCCGGAAAAGTGTAAGTGGAGGCCTCTTAGGAGCACATTATAGCTGTCCAGCAGAGGTAATGGCACCTTCAGCTAGAACAGAACAATGGCACGTGAGGGATTTGAAACACAGTGAAGACTCTGGTCAGACCTGAGGGCATCCCCACTATCTAGGATAACACAGATAACATGGTAATGTGGCCCTCATTGAGAGTCAATGGTCCCCAAGTAAGGATTTCTGTGTTGACAGGGGACATGAGAGAAATTTGGAATTTTATTTGGACAGTATTGAAAATGAGGTGCTATTGAGACACATGGCAAAGGGGAAGAGTTGGGCATATGATGCAAGAGAGAAGTATTTGTGAGTTATACAGATGTTAGAAAAGGTTGATCTTCAGAGTTTAAATTCCTCTTACATCCTCCACTTTCACAGAGGATGCTGATGATGGTGAAAGTAATGGCTATGATAGTAAGAATAGCTGACCTATGATTACTTTGTTCTACACATATGAATACTCTATTTGATTTAATTATTATGATAACACTTTAGGTTTGCCTGCTATCCCGCTCTATGGCTGACAATTTGAGGGCTAGGAGCACATAACCAATCAGTCTCAGAGGCAAATTCCACGTAAGTTTTTTTTAAAATATAAAATGGGAAGATTGGTCATATTTAGATTATAGGGTTATTGTGATGGTCATATTTGCAGCAATATTAATAAGTGGCATTTATGAAACACCTATTATATACTAGACACTGTTTGACTGTTTTTTGTTTGTTCTTTGGTGATGCTGGGAGTCAAACACAGAGACTTGTGTATGTTAGGAAATTGCTCTATCACTAAGCTACAAGCCCAGCCCTGGACACCATTTTAAAGATTCTTTCATTCAATTCTTATGACAATATTATGTGAAAATGTTATTATCCCCATTTTAGAGATGATACAACAAAGGTGCAGATAATATAAATAATATCCTATGTCTGTGAGGTGAAGGAAAGGTATATCCTGAGATGTCAAGATCCAGAGTCCACGATCTTACCTAATATGTGAAACCATTTCAGACTTCTAAAGTGACTAGGACAATTGCTATGCATAGTAGCTATATCCAATATAGCATGGTAGCTATAATCCAATAAATTAAAAAAGTCTCAAGACTTAATAAAGGATATTGCAAAAAATAAGGACTAAAGTCTGCATTCATATTATAGACTAAGAGCTAAACATAGAAGACCTATCTACCATTAAGTGCATGCTCACAGTGTTAACAAATGGATGACCTCTTAGTAAGAGCAGGAAACTGATCAGAATGAGAGCCAATATGCCAGCATCTCTCACATGTGCTATCATATTCCATCCCTGTCTCCGTTCACTCTTTGCAAATGTGTTGGGTGAACCAGTAAAGATGCTAGTGAGGGCTGGGATATGGCTCAGTGTGTAGAGCACTTGCCCAGCATGCATGGAGTCTTGGGTTTGATACTCAATAAAGCTTACACTAGGCATGGTATTGATATGTGTAATCCCAAATATTAGAAGGTGGAATCAGGAGGGCCTGGAGTCCATGGTCATTGATACTCCATACCAGTTTCAAGGCTACCCTGGGTACATGAGGCTCTATTTCAAATCAAAGCAAGAAGGCAAATGGTATGCAGCTGGATTCTGCTCCTTGACAGCATCACTAATCCTTCACCACAGTCACCTTGCACCATCTGCTCTTAGAAATCACCAGTGCTAGCACTAAAGATACAACTTGTTAGCTAATCCTGAACTCCTGTACCCTTGAAGACCCTTCCAGCTCTGTTTTGAGATAATCTTGTTGTATAATGTGAAGATGTGTCACTATGATTGGCTTAATAAACAGCTGAATAGTCAGTATCTAGTCAGGCGAGGATAGGCAGGATTTCCAGGGAGTGAGAGGAAAAGGAGGAGGAACCTAGGTGGTACAGATTACACTAGCAGACTTGGAGAAAATCAGATGTGATGTCCTGAGGAAAGGTTAAAGCAACATGGCAGAGCACAGATTAACAGAAGCAGATTAATTTGAGTTATAAGAGCTAGGTGGGGACAAGCCTAAACTAAAAGCCAAGCTTTCATAATTAATAGGAAGGCTCCATGTCATTATTTTTGGGGCCTCCGATCCAAAGGTAGTCTGATAAGGAAGTTTGCTACACAGTTCTGGCATCTCCTCGTTATCTGAAATAAAGTCCTGAAGTTTTAAGATCTTCATGGATCTGTTGCCCTCCAATGTCTTCAGTCAACTCCAAGTCTAGACCCTGGGCCCGGTGGACCAATGTTCTCTTCAGGCTACAAGGCGAGAATAGGAAACACATGAGGAAGGGAGTCCAAGTTGTTCAGGCATCTGACATTGATACTGCTGTGGTGATGGGAGGCCATGTGCAGCTGTCAGCAGCATTCGTAATGAGAGGCCGGACTATGTTCTCAAACATTCCCAGAGTTCTCAGGAGTCATCGACCTTTTCTGTTATTCTTGTCAGCATTCTGCTCTCCTTAAATTTGTTTCCTTTCAGTTTGTCCACAGCTGCTATCAACTTGGACCAAACAAACCAAAAGTAAGGGGCCCTTGCTGATTCCCGCACAACCTCTGTGACCAGCCTGGGGTGTCCAACCTCCCCCTTTCCCTTGTCTTCTCCAAACAACTAGGCACTAGGACTTTGGGAAGCACTTTGAACACATGCATTTTAAACAGCTCTGGAGCTACTTTCCACCACCTGCTCTTAAGTACTTCCACCAACAAAAATGCCTTTGAGCATCACTTCATATCCTCCCTCACAGCCCTCTCAACATTGAATCAAGACCCATCACCAACTCTAATTGAACTAAGGCTAGGAGTATTTCTAGCACAATCACATGGGCACAGGCACTGATCCAACCAAGTGGGTACTGCCAAAGGCAACTAGCCAGCATGCCGTCACACTGGGCCAGTCATATGATAGGAACGTAACAGGGTAGGCTGGATTGGGAGTCTAGGACCCCTACTTGATCACCTGTTTATAGGACCTGCTCCTAAACCAGCAGCACCACCACCAATCCCAGGTTTCTTTATCTGTTACGTGCCTGCATGGGGGTCATTTCCTCACCAGCTCCAGGGGCGATACCCAATATGGTCTGAAGAGAAGTGATTGGTAAAGAACCAACAGGAAATAAACAATGACTTTGGGGCCCTTATCTTGGGGGAAGAAATGCAGTGGCTTACCAAGTTCCTCGGATTTGGATTTCCTGGGATCTATAGGAACTGGGGTGAAATAGCTCTGGTGTTAGAGTGGGTGACACACATTATTTCTGGGTCCTTTCAGAAGGACCAAGGAAGATGTGACATTGAGGAGGATACAGTGAAGGCCCCTGCAGTCCCTTCCTGTCTTCCCTCTTACAATGTGTCAGCTCCCTTCTTCGAGGCCCATAGAGGAATAGTGACCTCTCATCTCACAAGGAGGAATATCCACCCTGTAAACTTTGTGCTGTTTGCTCTGTTGGCTTGGAGCAAGCATATTCCAACTGTACTCAAGAAGAGAGGATTATACAAAGTGTGATTCTTTTGAGTGTCAATATAGAATTCTGCCTGTTACAAACACGCATGCCCCTCCTGTCAGCCTATGAGAATCCTGACTCATTAGTGGCCAGCCTCACCCAGGACAGAGAACCTACAGGCATGACCTGGCCTCAGTGGCCTCCAGTTAAAGTCTGGAAATATTTGATGTATGTGACTTTTTGTTTTGTTTTTCGAGACAGGGTTTCTCTGTATTGCTTTGGAGCCTGTACTGGAACTCACTCTATAGACCAGGCTGGCCTTGAACTCATAGAGATCCACCAGCCTCTGCCTCCCGAGTGCTGGGATCAAAGGATCCAGCTGAGTATGTAGATTTTTATGGTCCTAACAGTCACCATGATGGAAACATCTGTGATGAGTTTTGTAGCTTATAAAGATCTTCATTCTGGCCTCATGTTTGATCCTTATTGTAATGTCTTTATCCTTTTTTTAATGTGAGGAAACCAGATCTCAGGAAGGCTTAAAGGCACAGTTGAGAAAGCACAGCTAGAAAGTGCAGCTCCAAGATCACACTGAAGTTCTTGTCTTCAGGAGTATATATGTGAAAACATAGCAAATGTGCATTTCCATGACAAGGCCAGTAAGTATGTGTGGGATAGAGACTCGGGGTTGGATGAGTAGTGTAGAGGTAAAGCATGTTGCACAGAGTCTGGTCTAGCCATGGAGGATTTCATAGGAAAGACAGGACATGGATTAGATTCCAAAGAACAAGTCTATAAGCCTAGTGAGTTGTATACAGATATGAGAGATCAAGTGAAAAATAGAAACTCTGATGAATAGAATGGGAACATGGCCAGATAGATACCTAGACAGAGAAAAGTATCTCCTGAACAGAAGTGGGGAATCCATTTGGAATTTTAGAAGCCTCCTTGAGGATCTCATAATTGTGGTGTCAATGGGGTCTTAAACCTTAAACCTCATCCATAAGCATGGTCCACAGACCTAGCCAGCCTGAACTAAGATAATGATGTCCTCTGAAACTCAGACATAGAAAAGCAACAGTGTAGGGTCTGCTGAGCAGATCTGGTTAACTGTTCACTTCCAAGGTGGGAGATTTTGATATCTTTGGGCCTCAATGTCTTTCTTTACTAAATTGAGAGTAAAAGTACAGGTTAACTTTAAGTTGGTGACACAATCAACGTCAGTGTGTCAGTTCCACAGGACACTAAAAACAGAACAAACTTGACCCAGCAATGTCACTTCTGGGTCCATTTCCAAAGGATTTTAAGTTAATATACCGTTAATATGCTTATATATCCATACTTGTTGTTAAACTTTTGAAATGGCAAAGAAATGGTCCAGCTTAGAATTTCCATCAGCTAACAAATTAAAGAAGTGAAACATATACACTATAGGATTCTATTACACTATAAAGAGAAATAAAATCATGACATTTGCAAAACTGTATGGAACCAAAGATCTTTATTTTAAGCAAAATAAACCATATCCAGAATGAAAACAAAGCATTTTCTGTCATATGCATAATCTATGCTTAAATATATATGTATAGGAATGGGGCGGGGGATAATGGAGATAGAAAAGGGCCCACAAGAGAAGAGGAAGAAATCTCAAGAGAGCAAAAGGGGCCCAAAGAGAGAGATTAATGAAATAAGTGGGGGGGGTGGATGCTGTGGCAGAAATGGGACAAATAAGAGAGAGGATGAGAGTGAAGGAAGAGAGTGAGGGAAGAGGATATATAAGGACAATGTATTATGATATATATATGTGAATATGTCAAAAAAGAATTCCTTTACCTTGTATGATAACTTTAAAAAATATTTTTTTAAAGATAAAAATATAATAGGCTAAAATCCTTGGGACCAGAAATGTATGGGATTTATATTTTATTATCATCATTATTAATACTTTGGGATATTTGTCTATACTTAATGAGATATCATTATGGACTCTCTAAGTCTAAACATAAAATTAATTTGTGTCTCATGCACACCATATGTACAGATCCTGAAGGTAATTTAGTCCCTTACTTTTCATAATTTTGTGGATATCCAACTTGGATAATTGTCAAGCAGAAAAGAAAAAAAAAAAAAGAAATTGTATGTACAAAGTGCCTAACTCATAAAATACAAAAGGAGGAGTTATTATTGTTACATCCATCAGCTCATCTGGTAGAGTTCTATGAACTGATTTCCCAATATTTCTCTCATGGGCACACCCAGATAGACTTTCCACATACTCATTTCGCTATCAACCCCTAAAAGTCTCCTTCAGCTGAAAGGTAATTGGAACTAAAAGTGCTTCTTTTATTATTTTTTTTATTATTATTTATTATTAACAATGATAAAAATGAGAATAAAGCATATGCAGATTAGGATGGAAGAAACGTCTTTAGGGCAGAGTACCATTACTCCACCTGGCAACATCTGGCTGCTTGCAGACATTCTTGGTTGTCATGTCTTGGGAGAACTCCAGACATTTAGCGGATTGAGATCAAGAATATTGCTAACTAGATGGCAATGTCCAGAACAGACCCATCACTGCAAAAAGTGTTGTGGTCCAAAATGTCAGATGGTTAACATGGAGAAAATGGGCCAGAGACAACGAGAGTCAGGTTCTAGACTTTGCTCTGACTTGAATCAAGTCTGGGATAGTCACTGTGATGTTTCAGGGTTGTGTGTGTGTGTGTGTGTGTGTGTGTGTGTGTGTGTGTGTGTGTGTTGACTTCATTCTCATATCTTGGTGTATAACATCTAAAATCCTTGAACTCTCCAAAGTAAAGAGCTAATATCTTCTTTTGTGCTATTGGGTTGACTAATGCCTGACCAATATCGGTACCCTTCAAGATGAGGTCAGACTTTTGTAAACACCAAGGTAAGATGAGAAAGTTGGGGCTTCCAGTGGGATTCTCCAAACTCTGAGAACAGGAAAACAAACAAACAAGCAAACAAAAACCCTTAGGTTAAGTTGATTGTCTATGGTCAATGGTTTAATTAATCATTTATTTTGGAAACACAGGAGAGATAAACACATGGAGGCTTCCAGGAAAGTGAAGCAAACACATCCATGGTTGGAAGGCAGACTCTCCCCAAATTCATGTGGATAGATAGGAACTTCTCTGTTTGGAGAACCTGCCAGGCCATCCCATTTATCTCTTCATCTAGCCTTTTGTTTGAATCTTTATGGCAAATCAGTAAGCATACTTCCCTGAGTTCCAGGAGCCACTGTAGCAAATTACCCAAATGGAGGGAGGAGGCTATGGGAAGCCCAAATTATAGATGGTTGTCAGAAACACATAAAAGTAGATTAAGGCTTACAGCTGGGATCTGAAGTGAGGAGAGGGTCAGTATTGTGAATGGGCCCCTCAGCCTATGGGACCTGATAGAATCTTCAGGTAGACAGTGTCAGGCTAAATTGGACTGGTGACACTCAGTTGAGTCCCCCTTCTGCAGAGCTGCTGATTGGCTTGCCCATGCCTCCTGAGGAAGGGATGTCCTCATGTTGTTTGTTGTTAGTTAAGAGCAGACAAAACACAATATCTGTTTTTCCTGTACAGTAGCATGCTGTACCTTGATCCCAGAAAGACCCCAGCACAGATCTGTCTGTAACAAAAGGGAAAATAACCTATAACAAACTCCTCAAGAAGCTGAATATTTTTGCCTTTGGAGTATTGTTTCTTAGACTGATGTGATACACTTCAGCCTGTGAAAGTCATGCCCTTCAATGCCCTTTAAATGTTTGTAGCCATTGACATGAAAAAAAAAAACCTTTTTTAAAGATTTTAGAAAAATAAAATTTTGTTTAAAAATTTCAGATTTAGGGAACCTATCAATCTATATCTTTTCAAAGGTCTCTTTCAACTTCAACAAACTATGATAAAAGAAAATTATTGTTAAGGTGTCTTTCTGGAAAAGATACAAAATGAACACTGAACCTTCACCCAGCAAAGCAGAAGCTATACATGGATTCCAAAGATCAGAATAACAAGTTTCAGCATCTGTGGAGACTTGGGCAGCAAAGAGCAGAGAAGCCAATATTGACGATCTTAGCCTATAACACATCAGTGTGTGCATTACATTATATCCAGAATGTGTCCCCCAAGGGCCCACACATTTGCTCTCCAACATTGTGCTATTGGGAAGTGGGGGAAGAGTAGGCTGTCCAAACCAGAGTTACTCCCAGAGAAGAGTCTGAAGCTGAGAGCTATAGAGAGTTAAGTAATCAACATTGTTTATATAAATGTTTGAATTAAAAAGAAAAAATCCTGGCCAGAGTTGCAAAGATCATGGATGCTTTTTGTAGTTTTCACTTCCCTATTAGTGTTTAACAGGCTACAGAAATTTTGAGCCTGTGGCCATCACATTAAGCCATAAAACACCGTACTGCTGATGCAGTAATTGCCTGACATGGCTACCTGGTTCGAACTTGTGCTTAGCATGCAAATCTGCTCCAAGAATGTGTTTGACAATCACTTTTCCGTCCACTGAAACTGCCCCTTGACAGCAAATGTATGCCAAAAAAGAAAAGGGGAAAAAAAAGCTTTCTATTTTTTTTACTTTTTGCCTTTGGAAGTCGGGTGGTAGCTGAAAGCAGCACCATATGCTTATAATTAGGGTTACCATCAGGGAATTCAACCTTACTGAGGGAAGGGAAAGGGGCCCGCCAAGGGGGAGCACAAAGGCCCTTGGAAAAACAGCACATGAAACAAGCCTGTGCCATTCCTGGCTAATGGGAGAAAGGAGATTGTGAAAAACAGCACTGGTTCCGCTCCAGACTCCCAAGAAAGGTTGTGTGAGCAGAACAAGAAATGCTGACAAACAAAATCAAGTTCCAGGGCCTGATTTCCATGCAGGCTCGCAAAGAGCCAGGCCTGCATCCAGGCAGCTGCCCCAACATCAACTTTGCATCCAGGCTGGCCTCTTGCTCCAGGCCTATGTGACCTCATGGCGCTGCTCCCAAGGAAGGGAGGGAATGAGAACTTTTTGTTTTCCCCTTCTCTGATTTTTGCTGGATTCAAAGCAGGAGTTTGTGAAAATGCGTGCTTTGGACCCTAGCTCTGATTTTGCATGCCTTGAGAAAGTGACATAACTTCTCTGTCAGCTTCTCAGATGGAAGAGAGAATGCCCTCCTCAGAAGAGAGGATGCTTTCCTCACAGAACCACTGTGAGAGTTACATAAGAGCAGGGTAGATGTGCAGAGGAAGTCTACTGACACTGCTCACTCAAAAGCAAGACTATGATTATACCCGTTTGATGTGCCTCTGGGTTTGGGGAAACTGACTACTATTTATGGCTGTGTGCTTTAAACATGTATGAATTAACGTAGTCCACCGTAAGTCTTTGAATGCCTTACTCCTCCTTAAGTCTTTGAATGCCTACTGTGTACCTGGTACTCATGAGCCACAGTGGTGCACAAGACAAAATCCTGCCTTCTTGTAGGTGAAAAGAAAAAGTAATAAATGGGATAACAGACAAGCAGGATGCTAGAGAGGCACCTAGAAACTTTACCCCGACTTGAGGATCAAAGAAGGTTCCTGGAGAAAGAGTTCATCTAGTCATTTATCAAGAGTCTGATCAAGACAGATAGGCCATGATGTTGGGGAGAAAAGAAAAGATTGGAGACATGTAGCCTTAGCCCTCAGCAAATGTCAAGTCTCATAGAGAAGGACACAGTGGTGTACTCCTTAGGTGAAACAGAGTCTACATGGATGAATTGGGCAACAGAAGCCTGCAGAATGCCAGCACCCAGCCCATAGATCACATGGCCAAATGATGGGCACATGGGCTTAAATGTCCTACCCTTTGCCAAGTGTGCCTGTGTGCCTGTACATCCTCAGTTGCTCTCTCTCTATGCCCATACATTTCATTGTATTCTGGCCATCAATCTTGCAGAAACTCACTGTGTGATGCTGGACATTTCTTTCTCATTGTCAGAATCTACATTTCCCATGATATTGCGAAGAGATTGGCTACCATTCTATGGTGAAAACATTCTGAAAAATACAAAGAAAATAACCACGTGACAAATGAACCAATGTCAGTAATAGATGGAGACAGAGGGAGATGACAGTAGACAAACGACAAACTTGCTGCTGGAGGTCTGTAGATTGACCACAGAATCCACTGTCCATCAACATATTTACATTTTTAAAGGAATTATCAACCATTGTCACAGACTTCTCTTGATCCCAAGAGTCACTCAAGTAATCTTTACATGCTGTTAGAGTCTAATGGCATTGCAATGAGGCCAATTGGAATTGAAACCCCACTCACAGAGAACCAAGGTCAAGTTACTGAGCCTCTGTGAAGGTCCATCACTGTGTGAGATGAAAAAATATACAATGTATTTAAAAAGCCAAAGGTGTGTGCAATGAACTGTGTAAAGTATATAACACATGATAGGCACAGAGTAAACAAGTGACCCCCTTCTTTTTGCCTCTACACTAGGTGAGGCCAAAGAAAATAATTTAAAAACACAGTGTCATTATATGATAGGGAACATATAAACACAGTTCCAGCATGTACATGGAAAGTTGAGGCAGGGGAATGCTGAGTTCCAGGTCAACCGGAGTTACATAATGAGAGCCTATCTCAGAAAACAACACCCAAAATAGCATAAAGTCATAAAAAATGAGTTCCAACTTTTAATTTACATTCTCCAACATGTCTAGATCAATCTTTCCATCTCACAAATCACCAATATATCCTAGTGCATAGGGTTCACCAAGCCTTCTGGAGAGATTTTATTTTCTTTAACTTGAAAACTGAAATGATTATGAAAATGAAAACATGAAGATGAAAAGAAGGAATCTGCCATTTAGCAAGGTAGCATGGAAAGTCATCAGGTATTGCAGACTCAGGATGAGAAAGCAAAGGCTCTCAGAATTCAAATCATTCCTTGATTGCATTGTGTTGCAACAGCAGAGGGCTCCACTGATTGCTCAATAGACCTCGCCCATTATTACAGTGCATTTCACCTTCTTGGTCTTTTCTGGATACCTTTGGTCATTGTCATCTTCTTTGCAGTTTGCTAAGGCTCCATATCAAATTTTAGCACCATTGATGAAAATGAGTAATTAACAAGCCTTTGGTGCTCTTGTTGGACCAGCTTTTAAGCCAGCCCATCAAAGAGGTTTGAGATTCTCATTTATGATCATTGCCTACACCATACTCCTGAAGCCAAGAACCAGAGTCATGTAGTCCTGGACTAATCAACTCATTACTATTCATTTGGAACTTTCCTGACTGAGGCAATGAAAGTCCCACATCCCAGGAGATTCTTAAACCAGGCTTAAAACTAAAAGCCTCGTGTCCTATGAACTCCCCCAGCTGAGTGCAAATTGAAACAACTGGTAGCCCTCTGCTGTCACAGGATGGGGATTTCTGCACGGGAGGTGTGACTGAAGTAGGATTTCCCACAGTCAAAGGATGAGGAGCACAGGAGTCTGACAAAGTCTTCCTGTCTCAGAGGATCGTCCTGTGGGTGTGTGGGATTCAGAAGAGTCCCATGAAAATGATATTTCAACAGGAAATTCTAGAATTAAAGATGCCTCAAATGTAGAAAATTGGAAGTTTTGGCTTTTGTAATTACGTTCATTGCACTCCAATTTTCTGGGATCATAAAAGGCTGTCCCTTTTGGTCCCAAATGAAATACTATATTCAGATTCAAAAGAAAATGTGCTGACCAATTCAAGAAAAAAAAATCAAAAGCAGTTTTAAGGTCTAAGGAATCTATACACACAACTATATTCCCCAGACTGTGAAAACGAGTAGTTATGCTGATTGAGTATGTTTATTCTTTCATTCACCCCTTAAGTTAGCATTAGGTGGGAAATTTTTCGAGGAAGTCATAGCATGTCAAGCTACCCACAGTTGTCCAAAGTACAGCATTGGAGTCTTCTGTCAACTCAATTTAAACCTCAAACTCAAATATCACCTCAAAGGGAATAAGAAATCATTTATTCTGAACCAAAGCAAAGTAGGTTTCAGATGTTATCTGATGACTTGCTTAGCTTTGGGGTTTGAAGAAACTAATGCTATGTTAAATTCACTTAATCCAAAGGTTTCACTTGATATTTGAAAAGCAGAGGCGGCCAATAAGAAGCTAAAGCGGGGGGGGGGGGAGGAGACAAAAGACAGCAAAGAATAATTTGGCTCTGAGTCTATAATATTCCAACTCCACAAACACAGGGTTCACTCAAATGATCTTTAACATAGGTACAGCTTTTCCCCTGAGAACTCCAGCTCACAGTTTCCCCTGTCAAACATATATCACATTCTATGCACAAGTGTTGTTTTATGTCTCACAGTTCTGGGAAGTCCATTCTTTGGCTCACAGTAGAGAATTGAACAGTCTTTAACAGAGAATAGTTGGTAAAACCATTAGGAAAAAATTCACTTTGATCAAATCAGGTTTATTAACCATCACAATCTGAATTTGTTGTTACCTTCCATATCTGATATAACATTTACATGAGACAAATATTAGGAATATTATACCTGAAGTACAATACAGTATAGCCTAAAGAAGTAAAGGCAGCTGGTTAGGGAGGCAGGCATCCCACTCATAGGAAACCCTCTGCACTTGTCATCATACTCCTTAATCAGATTAACAATATGTTTGCACTACTGTCCACAGTCATTTTTTACCCCATTATATATTTTTTAATTGTTTGGAGAACTGAACTTATTTTCTCTTTTAGCCAGCTTGATTTTGTAGCTACAACATCATGAAAAGTGCCTTGTTCTAATTTTAGGAAGGCTTGGCCTTTAATGTTGAAATTCTTGTACCCGTTATTTGTGACTAATACTTGCTTTGTCCTATAATTTAAGTGTTAGACAAGGTTTTAGCTTAGGGGAGGTTATATGTACAACACTATTGCAGAAGAAAACATACAATATCATTTACTACTTTTTGGTCAAATTATCTCTTTCCTACATACCAAATATGTTTAGAAAGAGGCCAGATTTGTAAGAAATCAAGATTTCATGGGTTCTGTGGGAAGTACCAAATCTCACTTCTTATTTTAAAAGGGAAATGATACTCCTGTAAGAGTGATTTTGGATCAGTGGCTTATTAACATCTTAGTAATAATTTAGTTTGTTTCCTGTTCCATCTAACTATGCTAGAGAGTCTTAAGATATAGTCTCATGTTACAATTCTTTTTACTTTTGAAAATAATCTTATGCTGTATTTTGAATAAGGAATGGCTTTAAATATTTTTCTTTTAGTAGATACAGTCTGGCCTAAAATTTCTACTCCAGTGTCTATATCCCAGAGAGGTATCATTTGGCTCCAGTGTTTGGACAATTTTTACTCAATGATAAAACAACCTCCTGATATGGATATTGTTGCCATTTGATATTGATTACTTTTGTGCAATTTGGATAAAAGTATCAACCCAAATCTTTCCAAAACTATGGGTATTCCTCACAAAAGTCAATAGAGTCAAAGTTACTTTATGGCAGGCAGAAGTTTGAACATGTCGTGTAGCTTCCAAGAACCTTTAATTTGTCATATATTAATATTTTAACATCTATAGAAACATAGTAACTCAGTTGGATCCAGTTACTAGTTTTGTTTTATTATTATTATTTTTTTTTGGATACAGGGTCTCTCTACATATCCAAGTAATCTGAGACTCAATGTGTAGATCAGACTGGCCTTGAATTCACAGAGATCCACCTGCCTCTGCTTCCTGAGTGCTGGAATTAAAAGTGTATATTACCACACCTGGCAAATTTCCATATTTCTTCTCCTTTTCCTCCTCCTTCCTCTGCCTCTTCTTTTTTAATCATGAAAAAAAATCTCTATTATTTTGAGTGACAGAAATCAGATATAATACAGAGATACTCCACTTTTGAGTGGAACTAAAAAATTTAGGTCTCTGACACCTGTTAAGTGAATTTTTGTCCAAAAATTATATTAGATAACTAGGGAATTCTTTCATAAATTTTGTAAATACTTGAATCATTTAAAATATGAAGACTTGGCTTAAGGAAAATAGGAAGTCAAGGAAAGAATAAGAGTAATAAGAGGTGGGAATGCCATCACATTCTGGAGTTTTCAGTTACCCACAAATCTCAGTTGCTGATGTAGTTGAAGAAGAATATCACCCAGCACTGCTGAGTTTCAAGAGGTTATGTTCCCAGGAGTTAGCACATGTTTGAGGTGAGAAATAGGAATCTAACTGAATCTCCTGAATTTTGTGTCATGGGTGGTGGTTGGAAGTAATGCAGTAGGTTTATACTGGGAAGTCTCTAGGGCAGTACCTTGTCTATGTGACAAAATCAGTGGTTCTAACTGACTTCCTTTCATTCTCCACTACCTTGCACCCATCGTAGAAAGATTGTGTAGCCAGTTCTTAATTTCAAGTTATTTTCAAAAGTCCTTTACAATGGCCTAAAGTGGGGATTCCCAACCTTCTTAATGCTGTGACATTTTAATGCAGTTCTTTATGTTGTGGTGACCTCCCACAACCATAAAATTATTTTCATTGCTATTTCAAAACTGTAATTTTGTCACTATTACAATGGTAATGTAAATACCTATGTTTTCCCATGGTTTCAGGCAATCTCCATGAAAAGATCATTTGACCCTGAAATGGGTCATGCGTGACCCACAGGTTGAGAAATGCTGGGAAACAGTCCCCTTTTAATAGGTGGCTCAGATGTCACTTGTCTGTTTCTAAGGTTTCTAAGGAAGATAAAAGCTATAATGAATTTAATAATTCACATTTTAGTGTTTATTTAACTACTAATCCACAGGACTACAGATCACAAGCAAAAGGGAAAATCTATACAATGCGCCAAGTTTTATAGACATTTAAATATGTCCACAAAAGTAAGTTTCACTAATACTGTGTGACATAGCATAAAAGATCCAAGGAGAAATAGCTTTGTTACAATAGAAAAATTTACAGTAATGAGGAAATATATAAACTTATCATCAAGATACATTATGTCTTGGTGTTGGAGGCATTTGGATAGATCTATTAGATTTAAAAATATTCTATTTGGTAAAGATTAGCTAGAAGATCTTGTTTTTTTTTTCAAAGCTAATACCAAGATAATTTATTTTTCAGTTTTAAGAGACTAGTCTCACTATGTACCCTGAATGGCCTAGAACTTGTTGTGTAGACCAGGCTGGCCTCAACCTCGAAGGGACCCACTTGCCTGTGTCTCCCCAGTGCTGTGATTAAAAGTGCACACTACTGTGTTGGGCTATATTGGTAATGGTAAAATTTGAAAACAATGGGATGCTTTAAATAAAGATGTACAAATTTAACAATCTGAATCAACAAAATATCTCATATGAATCCATACTGTGTGCATTTTTAGAATTTTGACTCCTTATTTATTAATTTTGAGGCAGTCTCCTATGCTCAAGGCTTGTCTTGAACTGGTAAAGGCAAGGATGGCCTTGAATTCCTGATCCTCCTGCCTCTGTCTCTGAAGATCTTGTTTTAAAGCCAGTTTTTCTGTAATTCTGTAACTTCTGTTGCTAGGAGCAGATCAGTATTTTAAGAGAATCTTATTTTTGAAACCAGAATCAGGCTCCTGTGTGTGTGTGTGTGTGTGTGTGTGTGTGTGTGTGTGTGTGTGTGTGTGTGCCTAAATGTTGTCTCCTGAACTCTCATGTGTATAAAAACCAATCTTATCTGACAGCTGGAGGAATCTGTATTTGGGTTCAGATTTATGTGCTGCTTGTGGGAGTAGCTTGGTGTTTCACTCCAAGGTTGTTTCCTTCCATTGTGCCTAAGGTTTAAACTGTATACCTACCCATGAGAATTTTAGGGAGCTGAAGAAATTTTCCACTCATCCTTCATATGTGTCTTCTCAACTGAGCTAATACGGGCTCGGTCCTTCGAGCTCAGGAATGGGAGAGTTGTTTTCACGCTTCTTTGTGAGGCTGTTGCATTTCCTAGGAAGTTTGTCTGATGTTTCCAGTCTGTTGAAGTGGAGGAAACAAGTGTTTCCTGTCTTCAGTGTCTTTCTGATATGGCACTCAGAGGATTTCTTAGGTAAAAGGTAGCAATAATCTAGTAATGACATAGAGGGAAAACCATGCAGAATTAGATATTGGAGGGGTGGCAGGAGAAAAGAAAAGAGGCCACAAAATAGTAAGTGTTCTTACTCAGTGCTATGAAAACAAATAAAAGTTAATGAATGCTCTGAAAGTAAATAAGGGGCCATCCAACAATGTTAGCATAAACCAGCAGTCCTTACCTAAACCAAAGGGAAGTACCACCAAGTCCCAGATGGAACTCACCAACATCTGCCCTGAGAGTGCAGAATGGATGGATCACCCTAAAGTACTCATGCTAAAACCTGGTTTGGTGCTGATCTGTGTAATTCTTTCAGTAGAAATGCATCATCTTTAAGGTCCCACTTTCAAATATCAAAGATGTCAATGAAATACATAGCTCTGACTCAAAAGGAAATGAGATAATTTATTCTGAGCCAAATATGATTAGCCATGATATGAGAACAAGAATTTAGTTCACTTTGAATAACATGTTCTAATAGGAAAAATGTCACATACACATCTATAGTCACAGAACACAAGAAAGTTGTACATTAAGGCATTTCTTTCAAGGGTATTGGTAAAAACATCAAATAGTAATGTTACGGTAAAAGAAAACGCCACAGTGTTTTAGACATTGTTTGGATAACACTCATATTTTTGGTTGTGAGCCATCTGAGCCATCTCTCTAGCCCATCTAATAACACTCTTAATTCTTGAGTTGGTGAGAGTCTGTCTGTTAAATTAACACTTTTCAACACTTTTACCTGATTTTTAATAGGATGTTAAGGTCAGACATGGAGGTAGACAATGAACAGCTACCAAGAGAACCAAAGAGCACCAATGACAATGTGGCTCTGAGTCTGTAATGTTCCAGCTCTCCATATTTATGAGCTTCTACTCAGTCACGGACAAGTCTATCTGACTGATAACACCATCGGCAAAAATGGAGACTTTCCCTAATCACCCACAGGTTCACCAATTTGATAGAAGGATTCTGTATTCACTTGAAAGGTTTTTTATTTAATGTAACAGTTATCATAGGGACAGAACACATTAAAGTCAGCAGGGGCATCTCTTGCCCAAGGTACACTCAGGAAGGGCTCTAAACAGGAAAATTCTCTTGTCCTTAGAATATGTTAACCTGACTGAGTTCATACACTAAATGCATGCATGCATACATGCATACATACATACATATATACATACATGCAATGTGTCTTACAACAACCTGGGAAGCTCACCTGCGGTCCAATTCCATTTTATTAGGGCAATCTTACTTGGAAATTCATGGTTGACTGTACTATGCTTAGCCTTAGTCTCTATGTAGCTCTTTCTGTGGTCATCAGACTGACCTCATACACACTAATGAGTCCAATGGAAGCCACATCACACACTATCAGGTGTGATCCAGAAACTCCATATAATTTACAAAGAAAACTAAATGTTTACTACACTAATGCCAAGAAATTAGCATTTTGTGTCTACCTCCCTATTAGTCTTCAGAAATCTCCAGGGAATAGCAAATGACCTAGCAAGATATGCTCATGGGTTCAATAGTGACATGAACGTCATGGAAATAACCAACTACTGTCTGATTTAATTTAAGGACCACTCCAGAAAAATGCCATTTATGCCTGTCACTGTTAATGAAAAGGAACCTGGGGATGGCTATGTCATGGGTCTTAGTGGAGAACCTATTGCTGTCATTTCACTACATGAAATAAATTAAGCTGTCCACTATGTACTTAAATTTGTACTCAGGAATTAATGCATTGCATCTCTCAGTCCTCACTAGAGATGCTTTTTTTTTTTTTTTCCTTATACCTATACATGTATTGGTGGTACTAAGTAGACCCAGTGAGGCCACAAAAAGAACATGAAATTGGGAATAAATAGTGGTGGGGTGATAGGGACAGTTTGGAGGGGCGGAGATGAGGGACAAATTAGATCAAAACATATTGTATGCATGTATGAAATTCTTAAACAATATAAAAAAGAAATCGGTGTGTAAAAACTACCATTATTCCCTTGTTTACTGAAGGGTTGGAATCATGGGCCCACAGCTGCATAATTGTGTGACAGAGATGTAAGCCAGTTCAGTCTGATCCCAGAGCCTGAGCTTTTAGTTTCTGTAGAGTGTCTGATAGCCAGGATCTGTGAGATAATAAAATGAAAAGGGCAGGGGCCATGTATCTATCAGGGCACTGGCAGAAAACAGAAGGGCTATACATATTTGTTAGACTTTGATTTGGAAATTGTAAAACACAGCAAAGGATGGAGCAGAAGCCTCCATCCTTTATTAGATGGGGGTGTTGTTACCCCTGAGTCCTGAACATTGAGAAGTCTGTGAGAACTGTGAGACAGTAGAGAAAGTTCTTCAACAAAGCAACACATAAAAAAATAAGGGCACAAAGTTTTGATTATTGGGGAAGGGAGCTGTGGTAAAAATTACATTTCTTAACCCCCACCCTTCCATTTATATTTAACTAGAGTCTCCCCATTGGTGGAAACTGTTAAGAATTTTGAAGCAAGAGTGAACATGAACACAAAGATGCACAACTCTCTGGAGACAGATAAGCTTGGGAAGGGGTGAGAGAAACCTACAGAATAAATGGGATGCATCTTCACTCTTCTGCTCTCCAAAACTAAGTTTAGCAAGGAAAAGAAATGAAGATGCACATAATTCCAATAAGAGAATGAATGTGTGGCTGCGTGCGTGCGTGCGTGCGTGTGTGTGTGTGTGTGTGTGTGTGTGTGTGTGTGTCGGGTGAGGAATAAAGAAGTATTAGTTAGGAGAAAAGCTTGAATCTTCAAGTTTGAACACATCACATCAGAACAATAGGAAGATAGATATACTCAGAGAATTTTGTTTCAGTGGGCATGGCATAGAAGCCAGAAACAGTATAGAGGATTACCAGCCATTCCCCGGGGCTTGATATAGACTGAAAGGAACAGCAGATGCTGATGAGGCTGGCAGGTCAGACTGGGGTCAATCCATGTCAGGATCTCTAAGTACAACATTAATATGTTCAAAAATAGTATGATATTATTTTAATTTAAGATACTTCCTTTGAGTTGGATATGGTAGTTAGTGCCCACAATGAGACTGAAGCAGGCCACTTAGTCTGTGTAGTAAGTTCCAGGTTAGCCTGGGCCTCACTGGCTCAAAATAAAGACAAAACTAAATCAGGTAAAGTTTCCTCTAGTAATTTGGAAGATGGCTTAGAAGCACTATGGTCTGATGGCAACAGAAGAGTTTTGGAACTATTACAGTGTTGCAGGTGAAGGCTTGCAAGGGGAGTCTGATAAAGTTCTCTGGGTGCAGAGCCAGAACATATAAAGCACATGCAAAGGATCCAAAGACATGGGCTGTACCACTCAGTGGGCTCATGGCGCAACAAAAAGGACGCGACTGAAAGCTCACACACAATAAACTGACCTTAAACCTTTAGCTAGCATGCACACGAGAAACAAGCCTTCTTCCAACATCACATTTGATGTGTTCACACCCAAAGATGCAAGTTTTTTTCTACTGATACTTCTTCACACACGTGCTCCCATAAACCCGCACAACACACACACACACACACACACACACACACACACACACACACACACACTGCTCTTTACTTCTCTTACTTATTTCTGAGAAAGAAGCCTGAAGGAACATCTTATTAAATAATATTAAATATTATCAGTAGAAGTATAAGTGGCCACAGGTTCACAAAACTGTAAAGCCAATAAAAAAGGAAACTGATGGAGAGAGCAATGAACAACTGAGGAAGTAGAACCCTTCCTTCCCTTCCCCCTCCTTCCCCTCTCCTTCCTTCCTACCTGCCTTCCTGCTTCCTTCCTTCTCCTCTTCCCTCCTTCATTCATTTCTTCATTTCTTCCTTCTTTTGTTCCTGCCTTCCTGCTTCCTACCATCCATCCTTCCTTCCTTCCAGATGGAACCACATGTAGTTATGAACATTCAACAAAACACTGTCTCAGTGTTGAGGTAAGCTGTGGCAGTAACCCAGTGTGGGGTTCACCCATTTGGGAAGTCTCAGTCTTATACTTGTTATGTGCCAGGATATATATGTGTGTGTATGTATGTATGTATGTATGTATATGTATACGTAGTATATATACATGTATATATATATATATATATATATTATTACTAGTATATAATGAATGGTTTAAATTTCCTCTTCTGAGCCTTATGAAGCTTTCACCACTGTTATTATGGTGCCAGTAATATGAAAGGACTCTGTTCCCATTTCCTCTCATTGTCTAGGATGTGTTTCTATGTACACTGACATAATAGTTCAAGGTAGGTTTTTGAGGACTGACAATGTGGAGGGAGTCCAGGAAAAGGTACCATCTTCAGGGGAAGTTGACACACCCTCAAGTCTATTATCCTTGCAGAGGGGAGGAGAAAGCCTACACAGGAAGGCTACCTTTTTTCCAATTCACACAAAAACTCCCAAAGTAGCCCAGAGTTAAGGAAGTTCACACAGAGACCAGAGTCCTGATCAAGATGCCATCAAGTTGATTAGCATCCCCTACAACATGTCTCTAGCTCTCTCTTGATAGGTGGGACCATCTGATTATCAACCTAGTTTTTCTTTTTGTTTCTTGAAAATAGATACTCTATCACTCAGATTGTTGTAGCACATACCTTTAATCCCTCTACTGGGGAGACAGAGCCAAGCAGATCTCTGAGTTTGAGGACAGCCTACTCTAAGTTCTAGGACATCCAGGATTACACAAAGAAACCATGTCACAAAAAAAAAGAAAAAAAAAAGAAAAAGAAAAGAAAAGAAAAAAAAGAAAAAAAAAAGGAAAAAGAAAAGAAAAGAAAGAAAAAAGACTGTTTATACAATATATTCTGATTATGGTTTCCCCTTCCCAGGTACTCTCTACCTTTCCTTCCAGTCAAATCTACACTATAAGACACTATAAGATAAAATAAAACCAAACCAGATAAAAAGAAGGCAAACAAATTAGAAGGAGAAGAAGAAGAAGAAGAAGAAGAAGAAGAAGAAGAAGAAGAAGAAGAAGAAGAAGAAGAAGAAGAAGAAGAAGAAGAAGAAGAAAAATAAGAAGAAGAAAAAGAGCTAAAGAAAAAGCACAAGAAATATACAGGTGCAGAGACACATACATATGCATATACAGAAATCACATAAAAACAACAAAATCAGAAACCATAATATAAACAAAAGACTTGTAAGGTTAGAAAGAAAAATGCTGATGGGAATGTCATCCTGTAAATATGTTTCTCTTATTGCTTAATTAATAATGTACTGTTGGCAAATAGGAAAGGAAGATAGGTGGGACTAGGAGACAAGGAAGATTCTGGGAGATGTAGTAGAGGGGAGATTCAAGATGTAGAGACTTGAGCAGAAGAGGTCCGGACCCTCTCTCTCCTGTAAGATAAGAGCACATGGAAAAACTTAGATTAATAGAAATGGGTTAATATTTAAGACAGAGCTAGGCAATAAGAAACGCTAGTAACAGGCCAACAGCTTTATATCTAATACAGCGTCTCCATGTGTTATTTGGGGCTGACACGGTTCTGGGACCAGGATAGTGGGAAAACTGCTCATAACAAAAAAAAAATGCCATTGAGTTTATTTTGTGTTGGTCATCTACAGGTTGGCATGGGGTCTGCCTTTAAGAGTGGTTTGTTTACCCAAGAAGACTGTTGAAGAAGACAATTTTATTTTTCCTTTGTGAGTGGCTATCAATTAGAGATAGCTTCTAGGTTAGGTATGGAGCTTTGTGTCCACTTACCCTTTCAGTGCTGGGACATCATCTGGCTTAGACCCTGAAGACACTGTGTGTGCTGCCGTAGTCTCTGTAGTTTATATGTGCATCACCCCTGCTATGTTTAGAAGGCCTTGCTTCCTTGGTGTCCTCCATCCACTCTGGCTCTTACAGTTTTTCCTCAACTCTGAGGGGAGTGGTTTGATGGAGATATCCCATTTTCAACTAAGTGTTCCAAAAATCTTTCACTCTCTGCACATCTCATCCAGTTGTGGGTTCCTGTATTTCTTCCATATGTTATAGGAGGGAGAGTCTCTGATGATGACCTAGCAAGATTTCAATCTATGGGTACAGCAGAATGTTGTTAAGAGTCATTTCGGTATGTTCCTTTAGCAGAACAGTATTTGGTTTTTTGGTTTTTTTTTTTTTTTTTTTTCCTCCTATGTGGTCGTTTGAATAAAACTTGCCCCTATAGACTCATAGGGAGTGGCACAATCAGGAGATGTGGTTTTGTTTGAGAAAGTGGCTTTGTTGGAGAAAGTGTGTCACTGGGCTTTGAGATTTTGAGCGCTCAAGCCAGACCCAATGCCATTCTCTCTGCCTTATAATCCATACAAAGAACTCTCAGCTAGCTATCCAGCACCATGTCTGCCTGCATGCCACCATGATGACAATGGACTAAACCTCTGAATCTGTATACAAGCTCCAATTAAATCTTTCCCATTATAAGTGCTGCAGTTGTCTCTTCACAGCAATAGAAACTCCAAGACATCCTAGTTCCATGGCCTGTCTAGTCTCAGGTTCTTGGCCATCTGAGCAGTTTTAGGGATGTGTTCTATCTCATGGAGTGGGCTTCAAATCCAATCAGATATGGGTTGGTCAGTCCCAGTCCCACGAGCTTTGAGCCACTATTGCACAGTACTTCTTGCAAGCAGGTCAACATTATAGATCATCTGGGTTGGTTTTTACCATTTCTCTTTGGTAGTGTACACAGTACCTTCCAGTGCTAGGGACTCTGCTCAGTAGGGATGAAGGCACTAGGTAGGCACAACCTTGAATTCTCCATGTTCAATAAATTGTGTAGGTATTGTCTTCAGCAGTCAGACCCTATCATCAATTTGTGGAGAACAAAAAGACTAGCCTTGGCAATAGCCCCAGTTGTTTGGAAGTTTCAATGGGGCCACTTTAACCAACAATCAATTAGATGTAATCTATTTCCAGAACTGGAGGTTTTATTTGGTGACAAGAGATGTCTAGTCAGGGCTTTGTCCCCCCCCCCATTATTTTGTGATTCCATTGAGATTTCCTTCATATATGTATATTTTAAGAAGTTTTTATTGTTTTTCATATGACCTTACAAATAGCCCTTAGTTTTAGCTGTCTCTCTCCCTGTTCCTTCCATAACTACCTCTCCCATCTCTCTCTCTATTTGAGCCTCCCATTCTAGTCCTACCCACCTTCCGTCCATGACCCCTAGTCCTTTACTCTATAATTAACCTCTGTAGTTATATATGGAATGTAACCTGCTGTTTGAAGATTTAACAGCTAACATCCATCCTGTTTATTGAAGACTTACCAGGTGACATTCACGTATAACCTAATGTATTCCATATTTGTCCTTTTGATGAGTGTCCTGGTTAGGATTTCTATTGCTGTGAAGAGATACTATGGCCACGGCCACTCTTATAAAGGAAAACATTTAATTGGGTGGCTTACAGTCCAGATATTCAGTCCATTATCATCATGGTTGAACATGGTGGCATGCAGGCAGACATGGTGCTGGAGAGGTAGCAACAGGAAGTAGTCTCTTTCATTTCACTGGGCATGGCTTGAGCATATATGAGACCTCAAAGCCCACCTCCACAGTGATACACTTCCTCTAACAAGGTCACACGTACTTCAACAAGGCCATACCTAATAATAGTGCCATTCCTTTTGGGGGCCAATTGTTTCAAACCAACACAATGACTCAGCATCTCTAAGATGAGGCTCTAGTGGCTTTCACTGCTAGTTGACCTGTTCCAAATTGACTGGTCATCTTAACCCACAAAGCTGCCTATGGCCATACAGTCTCTGCTATAAGCATTTATGTCATCTTGGAAACTTCCAACATGCTTTTGCCTAAAAGAGGGGGCTAGGATGCTGATGTGAAACATCACAGAACCTCACCTTTTCCACCTTTCCCTGAGTTTGGAAACTTCTGTTTTTGGAAGATTATCACCCAGATCATCATTTCTCATGCAATGATGGTCTTCACTGAGCTTCCTCCTCATCCTCATCCCATATAGAACTTGCAAAGCACCATCTAAAAGACCTGAACACACTACCACTAATCTGAATGTCAGAAAATTTGTCCCTAACCAGAGACTGACTCTTTGATGGGGTTTGGCCTCTTTTCTTAGGTAAATTGGCAAGTCAAGGTTCTCATCCAGTCTCATAGGAAGTAGGGAGTGGAAACAATTCAAACAACAGGGGTTAGTTAGAAGGTCAGATAGGATCAAGTCCAGGGGCAGAATAGCTGCTTACTTGGCCTTTGTTCTCTTGAATGAGTTACTTCACACCTCTGCAGCTCAATTTCAAAATATGCAATAATGATGCCTTTAGTTACCCCTAAAGGAGGTTATAAAGTGAAATAGAATCCCCTCAAAAGAGCACCCACAAAGCGTTTAATGAGGCTTCTTGTTACTTCCATTGTTGTTCTCCCTCCTCCTTCTCCTCCTCCTCTTCTTTTTTACTGAAGACAGGGTCTCCCTATGTCATACACCTGCCTCAGCACCCTGCTGTGATTAAAGGCATGTGTAACCACAATCAGCACTAGGAATTCTTCACAAAGCACTTGAGAAGAATGGAAGCCTATACCCATCTTGTTTATCTCTACCTCTAAACAGAATATCCTCTCACATAGCAGGATGCATGACAACAGGGAGACTTTCCTTAACATTTACCCTAACCTGTCTTATATGGCACCAGGTTATCACAGAGGAATGTGCTATGGGTACCATCTGCTATCAAAATGAGTGTCAATGGAGAAAAGACATCTGGGAATTAGATACTTGAGTTCAGCATCTTAGTCTGCTATGTCCAGCCAAAAGATCTGGGTCTGACCACTTCCCTTCATTGAACCTCAGTTTTCCCTTGTGTGATGGAACAGCCAGAAATCACTGATAAGGGCTACACATAGAGGCTGGGCTGAACACATCAGCATTCTGTTCATCCCTTTCAAGTAGGTCACATCAGTCTTGCCACACAGACAAGCTGTGGGATGATCGCAATGGCAACCTCTACTGTTGTTTCTCACCCTGTATCCCTGAGAAAGTTCTGGGAAGGGGATTTGTTGATGTGCCGACAAGTTAACAGCATGGTTTTATGAGCTGCCAGTGCTAAACATTGTCTATGCCCTTTCATCATGTTTTTATTTGAGGTTTTGCATAAACGTCTCTTCTGTGTTGATTTGACCTTTTCAAACCCGAGTTTTCCGAGTGTTTGAGACAAGATGGGGAAACGTGCAGTGACACTGCTGGCTCCCTCCCTCTGTATGGAAGGGAGAGGGAGTCCAGGCAACCTGCTCCCACGCCAAGAATACCTACTAAAATATTAAATGAGGAGTTAGTGACAGGATTTACTAGCCTCTGTGCAAAGCCTCCAAAATTTAACTTAGTAAGGTTGGTTTTTGGCTGGAATGAACCAGCTGTCACAAGCAACATGGCATCATTAATGGTGTACATGAGCCCTGATAAATTAACACCCAACATCCATGAAAAATTAGGGGTTCTTGATTGTTTTATCTCCTTTTTGCTTCTCTTTCTCATAAGAAGTTAACAGTGGACTAATATATGTGGGTGCAAGCGTTAAATGAAACACGAATACACGAGCCTGGGCTTCGCAAACCAGGAATACAGGGGCAATGGTGATTCCAAAAGGCTACTTTCATGACAGCTCATTTTTCCCAGCATTTTATAATCCTGTCCTGGAAGACTATGCTTAATAGGTTAGGTGAACTTATGAGACCCTTCTTGCACGTTTCTAACCAAGAAATCCTGGCTCTGTTCTAATATCTCCTTCTGAATATCTGCATGTTGATGGTCACAGCTACTTTTATTGAGCAGTTACAAAGTGCCAGGCAATTGCTAAGATTACCAATTTAACAATCCTACCAATCAAAATGTGATGTCAGTAAGGCACAAAGAGTAAATGATCACACCAAAGAATATAGAAAAGAGGAGGAAAGTTGGATGGAATTTGCAATGTGCCCAACACCCCCAAATATAGCTGTCTTGGGGACAACAGCAGCTGGTATGGTACCTAATGAAAGACCAGAAGTCTAAAATAGAGATAAAAATGTTTCTGGCTTAATACTAAGGTTGGTTGCTAGCTGATGTAGGTAGACTGGAAACAGGAAATCTCGTGTTGATAACTGGTAGTGTTGCTGGACTGACTGTAGTAATGGCTCCTGTCCTCACATCTCAGGGTAATCATTCCTCTTGCCATGTAACTTTTCAGTTATTTGTCCTGTTCACACATGGAATTATGGGCTGGCTTTGTAACATTTGTGAGCTATTGACCTTTGGCTGCAGAAATGACCTTGCCTCAGCTCCTGGCTCAAGTCTTAGGAGGCCTGGCTTTTCCACCCACCTACTCTTGAACTTGAAAAACTTCCAGGGCTAACTCACCACAGGAGGGGACATAAAGCAAAGCTAAGTTGCTTTACTCATCCTAGATGAGGCCACCCAGAATCAGCCAACAGCCATCCAACTGCACAATTTAGATCTATCCTAGCCAATATTTGCAGAGGGATCCAGCAAACCAGCCAAGATTATAAAAATTCTGGAAACCCATGAGCCAAATGCGCCTTATTTATGTTTGTTCTAAAGGACTAGTGATTTGCCTTACAGCATCACTGTATCCCTGAATAAGTAATATTCTTCTAGAAACTACCACCTCACTCAAGGGTACCAAAACAAATTCTGTATGAGAGTGCTACATACAGTTCGGGACAGAGCATCAAGGGAAGGCATCTTAACACTCATTTGTCTGTCTGTCCAATATGAAACAGCAACCCTAGCAATTCAATCCCACTTAAGAAGCATACTCTGAGCATTTATATGTAGAACAGCTTATTAACCACGCTTCTGGAGCTTGGAAGTTTGACTCTCAATGGAACTATAACACCTAGGGGACAGAGGAGAACCACCACACTGTGTAATTTACATGAATCACCTCACCCACTACCCCTAGATTTCCTCATGATATTTCCCTCATCGTCACTGTAAAAACTAACCCTAATGGGAGAAACAGTCCTTCAGCTGAACTGGTCAGAGAAAATTTGAGACCTGTCAACTTTGAAAGTCTGAGCTAACTTTCTGTTGTCAAACATAACTCTCATTTGTAGAAAAAGGAGGACCCATGTGTGTCATTACAGCCCTGCCTGGCAAGCAGTCAGAAAACAAAAGGCAGCACACATGCCCATGATTTGCAGACTTGCTCTGAAGCTACCTCCCTCTCAGTCAGTTTGATAATCTACAGATAGGCACAAGGTCTTTCTCGAACTTGTGAGATGACTATTCATCCAAAAAAACTATACATAGGACTCTTATTAATGAATTTGTTCTTTACACCATAATATAAACAGAGAACCATGTGGTTCACTTATGATGCAACTTCCTGAAAGCCAAGCACTATGATGAGATTCCTAATTGAAGCATGGACTAGTGAGTGAAAGCTTGTATCCTCAGTCCACTGGTGTATATGAATAACAGTCAGAAAAACTGGTAGAAAAATTCACTCTCTAAAATTTCTAGCATGTATTTCTAAAACACACAAAGTTGCTGAAGTATCCCATTAATAGTTAGGTTTTAGTGTTGCTCATGTATCCAGTGATTTGGCTAAGCCACTAACCTGGATTTTTGGCTCAAAAGTACTTTGGATTCTGTTACTGTCTGAGGTCAGTTGATCTCCAGTAAAATTTAGCCTTGGCAAGAGGTGCGTCTACTTCAATTATTTTAAGAGCACAAAACTAAGGTTTATAAGAAAAGAAGCATTCTTCCTCAAATCATGCCTGTTTCAAGCATGCTGGGCTGTCTTCCTTTTTGTTGATTTGCCAACCTCATAATTGTATTAGCCAATCCATTAAAATAAACCACCAATAACACATGTATAATGTATCCATAAACACATTTCTTAGCATAGTTTGTGTGTATTTATGTGTAGGCACACATTCGTGTGCCTGTACATCCTGTGGATGCCTGAGGCGGACACCAAGGAACATTCCTAGTCAATTTTCCATCCTATTTTATTTTGTACTTTTTAAGGTGTATTTTATTTTTAATATTTTTATTGACTCTGGGAATTTCACATTATGCACCCCAATTCCACTCACTTCTCAGTCCCTCCATGTCTGCCCTTCATCTTAGTAAGATCACCCGATCACCACCACCAAGGAAAACAGAAACAAACAAACAAAAAAAAGGAAATAAAACTAAAAAATAAGTTAAAACATAAATAAGAATATTAGTTACAAACAAATAAAAAAAAATAAAACACTGCTCCTCTGTTCTTCCTACCTCTGCATCCCCTCTTCATTTGTCGTAGTGGCCTTGGGAGGTGCTGTATCTCATACAGCTTTACTTACAAATGTTCCTTGTGTAATATGTTGTTGGTCAGGTTCTGTACACTATCAATACTGGAGCCTCACCAAAACCCCTCTTGGATATCCTGCTCTCGCCGGGAGTCATGGAGATCCTGTGACTATAGTTCCACAGGACCAGTCCCTTCACACACTCCAGCAGATCATGGGTGGGGGAGATGTTGGGCAGTGCCATCTCAGAGCCCTGGTGTGTGTCCGGGTGGTAGCTGAGTTGGTGTCAGCTCACACACCATCCCCCACATCCACATCTGCACTACTTTCTGTGGTAACCGGAGTCATGGGCATCGACACAGACCCTGGCTGCTTAGGGCCACAGATCGAGACATTGTCTCTGGCCACAGCTCAGCCAGGGTGGCAGTGCAGGCCACCCTGATCTGCATGGTCCTGGCAGTAGCATGACACTCAGATACCATCATTGCCTCAGGTGCAGCCCAGACCCCCAGCATCTGCACTGTCTTTGGTGGTAAACCGGAGCCTCGGGCATTGATGCAGACCCTGGCTGCAGTAGGGACACAGACCCAGACACGGCCCTAGGCTGCAGCTTGGGCAAGGATGAAACCATGCTCACTGGTGGCAGTGTGGACCACTCAAATTGGCATAGTTCTAGCTGTGGTAAGTCCCTTGGTCCCCAAAATGGCTACAAGTGGTGGCCCAGAACCCTGGCATCCATTAGCCTTTGGGGATGACATGGGCCATAGACATCAATATAGATCCTGACCAAGGCAGAGCCATGGACCCAGATATGGTCCCCAATAGCCCCTCAGGTCTCGAGGTCACCATGGTTCCAGGTGGCAAGTAGACTTCCCACTCCATTCCCTTCCTTACCTCCTTCATCTCTTCAGATCCCCCCCCCCCCGGTCTCCCTCTAACCCACCATGTATTGAGTCACCATAATGGTGCCCAACTGCCTTGGACTGGCCAGTGGTTTCTTCTACCCTGCTAGGGCAAGCAGCCACGGGTTGGTGTGTGCGTGTGTGCGTGCCTGTGTGTGTTCCTTACAGATGACTATAACCAGAAGAGAAAGCAACTATTCATTCAACTCCTTGCTCTGGTGAAAAGGCCGGCATGCCTTTGCCACCATCAGCATCCCCTCTTCAGCTCCTACCATTCCTCACACAGGCTCCTGACTCTGGCCACAGTGATCTTAGCTACTCGTCAAACATGCTTGTCACATATACTTCATGCTTTGTGTTTGTTTTCTTCCTGAGAAGATCCTCCCTGCATCTCCAAGGCACCTTTACTTCTCAGAAGCCTTTGCTGAAATTTTTTCTTAGTAGACAACCACTGCCCACTCTGTACATCCTCTGTTCTTCTTCACAGCGACATCTCCTTCACATCCACAGGCCGCTCTGTGTACAATTTTGCCCCTACCAGAATAGATTCACTAGAAAAGCAGGATAGGTGTACTTAATGTTTTTCAGATATTACCTGCTATTATATATCTTTTGTTCTCAATCAACATTAACTGCTATGTCTAACACAAAATGTAATATCTCAATAAACATCTTAATGAGAAAGTTAATTTATGAAATGCCAAGGCTTATACACTTGGGTTATTTATTCACAGTGTTTTAGCAAGGATTATGAATGCCTCTGTTATCTCATTTTTCAGCCACGCAGTTCCCTTCCATTCAAAGGTAAACAATAGAACGGTTTTCGCCTATGTCATGTCACAGAAACATTTAGCATACATAAGAAAGCATACTTTATTTTGAAGAATTTACTGCATTAGTTTTTAATTGTCTCATTCAAATGGACACATACTATGAACATTGTTTTAGTAACTGAATATTATCACACGGAGTTATTTCAGGTAATTCTAACTCAAAATATTTCATATACAAGATAATAATACTGACATGAAATGATCTTCCATATTGATGGACACCCAGGTGTGTGTTAATTTGTACACTCATTATTTTTGTCATTTTCAACAACTGGGTTTGATAATAACATTGCACATATTGAGAGCTGGGGATAAATCTCAGGGGCAGAGCATTTCTCTAAAATTTCAGATACTCTAGTATCATTTGACCAACTTAAACAACAGCTTCATTTGATTCAATCTACATGTAAAGGGTAAATTTCTAAAGGTAGCATCCTTAGAATAAAGATGATGAACATCTGTGTAAGTGAAATGGTATTGTCAAATTCCTTTCAAGGAATATGTGCCAATTACAACCTATTCTATGAGAATTCCTATTCCCCCCATACTTCACTGTCTCATAATGCTATAAAATGCTCTTTATTTTACAAACTTGATAGGTGGAAAAATGATACCTCATTGTAGTTTTAATTTGCATTTCCTTTATATTAGGCCAGTATTCTTCCTGCATTTATAAGAACCATTTATATTCCCTATTATATTAATTTTCTATTGAAATAATTGGCCTGTTTTTCTTTATATTCTCATTCTTTTTGTGCGTTGATTTGTAGGTGCTCTCTAAAATAAAATGATCTCTGTATTTATAATGAGTTGTGAATATTTGATCCTTTTTGGTTTGTCTTTGACACTATTTTTTTTTCTGTGTACGATCCTGTTCTTACATGTATGTGGCTGAATTTGTAAGGTTTTCATGTTGGTTTTATGTTATAGGAAATGGCTTTCTACCTCCAAGAATTCTTCCATATTTTCTTGTAGTATTTTATTGTTTCAATTTCTACAGAACCATTAAAAACAATGTGGAAGGCATTTTTTTATATGTGAGGCAAAGTCAGGAGTTCTGTGTGGGCAACTGTGTGAATGAGTGTGTGTGTGTGTGTGTGTGTGCATAAAAGAGAGAGAGAGAGAGAGAGTTGAGAAGTGCAGGAGGTTTTCATGTGGCCATGTGGCTACCCTATTTTTCTAGCTATGCCTTTGACTGGCTTTTCCTCTTTTATTCATAAATTAATTTTTTGTACAATTGGGTTTATATTCTGCAATTTTTGGTCTATTTTTATGAAACTATCTGTACCTGCATGTAGCAAAATCATAGTGTTTTAATTAATGAAGATATATATGTTCTGACATTTCTAACTAGAATGCTGATAGCATCCACCTTTTCTCTTCTTTGACTCCATCCTTTGTCTAATTTCTGTGCTTTTTATAACCTTCTCATCTAGAGCTCACCAAAACCCTTTTGTAACTGAGATTAACAAGTCTGTTATTCATTGAAGATGATGTTGGCTTTGAGGTAAAGTGTATTTGACATCCATAGTTGTGTACCTGTATGTCATATGAAGAAGTGTTCCACTCATCCTTTCTGTTCACATATTTACTATGATAGACTCTTTAATCTTCCTCAATAGTTCATCATCTCAAGGTAATCACACAATTGTTCTTTTCTGATACATTTGTATGATAAATTATATGGGTAACTTTTCTAACATTTAGCATCCTGGGGTTAATTCCCACTTGATTATAGTGTGTTCACCTCTTAATGCGATTCTGGATTCTGTTAGTTATTCATACAGGTGAATTGGTTTGTTCTGCAATTTGTTTTATTTCTTCATGTATATCTGGTTCAAGTTTAAATGCTGCACCAACTTCATAAAAAGTGAGTTTTAAAAGTTACCTCATACAACCATGTTCTGAAGCAGCAATGGTTCATTTTCTTTATGGATTTGCTGCTCTTCCTCTTTGAGGTCATATGAGATGTTTGCTTATGGGATATTACACTTTGACTATAGGTTTAGTAGATGTCATTGATAATTTAGAATCAGAGTCTGTTTCCCTGGTGCCTAATATGTGTTTCCATGGACCCCATAATTTGTCCATACAGTCTTAGCTTTCACGAGTTTAGCAATGGAAGATGCTTTCCATTTTAACTGACTCAGGCCACTGTCTCTTCCCATGATAGTTCCTTTGTAACTCGTCTGATTTTCTTGGGAGTCATTAGAACAGCCACAGGCATTTTGGGGGAACTAGCTAAAGATAGCATGGTGAACTCACTGTCTGCATCTACCATCTACAGTGAGGTCTTCTGTAGGTCTTCAGAGCCATCTCGCTGAGGCAGCATCATTTGAGGGTAATCCCTCTTCTTGGTGGCTAATGTGAAGACAATGTAAAAGGTTGGGCACTCTGAGTCATCTCAGAGATGCTCCCCAACCTGACATGTGAGACTATCTCTAAGCTTCTTAGCATTAGAAGCTAATGTCTTCTTTAAGGCTGCCCTGCTTGTCCTCTATTCCATTCCAGCTGTTGATGCTCAGTAATTGTCCTACAACCTAAAATGCCTCATTGTACCTGCTTCCAGACAACCCAAGCCACAAAAGGGAAGATGACTTTTTTTTTTTAAATTTAAAAAATGTGATACTTGGCGGCAGTCTTGTAGGTCTTTCTTTAGGTTTAGTTTTCTCTTCAAACCATTAATGGCTCCCTCTTTTATGTTCTCTCTCTCTCTCTCTCTCTCTCTCTCTCTCTCTCTCTCTCTCTCTCTCTCTCTCTCTCAACCGTGGAAAGTCTACCATAAATGCCCTTTTTGGATAGTGAGATCAACAACTAACTTACATGTAGCCCTCATCTAATACCTGTTGGAAACAGAAGCAAACACCCATACCTAAACACTGAGTCGAACTAGAATCCAGATGCAGTTAGAGAGGACAAGACCAGGTTGCAGAAACACATAGAGAACAAGGAGAAGATAACGGGCCCCCAGACTGATACCTGGGAATCCAGCATGGGACTGACTCAGGCCCACCTGTATTATGGGTCTTAGCCAGAAGGACTGAGCAGTCTAAGGGACCTCAGTGGACCTCAGTGGAACCAGGATGTATCCCTGGTGCACAAAAGGACCTTGTGAACACATCCCCCATGGAGGGATACTGCCTTAACTTAGAGACAGGAGAGAAGTCCTAGTCCCTACTTCAAATGACCTGACAGATCTACATGACCCCACCTGGATGGCAGTGCCCTACATGTGGAATTCGGGTGTGAGAATGGGAGGGGAGGGTGGTCAGGGTGCATGTGAGGGGGCAGAGAGAGTAAAAGGGAGGGAGGGAGAGGGAACTGGGATCAACATGTAAAATAATAAATTTTAAAAAATGTGATACTACAAACATACATATCTATCATGGCTTTTTGTCCTTTCCCAGGTGTTTTGTTACCTTGACAGATTTAGACTGCAATTATGGCTTCAAAGTCCACTCTTCCACATACATGCCCTTCTGTCATCTGTAATCACAACATGAAAGTACACCACTGTAATTTTTCCTAGTAGGTGAAATTGACTTGGAGCTCCGTCTTTGAAAATGTAGAGGACAAAGTTTGAAGTGTATTGGAGCCAAAAGCTAATTCTAGGAGTAAATATGCATAAAAATAAATAGCTTCTGATCAATATTCAGTCAAAATGGAAGATCTAGCAAGGAAGGAAAATTCTCAGTGTAGAACACATCCACTTAATGAAAGCAGCACTTAGAAACCAAACTGTACATAAGAGACTTGCCTCACCTATGGAGCAAGAATCTGCAGTGGTATGGAAAATAGCTGATGAATTTGCATGTGCAGCAACACTCTGCCTGTTTATCTGTGCATTGAGTTGTCCCTTAGCAAGACTTGCAAATTCCACATGAAGGACAAGCCAGATTACCACCCCCAAAATTGCAAGAACCTGAATAAACAAGTATTCCAGCGAGAAAACCGTGCGTATTTATCAATATCTCAGTGCAAGTACTTTATGAGTAATTTGATTACACAATTATGCCGTTCAATACAACATAGCAGCAATTTAAAGAATGCATTTAAATTGTTCTGGGTAATGAGCAACATTCATTCAAATAGTATTTAATATTAGACACTGCACAGGAAAAGTAAAATACCTGAAAACACATCTCGTCTATGAAAGAAATTCAATAGTGGTTTTCCAAAATTTGCCAACAATACTACGTTGTTTTTATATTATCAGTAATGAGCTATGAAGTTGAAAGAGCTTATAAAGAGACAATAATAAAAAATTAATATTGTGACTATTGCCAGAGGATGGGCCTAATTGTCTTTTTCATCTTCCTATAGAAAATGTTGTTCCGAATGTATGATTATAAAAAGAAAAAAAATTATAGGCATCTTAGAACAGTTGGTGGAAATCTATTAGTATGTATTAATATTAAAATGTGTATTGTTTACCTGGGCTTTATAGTATTACATTGGCTTTAGGATTTTGTTCAACATTTGTCTTTTTACATGTTTTAATTTTAAATAAGAATTCACTTTGCTAACTTCCTCAAATTAAAACCTCGTGTGCTTTTTAGGAAGGTGACAAAGCTGCTTAAGCATTAACATAGAACTCATTTATGTCTCATGTGTGTACATCTCATGTGCTTGGCACCTTTTTGACTTTTCTATTTCTTCTGGAGTCAACTTTAATGATCTGTGTTTCCCTGTGTAGTCATTCATTCGCCAAGACACGCTTCCGACCGGCCTTTCAAATCCCATGCTTTCTGTATTCATGTTCAGTCTTCATCAATGCATAGTCCTGGCTCAGGCTGTTTGTGCTTCTCCTTCACCCCTCCTTCAGTTTGTTCGATGAGACCAGACACCAGGAGCTAAGTTAGTGGCACTGCTTTTTCCATGTCTGCTCTTACCTTGCAAACCAAAAGACCCATGCTTGTAACTTCATGCCTAATTAACACAGAGCCTTGGCCAGAGTCCCGCATTCATTTCCCCTGATGTGTCAACATGTGCTTTGACGTCTGTGTTAGGTTTCTCAAACTATCTCCTTGGTTTTAATTTGCTTCTCCTTTGGTCTCTTTGAGGGACTAATGTGTCACCTCCTTTCTTCCCTGGGACAGGGAATCTGGTTTAATTATTTCTAAATGGAATGCACTTTTCCTTATAAAACTAATTAATTTCTCAAATACATCTACAGGATGCTGAAACATATGCCTGGAAGTTCAGTCAATTGCTGAATGGCCATAATTCTTAGAGCCTGTTCTGTATTCAGGAAAAAAAAATCAAGCAAACAAAATCATTGAATTTGGAGAAAAATGATGTGAGGTGAATCCTAGCTTAATCACTTGCCTGTGATTTGGAAGGAAACGTGTACCTCTGAGATTTTATTTTCTCCCCAGAAAATTCTTATATACCTACTTGGATTATCATAGGGACCAGAAAAAAAAATGATGAGGGTGGAAAATGTTTAAAAATGTAATTATATTATATTATATTAATAGTTTCATCACCTAGTCAGTATCAAATTTAGTCATAAACCCAAGCAGACATTTTTAAACAATAAATATATTTCCAGAAAATATGAAATATAACTATCACTAATTTCCTAGCACCCAATTAATAAAAGCCACCATTTAAATTTCTGAAAAGTCCTGAACTCAATATATTCCATTTTTTGAAAACTTTCTGACAAGTTGTCACCCAATACCAGGCAGCATATGTTGAGATTGTGATTAGACTTACAGATTTCAGCATCATATTTAATAAGTTGTAAGATATTAATCTGAGCCTACAACTATCCACTTGCTTCTTCATGTGTAAATCTGGACACTCTTCCCAGCTGCAGCCTATAATAAGCTGAGTATCTGACCCTGGAAAAGAAACTCCACTCAGTCTGGTGACTGTGGGACCCAGGAAAATATGAAGTTTATTTTGGTTGGTTTTTCATCCTGGTATTCGATTTCAAGTTATTTTTCTTAATTTGAGGGTAGTAAATCCTAATTAATAATAATAACTATGTTATTTTCAAATTCTTTCTGGAGCTATGCATTTTAATAAATTAACAAAATTCCCATGCTTTAGATTTAAAACAATGGCACGTGGCCCCAGTATTAAGACATTGCATACATTAAATATGTTAAGTACTTATGTTAGGATCTCTTCACTTCAGTATAGAAAGAATTCTTTTCCATTTTTTATTAGAGTATTTAAATTTTTCTGAAAATTCAGTCATCTTTTTACTGATTTTAAAAAGTAGCTATTAACTGAGTAACATTAACTATCCAAAAACATGAAGATATAGAATCTTTATAATTTTTGCATAGTGGCATTAAAATTCTAGATGGAGTCTTCCAAATGAACACAAAAGCACATGTTTACTCACATTTTCTAAATGAGATATATGTAAATCTTTTATGTGAGACATTTATTTTTTTCTATTTCCATTTTTTTCTTTGTTCTACTTATAGAAGGATATTTTTAGACATCAATTCCACATTAAAAGATGCAGAACAACAAATTGCTAATTGGAAGAATGCATCTGTAAAATGACTGATGGACAAATGCCTAGAATCAACAATATTCAGAAAGTTCCTTTAGATGCATAATGAAAAGACAAACACTCAAATGAAAACTGGATTTTAGATGACTGAGCATGGATAAATCAAATGCAAAAATATAACTAGCTAAAAATGTACGAAGAGAGGTTCAGCAACCATAGTAAGTAGAAAATGCAACTCAAGGCAAAAACATGATTCCATGGCCAGTTGATTGACAATGAGAACTTTGAGCAAATTTTGTGATGAACAAAATTTTAGTAGTTTGATTAAACCAAATTTTAAGGATGAGAATCAATGGGAATTTCTTTTTACTTTTAGGTTCTTGAGCTTGAACCCAGGGACTTGCACATGAAAAGGGTAAATAGTCTTACTGAAATGCAATACCTATAAATAATGACAATAACCAGCATGATGCAATATGTGGCATTCACATGTTGGTGGTAAACTAACAGTTGTCTAATTGGATTTGAGGCCAACTCAGCAGGAGGGAAATCATGCCTGGTGCTGGAAACCCAGCCAGCTTTCTACAGCTAGTTAGGCCATAGACCTTAGAAAAGAATCTATTTTTACCACTTTGCTAGTCAAGCATAATTCCTTACTACATTCTAAGTTCTATCCTTATACCCACAGATAAGTGTAGCTACCAACTGTCATAAAAAAAAAAAAAACCCAAAACCAAAACCAAACCAAACCAAACAAACAAAAACATTGCTTTACAGAAAATGGAGACCATCCCAGAAAACCACAACAGAACACAGTAAAGAGACAATGGGTCAGGGAGATTCTAGCCTCAGTGGATACATCTATATCACAACTCCTGCATCCATGGCTCAGAGAACATCACAGAAGAGAAGATGGAAAGATTGTAAAACCCAGAGCATCAGAAAGTCTTCTGTGAAACAGTCTCACATAAAAGTGGCTGCATAAACAAAACAGGAGCAATGGCAATATCAGTGGACATATTACTGTGGAAGGGAGACAATCTGGTGTGGTTGCACCTCATCCCAGGGATGAGCCCCCTTATTGGTTATCCAATGCAAATTGGTCAGCCCTGAAACTATATACGCATCACCAACAAAAATGGACCAGCATGTTCTTATGTGTGTGCACGTGTATACATATACACACACATACACACATGTTTATAACAATCATAATAATAAGATCAAAGGAGTCTAACTTGAGAGGGGATTGAAAGGATGGTTTCTGGCAGTAGTGGAAGGAGGAATGAGAGGGGAAAGTGATATAAATCTATTTCAATTAAAGTATTTTTTAAAAAGCATAAAGCTGACACACACCTTCAGGACTTAATTTGGAAATCTCTGACACAGACCAACATTTGCATCTTCCATCAATGTCCATTTCTCATTTTTCCCATATGCAAGTGACACTCACTCATATATGTACGGAGAGTTGTATATAACAATGTTCTGAGAAATACAATTCGAAATAGCAAAATGTTGGGAATGAACTGAAATTTCATTGCCAAGTAAACAGATAAACTGTGCTTTAGCACAAAACACAATTTTATATAGCAACAAAAAATGAGGGAAGTGTGTTTATTTGTTATTTTGGGTATTGTAGTGCTAAACCACACTTCAGAACAAAATGAGGGTAGGAAAAGGGAAATGGAAATAATAACATAAATAAATAAAAAACTAAGGGAGATAAATAATCTGGATCATGCACAGTATGTGTCATAGTCAATTAACTTTTTGTGTCACAAACACATTTGCAAAGACAAATTACTTCATTATATATATTTTAAGAAAGTAAGAAAATTTAACTTCACTTCAGAGGTCAGTTTAAAAATTATACACAGAATATATAAATATAAATTACATCCAATACATATACTATATACCCATAAAATATATATACTACACACATATGGATTACATAGTATTATACCTAAAGCACACAGTATACATCTTTTATAAACATTACTCACCTAAGTTTTTATTTACTTCTTGCTTTTTCTTGAAGAAAATCAGAGCTATTTTATAAATTGTTTCTCTAGGTTTCTCATAGCCTTTCTGTTGGACTCTCACACACACCTGAGCCTTTCTTTCATGCAGACTTACTCCTATGATTATTATATATGCTGATCCTTCCAAAACAGTACCCTGGTATACTGTTGACACTGCTTCCCAGGATGCCACTGAGCCTCTATATCCCAGTTAGTCCCACTTGTCCACTATCATTTCCTGTACTTAAGTATTCCAGGCTCCTCACCTCCCATGTCTACCTACTCCTTTATAGTCTCTTTGTTGTCCCTTTCAAAAGTCCTTTTATTCATTAAGAGCTAATTCTTTATGTTCATTAGAACATTTCACCATAAACCTATTTTTATGAAAATAGACAGAATGATATAATAGAAATGAGACATGGTAACATACCAGAAAGAACACAGGAATCAAAAAAAGAAGGAAGTTGATGAACACATATGCCTAAGTGTTTTATATGTGCCTTTGATTCAATGTAGTCCCTCTCTCCCAATTTCCTTCCTTGCTGTCTTTACTGGTCTTACATTTCTTTTGCATATTCATCTTGTTTCTCTTCTTTTGTAGATGGTTTCTCCCATTGTGCACAGAAAGGTGTCTGTACACTTCTTCAGATCCTGTATTCCACCTTCTTGTGAATTCAATAGGAACAAACTCTCTGCTATAGACTGCTGATGGTTTATTTGTGTTCATTCAAAACTTCTTGAGATTAGAGGCTTGGTTCTCAGGGTGGTAGTTTGGGGGTGTATGTTACCTTTTATAAATAGGACCTAATGGAAGATCTTAGGCCACTATGGCATGAGGTAGTCTTCTTGGGGTGCCATGGTAGATTTACATAGTAGAGAGAATTGTTATAAAAGGAGAAAGCCTGGGCTGAGTCATCTCCTTCCTAGTATCAAAATGTCATCAGGGAGCTGGATAGACATCTGAGCAAGTAAGAGTGAGTATTGCTCTTGAAGAGGACATGAGTTCATATCCCAGAATGCAGTATGTGTGGCTCAAACCTGCATGTAACTCCAGCTCCATGGGATGTGATACCTGTGGCATCTGTGAACATTTATGCATGGGCATTCATACACAGGGAGAGATGACAGACAGATAGATGGACAGAATTAAATAAATCTTGAACAAAGATGTCATAAGTCTGCTCCCACAGCTCTTTGCCATTGTTGTCTGCCATGGGGTGATGCAGATAGATGGAGCCCTCACCAGGATCATGTCAGTTTAGACTTTGAAGCTCCAGGACTGTCAGTCAAATGGTTCTCTTTTCTCCATAAAGAGTCAATGTCAGATATTTCATTTTGGCCGTGAGAAGCTGGCATCCTTTCTTTGAGTAGTCCTATGAAGAAGCCCACATAAATGCTTCCCACTCACTACCTGAACGTCCAAGGCCTATTGTTCTAGAAAGCAAGCAAGCAAGCTTGGGATGTCCAAGCAGAGATACAAAGAACAGGGTCATGTCTCTCAGAGAAAAATGTGTGTTGTACTAGACAATGAATGTAATAGCTGTACACACAGATGATGCTACATAATTTCTGTAGTATCTAGTACAATAGACTTGATTGACAGCAACTGTTTAATTTGCATACTACTTTTAAAAAATGGTCTAGATATTATGTTTTTTGTTTCTTGGTTTTTTTTTTTTTTCAGTGCCACCATTACTAGATCTCTGACCTAGACTTAGGTCAGAGGGCCCAAGACCCTTACTGACCCTCTTGAAGGATTTCTTGTCCCAAACCCTAACCTTCAGAGGTTATTTACTATGGGACACTTCCCTGTAAGAATAAATCTTCCTCCAGCACCCAAGACCAGCTGTGACTGACAGCGAGCACTTCTGGGCACTCAGGCCAAAGTTTCGTCATTGGCACAGCCCTGCCTGCAGTAGTCTGAGATCCTCTATAGTTCCTGTGCTTCTTTCTTCCTTGTGTGACATGTTCTGGTCCTCTGTGTACACAAGGCTAACTAGATGCTGCAAGGAACATTGGCTCTCCCTTCTTATGAGGTCATCCTACATTTCTAAAGCTAGACTTGCTTTGAAGAGAATGCATAAAACATTTCTTCTGGCAGGGTATTTCTTCACAGGATTGCCCAACTTTGGTCCCACAAAAGTTCCCATCCACTGGTCTATTTGACCTCTTGTGTCCTGACAACAATTCTTTTTGGGTCCATTTTTTTCTTTTTAAACAAAAATACACTTAAAACATATTATTTATAAGTACAAGGGCCCCCAGAACAATTTTTCACTCACCATGGATAACCATGCCTCAGCCACATCCCTCCTTGAAAGAGTCCTCCCTCCTCTTTTACTTTATAACAGATGCTATGGTTGATATTCTTCAACTACTCCTCAAAATAATCTGACTCTGAATGGTCACCGGACCCAAGGTTAGGGAAATAATAGGCTGATGATTCAGAACAAACAGTGGCAGATTCCTTAGTTCTCTCCCACGAAAGGTGGTCCATCAATATTGTGACTGCTTCAACAAAAGAGTTCACTGAAAATGGTGTATGCCAGCTATCAAAATGAGGCCCTGTAATATTGGCAACTTCTTATCATCTCTTAAACCAGTTCCCAGGCAAAAATGTGTTTATGGGACTGTATTTTAGCCTTTGAAACCCAATTTGTAAACCATAATCTTTTAATCACTGGAAAACAATTTACAGGAAACTTCATCCTCCCAATGTGCAAGTGTGAAGTTCACTAGTCCTATGCAGGACACTCTGTCTAAAGGCTATCATGTTTGTATGTCCTTTAACTTCCCCACTCAGTTAGCCCCTGGGCTTCATCTCTACAAAAGAGTTGATTTTCCACATCACAGCGTTGATTTACAGGCCATACAAGGCAGCCTGCAGACACACAAATCACATGCCAGATTTACAAATCCTCAAAAAATGTATAATAAATGCCAAATAAAAACTTTCAATTTACCAATCTTTATTTGTGAGAAATATAAATCAGCAGTAAAAATGGAACACAGTCGGCTTTATTATGATTAAGTTTCTAAACTCTGATTTTTTTCTTTGCTTTATTTTTCCTTTCAAATTTGACCTTTGCTTTATGAGTATGCTTCTGATTTTTAACAACTGTAAAAATAATACCTTTGATGCAACTTAGAACAGAGGTTTAGTTGACAGAGGTTCTGGTTAGGTATTAACATTCACAGTGATGGTTAGCCTTTGTGCTCAACTTGACTGGATTTTGAAGCCCCCTAGGAGTTACACCTCAAGGGCAGGAGAAAGCAAGTGTTCCCAGAAAGGTTTAATGGAGATGTCAAGACCCTTCCTGAATGGGAATCTGGGGTCCTAGATTGAATGAGAAGGAAACAAGGCAAGTGCTACACTTCATCACACTCTACTTCCTGACTATGGATGTAATAGGACTCAACCTGTCTCAACCTCCTGCCACCGTGCCCCCCCCCCCCGGCATAATGAACTGTACCCTCCAACTGTGGAGTGAGGAAACCCTTGGTCCCTTAAATTGCTTTGTGTTGAGTATTTTGACACAGCACTGATATAGATATGAATACTTTGTTTTGGAATGGATTTTCATTTATTGATACAATTTAATGTCAATTTTGTGATATGTATATTTCTCCTCTTGTTTAGGTATCATGTTTATTGAGCTCAGTTAGAAATGTAATGTACAATATAGTACCGATTATAGATAATTACCTATGATAGTCAAAGCTTAGAGATTAGTTAGGTTTTTCAAAATACACAGAGATGTATTTGAGATAGATAGGCATTCTTCAAACCTTTCAAAGACCTACAGAATATGGCATTTAAAATGTTTTAGGGTTTTTCTTGACAGTGAGACATAATTGCTCCTGGCAACGCCACCTGGGTCAGAAAGGAAGATGGACATGGAAGAAACGCGTTATGGAGTTTGCTTCCAGTATGGCAAGACTAGCCATTTGGACAAGATACAGCTCTTGTCTGGACTGTTTGAGTTTATGCTGTATAAACTGGACATGCAGGACCCACAGAAAAGTGATTGCTGATTCAAGATGGACATTGCTACAGAGTTTCTGCTTCATGGAAGAGTCTGCCAGACAGTTTGCAGGACACAGAAAAAAGTGACGGACAAACTGCCAATGCAAGAAGACAGTTTAAAGTCTCCTGCGTTGCTGAAGAGTCTGCCAGACACACTATGGCCTATGGGCTGAAGATGGAAGATTACAAAAGAACTTCGGGTGACCAGGCAGTGAGTTGTCTCTGTCATTTCTAGAGTTTATATACTATCCTTCTGTGGTCTTTGAAGGAGTTGAAGACAGATAGTAATGATTATAGTTTTCCTTAGTTGGATTAAAGGTAAGTTACATATAGGACTTTAGATTCTCAAATATAGGATAGATGATAGAATAGTTTCTTTTAGTCTTGCTAAATGTTAATGGACTAAATATTGTTAGCTGTGATTCTTATTTGATAACTGATGTGTTATATAATTTGCTATGTTAAGGTTAAAACACTTCTTTTTATTTAAACAGAAAAGAGGAGATGATGGGAGATGCCATTATGTATATATGTTTCTCATACTGGTTAATAATAAAGCACTGTTGGCCAATAGGAAAAGAAGAAGGAGGGACTAGGAGACAAGGAGGAAATAGGAAGTAGTAAGGAGGAGTCAAGATGTAGAGTCTGAAGAAAGCAGTATGCCGCCGGCTCCCCGGTAAGAGAAATACATAGATCAGCAGAAATGGGTTAATAATTAAAGGCAGAGCTAGCCGATAAGAAACAAGTAACCGGGCCAACAGCATTGTATCAAATACAGAGTCTCAGTGTGTTATTTGGGGCTGGTTTGGTGGCGGGACAAGACCAGGCGGCGGGGGAAAAACCCGTACTCGTTACAGAGACATATATAAACAACATAATATTTTTAATTTAGAGGACCAGTAGGACCTTCTCCAATTCCTGACCACTGGTCCATTCACCAAGAAGATGCTTTAAATAGAGGTGTGCTTAGCTAGAGAAAGCCATGAACTTCCCCGCCACAGTCCCTTACCTGGTTTGTTGAATAGTGCCCTGTTTTAGCACAAGGCTTGACTTTAAGATGTATTTTCTTTGGAAAGAATTTTTAATCTTGGGCTCAGAGATCATTAAGAACTCAACATTGGCAAAGGATGAGGAAAAATGTTAGAGCTGCTGGGCAGTGTCAGGCGATCAGCAGCTCTGGTATAGCACAGGTGAAGAACTCTTGCTTGCTTATGAAACCCTGATGTGAATAATGCTCCCATGATCTCCACATATACATATACTTATTTTCTTAAAAATGATGAGCATCGTAGGATATTGTTAATAGTGAGATCTCTATCAGCCAATGACATCAAAAAATACTGTGAAAGGGAAAGAAAATGCAAGACAGAAGAGAAGTTAAGGAACTCAAATTAGGTCTCCTCTCACACTGACTTTAAGCATCCTCTAGTGAAAGGCACACCATCTCAGTGCAGAGGGATTGTGCAGAGCATCACATACATTTCAAAACAAAAGCTTCTTGAATATGTTAATTACAAAATATAATTTTCAGCCCATAAAACATAATATGCATAATCTCTCCCATTCAAAGGTAATATATTTATAGACTCCTTATTAAAAATGATGTCTACTAACTGGGAGGAAATGCCTCAGATGATACTATCACACTGTACCCCAGAACAAACGGGATGTTATTCTGTTAGTATTAATTGACTGTCAAATTCAGCATGGGAAACAGCTGCTATTACTTTGGCATAAATATGCATTTGGAATGTAACAGTGCCTGGCCATAGGTGACTTTTCCAGACTGAAAGATGAGGGTTGATGTACATTTCTTTACTATTCAATAACTCCCTCCACTTTAACAACTCCACACAAAGTAGATTATTTTATCAGCAAATACTATGTCAGGAATATAGCATTATTGAGTAAATGCAGGTAAAAAAAAAAAACATTGATTAAAAAATGAGCTGGGGATATGGATCAGAATTTAGCTCTTGCCTCACAAGTATGAGACCTAGAGCTTGGGTCCCCCAAACTAGGTAAATGACAGGTGGGCATGGTAGCATGTCTACCTGTAGAGCCTCAACCTTACACACACACACACACACACACACACTCACACACACACACACACACACACACCTCAACAGAAGGAGGAGACAAATCCCCAAAGCAATCTGACTACCCATATCTACATGCTCTAGGTTTGATTGAGAGACCCTGCCTCAGTGAATTATATGTAAAGGTATTCATGGATGATGCCCAACATCAACCTCAAGCCTGTACATGATCATGCATACACACATATGTATATTCCTGCACACATTCACCCACTATGTGCCCATCTGCAAAAACATGCACATACATCACATATATGTGTAACACACACACACACACAAACACACATCTCCCATGCCTTTGTTTGTTTTTGACATAAGGTCTCATGTATCCCAGGCTGTCCTCAAACTCCATGTGTAGCTGAGAATGACCTCAAACTTCTGCTACCCCTGCATCCATGTCCCAAGTGCTATGATCACAGACATGCCTAGTTTCACATGGTGCTGGGGACTGAACTCAGTGTTTTGTACAGGCTACGCAGGCACTCAACCTGTACACCGGCAACATTTTTTGTACCTCATCTGAGGCACAGACCTTGGGCAAGTCCTTATTAAGATAACATATAAGCATGATGTCTGTGCTGGTCCAGCTTGGATTCTACTGGGGGGGGGGGACTGACTCATCAGTGAGGTATTTTGAAAGTAATTTTTGCTACAAATTGAGTTTTCAAATTTGTAGATGATTACATTTAAAAAATAACTAGTGTAGGTGGTACTTTATTTTTTGGTAATATCACTCCAACTGCCTATTTCAATTCTCCATCTAAAGGAGAAAAGAAATGATGGCGAACTTATGGGTACTCCTTACGAAATTGTAGGTAATAATTCCATGGCCCAGTGGCCCATTCCTGAACACTGTTTGTCAGGACTCTTTGTTATACTGGACCAGGAAAAATATAACAAGGAGCTCTGCTTTGAGGAATCCATCATAATGGGTGATTCTATACACAGGCATGGTACCCACAGGATGGGCTCTAGGCTTGCTGAAAATATGTTTTTGTAGTAGCTGTGGTAATGAAAAACTGACTGTCGTTGGTTGTGAGAAAGGAGAGACCAAACAGATGTGACCCTGATTCTCACAAACAGAGCACACACTTACAGGGGGTGTCTTGTGCTGGGCATAGGCACTGAGACAGGAGTCAGCTCTGTCTCTTGGCAGGAGCTCACAGTTGGAGGGGTCCGCAGACACAGTAGAAAACATTCAGCTCACAGAGTGAATGGCAGAAGAACAAAGACAGCTTTGTAGAGTGTTGGGCAGCAGGCTGCGGATGGGTGTGGAGGTCTATCCGGTAAGGAAAGAAATAAGACACAGAACCTGGAAGGCCAAGATGTGTGTATTATGAAGAATTCAGGGAGTCTAACAAATCATGCAGGGTTGGAGAACCGTAGACATGAAAACTCAGGCATATTGACAAGACCTAATGCCATGTTGTATCTGAACAGAATCACAAGGACTATTGTTTCCAAAGAAGAACATGTATGGATTCTTGTTGGCATAACAGATTATTTCAATGTTTTATTACATCTTGTTTATTTCCTGGAGCAGGGGTTGTGTGGGTATGAGCATACATGTGCTAAGGTGCATGTGTGGAGGACAAGGACAATTTATAGAAGTCAGTTCTCTCCTTCCAACCAAGTGCGGGTCCCAAGGATTCAATTCAGGACACCAGGCTTAGCAGTACACGGTTCAACTCCCTGATCCATCTTACCAGCCACATAACCTTATCATCATTTCTAAGTCATTTAAAAAAATCATTATCTAGGTTTTCCTTCTTGTTAAAAAAAATGCAAATCTTCATGTTGAAGTTTAATGAAAGCTATCCTTAGGACAAGGGCAGGTTAAAAGCATGAGTGAGTACATTTATAGGAGATATAGAAGAAAGCACACTAGAGTAAAAGGCATACAATTGGGAAGCTTATAATGAAAGTTGGGAGCCACTGTGGAGTGAAGGGAGCCAGGAACGGCAGGGTTAGATTTGGAGGGCACTGTCTATGGGCTGTGCTTTGCTTCACAGAGGCTACTCGATTCCCAGAAAGAACAGCCTGGACCAGGAGGACAAGGTTGGAGCCATGGACAGGGAAACCAAATAGAGTCCAGGGGGAAATAGGAACAGAGATCGGCGGCAGTGCCACTATTGACAGACACTGGGGGACAGATGCAAATGTGTTTCTGCTGCTTCCTGTCAAAGCCACACACTACAAACAGGCAGGAAATGAGGCGAGATGGTTTTTTCCCAGGTTGTTATCATTTCTGCTTCCTTGTCCAATTACTGACATTAGAATCATAATGCCACAGCATGATGGTGGTGTTTTCTCCCAGTGCCCGGAAGCTGCCTTTCTAAGTGCTCATAAACATCTTTGGGAATGAGTGAACTACAGCATAGGAAATGCACTTCCTGAGTCTGTCATTACTGCATCTGGCCTTAACTGCCAGCCACTTATAACTGGCCACATGCAAAGAAATGACACTTTGAAGTTGATGGCTGTCATCAAATATCAAACAAGAGCTAATTCATACCGGGTAGGTTGATCGTCTTTTAATGTCACTGTTTTCGATGACCTGGATAACCCAAGATTCAATACTTCTAGCAAAGAGGGTCAATGGGGAGTGTAGAGGCTCATGGGGGGGGGGGAGAAGGACAGCACCATTCAAGTCTTCCTGGTGACATCTACCTTTATTTTGTTTCCTTCGGGCTTCCAACTTTTCTCAAAAGAACTGCTTTGCCTTTTCCCTCCCTGCTGTACTCATATCTTACAGTTGCTCATTCACATTTCATCCTCACAGCCACACTGAGTGGCTCTCGAATAAGGAGTGGTATAAGGCCATGCAAAGAGACCGAGTCTCTGTATGGTTCTTGGGACTATTCAAACACGAAACTCTTTGTGTGGTATTTAGATGCAAGCCTGAAAAGCTTCAGGGGTCGCCACATGGAATGAGAACAAATCCTGCCCAGGGAAGATGGAGTCAACATCCTGATGGTGCCCATTGGCCCTTTGCATCTAGTTTCCCTGCCTTGAGTATGCAGTTTTGTGACAAAATGCCCTCTCCAGGTGTTCTCTGAAGGCAATTTCAAGTGAGTCTCTGTCGCCTGTATAATTCATCACACAGCAAAGCCCAGCTGGAAAGTCCAAAGGTAAGCAGTCAAAAGGAAACCATAAAGGACATTTTACCCTTATTTTCCTCCAACCCTGTAAAGATTTCCTGCAGATTTACAGTGTGAAGTGAAGGGTGTTAACAATGGTGCACAAGGAAATAGGGATATGAGGGTTTAGAAAAGTAGGAGCTTGGGAGGTAGCTCAGTTGATCAAGTGCTTGCCTAATACACTTGCAGCCTTGAGTGCAATCCTCAGCAGAAGTGGAGGAACGAGAGCCAAGGTGGTGGTGTTGGGGCAGGAGAAGAAACTGGAAGGAGGAAAATATCTGTGTCTTTAAGAGGGTTACAACCCCTCAAGCCAGAACAAGACGTTGTCACCATCTCGACTTGGTTCTACCCAAACCCACTCCCTTACCACTCTCCTCCTCTCCTCCTCTTGCTCTAATACCAACAAAGAGCTTGAAATAATCAGCCAAGCCTCCCCCATTGTCTTCACCATTGTGTGTTCTGTGTCTGGATACAACTGGGCCTCACGAAATTATTTTTGTAAGTGTGTATGGAAAAACAGGCCCTGAAGCTGAATGGTCAGAAAACAGATGGAGTGATGAAGATTGAAGGCACCCTGTAGATTCTCCTCCTCCTGCATCCTCCTCACCACACTGCTTGGCCTACTGGGGATTGCCCTTTAGAGAGGTGCATATTGAGTTGCCTGAAATGCTCAGAAAGAAGAAAGGGGGGGAAGGAAAGAAGAGAGGGAGGGAAGAAATATTGGCTGCTTCTTGGAGTTTGTTGGCATGGAAACACAAAATACCTCTCTCTGAGCAAAGATTCTAGCATACTGCAATATTACTGTGTGCCAGTCTCACAAAATAAGCACTGGGCAGGGATCTCAAAGTACTATCAAGGAAAGGCAAGACGAACAGAGCCTGGGTAAAAAGTTGGGTAGATGTCCCCTGGAAATTCACAGAAAAGCATGCGGGCTGCAGTTTGAACTCCTGAAGCTGTGTCCTATCTCAGCAGAGCTAGCAGGAGGAAGGTCTGCCCTCTTTCCTGTTCAGCCAGCAGAAACCAGGTCATCTGCAGATCTAGCCTGTCCTTCTCTCCAGTACTAAGACATTTAAGCCATTTGTTATTTCTGCATGTGCCAAGGCCTCTTCTCCCTCCCATCTCCTAAATTCAACCAGAAGGTCTGTAAACACAGTGAGAATTCAGCTTGCAAAACACGTATGTCACTCCCTTCTTGCTTTGAACTGAGTGAGGTAAAGGAACACTTTGAAAATGTGATCCTCCATCCCAGGTAGGGAGGTGCCAGGGGAGGCTGAAAAGCAAGCAGTACTATGATGAGACACAATGCTTCCTGAGAAGTCATTTTTGACAATTTCATCAGCACAAACCCCCAAAACAAGCAACCCAGGAAACAACCACTTTTATTTATACCATTATCAAGGGACTTTTGAGAGACAAATCTTCATTTGTCTTTAATCATTGCACTACCATGGCTTTGCAGAGGTCTCCACTTCAAACCTGTGCTCAGCCTCCTCCACTTTCTCCTCAGTGGCGAGTTGCCAAAACCATCACAATAGAGGCAGAAACAGTTATCCAGAGAGCATCCATCCCATCCTCCCTTACACAGCCCCGCCAAAAGGTAGGTCAATCAATAACAACATGCAACATTTAAATCAAGGGAAAAAAAAATAAGGTTGTTTTTGTGTGTGTATTTTTGGTTTTTGTTGCTTGTAGCCTAACGTGGTGTGACACTACTTAGAAAAAGATCTAGCTTTATCATTGCTCTTACCCTCTGTTTCAAAACCTGGTAAAACCCTGAGCCCTTACAACCTTGGCACCTCAACAACATTGAAATCCATCCCCACTTCACCAAGGATATCCACCACTACGCTCTCCCTTTCATTCCCAAACCACTCTGTTCTCTGGCAGATACAGCCCTACACCACTGGGAAAATTTCCTTGTACGAGTCAGTCTCAGCAACCCCCATCAGTGTTAAGATTCATTAATCTCCCCTTTAGCTATCTTTATCTATCCTTGTCTGCCCTAGATTACTCTGGTGCGTATTTATCTCCACTGCCTTCATCCATACTCAAACTCACCCATCTGCACACTATCCTCTCTGCCACCACCATTCACAGCACACTCTTCATATGAGACTGTACTAGCCTTACCTCCTTCAGGGGCCCCTTCATTCTCAGAGCCATCACACCTATCCTAGTGTAGAAGTGACAAAGGGTAACAATAACGGCCCTGTGTCTAGCACCCTTCCTGTTTTCAGGAAATGTCTTTGGAATGGTGGATTTCCAGAAAATCCCTGACTTACAGGGTCAACGTAGTGGTTTTTTCAGCTTTATAGTGATCGAAAAGCAATATGCGTTCAGTAAGGGGAGGGCCTACACCCAGCATTCCTTACTTCGGGTATCACATTTATTATGTGAAACGTTTGACATTTCATTATAAATGGGTTCTCTTTCCATGATGTCATCCCACTGAAGGTGAACGTAAGTATTCTTAGCACACTTAAGGAAAGCCAGGCTAAGATATGTTGTGCAGTAGGTTGGATATTCTAAATGTATTCCAACTAACATTTTCAGCTTTGACAATATATTATCAACACATGGCTCCATTGTAAGGTGAAGAGTGTGTGCATACAGGACTCCTTTGTGTTACTGATAGCTTGCATCTTCAATGTCATTGCATAGCATTACTGTTTAATTCTGCTAAGAATCTTACAGAAAATGTGAGATTTTCCCCTGCCCTTCAGATGAATGAATTTCATGGCTTATGAAAGTGGAGTTACACCTAACTATAGGAGCCCAGGGGCATGCATACTCCTGTCCCTCCTTGTAGGACTGTGAGACATACCATCCAGTATCACACTGAAGTGTGTCCAACTTAATCACACATGCCATACTTTTACATTTGTGGTGTTTCATGCCTTCAGTCCCACAAAGAAGGAATCTTGCAACAAAAGATGCCGAAGCTCAGGAAGTCCCAGTAAGCCAGCTCAGCCACCTGGTCTGCCACTGTCGGAATAAGGACCCAGCACCAAGGTCTTCTAACTTTGTCCAGCTTTCATATCAGAAACAACCTCATTTGAATTCTCTTGGTATCAATGTTATCAAAGCCACACGTGTTTCTTTGTCATGGACTTTGCATCTGTAAAGGAAAAGGAAAGTTTGACTTCAATATTTGCAATTGGAGGAACTGCCTGAAATGTGCAGAATGATAAAGACCTGTCTCCCTCTTCATGTTCCTCCTTTTACTTCTAACATTGAAAGGAAAATAGGTCTGACATTGAAGTTTTCTGCCTCTGCTACATCCTCTCTCTCTCTCTCTCTCTCTCTCTCTCTCTCTCTCTTTCTCTTTCTCTCTCAGCACATTTTGCTCCCTTGAGTTAAAGCAGGAGAAATGTGAGCTGCTCTGTTATGCAAATCACAGGAGGAAAGAGCAAGATGGAGGAGGGGCAGAATCTCTGCTGAAGGGTTTTGAATGATTGAGTTTTAAGGTAAGCAGAAAGACTAAGCATTGACCTACTTTGACCTCCATAGTGTATGAAAGATTTTTAAGGAATTGTGGTATGCGGGGTGGGTGGGGGGATGATGGAAAGGAAATGGAGATATGGAAATAGCATGGACTAAGGACAGACTTCACAGTGGTTAGAGCCTGCATTCTGGACCAAGGCTGTCATTGTTCAACTCCCAACCCCACAACCTAGCCTTGTCCCAGTTTGTTTACTTCTACAAGAAAAATACTGGTAAACATAGCCCCTACCTCAGGGAGTGTGTGCAGCCTGTTCCAAACCAACACCTGCATACATATTAAATGTGCAATGATCAATCAAGAGCCATCCTTTGTGAGCTCCGTGTGTGTGTGTGTGTGTGTGTGTGTGTGTGTGTGTGTGTGTGTGTGTGTCAGCCACTTCCTGAATGGATAAATTAGGTTACTTTCCTTCCACTTCCACAGTGTGGCATCTTATTCAGGCTCAAGGATGAGAGAAGAGCATCCCATATGACGCACTGGAAATGAAGACGAGGGAATAGGGGCAACTAAAACACATGGAGACTGCGTGTAGTCTAGATCACTGGAAACAGCTATCACAAGTCAACTCGTAAACGAATCCTGAGGTGGGAGGTCCTTCTGTATGCTGTAAATATGAGTTGCTTTTATTGGCTGATGAGTAAAGCTGTTTTGGATAATGGACAGGCAGAACTTAGCTAGGTGAGAATTCCGAACCAAGAGGCAGGGAAAAGAAAGACCAAGGACAGAGGTCATGTAGCTGCTCAGGAAGCAAGAGACCTAGGCATCACCAGTAAGCCAAGAACATGTGGAGATACACAGATCAATAGAAATGGGTTAACAATTAAGAGAGAGCTAGTCAGTAAGAAGCCTGAGCAATAGGGCAAACAGTTTGTAATTAATATAATCCTCTGTGTGCTTATTTGGGATTGAAACTTCTGTCTAGAGAATCCATCTTCACTACACCTTTGTCTTTCACTCCACTGTAAGGACAATGAAGGGACTTTCTCTGTAGTTAGTGCCTTCAACTCCCATTAGACAGAGAATATCAGGGCCAGGCAGTGGTGGTGGATGCCTTTAATCCCTCCACTCGGGAGGCAGAGGCAGGCAGATCTCTGTGAGTTTGAGGCCAGCCTGGTCTATAGAGCTAGTTCCAGGGCAGCTATGGCTATTATACAGAGAAACCCTGTCCCAAATCACCAAAAAAGGGGATGAAAAAAAAAGAGTTTCTCCAGGGCTAGGAAGATGGCTCTGTTGGTAAAGTGATTGCCCGCACAAGTTTCTGGCCCCTAGTATTCATGTAAAAGCTGCGTACAGCAGCAAGCATCTGTAACCTTAGCATTGAGTTAAGGGAGTAGAGAGAGGGAGAAACTTAGAGCTCCCTGGCCAGCAGCTACACCAATAAGTAAGTTCCAGTTTCAATGAGAGACTCAGTCTTAAAAACTAAGATGAAGAGTGACCAAGAAAAATACCTGATATCAGTGTTAGGAGGGCATGCATGTTGTCTCTCTCTCTCTCTCTCTCTCTCTCTCTGTCTCTCTCTCTCTCTCTCTCTCTCATACACACACACACACACACATGCAAAGGTATAAACATACATGTACACATACAAAGGAAAGAAAAATGATCTCATTGGCTCAATGAGTCAACATAGTTGGGAAAGCTATTATGGAGCCAAGTGATCACAAGGATTTTTACCAACTTATAAATCATGTGTCAATGGTTCAGGTGCGTACCCTGCTGAGTGACTGAGGCTTAGTGGGGGAGTGTTCCAGGGCCGGCTGAGTCAGAGCAGAGTAGGACTAAAATACAGACTGGGATAGATTGCCAATAAGATTTGGAGTTAATTCCTTGACTTTTACACAACCAAGTGAGGTAAGTAGGATTCCTTGTTTCAAAGTTCATCATCCTAGGCATAGCTATTTTCAAGCCCATTTTCAGCCACCGGATTTAACAATAATCGAGGCTGAAAGCCTCATCCTGGATGTAAGCTTGATAAAAATTAGAATTCTGTTAGGGATTTGAATGCTCAAGTGCTTTCGTTACCCTGTTCTTAAATAACCCTGTTAGACACTTTTTAGAGATGTTTGTGTCGCTTTGACTTTTACCACTTGTTACTGATTTTATTGCCACCTTGTCTAGTGAAGGAAGTGCAAGCACCCTCATATGAAAGGACAGTGACGTTTAGGAGAAACGCGAGGAGTGGAACACAGCATTTCCCAGGTGGGTTCCCCCAAATTTGTTATACATTAAAATCCCTGGGATTCTTGCTTTACATAGAATTGTCCCAAGGTCTTATTTACATGCCACGGAATTTCATGGCTTCTATGATTCAGTATTTAGTGAATGTACATAACACTGCAAACATTCCCACAATCCACCTATGGCACGGTTATCACCCTGGAAATTCTTCCTCCTACAAGGAAAGCTTTTGATTTTGGTGTTAATTTTTAACCATTTTATTCTCAAATGAAAACACAAGCTGCTGGTAGCTGTATTGTCTATATTTGGCCATAAATTTATCAATGAATTTATACATTTACAAACTTAGTCCACTCCAGGTGCTTAAACAAAACTGTTAGGTTAAGTATGTAGTTTATAAGCAACAAACCTTTTCTCATCATTTTGGGTCCAAAGTCAAGATCTGGTGTGGTGCTATTGAGGGCTTGTTCCTTACAGATGAGACTTCTCCCTGTGTGTGTAAGCAGAAGAGGCAAGGCAGCTAGGTCTCCTGCATCTCATTTATGAGGGTGCTAATCCCAGTCAAAAGGGCTCCATACTCATTACCCAATTATATTGCAAAGATTTCACTTGCTAGTCATGTTGTAAAGATTCCCATTGCCTTGTGGATTGAGATTTCAAAATATGAATGGACATGGAGTCACAAACCTTCAGACCACACTGCATACATAAAATATTGTTTATCACATAAATAATAACTCACCATGTGACAGATTTACATTTTTAAAATAAATTGGATCACATCATACACAATCTTCTCTCAACTCCATTGACTATTCCTTACCTCAGTCAAGAATGTGTCACAGTAGAAAAATTCTTGATTCAAACAACCCTAATGTGTGTAAAAAAAAAAAAAAAAAAATATATATATATATATATATATATATATATATATATATATCTCATGTGTCTATATAATGGTGTTTTATCCAACAATGAAAATGGATCAAGTGCATATATCTAAACATATAAGTGATTTTTTAAATATTTTAATTAACTAAAGGTCTTTATCTAAGAGTATGTTTATTTTTCAGTGAAGATGGAATTCTATTAAAAAAAAATAGGATTTGTAATGATAAAGCAGGTGACTGGCTCTTGGAACCAGGGTTGGTGGAACAATAGAAAGGTATGGGTAATAGTGATAATCTAAAATTTTAAGGTTAATTAAGTAATACATGTCCATCTGTTCATATATACTTGTATATACTAATATACTGAAAATCAATTATAAAAACATTATGTCAGCTTTCTAAATATTGTTTACATTTCTCAATTTCATATGTCTACTACTTCAGAGTATGAAGATGACATAATTCATTTTGCCCTCATTTTGCCCTTTGGTTAAAAATACAAATCACTTATAATTTCACAATCTTAAGAATATACAGCAACATTCTTGAACCATGTCCATCTGCATCTGTGTACTGCTCCTATAGTTCCAGCTCTAGGTGGAAATCTCTTAACCAGCCACCCTAATGTCCTCCCTCTCCTTTATAACTTCATCAAAGCTTTACTTACTGGATCTAGGCAGAACCAGGAATCAGTACTTTTGCCATCCTCCACTACTGGCAGTTATCAGAATCTCAAGTTTTTAAGGCAAACAATGATGACTGCAGTCAGAGAACTATGTGGGTTAAATCCCAGCTCTGTCACTGAAGTAGTATAGCCTTGAACACCACTTATTCCTGTCCATGCCATATACTCATTTATGCTTTTCTATCCATGTCCATGCATATATTTATCCATAGTTTCATTCACTTCTGAGTAAACAATTATTAAACATTTTTATGGGCTGATAATAATTGTCATTCAATGTAGATGACAAAAAAAAATAACTACAAGAGAGTATCAGAGATTTGACTTTAGAAGGCAGGTAAACTACACATTTAGTACAGGAAGACTAGAGAACTCTGAGGTATTATGGAAAAAGGCACATTTAAGTGAATCTTGAAGGGTAGATTTTGGCCCTTTGATCAGAGATGATACACAAGATAAAAACAAGGTGAGCAATGTCTAAGTTGCAGCATGCATTTCATAGGTTCATATTGTGCATGAGGGAGGCAGGATTACAGTAGGCTTGTAAAATGTGCTGGAGAGCTCTGAAAGAGTTGTACATGAAGTGTACCATGATAGACTCATGAGATGTTCTTCTGTATGCTATGACTACATGTTGCCTTTTTTGGTTGATGAATAAAGCTTTTTTTATTGGATACAGAGAGAAAGAAAGCGTCCAGAGAAGTCATCAGCAGCCATTGGAGAAGCAAAATGTGAGGTAATGCCACAGCCACATGGCAATACACAGATTAATACAAATGGGTTAATTTAAGATATAAAAGCCTGAGCCACTGGCAAAACATTTGTAATTAATATTAAACCTCAGAGTGATTTATTTTATAATTAGCTGTAGAACTGGCAGGTGGGACAGAAAAACATCCACTACGTACATCTGAGCACAACTTTGAGGCTGAATGCAGAGGAAGAAATGAAGAGACTTGAATGGGAAGATCAGAGTGTGAAATTAGTCTGTAGACTTACCTTCTAGCCTGTACTCAAAGGGTAAGAACCATTAAGAAACCAGATGTGGTCTCTTAGGTCTTGTTGACTTGTTCATGGCCTTGCTTTATTTAATCTAAGCCCAGTATTGGGAGACCTTCCTGAAATTGCAAATTCTCACTCAAAAGACAGGTGTACTAGTTAATGTATGTGTCAGTTTAGCCAGCCATAGTATCCATTTACTCAACCATTATTCTATGGGTGTTTCTGTGTGTTTCAGATAAAAGTTATATTTAAATGAATGAACATGAAGCTGATTACCCTTTTTAATGTAGGGGAACCTCAGCTGAAGGCTGAATGTAATAAAGACTTATATGTCGTAAGGAAGAGGGAAAGAAACAAATTTTCCCGGCAGATAGAATTTCAACATCTGCTCTTCCACATAGGTCTCCAGCCTGTAAGTCCATCCCACAAAATTGGAAATTCCTACCCTCTAATCCCATAAGAGTTCTTTGTCTCTGTGTGTCTGTCTCTTTGTCTCTCTGTCTGTCTGTGTCTCTCTCTCATGTGTGAGTGTATGTGTGTGTGTGCATGCACACACACAGATATGTGTATGTATTCATATGAAGGCATGCTTATCAAGGCCATAGGTCAACGTCAAGTGTGATTCCCTGCACACTATCCACATTGCTGCATTAGAAACATGATCTTTCATTAGCAGAGTGCTGGCCAAGTAGCTAGTCTGCCTGACCAGCAAACCCTGGGGATTTGCATGTCTCTGCCATTCTAGTGACACCACTATGCTGCCTGGCTTTTAAAATGTCTCTCTGTGGTTTGAACTCAGTTCCTTATCCTTGTATGCCAAGCTCTTTATTGACAAAGCTGTCTCACTAGTACCCTCTAGCTCATTTCTTCACCTCCACTAATTCAATTTTCCTGGGGAACTGAGATTAATATATCAGGGAAGACAATCCAAGAACTCAGCAGTTCTTTCTGGGACTAGGAGTAGTCCTAAGAGCCTGATGGGAGCGCTTCTCATGACAAGAACGTCTAGACAAGGGCTCTCCTCTTCATGCTCCAAAGACCTCCATGTTCCCCTAGCAACCAATTTGGAAGAGGAATATTGAAGCTATCAATCCAATCCTAGAAAGGCCTGAGTATCCCAAGGTTGTGGGTGATGAGTAAGTCATCTGAGGACAGCAACTTTCTCTATGCAACATCTTACAGATTTCTCCTCCGACTTCAATTTTTGATGTCTCTCTTCTCAAGACTGATGCTGCCTTGATACAGCACACAGTGCTGCTTTGTCTGGTTTTGTTGTTTGTGGTGATTGTTGCATTTGTTTTTCTTGTGTAAATAACTGGAAAAGACACAAGTCGTGTCTCAGGAGATGATATCCATTTACTGAAGTCCTTCATAATTCTCCCCAATAGAACAAAGGTAGTAATCATACTAGTATTTTCTCTTTGTAAAAATCACCTGACAGTTTACCAAATCATACTGAATTTAGTCAGCTCTTAGACTGCACTATGAAATCTGTAAACTGGAAATATTATAACTAAGAATAATACTATGATAATACTGCCACGAAGCCTTGAAGTGGGATTAAATAAGAATATGCATGTCAAATGTTCACACAGCATACATGACATCTAATTGTCAGATCTTTCCCCTACTTGTCTCATAAGATTACCCCAATGAAATAATAGAAATGTGACAAGTTAACTCTGTTTCATCAATGAAGACTTCAGGAGTGAAGTCTCTTCCTCAGGACCATGATTTAATGAGCTAGAACTTGAATTCTGAACTTCTGACTACAGTTCTCTCATTAATATACACACTCGAGTTATAAGGCAAACCTTGACATAGAAAATACTCACACATGCATATATATATATATATATATGCATATATATATATATATACACATACATACATACACTGAGGAATGAAAATATATATATATATAATATTATTTTACATATCATCCTTGTTTCATAATGTTTTGTCAACACTTTAAAAAGTATTCTCTCTCCTGTAAGTTCTTTGAGTATACATTATGACATCCAGTTTAGTGTTTTTATAGAATTCCTGAGTGAGCAAGTTGAGTGGGTCTCTGCATCTATATTTAGTTCTTGTGTCTTTACTTGGACTCTTTTTCTTCTGTTTGTTGGCTTTGTCCTATATGATATGTTAGTTTTTTGTTTTATTTTATTATTATTATCCCTTAGAAACCTGTTTGTTTTCTAATGGAAGACTGAAAGGAGATAGATCTGGGTGGGAGGGGATGTGGGGGGAGGGCTGGGAGGAGTAGAGGGACGGGAAACTGTAATCAGAATAAACTTTCAAAACAAGAAAAGAAATTCTTCAAAAGTCTCGGCAATCTATAGACCCAGTGTGTCCTTCTTGTAGGACTCAGGCAAACCATCCAAGAAGCATAGACCTGCAGCTTTCCTTCTGCTGAAATTCTTCACTGGCTTCCTGTTGTCCCCATTCTCATAGGTGTCTTCCTCATATCACACCACAAGCTGCACCTGCTCATAAAAAATTAAGTTTCCTCCCAAGTTTTGGATTAGAGGCCAACTGCTCTCATGCAGTGTACAAGGCTATTCTTCATCCCTTCAATCAATGGATATTTGTGGAGCCCTGGTGAAGGCAAAGCTCCTGCCTCCCTGGAGTTTACACCCCAGGAGATAAAATAACAAAACCAGCCACTTTCAGAATCTGGTTCTACTCCATCTCCTGTCCCCACACTACCCCCCCCCCCCCATGCCACAGCATTTCTCTCCACCTGAGGTCAGTGTATTTTCTCCTACCTTGGTGTTTTTGTCCTTGTTTGCTATTTGAAACATTCTTGACTTGTATCCACTTTGCAAAGCATCTTTCATACCATCACCTGTATGAAGGTTTCCATTCGCATTACCTTATTCTTATATATGCCTCCATATGGCTAGAATTTTCATTATGGTCATATTTTTGCTTGTCTTTGTTTAGTAAAAAGGAATTTCAGTGGAGGTGGATTACAAACAGTCCAGGGTTTTGCCCTTCCACCAAATATTGGTTAACCAGTGTCAACTTACCTCGATTAAAGAATAGGTACCCGGATAGATAATAAAGTATAATTTTGGGTACAACTCTAAGGATGCTTCTGGAAGACACATGCATTTGCATCAATAGACCATGTCAGAAAGATTAATGTTCACCAGTGGCAGTGAGACCCATACGATGGGGTGACACTTGGATAGAACAAAGGGAAATATTTTCTCATTTATTTTCTCTCATTTTCATTCATTCATGTTCTCTCTCTTTCCTTCTTCCTTCTTTCCTCCTTCCCTCCCTCCCCTTTCCCATTAAATCCCTCTCTGTTCTTGGACATCCAAAGTTTTCTGACTTTTATACCATGGGCCTTCCGCTATCCCCCACCCTTATGTCTCCAGTCATTGGCTTCAGGCTGAGAAGTATATACTCTCAGTTCCCTTGGCTCAGAAGCCTTTAAACTTGGACTGAACCATACCACCAGCTTCCCTGGGCTTCCAGATTTCTCATAGTCTTGCCTTCATGATTGCATGAACCAATGTCCCTAATAATTCCCCCTCAGATACCTGATTATCTGTGATTCCTATTCTGTTTCTTTGAGGGAACTCTAGTTGCAAACTTTGCAATATGATTCAGCAGTCCCTTCTCATCCATAAATAGTGTCATTTCCCATACATTAAATCTGACCAGGTCCTGAACTTGCTTTGGTCTGCAGAAGAGCACAAGATTCTATTCTTGCTGGCCTCTGCTCGCTTAGTCTTCCACTTTGAAAACAAGCATATGCTTGGTAACTTGTGAAAAAGAGACCTCATAGATCAGAATCAAAATAGTCTAGTAAGTGCTTGAAAGCACGGGCCCAAGGTAGAACCAGAAAAGGTACTTAACTACCTGGTGACTCCATGAGCAGAATTAAACGCTTGTCTTTCTGCAATTAGATTTGTAATTGTCTGTTACACAGTGTTAGTGTGGTCCCAGAACATCAAAGCAAATGCTTTAAGGAGTTACCAAGTCTTATTCTAAAATCTAGCTAGAGCTGCCACACTATTGGTCTCATTTCACTCATTCATTCATTCACTCACTCACTCACTCACTCACTCACCCACTCACTCACTCATTCGTCTGTCTTTTAAGCAGGTTTGTCTACTAGGTGTTAGGCCCTGAAGTAGGCTTCATGATTGGTTCCATGCACCTTCTGTGCCATCAATAAATGTCAATGAGATGACGAGTATGTTTCTTATCTTCTTTAGTGCTCTAGCGATAAGACCCTTCTAACTGCTTCCTGGAGCCAGTCCTAAGTTTAATATTCCCATGGGTTGCAAAGTTCCTCTGCTTATTCACCCAACTCTCTGGCTTTTTTTCTGAGTGTCCATAGTATTGTTCAGCTGCCCGTGAACCTAGGAGATAATGTTTAGCATCTGCTTCATAAAAGAAGTTCATAAATTTAAATTCAGTCATTAAGTTAAGGAAACAGTTAAGCCACTTTACATGTACTGAAGAATTTATTTTGGGATATCTCTGTGGGAAGGGATGTTTAGGATTAATTGAGCTTTCTGGATATCTGCACAGGAGCACCAGGGTTTTATATATAGAACCAGAACACCTGATCATAGCACCTGCAAGAGAAATTGCTTAACCTCCCAAACTCCAATCAGAGGGAGTAGAGTGTTGAGGCTGTGTTAGGGAGCCTATGGTGGGAGTCAGGTCCCAGAGCTAGAGTCAAAAGGGACCTTGTCATTCCCTAAATGCCTTTCCATTGCTGTGATCTGAAACACTCTCCAGGATTGGGTTCTAAATCATACTTTAATCCCTATATATTTGTTCTGACTGATGTAGGTCCTGTTTTCTATTATATAGAAGAGGTTGGCTTTCTAGAATTGCTTACAGATTAGAAAGAAAAATACAGTTGTCCTTTTTCATTGTTTTTGCCAAATAGTGTCCAGAAAGTAATATTCTCTGCAGGGAATATTCACTTTCCTGTTGCTGCAATGACTGTATTCACATCATAGTTCCGCACTTGCCTGGCCATTCTGTGTCAAGAAGCACTGGTGTCCTCTCCCCATCTTCATTCACACTGCTGAAGTGTTTCATGGTCCTTGCCATCAGCCAGAAGTTGTCACATGTGTTTTATTGTCCTGTTGCCTCTTTGCTGCCATTAGAGCATGGAATTTGTTTCATGAGCATTTTAAACCAAATTTTCACAGGCTTCTGTTTTTATTAAAATATCTATAGAACACTAAAATCCATTTTTGTTAACTTCTGCAAATTTTGACAAATATATGCAGTTATATAACTATCAGGATAATCAAAACAGAGGACAATTTCATCACCGCATCCCCCCATACCCCACCCCAACCCTAATTCCCATGTCCATTTGTAGCCATCCCTTCCTCCTTCATTTCTCTTGGCATCTAGCTTTCCCCCTCCAAGAATATTATTAAAAGGAAATCGTATACAATGTAACTCTTACTAGTGTTTTTCATATGCCAAAATGCATCTGTGATACTTGCAAGTCTCATATTGTCAACATATTTTTCTAATGCTAAGAAATATGTCATTTGCATAGATTGTTCCATAGTCATTTTTGAGTTTGAGGGCATTGGAGTTGTTTACAGCTTGGTTTATTACAAACAAAGCTGTTGTAAATATTAGCATACAACTGTTTCATAAACATAAGCGTTCATTCCTCTGGGGTAGATACCTGGGAGTGGGGTTGCAATTTCATAGTGTAAGCATATGTTTAATCTTACAAAGAAGTGCCAAACTATCCTCCAAACCTGCTGGACTACTTTGCATTCTCACCAGCAGTGTGCAATAGTTATTCCACATCCTAATCAGCACTGAGTTAACTGTTAGTTTACATTTGCTTTTTTCACATTCTTTACTGATATGTTTGTTGAATTCTTTGTCAGTTTTTAATTGGAGTGCTTAATTCCTTATTTCTGTGAATTTTGAGAGTTTTTCATAGATCGTTTAACCTGGCAAACACATAGGTCTTCTATCAGATATAATTGAAGAATTTTACCAGTACATAGTTTGCCTTTTATTGTCTTGGTGATGCTAATTACAAAAAAAAACTTTGTAATTTTGATCTTTGATCAAGTCCAATGTATCAGTTCATTCTTGCAGACTCTCTTCTGGTGTTACATCTAATAAATATTTGTCTGAGCAAGGTTACAAATACTTTCAACCTAGCTTGCATCCAGCTATGTTTATAGACTTAAATTGAACACGCATGTGCTCCATTTTGGAATAATTTTTTTTGTCTTATGATGTACGATAATGGATTGGAGTCCTTTGAATGAATGCCCAAATATTCCAGCATCACTTTTTTGAAAGTCTGATTTCACTCTTAGGCTTTTTTGCTGCTGTGGCTAGATGCCTGAAAGGGAGTATTTAAAGGAGAAAAAAAAATGTTTGGCTCTCGGTTACAAAGGTTTCAACTATGGTTGGTTGGTTCATTGTTGTGAGCCTGAGCTGAGGGTGGACATCATGTGAAAAGCATGTGTTAGAACAAAGTAGACAGGAAGCAGAGAGTGGCATTCACAGAAGAAAAAGCAGGAAACAAGACACAGCCTTCAAAGGCACACCCACTTCATCCAAATTTGCCTCATGTTCTAGTGTTTTCTATCACTTCTCAATAATGCCAGTCCATCAATAGATCCATAAGCCTTCGTGGTCCAATCACTTCCACAAAGCTCCTTTTGTAAACACTGCTGTCATTGGAGACCAAGCCTTCAACACACAAGCTCCTTGGGAAATGTTTCATACACAGACTATAACATTTGGAAAAGTGCTTCTGTTTATTGCTATAGTTCAATAAACTGGCACATAGCAGACATCCAATAAATACCTGGAAAATTAATGAATTGTTAATTTTATTTTTGTTGTATATTTTACTCTTTAACTCATCTACAATATATTTGGCATACTGTTAAGAACTATGGATTTATTTGCCAAATTACACACATCTTATCAACTTTATTACTTTAGATAAAATACTTTTCTTTGACCAGAAATTACTTAATCTAGTTCTATTCTTGACAGATATTTTATTGACAGAACTTTAAGTTGGGTGCCAAGTTAAGTACTAAGAAAAGAATTCCTTCATCACATTGGTGAATCCTATAAATTCTTTTCTAAATTCATTGACAAGCATGAATAAAAACAAAATCGCAAAGGAGGTAGATTATATGAAATACAGCTTTTGAAATATGTTTGAAAGATTGTGACACCAAAATATACAGGGTCACTTTCTTTAAGTCTCATGATATAGTTTAACAAAAAGTCTAGCAACTACCACTGTTGCTTAAGTTTTCCGAGATGATGGCAATGACTTGTAATGTGATAGGATATGGGAGATTTCTGATTCTCTGGTGTGTTTGTTGTCTGTTTTCATGCTTGAAGGACGTGCTAACTTTATGTTAGAGATTGATGGAAAGTGAGAAACATTCTTTCTCTCTTCAAACTCCCAGCCTTATGTATTTCAACTTCAGTGGGGAAAAAAAAAATCTCTAAAACTGGAGAGATGCATACATGAATAAAATGTGACTCCTGATCCTAAAGACATTACATTCCAGTGAGTGGCAGAAGATGCTCCAGCAAGAGATGCTACCAGACATCAGCCAGAGCAGAGCAGGCTGAGAGAGTATGGTGAAGGTTTCCACAAGGGTGGAATTAATCTAAGTCAGTTCCTGAGGAACATAGCAAGTCCTGTGGTTGCATGCGAAAAAACAATCAAATCTGATGGGAAAGGGAGAAAAAGATCAGAACCTCAATAACCAGCATGCTCTTTTCCCCTTGAGCCTACCATTAAATAATGAGAAGTACTATGCCTATGCTTTACGGAGCTTGGCCATTACTACACAATGAAAATAAAAATAAGAAAAGAAAACATTATGTTTGGGGTAGGAGGTAAACAAGACAAATACATTGTTCTGGGCCACAGAAAAGTCTCCTCTTCCTAAAAGATAGTCTTATGCCCTAGAGTTGCAAGCTGAAGATATTCCCTGTCCTCATTATTGGGGCCTTTCTACTGAGAAAAGCCACACAGTGCAATGGGATGAACAGGGACCCTGCTTACATCATCCGGCAGACTTGAGATGAACTTGTCACTTGCCGGTATGTTTGGGGCAAGTGACATAATTTAATTTGAGAACACTTTGCTGAGAAGGATGAATTTTTGTACCCCTGTAGTAATTTATAAAGAAGAGAAAGATTGAGGTGAAGATGTTATTACAAGAAGAATTCAAGATTTGAGAAGGTAACATACACAGGTGGAAGACATAACTATCAGTATTTTCTTCAGCAGAGAACTGGGGGATGCAGATTTCTGGTACCTTTTGGTTTCCCCTTCTCTCTTGGATTAAGGATAAGCCTGCCCATATTTGGGGCAGGCATTGACCCTGAGTTGGAGGAATGGTGGGGGAAAGCCTCCAGTTCTTTATGTGCCCTCCATCCTGTGTGTATTTATGTAAGTGTGCATCACCGTACATTCAGGAAAGAGAAATCATACCAGTTATTTGAAAAGAGAGAGTTTAATATAAAGAATTATGATGCTGTTACCTAGGCAACTGAAAGGATAAAAGAGAACACAAGAGCATCACAGAAGTAGTAACTGCCACCCACAGGCCAGGGCCACAAGAAGAGGCTTCATCAGTACAATTCAAAATTTGGAAAGGTCCCTGGAGCTGGGATGAAGATGTCTGCAGAGTGGCTCCTGTTGGCCCAAGGAGTAATGGGGTCTTGGGTAGTGTAATGAGACAAGTTTCACAAATGTTAGAAATAGATGCAATTCCAGAATAAAAATGAGGCTGAGCCATGCTCATAAGAATGAGAAGACAGAAAGCCATAGACAAGTCTGGCCTGCTCCTTTTCTCCTCCACCCCCTTGGTAAATCCTGCCAGGGAGCCTCTGATAGTGGGAGTGCAGCCCTAGCTGCAGTATCAGAGAGGGGCATAAAAGACAGATTTGTATTCCACAAACGATAGTGTGATAATTGGTATGAGGTAAGCCATGTACATGTACACATGAGTGTGTGTGTGTGTGTGTGTGTGTGTGTGTGTGTGTGTGTGTGTGTGTTCCTGTGGTGCTTGTAGAGACTGTGGTATGAGATAGGGATGGAAAGTAGGAAGTTTATTCGAATTTGCCATCATTTAAAGCATTTGGTTTTCTTTTTAAAGATTATTTTTTAATTGCATGTGAATGGTTGTTTTGCCTAAATGTATGTATGTGGATTGAGTGCATTCTTGGTACCAAGGAGGCCACAAAAGGGCTTGGACCCCCCCTGGAACTGGAGCTAGAGATGGTTGTAAGTCACCATGTAGGTACTCAGAACCAAACCTGGGTCTTCTGGAAGAGCACAAATGTTCTCACCACCAAGGCAGTTCTCCAGCCTCAGGCATCTGGTTCTTATGTGTCTGCTTTTTGTTTCTCAGTTGCTTAAAAATGTGAAATGATCACATGACATATCACCCCTCACAAACCCCAAGAGACTCTCTTTAAAAACATAGAAATCCAACAAAGGTAGATTTTTCTCTAGTCTTCTCTTCCCTCTTGCCTCTGTACTCGACATAGTGGGTAGAGAAATGTCTCCCAACAAAACATTTATATTAATAATAACTAAATAATACATAACTAATATTTGAGGATATTTCTGTATTTATTCAATTTAATCATTATCATTAATATGTAAGCAAAAATCACTTATAAATTATTATTACTATTACTATTATTATTACCATTACTATTATTTATTCCCATTTCACTAAGATGCCTATTGCTTGGAAAATCTGGTGAACAACAAAATCAATAGGTTAAACTGAAAACAGCTGAGCTATGTACCTAATTTTTCACCAATCCTTTTACTGCAGGGCTCAGACTTTCTCCTGAAACTTGTTGATATGAGTATTTCTGAAACCTATGGATTCAGACGTCTGAAATTCTCCAGGACTTTGTATTCTTCACAAGATCTCCAGATAATGGATACACTATGAAATATGAGACTCGCTTTTCTTGCCATATGTCTCTCTAATTGGTGCTAAAAATGTATTCTGGGTGGGGGGTGCTTTAACTGATCCCTTGATGCATAAGATGCTATTCCTGACATGATTGCTAGCTGTTTTAATGTCTTCGTTGGTGTTAATTGAAATCATTCTCAAAGTGGCATCCTGGACCAGCAGCATCGGAATGCCAGGAAAACGTGTTGGGTTGAAAACTGTTGGACTGTGACAGACACAAGTCTCAGTGATGTACACACAAAGGTTGAGTTCAGAATTAATAGATATATCTTATAGTAACATCATTCCACTTCCTAAACCCCATTTCCTTGGATGACCAACTCCCCTATATACATCAGTTTCATGAGCCATTGGTTACATTCCAGTAGGCTCCCACCTTACCAATACCCACATTTTTTCCCATACTCCCTAGTCCTCAGTCTCTTCATCCAACCATCTTTTTCCTTCCCAGGTCACCCTTCAAGTACAATTCCTTAGGCCAATGAGAACCAAGCAAAGAGTCCTGCCCCCTTTCCATCCTCTTTCACACCACATGCCAGTTAAAATAGCTAGATATGTGATCCATAATGTGCTTCATCACTTGCATGTCTTCTCAGTTTTCTTACTTTCATTCCTCTACTGTGTTGTGCTAGCAAGTCCTTGATACTGATAACATCCACTATTCTTGAACATGCACCCACATATTAAACACACCAGCTCTCATACGGAATTCAATCCTTGAACCACATCTATTCATTCTGAGAACCACCATTCACTTCCCTGTCTTTCATTAGACGCTATCTACCACCCATTCTCAAACCTGTACCTCTAACCCAGAACTCCTTTCATAAAGTAAGATCAACCAAAATATTCACTTTTGTATCTATTGGAAACCTCAAATGTCCACCTAAATCCCCGGTTTCTCTTCTACTTTAATATGTAATGAGAATGTCATAAAGAAAAGACAGAGAGAAGTAAGTAAACATAAGAATTTATTCAAAACAGGGCTAGAGAGCTGGCTCAGCAGTTAAGAATACTTGCTGCCCCTGCAGAGGACCCAGATTGGGCTTTTCAGTGGTGGCCCACAACCATCTGTACCTCCAGTTTCAAAGAATCTGATGTCCTCTTCTGGCCTCCACAGGCACTGTTCACAGACATACATGTAGGCAAAACATCCATACACATAGGTAACCTTGGTATTTGAAACAATAATGGTTGAGAATTCCTTCAAACTGATTTTAGATAAAAAAAAAAAAAAAAAAAAAAAGCCTAGTGATCTAAAAAGCAGAATAAATGCAAAAGAAAAAGGATTAAAATATAATAAAAAAAACGTAACAGTGAGGAAAATGATGTTCAAGCCAAAGAAAATGAAGGATAAAGAAAAAACTCTAAAAGAAACTTCAGTGGAAAAATTCTTTTCTAACAGGGAAAAAAAAGAATCGTATCAAGTTTATTTTGCAAACAATTGTAAGCAAGAAGAGAATGAACCATAGCAGAGTTTTAAGAGAGAAACTCTCACCAACCTAGAATTCTATAGCCAGAGAAATTCCAAACATTCATCCAAACATGAATGAAAAGTAAAGACATTCTCAGTCATGTAAAACGTGGACTAATTTGATTCCAGTTCACCTGCCCTGCAAGGAATCATCAGGACCAAACAAAGCAATACTAACAAAATATTGAAAGCTTTTCCGGATTAAGGAAAACTATGCCAAAAAATTGTATCTCCATGAAAAGGTCTAAGAATGAATATAAAGCCAAGGGAAATGTTCCCTTTGGTCTTACTTAGTATGATAGATAGCAGTTTCCTTAGATTACAGCAATCTAATGTTTGCATGTCTACATGTATGTTTTTGCATATACATACACTTATGCATGGACGTGAGTGGCAGCAAATGTACAGGGAAGGAGGCTGAGAGTCTGTTTCATTGATGTTATAGAATATACTATCCACAATGTAATAGTAGTTATTTAAAAGTGGATTTGGGTAGTGTCTTGATCACTCTAGGACACCTGTAGAAGTGTAAAAGGTAAAATGTATATGTTAAAGAAGGGGAGGGATTCAATCAATTGTAATGTTCAGTTAAATCCACAGGATGCAGAAAAGAGATTTAGTTCCTTAACACAGCTATAGTAAAAAAAAAAAAAAAAAAAAAAAAAAAAAAAACACAGAGTGGATCATTGGTGAACAATAAAAAATTGTCCACATTCTGGATGTTGGAAATTCCAAAGTCAAGGTATCTACACAGCCAGTGCCTGGTGAAGTTTCTCTTTGCTTCCAACCTAGCCCTTGGCTGCTGCATTTTTCAGGGGGAAATAAATGCTGGGTCTTCACATGTTAGGAGGAACAGAGGGAGGAAATCCCATCCCTTGGGCAGCCTTTTACCTAAGGATTAATCACCTCCAAAAAGCTCCACATTAGGACTTAAATTTCAATTGGAATTTTGTAGAAGACACAGAGCATTCAATCCACAGCAGAACAACAACAAGAGGAGGAGGAAGAGGAGAGGGAGGAAGGGATCCAGGGCAACAAAGAAAAGGAATAACGGATACCACATATTCTAATTAAAGCCATACTGATAACCCCATTGCACATTGCTGCTCTAAGTACAATTAAGATAGAGTTAAGACAGAGTTATAGTAGATTACAAAAAAAGAAAAAACAAAGTATACACTGTTAGTAAGAAATTCACTTTAAATATATAGACAAGTTAAAACTAAATAGGTGGATAAATACACACCACGATGATACTAAGCCCTTGGAAGGAAGATTAATGATGATTTCACACTGGGTAGGCTTCAGAACAAGGAATGCTATCAGAAATAAATAGTAAGATTACATAATGGTGGAGGAATCTGTGCTTCTTAACAACACAGAAACCCTTATAGCACATCAGTCCCTAGTGGACCACAGACTTCAATGTCAAACACTAGCTATAAAACACACAGAAGACAATGTAGGGAAACATTTAAATGTCTTTGGCTTGGAAATGTCTTTTCAGATAAAATAACATGGCACAATACAAGGAAGAAGGAAGAAGGACCATATGAGATGGATTTCTTTAATAATAGTGTCTACTGCGTAAAAGATATTGCCAAGAAAATGAAAGACCATTCACTAACTGGGATATTTTTATAAAAACATAGTTGAAAACAAGGCTTAGCATCTGAAATATATAAAAATTTTTAAAACTCAATATCAAATCATAAATAATCTGCTTTTAAAAATGAGCCAAGGGTCTTAACATATTCTTCAATACATAAATACTATGATTGACAAATGTGTATGGAAAAAGATACTCCAAACCACGTGCCATCAGGAAAACATAGACAAGCATAATACACTATTATAGGCATATAAGAATAACCCAAATTTAGAACACCAGTGACAGTAAATGCTGATGAGGGACTGAAGCAATAGACACACTTCTTTTTGCTGGTGGGAATAAAAATGGTCACTTACCAAAACACTTTGGAATTTTTTTTCCCAAACTAATCATATCTTATAACCCTTACAAATATACTCCCAGGATTTATTTACTCCAAGGTTCAAGTCTTATGTCCACCCAAAAACATTAACTGGTGATAGGGGTTTTGTTGATAATTTCCCAAACTCGGAGACAATCAAGGTACATTAGGGTTTCTATTGCTGTGAAGAGAAACCATGACCACAGCAATGACGGAGCTGAGAATTCTACATCTTGATCCACTGGCAACAGGAAATGAACTGAGACACTGGGTGTGGCTTGAACAGACACTGGGTGTGGCTTGAGCATATATGAGATCTCATAGCCCATACTCACAGTGACACACGTCCTCCTCAAAGTCATATCTACTTCAACGAAGCCACACCTACTAATAATAACACTACCTATAAACTTAGAGGCCAACTACATTCAAACTACCATAGTATTTCTCAGTAATTACAAGGAAAGATAGACTACAACACATAGAGAACAAGATAATACTCAGCACTCAAAGGAAATGGGCTGTTAAGATACAAACTTATGTAAAACCACCATAAATATATTACCGAGTTTAAGAAATGAATCTGAGGCTTCCTCCTGCAGCAGGCGTGGGTCACGCTCTCGCTCACTCGCTTGCTCTCTTCACTCGCTCTTCTTCCCGCTGCCATCTTGGTTCCCCGTCCTCCGCACAAAATGCCTGGAGAAGCCACGGAAACCGTCCCTGACACAGAACAGGAGCTGCCACAGCCTCAGGCTGAGACAAGATCAGGAACAGAATATGACAGTGATGAATCGGTACCAGAGCTCGAGGAACAAGACTCCACACAGACAACCACACAACAAGCCCAGCTGGCGGCGGCAGCTGAAATTGATGAAGAAGGGGTCCAAAAAGCAAAACAGAGTCAGAGTGAAAAGAAGGCAAGGAAGGCTATGTCCAAACTGGGTCTTCGACAGGTTACAGGGGTTACTAGAGTCACTATCAGGAAATCAAAAAAATATCCTCTTTGTCATCACAAAACCAGATGTCTTCAAGAGCCCAGCTTCAGACACCTACATAGTTTTTGGAGAAGCCAAGATTGAAGATTTGTCTCAGCAAGCACAGTTAGCAGCTGCTGAGAAATTCAAAGTTCAAGGTGAGGCCGTTTCAAACATTCAGGAAAACATGCAGACTCTGACCGTACAAGAGGAAAGCGAGGAGGAAGAGGTTGATGAAACGGGTGTAGAAGTTAAGGACATAGAATTGGCCATGTCACAAGCAAACGTGTCCATAGCAAAGGCAGTCGGAGCCCTGAAAAACAACAGTAATGATATTGTAAATGCTATTATGGAATTATCGATGTAACTATTTGACAGCAAGGACGCTCCCCACCCCCACCCCCTTTTTGGTGTTTCAGAAGTGAACTACAGCTTGGTTTGAAATTTGTACTGTTTCTATCACTAATAAAGTTATGGCTTCTTGTTGGATGAAAAAAAAAAAAAAGAAAAAGAAAGAAAGAAATGAATCTGAAAGGCCACATAGGGAGTGATTCCATAAATAGGGCATTGTGCTTACTATGAGGACAGTAAAAGGATCAGTGATTTCCTGGGTTTGTGTGGAGGGGTGGATAGACCATCACACATTTTCTCAAACCTGTAGATGTGCACCTAAAACTGGGCTCTACTATAAACTATGATTGTTAGGCAAAACTACATCTGTGTACATTCACAGATGGTAACAAATGCACAACTCTGGTGGTAGTATGGAGATCAATGTGGATGCAAGAGATTTGAGAGGAAGCTTTGTATTTGCTTTCAATTTTGCTGTGGAATGCTGATTTAAAAAACTGACATACAAATGGAATCTAAAACACAAAGACTATTAAAATGCAAACAAACACCCCCTCCCTGTGAGCTCAACAGTAAATCAACTAATACCAAATATGTAGAAGCATCCTGACAAACTCACTGTTAATGCCTGGGTAGTATCAGAAGTGCCACATTGCAAACCCTGCTGTATTCCTCTGAGTAAGGAACTCTGGAGACAAGGACCAGCAGCTGGTGTTTCCAGGTTACTCTGATTGGTGCTCAGATTTGAGATGCAGCACTGATGAAGGAGAAGGGAGGAGCATGAGTGGATGTATAAGGAGGTGTTCAGAGGCTCCAAAAATCCTTTCCCCTTTAAAACACTGTCAAATTCAAGCCTGTCAATACTCTGTTCACTGTACTGACTCTGCTTTATGCATTAGAGCAGCAGTTCTCAACCTGTGGGTTGCAACCCCTCTGGGCTTGCATTACAATTCATAAGAGTAGCAAAATTACTGTTATGACATACCAACAAAATAATTTTATGGTTGGGGGTCACGACACAAGGAACTTTACTAAAGGGCGGCAGCATTAGTAAGTTGAGAACTACTGTATTAGAGGATCTGAAAGTGCTAGTTTTCTAGACAGAGAACCCAGGGGTGTCCCTTGGATCCATCTCAGGCAGGACCTTCCACCACCTTTGCACCATTGTAACCAGCAGCCACTTGCTTTACTGCAATCACCTGCTTGCATTTCCTTTCCAGGCCACTGGACCTTGAGCCTCTCAAGGACGGAGATAATGCCTTGCGGTACCAGCATTCAGTAAGGCTCCGACAGTTAAACTAAAGGTCAATAAATATGAATGAGGTTTAAATGAGTGGAGCTGAGTACAGTCACCTGACACGATGGTTATAGTCATCAGAATTTATTAACCAGCGTCACCTTCTCAGTGAACAGACCTTAAACCATGATAAGCATACACCCATCACCCACTGAAGTCTCCAACCATGCTGAGGTATTATTGTTGCCTTTTTGCTTATTTTACTTTAATAGCAAGGGAACTTTACTCGAAATGTTCAACAGAAGTCAAGACTACCGCCGTAGGGGGAGGAGATGGAACCCAGATTTTCAGCATGGAGCCGAGCTAGTGGAATAATACCAGTGGATGTCAAGAAGGGATTGGCCAATTCATTAGGTCATCTGTCCACTGATGGCTCCTTATCCTGTGCCCCAGAAACAGACACCAGAATAGACTCTTGTTCCTTCTTTTGGCCTTTCACTACCTATAACATAACCCTGGCTATCCTGGAACTCATCATGTAGACCAGGCTGGCCTAGAACACATACTGATCCACCTGCCTCAGCTCCCTGGTTGCTGGGATTAAAGATGTGTGCCAACACACCCTGCATCACTCCCTTCAAATCTTAATTAACTGTCTTAATAACCCACCCAATCCACTTTGCACTGCCCATATGCTATAAAAAGAGAACATAAAGTTGCAGGGAGGCAGATAGGGAGTAGACCTGAGGGGAGTCGGGGGGGGGAGGGGGAGTATGAGTGAATATGATTAAAATATATTCTATGAAAGAACTGAGAAGCATATTTCTGAAAGACAAAAAGTTTAAAATATAAATAAATTTATTTTTAAATGACAAAAACTTTTAAAATGCAATCTAGCTCATAGTTTTTTCCCCATTTTTAATACATTTTTTTAAGTGAAAACATTTTTTCATACAACATACTCTGCATGGTTTCCCTTTAGCCATCTTCTCCCATACCCTTCTCACCTTCTCAATTACCCAACTCCGCACCCTTTCTTGCTTTCTCTGTTTAGAAAAAAAAGTCAAGGAGATAAACAAGCAAAAACAACAACAAAAAAAGCAAAATTTAAAAAAGAAAAACACAAGAAACACACACAAACAAGACCCATAGGAACACAAAATCACGCTTGCACAAATTCTTTTCCTATGCTTGTCTGACTACACCAATGGCTTTACGATAGCGCTCCAAATTTCTGGAAGCTATTGTTTACTAAAAGAAATAGACAAATCCATTATACAGCAAGCAAAACCTAAATATTAGTTTAAATGTACATAGAGACTATTTGGAACCATCCATTTCTCAATAAATGCTCACTGATTGCCCACTCTAAGTCAGACTCTCCACTAAGAGCTCAATGCACAGTGAGAGTAACCCTATCGCCATGCCTTCCTTCAAGGATTTCCATGGACAACAGGAGACAGTGTGAACACACAGGGAAATGTAGAACCAAATTACTCCAAGTGCTATGAAGAAAGTCATGCTTCTGTCCCTACACACCCACCTGTGTGGGGGACAGTAACGTATGTGGAGGCTACTTAGTTAGATTGATAGCCCTGGGAGGTGCCTTTGAGTTAAGATAATTAAACCAAGACTTGAAAGATGAAAAATAGCCAGCCAGCACTGTGGGAAAAAATGTTCTCAGCATGAGAAAATGCCTTGAAGCTATTGCATTTAAGCAAGTTTATTTTTTCCAAACACTAAAAATAAAACTTCTTTTATTTGAAGGCCAGGATAATGTTTTAAGATAGCAAGGAGCCTATACATATATTTTAGTGGGAAGTAATGCTAATTCCTATAAAAGTCATGGCCCAATCACAGTGGCCTACTCCAGTGTCTGTTTCTTGCCTCCATCATAGCCCACTGTGCATGGATAGGATGTCTCTGCTCTACAAACTCATCTGGAACCCTGGATCCTTCCACATTCATCTCACAGTCTGAGACCTATCTGTATCTAAGCCCTTCAGAGCAGAAGTGAGAAGCATCTCCAGTTTATGTTCAACTGCCAAGAAACAACCATTCAGCTATACCTAACTAAAAGACACAGAACATTTAGCCAAGCACACTAGAGGCATACATAATCCAAGTGCTAGGATTGCAAGTACTCACTACCTCAGATGCACATGACAATTCACAATATATGAGAAATAGTCAACAAAATATTAAACCAGGAAGATGTGCCTAATGATAGACAACATTTTGAACAATAGATAAATGTCTCTTACTACAAAATGTCACTAGAAGACAGCCATGCACGTATTCACTAAATATTATATTACTATCTAAAAGAATTATCTGTTCAATCTGTCATAAGAATATGGTTGAGATAAACTGGTGGGTGAGAAAAGAAAAGCAAATAATAGTGCACTCTGTGTGTAGCCACATTCAGCTTAAAATCAGGTACATATGATGCAAATTCATAAGAAGATGTTCTTGAAGATGTTTAGGAAATATTACCAGAGCATCCCTCTTAATAGGGAAACTAGATAGGAAGATCAGGGGAAGAGACATCCAAAAGATAGAAGAAACTTCTTGCTGTCTGTAAGGGTTGTATGATTGGTTGGTGTGGATTCTGTTTTTATGTAACAGAATCTTGGAGTTAATCATTTATGTAATAGGTCTTTGGAATTACAGGGAAAGCAAGAAAGGACAGAAGGAAGGAAGGAAGGGAGGAAGGAAGGAAGGAGAAGAAACAAATAAAATGAAAGCCAAGAATTGAGACACTGGCATTACCATGTCCAGCTAGTGGAAATATAAATAAGTTCAAACTTCATGGAGGGAAATATGTGCATCAATCCTTAAGTTTACCATCTCTAGGATTTTAATCTGAGGAAATAAATATGGCTATACAAGCCTATCCTTGAGGAATAAAATCATGAACTATCTACTCTGTGGACCACTATGTAACTGTCCAAAGGAATCATCTGTAATCCTGTCATGAAAGATGTTTGTAATATATCAGCAAAAACAAAAGGAAAATATATTGTAGGGCACATTGCTCATAACAGCAATGGCAGCAACTACAATATCTAACAACTGGAAATAAAAATCAAACAATATTCAAGTGTTATATGATGTGTTACAAAATTCCTAGTGAGATATATTCTCTCCATAAATTAGGCAAAATTTAAATTAAAATGCCATTTTTATTTTATTCAAGCTGATAGAAACTATAACCCTAAGACACATATAATAAAACACATGTGAATACACACATGTGAACAAATATGCATAGTTAGATATATGCATATTCAAAGCTAAGCTTCTGTGTTCTGACATATGAATGATATCTTTAAAAATTCTGTTTTCTACTCTTTATTGTTTTATTTTCTTCTTTCTTTCTTTCACCTTTTACTTTTTCTTGTTTTTCTATCTAGATAAGATTTTATAATAAAATAAACAACAGAAAAATAGAAAACTGTTTTTCAAACTACTCAAAGATGGGGAAATGTTCCATTCCAACCATGACACCTCTTGATGAATCCATCAAGCAAGCCCCACCTAGTATATTCTGTATGTTACAGTTCATAGCCAGTCTTATCTGGCTGAGCATGCCTTCACTGCAAGAACCTGGCAGTGAGGTACCACAAGGGTGATGAGTCCCCTGATCCATTGCATCCAGAGTCCAGGCTCGGTGACCAACCCTGGGGAGTACTAACTCTACCCAAAGAATCCATTTAGTTGACAGCATGCTGACTTGTACAGCTTGTACTAGGAGACTGGGAGTCATTATGCACCCTTCATTAGCATTGAAAAACCATCTGTTGGTCATTAGAAAGTAAACATTACATATAATACATTAGGCTCTAAAAACAACTTAATTAACATCAAGTTGTAGTCAAAATCCTCCATATATAGGCAATTGCAAGATCAGGAGTAACTTTCCTTTCCCCTTTATTTCTTGAGCAAATGGGGAACTATGTCAGGCCACAGTCCAGCAGACTCTTGGCAATGCCTAGCTCAAATTTAGTCAGCCCAATACAGAGGTCATTGGCAATTGGCCATTCCTTAGGATCCTGTGGTCAATGTTTGTAACTGTGACTGTGAATGAAACAATGTTCTCTCCCAGATACCCTAAATGTAGCACAATGGAGACAAAACAAGACTCCCCTTGGCTGGTAGAGGATGGTTTTCCACTAGGATTTGAGCTATCACCTTAGAAAGAGGTCTAAATTAGGAAAGAGGGGAAAAGACAATCTGTGTCCTGCTCTGCCGGCGTGCTGTGTACATGATAATGGGTAGGCTGACTCAACTTCTCATTCTTTCCTATTCTCTGTTGAACAGGGAGTTTTACCTGGGGCTTTGGGGATTCCACCTGACAAAAATCACACAGGTCCATGTTGGATTTACTAGTGATCCAGTTTGGAATTGTAGACTCATAATTACCTAGGATCCACAAGGCAGCATTTCAATGTGTAAGGACCATTTTCTTAAGGAAGCAGTTTGTACTCCAGCTTTCTTGACAGCATAGTCCAAGGGCATCCCCCAGCAACCATTTCTCCAGCATGTTCTATGCAGCATACACATATCTTCCTCTGTCTAGACCCTGATCACACATGCCAGTAGTGCCCTAGACATCAGGCTTGAATCAAGAATCCCTACCTTGAGTTTCCTGCTTCAACCCTCACACAAAGGTGTTTGATTAGATGAATTTGTCCTGCACCCTGCACCCCTCTTGAGGAATTTTACTCCCTTCTCTATTCCTCTTGATGTCCTTTCTAGTGGCTATGGTTTGCTCACCATTCTGTTAATATCAGGAACACAGAGGCTAAGGACACCATGATTGTTTTCCCTGGGGATCTCAGAGGTACATGAAGGAGATCAGCAAAGGGAACTGATATCCAGTGTACAGAGTGCTGAGAAATAAAGTATGCTCAGAGCCCTCTCCACACAAACTGTAGTCCTGAGTCAAGCACAATCATCCCCAAGCTTGACGAGAGAGAGAGAGAGAGAGAGAGAGAGAGAGAGAGAGAGAGAGAGAGAGAGCAAAATCTCTTGGGTAGAGGATGGAGTGGCGCACTCAGTGAAACACTGCTTGGCTGCTACCCAGACGCCTGTAAATTCAGCCCCAGCACCACTAAACAAAGTAGTCTGCATTGTCACAAGGTCCTAGGTGACACAGGTGCAAATTCAAGTTGGAGGAGCGCTGTTACTGAAGACTGAAGCAGAACAGACAGCCATTCCTGTTTGTGTGGGACTGGAGGTGTCCTGGCGTAGTGGACGTGTAGAGACAGAAGTTGGATAGTCCTAGACATTTTAGAACGGCCAGACACCCTACACAAGATGCACACTGACCTAGATAACCATGGAGAAGTTGGGCAGATTCGAGAAGGCCGATGAGGGAGGGCGGTGCAGAGGCACAAGTGTTCCCAGAGATGGCTAAGCATGGCACTCCAATGGCTGTTAGTAGTAGAAGCAAATGATATGGCCGAAAAATTTCCACCCACAACCTCTACAAGCAGGAAGTACTGTTCCGGTTGTTAATTTGCAAACTCTAACTTTTCTCGTACACACATTCCAAAACGGCATACAGTTAAAAAGAAAAGTAGATGAAAACCTCTGTTTCAGAGAGGAAAGTTAGGCTTCAAAGTGAGAAAAATCTCGTGTAAATCCTGATGTTCTGTTACAGCAAAGGGGAACATACAAAGTCATCAAGGAGAAAGATGCCCAGGTTGCTCTCACCTGCACATAACCCAAGAACAGAATTCCAGCTTCCCCTCTCAGTGGAATCATGCGGACCTCACATTACTCCAGAAGTAACATTTGAGTGCAAAGCACACCAAACAGAGAAGCTCCTAGAAGCCATGGTGTCTGGGGCTTTTAGAGGGAGTCAACCACATAGGCAAAGTCTGCATATGACTAAGCATATGACTAAATTAGTTACTCAGCCTTCAGCATCTCCAGCAGCCAATCCAATGCAAGGTCTCAGGAGCCATCTATCTTAAGTGAAATGTGTTGGGCAAGAGTCATCAAAATGATCTGGTATGGAATGACTGGTATGGATGAGACAGGTACAAGTTATCTCAGAAACTAGTCCTGGTCCATTCTTTGAATGCACCAGGTCTGCTGAATTCTCCTGTTGTTAACTCTCTTTACTTTGCCAGAGTAGTTTGGCACATACCAAGTGACAAGGAAGGTTTTACGGCCTTTTCTATTTATGGTTCCTATATTTTCCCTCCCCTTAAGCCCATCCACATCTTCCTTGTTGGTAACTTGTCCACTTATTGCTCTTCTTCCAAGAATTTTCCCATGGTATGATTCTACAGCAGTGTTCTTTTTTACTCCTTCTGGAAGCTACTCATAGATACAACAAACAAACCCATTAAACTAAAACAAAATATTCTTGTGAACTCAAACAAATAGAAAAGTACAATCACACAAAAAAACTACACTGAGTTACAGCACCTCAAATGATCCTAGCCTAGGTTCCCATATTTGAATGCTTGATCCTATTGGTGGCGCTGTTTGAGAAGGCTATAGGGGTAGTGCGTAATTGCCGGAGTGGGGCTTTGAGCATGCCTAGAGTCACCTCACTTCTGGTTCTCTCTCTCCCTACTGTTTTTCTGTGGTTGAAGACATGATCTCTCAGCTTCCTGCCCTGGCCATCTGCTGCCACAGCTCTCTGTTACAATGGGCTCCTGTCCTTCTGGAGCTTAAAGCCAAATAAACTCTTCCTTTTATTAGTTTCTTTTGGTCGTGGTATTTTATCACAGCCACAGAAGAGTTACTTCTCCACAACCCGAACTAATCTCTAATGCTGTGAACAAAAATAGTTCCACATGGTTTTCTATGTATAAATTCAGGTGATAGATTGGTAGATTTTCTAAAAATAGAATGATTTATAAACATTATTTCATTAAAAGTATTTGGTCTTATTTTTTTATTCAAACCAAGAAATTAAAATGAAATGACTATTTCTTTAGTGTTACTGATGTTTTTAAGTCCGTTGAATATTAGGAATAATAAAGATTGTCACTAGTGACATTAGGTGTTTCTAACCTACAGGTTTAGGTTTTGCCCTGTATTGGCTGAGTCCCTTGAACAAGGAGCTTTGCATATTCTCATGTTTCCTCCCACCAAGCCTCCCACCACCTCTTGGCTTTTGTTCCAGTATCTGCCATTTTTATACTATAACACTCGTAGTATTTGCATTCTGCTCCACAAGACTAACCCACAAAATATTTGCATTCTGCTCCACAAGACTAACCCACAGTTGTTTGTCTTAAATCTGTACTCAAAGGGATCCAGTCTTTCCTTCCACAACATCAGTCATTCCTGGGTTGTATACTTTGATTCATCTTGCAAGAGACTTGATTTTATTGTCAAGTAGACCCCCACCCCACCCCACAGCCCAGTAGTAGGTAACTATTTTCCAAGTTTGGTGAGTTATATGGGAATATCTGTCTTCTTAGCCTGTTTCTGAACAGCATCATCTTGGTTCCATCTGGCATTCTTTTTTAAGATTTACTTTTATTCATTGAATATGTGTGAGCAGCTACAATTATGTGTGTGCCCCCCCCCCAGGCATACCTGGTTTCCTCAGGCCTGCAGAGGGCGACGGATCCCTCAGAACTAGGGTAATAGGCAGTGTGAACTTATTGACAAGGATGCTGGAGATTGAAACAGAGGCCTCTGCAAGAGCAGCAAGTGCTTTTAACCACTGAGCCATCGCTCAAGCCCCAAATATGATTCTTGACTCAGAACTCACTCCACAAAATACTGTCATTAGCCTGTCACCTTCACCTATTGAATGCTGTGCTCAGGCTTCTTGTCCCCTGCCTCTGTGACTTAATTCTCCCTTGATGCCAGCCAAGCTCATTCTTCTTGCTGCAAGCTCAACAACTGAACAAGGGTATTTGTGCACACAGGCTGTCTCTGCTTAGATGCTTTGTATCAAAATGCTTTGAAGCACAGTATATTAGTTCAACATTTTTTGTTGTTGTTGTTGTATTTTTTAGTAAATTTTAAGTTGTGTTTATTGAGTTCTCTCCTTTGAGGACTTCAATTCACATTGATTGATAAGTCCCCAATTTATCTCTTCATTCTGACGTCTCTCTGAAATCCAGCTGTGCATCCAACCATCCCTTTGTATCTCAATGAAGTTAAAAACAGACTCTCCCAGACTTGTTTCTACCATATTCTTCCTGATCTCATAAATGGGAGCACAATCCTTCCGGAGTTCTAGACAAAGTCTGCAGCTATTGTTGGCTTCTCTCTGTTTCATTGTTCCACACTGTGTCATTCTGAAAGTCTTATTATTACATCCTCCCAAATAACCAGACTTTCTCCACTCCATACCAGTCTCCATATTTTGTTCATTTTCTGTTGCAAAAAAAAAAAAAAATTCCATAGACTCGCTATCTTATGAATAATAGAAGCTGTATCAATTACTTCTATGTCACCATGACCAAGTATCTGTCAGAATCAATTTAAAGGGTCTAAATTTTATCTGGGCTCCCAGGTTTGGGTGGTTGCCACCTATCCTAGTAGAGGTGGGTAAGAGGGGCTCAGTTCATACTGGCAGGAGTTTTTCACCTCATGGAGGAACGGGAAGCAGGGAATATAGGCAAGAACCAGGAGCCACTCCACGCCTTCAAAAATCCATCTCTACTGAGCTACTTTCCCCAGCCAGATCCTATCTCCTAAGGGGTTCTCAGCCTTCACAGTATGGGATCTTATCCTTCACAAGAGCACCACAAGCATGGATCAAACATTCAAACCATGAGTTGGTAGGAAGCACATTTATCTTATTTTATGCAGAGGCAGGGAGGTCCAGAAGCAGAGTACCAGCATCTGTGAACCTTCATACTGTGTCATAACATGGTGGAGATATCACAGGGGCAGAAAGCATAGGAGAAGGTAGGGTAGACACAACTCATGTTCAAGAGTCCAAGTTTATAACAACCCTGATTTGTGATGACTAGCCCACTTCATGACATTAAATCATTCATCCTGGTGGACTCCTCATGACCTAATCATTCTTAAAAGACCCATATCATTCTGCCAACTACATTTCATCATGGAGAAGGCATCCAAACATTTAGATCTCTCTGCTGTAACTCACCTCCATCCCTGGCTTCAGTTATTTTGAGAACCTTAGAAGCCACATGGCTGCTCAGTCTAACCTCAGCAAGTCAACCACAGTGAGATGTGTTATGATCAATGTGCTCCTATGCTCAGTTTTTGATCACCTCTCCCATGACTTATGTGACTTTTCTGCCCTCAGCTCCTAAGATCTTCTCCAGTGTTGACTCTTTTCTTGTCACACTGGGGTCCTGAAGCCTCCATGTATATCAGGGACACTGTTCCTTGGGGCCACTGTATTTGTGATTCCTTTTGGAACTTCATTCCCATAAATATCCTTAGGGTGGGTTCCTTCACTTCCTTCCAATTTCCTTTTCACATGGTCATCCTTCGTGGTCATCCAAGGGTAAACAGAGCAAGATACCGTCTCTACCACTACATTTTCTAGCCTTTGACCTTGTTTATGCTTGTCTTGGTCCTTATGCCCCCTAACCCTCCACCTCTTGGGCTCCTTACCTGCTTATTTGTTACCTTGCTGGGGACTTTAGCTCACAGATACTTTTCCAATAGTTTATCAGATGAATTGAATGAGAGAGAATCTTCCTCTGCCTCCTTTCCTTATTCCCCTGTTTATGTGTTTTGCTCCTTACAACCTATGCACATCGTGCCGTTCCAAGCCTCTTCAGTAGCTGACTTTGCAGTAATGTTTAATGTTTGTTCCCATCTTTACTTATTGAACTTTGTTTTTTAGTTCTGTAATGAAAATATTTTTAGCCTAACATCCCTGTCCCCACCCCTTCAGGATGTCACCCTCCTTGGGGTAGTAGTCTGTTTCTTTATTCTCCTACCCTTAAATACTTATTTCTTATTTTCTGGGCTGTGCAGCACCTATAAGCTCTTGTTCTTGTGTTGTCTTCTAGACTAGATTTCTTGTCTGTATTTTTTTTTTCGTTTTTTTATTCTATAATATACTTGTCATGTCACTTCTTTTCCTCCCTTCTTCCTCCCCTCCCTCTCTTTCTCGCTTTCTCTTGCTCTTACTAACTAGTCCAGGACAGAACTTCTCTTAGGTCAGACATGTATGCTCATTTTTCCCTCAAAGGCTTCCTTTGAGGGCAGTTAGTATATTTATTCTTTTTGGCACATATTTTCTGGAGCCTGAGGTCTTGCGTGGGCATAAGCAGGGTCAACAGTATGCAAATACTTCTGCTACATGAAGGATTACTAGAATTTCTGATGGTATCTCTTACTTCTAAGGTAATTGTCAAATGCCCCTTCCTAGTGTTGGCATGCACCCAGGAAAGGAAGCTGCTTCAGAGTTAGAAGGACATTTCAGGCTTCTTCCTTCATCATGGATTCCTGTTACTGGACTTGGTTGAGTTGCTTTGACTGTTTACTTTGATGGACACACATGTTGGATGTGCAGGAGTCCATATTGTGAATTCTGACTCAATACTGATATCTCTTTTCTACTACCAGCCTGTTTTGAGGATACCCCAAGCATGAGGCAGTGTGCGTTTGGGCTAGTTGCTGGTCCATGACACAAAGAAGATTAGCATGTGTTGTCCCCTACTGCCCACATTGCCCAACTCTAGTCCTCTTCCCAAACTAATCATAAATGTTAATAGAAATGTCTTCTTATTATCTGCCTACGTGCCAACCTATGTTCTTTGCCTAAAGTTCTGCATGTTGAGGAAAAAGTATTCAGAACTAGTTCCCTAAAGCATACTATCATGATAAAATTTGTTTTTTGCCAGAAAAGAGGGGTGGGGGAGAAAAGAAAGGAGCAGAAACCTGACCACTGTTCAATTTTCTTATTATTATTGAGAGATGAAAAACACACAGACTCACATCTGGCCAAGTTTTAACCCTGAACACTTTGCATAATCGGTTAGAACCTTTTGTTAGCAGGCCAGATGGCTGCTGTACCCACCCTCCAAAAGGAAATTAAATATGTAGGCAGTGACAGCTCAAGGGAGGAATTAGAAATTCCCTTCTAAAGAAGAAAGGGCTTCATCTGGAGCTGCCCTGTAGGTGTGGTTCTCAGTGGCCATTGGTTTCCTAGCAACAAAGCCCTTTCCCAAGGAGAAGTCTTTTAGTACTGGGTCTTTAAATGATCTCCATAGGCACTGGAGGACACAACCAGTACCCACAATGCCATTCAGAACAAGCACACCCATTTCCATAAACATAGGAGGGTTGGTACCCTGCCCTTACAGTCTGGTTGACCTGATGTTTCCTCCTGTAGTGCCAGACCCCTATTTTTATTATCTTCATCATGGAATATACTGACATAAAAATGGTTTCTAAATCCAAAATATTCTTACCCATAATTCAGAGGATTAATTAATCATACTTGCTCAACCATTAATATCTTTCACCTGAATGGTAGTGACCATTTCAGAACTGATTTCAGGCTCTCTCTCTCTCTCTCTCTCTCTCTCTCTCTCTCTCTCTCCCTCTCTCTCTCTCTCACTCTATCTGTCTCTCTGTCTCAAATATGTTGTAGTTTGTCTCTTGAGTGTAGTTTGTTTCACAAGGATCCACTGGACTACAATCTTGGCCTCATGTGTGGCAATGTGGTTGTGTTTTTAAGAGATCAAAGTTATAAAAGGTTAAAGGTAGGTCACTGGTACCATTGTCCTCAAAAGCGATTAAGTTCTCATAGGGCACTGAGGACTAAAGTTTGGACGGATCCCCATCAAGAGTGCTAAAATAGGCCAGGAAAAGCAGCATAAGCCTTTAATCTGAGTCCTGAGGGATAAAAGGAAACAGAAGGATCACTAGAGGTCACCGGCCAACCAACTCAGCTAAATGAGTGAACTTCAGGCTCACCTTATTTCAAAAAATAGTATGGAGAGTAACTGAGGAAGATCCCCAGATGTTGGTTGAATTTTTGCCTTTCCATGCACAAAGGTACATAAGTACCTGTACATAGCCACTTGAGCATGTATTGGTACACACACACACACACACACACACACACACAGAGTTGTTATGGGAATTCAGGCGTAGAAGAGACAGAGTCTTTGGCATTCTGCTTTGGCATTTGTCCCTGAATATACATACCTGCTATTATGCTATATGCCACGATGCATATAGCATAATATGTGGAGCTAATGCCCTGCCACTTAGATATTCAGACCCCCAAATAGTGAATTTTATAAAGCTTTGGTATTTTTGTTATAACAACAAAATATAGCAAACCAAGGCCAAACTATCACCTTTGCACTCTAGAATATTCCTTTCCCCTGCAAGTTACAGGATAACTTCATTTCTGAAATTCTTCCTAACCCCGCTTATGTGCCTAGGTTTGTTTTGAATGGTCCCATCTCTACTCTTACATGCCTATCTCAAATACTAAGATAAATTAATTATAAATATAGATTTACTTATCTATGCCCAATACGCATGTAAATCCTTTAAGAACAGGGAATGTTCACTGTCCCCCAGGTTCTTTATACACAGAAGAGCCCTGAGAACAGAGTTAAACAATTGCACAGGGGATAAATTAGTAGATGATGAGGTGGTCAGTATGATTTGCTTGGATTCAGCCCAAGGCTTCCCATATGTTTCCAGTTACTCTCTGAACTAGAGATTTGCTCTTATGAGATGTTCCCTTACAGTTACAGAGTATAAGTATAAGAAGAAGTATACAGAAAGAAGTACAAGTACTATCTTGAGATTGTAAACACTGAAGCCCACTTTTCTCTTCTGAACTGTGGTCTAGAAGGGATGTTTCAGCAAGAGACCTGTGACAAAACCTTAAGTGATCTCACATCTAGGAAGGGTATTTACTCCAGTGGCATGTTTAAATGTCTGCTGTACTCATGAGCATGAACTCATTGTATTATTGAGCCTAAGAAAAGTTGGAAACCAGACATTTCTTTCTTAATTATAAAATCCAATGTTTGTATACACTGGTTACAGCCCTTAGTAGGGAAAAAATGTATCTCTTTAAATATTGGTTGAGATGTGCTTTGTTCTGTCCTCAACATATTAGTTAAACTCTGTCCTTTCTAATAGCCCAGGCAAAGCATTCTTTCTTGAACATCACTCTTCAAAGACTAGAAGACTCCTTTCACACTCTCCTCTCCCTTGGCCTTTTGTTCTCTACATTGAATTCTTTGAGTCCTTTCAACTGCTGCTCATGAGAGATGATCACAAGATTATGTATTGTTATCATATATTCCATTCCTGACCAAAAAAAAATTGTCAAGGCCGTAAATGACTAAGATTTTATACTCTTTCCAAGTTAATGAGTTAACCTGTCAGAGTTTAAAGGATTCAGGTAAAAGACACAAGATCTCCATGTCAGGAAAAAAAAAAAAAAAAGGAAATACAATCAAATGAACAGCTAAGGTATTATCATATTCTTGGGTAAATTTTCGAATTTCCAGTTCACAAATGACATGATTATGACCAGCATCATCCACACTTGTAGAAGACTGAATCATAGACAAAGAGTCACAAACATAAGATTTCCAGTATGTATTATTCTGCCTGTCCAAAGGTTGGTTAAAGAAAACATTATCCTCATCTTCCAAGCATGTGCTATGCAAATTTGCTGAGAAGTCATTCAGAAAGGGCTGCAAAGGCCTCTCCTTCCACAAGGAAATGTGAAAGCCCCATAAAGAATTGTTTTCCAGTCCCCACTATACACACCAGCATTCAGGAAATGAAACAGTTATGTGACCGTAAATGGGCCATACAAAAGGGACAAATTGGAAATAGCTCCACTCCCTGAAAACAACAGTTTAATACTCATCTTCAAGTCCATAGAGCAGAAAGAACCAAACCTCAAAGATCATAGCCTTGAATTATAGAAGACAACAGCCAGTGGACAAACATCTGCTAATTAATTATAAATGAGCACTCTCCCCCACTGAAATGTGTATTTAGTGAAACAGGGGTCGGGACCTATGGAATTCCATTGGGAATGAATCTAAGTCCCCAGTGGATAGCACCATTTTTTATTTATTATTTTAATTATGCTGTTGTAATCAGTGCATAAAGTAAAATAAAAAGCATGAGACTTTAAGAGCTGATACTATTATTGAAATTGTTAGTGACTTTTTATGAGTATAAAAGTCTAGAAACATCTAGGTCCTAGGAAGAATGCTTATAAAACTAAGACCAAAGTTCTACCAAGATTTTTCAGGATCAATCAGCCATGTGCATTTAGGCTAGAGAGAAATAGGGAGTCTATGTGTTTATTCATTTAATAAACAGACATCAGACTACTCTGGACACTAGTAAAGTTTATTAAGGTCAAAGGAAAAGAAAACACCTCTGCTGGTCCACATAGTGCCTGCTTCCTGAAGTTGTAGGTCAAACCAATCAAGAAAACACATAGGTGAACGATATTATGTTGCCTGAGTCTAGAGAACAAAGGTTTCCATTATGTTTGCCATTTTAAATGAATCCATTTGAATAACCATCTTTCATGAAGAGATAAAGACTCCAGAAGGTGTGAGATTGAATCACCCGAGTGTAGCACAGAAATAATGAGAGAAGGTAGAAAGGACAATTCCACACAGTCCCCTCACTCCTTCCATGCTCCCAACATGCTGTGGAAAGAGATACATGTGACCTCAGGAAAAGAAAATGAAGTGAGCTTCCTAATTCGTTGTGAACTTGAATATCACAGCTAACAGTATAGCCCTTAGCACAGGGATGTCTCTCATGAACTCGCACTCCAGGACTGACCCAGTGCCAGGCCAGCACACATTATTTTTCCTGGCTTTCCCACATTTCCTGTGGACCCACTATAAGACTGGATCCTCAGCCCACCCTTAAAATGCCTGAATCCATATAACCAAATTCTATACCCATCCCAGTGCCAGGCCCACTCCAACAATCCAGACTCCATGTTATAACTCACAGACTCAGGCAGTAGTCTGGCACTCATAGATACTGATTCCAAGGAAACACCTATAGAGCCAAGCTCTAGACTCACTCCAGGAAATCCCTTGCATCTTCAGACAGCAGGAATAAATCTGAGAACCCATTCACTAAGCCCATTCCTGGGGACTTAGTATCCAGGCTTACTGAAGTGGATCCCAATGCACAGCTGGCCTCTACGGACATAAGGACCAAACCCATCTTCATGAAATGGGTACCAGGCAAGTCCATTTGCCCCTGCCAGTCAGCTGATCAAGAATCACTGACTGGTGAGTATGCAAAGACCGGGAGAGGGGCTACTCCATAGAGGTGTTTACACTAACACACATGCCAAGGATTTCAAATAAACACAGAAACAGAAGCACTGAAGGGACACCATGAAGTACCAGTAACTTACTCTAAAGTGAGTTCTGTGAAATACCTGACAGACAACTAAAACTGACAGTCACAAGGAAACTCGGTGAGCTATAGGAAACATAGGCACACAGCAAAATGAGACCGGGAAAACAACAAAAGAACAAAATTGAAAGTTCAACAGCAAAGAAACACACACACACACACACACACACACACACACACACACAAAGCAGAAAATTTGAAGTTGAAAAAATATATACAAATTTAAAAAAAAAATCTATGGGGAGTTTTAACAGCTGACTCAATGGAGCAAAAGAATCTGCAAACTCAATGACAGCTCATTCAAAAACACCCAGTGAAAGTCATGAATACAAATAAAAAGAACGGGAAAGTGAAGACAGCCCATGACACTCACAGGACACCATCAACATGACCATATGCCAGATAAAGGATACATGCTCTCAATAATCCATGGAATCTTTGGAAGTCTACACGACAGGAAGAGATTATAGAATGCTGTTTATCAGGATGTGGGTGAAGGAAATAAGGACACAGTGGTCAAACTATGAAGTTTCAGTTACACAAGAAAATTAAATTCTTGAGATCTAATGTATAGTGTGGTGATGGGAGCTATTAAAACAACTCAATATTAATACAGTCTTCTCAAAAATGGCAACTATATGAGGGAATTGTTGGCAACTATATAAGGGAATTGTGCTTTTTGTTTTTTGTTTTTTTTTTAATCTAACCTTATATCTGATGATTTTTATCAATGAAGACTCGGGAGTCAAAGGCTGGGGTGAAAACCTGTTAGCTCAGAGAAGTTGAGGAGTAACTAGTTCACCTCCATCCTCAGGAAAAAAAATCTTTTTCTGCCATTCCAATCCAAAAGGAACCACTAGACTCTCCGTCCCTCCCTTCTTCCTGTGGGGTTCTCTATCCCTTTTCCTGACTCCTCCTTTACCCTCTATTGTTACTTCCCATCAACTAGCTACTGGTTGTGCCTCTGGACCTCAGGTTTTTATTTAATTAATACAATTTCCAGGTTCTCAGTGTGATCAAATATCCTGCAACAGAATTCCCTTAATGGTAATTACCTCAAAGTATATATGGGTATCAAGACATCACGTTGCATCTGCTAAGTATATATACTATCTGTCAGTTTCACCTCAGTACAGTTGGGTGGGGGTTAAAATCAAGCAATGGTAAACAGCATAGGACATGAAGTACAAGAAAGGGTTGTAAAAATAGGAGGGATTGGTAGCTCAGTCCGGTGGTTAACATCAACCCTTCTGAGAGAGTTAAGTGAACTGAGGGGACCATCCTGCCAGCAAAACAGAACAGCAGTATGGTAACCTGGGTGTGACTGAGGATGATCAAGATGAAGGTAGCTAGCATAGAAGAAAAAAGATGGGGTGTGTGTGAAACTGAGACTCTGCTCTTTAATTGTTGAATTAGCATGCATTAAAACACCCTGGAAACCAAAGGGTCCTTCTCCAACTTAGGAGACAAGGGAAACATGTTTGTTCATCCTTTCCTGCATCCTCACAGGTAATTTAGAACATAGAAACTATCACACAATGGCCACACAACTCTTCATATGCCAGTATTAAACCTTTTCACTGACTTCCCATTCATTAGCTTATAACATAATCAGCTTGACTACTTTGGCGGTTCTCCAGCCTCATCTTCAATGCTACACAAACCTTCTACTGTTGCATTCAGCTGTGACCAAGTCTTTGCAGATCCTTCACCAAGCTACACCTCAGGCTTTTCCTTCTAGTGACTTTCTCCCTAGAGTATCCTTGCCTCCTTTTCTCCCTGTTTTCCCCAGGCATCCTTGAAGACTTAGATTGCCCATCACTGCTCTGAGAACTCCCTCTTATGCTTCCAATTTAGGAGGTATACTCAGATACACATTCACTGCTTTCTCATATCTTTTATTTCTCAATTGTAATTGCTTATTTATTCCTTACCTGTTTGATGTTGTGTTCCCAGAAGGGAGAGAATCTTGAGTTATATACTTCCAATTCTTTATTATTAAAAGATATTTTAAATAATCACCGAGTATATGTATGTATCTCTGGGGAGGTGTGTGTGTGTGTATGTGTGTGTGTGTGTGTGTGTGTGTGTGTGTGTGTGTGTGTGTGAATGCAGTCACCAACAGGAACCAGAAGAGGAATGCCAGATCCCCTGTAGCTGGAGTTATAGGTAGTTTTGAGGCACCTGTTATGATTGCTGGGAACTGAACCTGGGTCCTCTGCAATACCAACAAGTACTCTCAACCTCTGAGCCATCTCTCTAGCCCCTACACCTTCAAATCTTAACACGGTATATTTCCTATAGTAGTAACCCCAAACTGTTTATGGCAAAATAAGTTAATGATGCTTTCTCTATTAACAAGAAGGATTTGAATATCTTCCTTTGCACCACTGTAGCAGCTTCTCTGATCATACCGACAACACCGCTAAGATACACAAGAGACAACCCACTAAGTTGTAATTTGGGGATCTCTTAGTTCCCTTTCTCATTGCTGTGACAAAATCCTGACAAAGGTAACTTAGGAGAGAAAGGTTTTCTTTTGGCTCACAGTTCAGGGGCACAATTCATCATGCTTGCTGCATCCCGAGACAGTTGATAATGACCACAGCCAAGTACCAGAACAGTATGAGTGCTCAGCTCACTTCAGAACTGCCCATGGAATAGTACTGTCAATTAAGGTGGGTATTTCTACAACTGTCAACCTCATATATACAATCCCTCACAGGCATATCCACAGACGTGTCTCCTAGATCATTCTCCAGCCCATAAAGTTGAACATCAGTATGAACAAACCATCACAGGAAGATATTTGGTTTTGAGACAGGGTCTATGTTGCCTGCTTTGGCCTGAAACTGATAATGTAGCCCATTTTAGTCTTCCCAGTGCTAGGATTATAGGCATGAGCCACCACCCCAGGCTTTGATAAATTGTTTTAATTCTACAATGAACTGCATTTCAGGATTTCACAATGCTGTGATGGTGTGAGGCTCTCGGCATCACCATCAGTAGTCTTTTAGAACAACTTTTTCTTTTGAAAATTTGTCTATTTGTGACTCTGGGAGTAATTTTCACATTCTGTGATCTAAAAAAAAAAAAAAACAGTGAACAAAGGAAACTTTGTAATTAGTGTTATTTGAACCTAATTCCCTGGAGACTATAACCCCTCCTTGGGTCTAATTATTCATGAATTATTTCTATAGAACTTAAAGCATGTCTTTATATGTGTTCAAAAGGAAAATGGTAGTCCCTGCCAAGTATAGTTCACAATCTGTGTTAAATGATTAAACAATGTGCCCTGAGTTGCTGCTAAGCAAACAAGGCAGTAGCTTTTGTTTTTGTTTTGTTTTGTTCAATTTGAGTCATTTTAGAAGCAAAGTGAAATAACGACTTCAGTGAAAAAAATTACTTCAAATGTTCTAGGAAGCAATGGCTTATACCTGGAAGAAAAGGTACTCACTAAAGTGTGTGTTGTCCAACCAGCTTCCTCTGTGGGTAGCCAGAGCTCCATCTGGAGAAATGACAAGTCACGAATACATCCTGCTGAAAAAATAAGGGGTCAGTTGTTGTGGACACTACCACACCCAAAAGCCATTGGCTAGATGTTTCTACTTGCAAATATATCATGTTTGCTTCTCACTCTGCCAGGTCTAAGTGAGAGAAGGATAGAAAGAGTTCTATTCACACAGGTGAAGATGCTGTCCTGGACATTGAGAGCTATGGATGTGATGCTGTGGTAGCTCAGACGTGCTCACAGTCTTATATTGTGGAGAGAAACATGTAGAATCTCTCTCAGCTTGCACCAGAATGAATTCTCATACTCAAAAAAATAGCAATAAATGCCTACCTTCTTCATCCCTACACAGCAATGAATTAGGCAGGACCACGCACTCCAGTGAGGAAGAAGGCACTAGCACTTGGAAAATGTAAAGCTTTCCTCAGAATTAGGCAAAACTAAAAAACAAAGTGGCAATGAAAAAAATAAACAGGCATCTAGAGATTTACAGAACCCATCAAAATCATTTGGGGAAATGGAAAGGAAAATAAATTGATAAAGACTCAGCTTAAAGTGAACAGCGATTAACCCCAGATACAATGGGTGAGAAAAAAAAAAACAAAAACCAAAACAAACAAACAAAAACAGAGGGACAGAATGGTAGAGGACCCACACATGTGATCAGGTGAAAGGAGAGGAGAAGGTATCCAAGGGTGGGCCACACCTGCATAAGATCCTTCCTTGGTCCAGCAGTTTCAAAGCTATCTGTAGTGTCTCAGATATGGTTGCAGTTGGGACCACAAAAGGGAAACACAAAAATGGTGATTTGGCATCCTCAGTACAGTACTTTGAAATAAAAGACATTCAAAGTCCTCAGAAGCAACCTCAGCATCAGGATCTCTCTGACCACCTCCTGCCTTCCTGGCCAGTCCTCACTCCCCCTGCAAAGATCTCATAGAAACTAGACCCTTCCCAAGGCAGACTCAGAACCTTCTTCCCACAAAAGGCCATCCATTAAAACCATCCATTAAAATCATCATCACCAGTGTGACCTTCTGCCATCTATCTCAGAGCTGCTCCTGAAGAAACTTTCTCTTCTTCCCTTGTCTGTTAGTGGGGCATGAGAGAGGATATACACCCTGAACCTGAAAGGAACAATTGTTGCACCATAGATGCCTGAAGTCTCTGAGCAAAGGAGACCTTGCTTCATTCACACAGTCTCTTCCTCTGAGCCCTTTCTCTCATTCATACCTCTATATAGCTTTATTACAAACAGGCTATACCCTGTGTGTTTAAGCTTGAATTCTGAAGACTGCCACATAAATTTATTAAGTCATTTACCTTTTTAATCCACCAATCCATTCAATGTTGCCTGTGACCCTTGTGATGAGAAGGTAAAGAGCATCCCTTTCACTTCTTCAATGTCAATATTAGACAGTTCTATTTCTACCTAATCACCTGTGTTGGTTCTCTTCCCACAGGGAAGGGTGGATCTTGTTCAACTAGTCCTTTTTGTTGTCATTAGAACAAAGAATCCTGAAGTCAGCAATACACCTAGGTATTGTTGTGTTTAGTGCAAGAACACTAAGTCAAGAACCTTGAACTCGAAGTACCTTGTGAACACACACACACACACACACACACACACACACATTTCTGCTAGGCATGCTGGCTTCACATCACAAATGTTTCCTGAACAGCAGGAATTTTAATTAAACAGGAGAAATCTAATTTGGCCTAAATTGGCTTGCAACAAAAGGTGTTAAGAAGAGCAGAAACTGTTCAGCAACATAAGTGTTTTTGGAAGTGATGGGCTAAATCCATTGACAACTGTAATGAAAAGTGATGTGGAAAATGTGTAGGTATGGAATATGCTAGAAAGTCTGAAGATGCTCATCTATATAGTGTGATAACAGATGATGACTTATTATACACATATACTCCTGGAACTAATTTCACCAGAAGCTACACCAAATAACAGAGGTTGATCCCTGATAATCCTTCAAAGAATACGTAGATGTAACCGTATCCATTGTTTAGAACGAATGTCAAGGCTTGGACACGTGATGGTGTATATTGTTTGCCATGGGGACAGAACCGAGGAAAGGGCTTTTGCTAGCAGGGAGGAAAGAATGACTAAGTACAACTAGATAGGTCTAGTAAAAACAGAATGTGAGAATCTGAGAACCAATAGAAGAACTGACGAAGTTGTGTGCCACTCAACAGAGACTGAGCAAAGGAGAAAGTGTGACTCTAGAAAAAGGAGTGCAAGGGGGAGCCAGGAGGGGACAGCAGCTAATCATTAAAGGCATTACAAAAATACAAACTAGGAAATGGGCTAGCTGTGAGGAGAAATGTAAGTCATTGTTGGGCACTGTGATTATAGTATTTCAATTTCAGGCTCCCTGATTGAAGATAAATGAAGGGGAGTAAATAGGAAGATCACACAAAGAGGCATGCCCATGGAAGTCTGGCTGATGAGCGTTTCATCTGCACATATGCTGCCCATGGTGACTAAAGGAATTCCAGTGGAGAGGAAAACACTTGTGCAGTGGCCAGTGTCTTCTGCGTATACGGGGGAAGGGCGAGTTAAGAAATAAAGACATCGAGGAGTAGTAAAGAGGGATATGTTTGGGTATCATTACCCTCAGAGGAAGGGGCCTTTTATGCCCATGACTATAAAAGAGTCGTGATCTAGAAGCAGACAAAAAACATCTATGCTTGAGATCACCTGAGTGTCCTTGCAGGTCCAGCTGCTGTTGAGGAGAGATGATGCTCCCCAGTGTGCCTCATGCCGTACTAGCTCCCTTGAATGTCATAGGGGAGAACCAGGTATCAGTTTCATAATTGTATAAGCCTGAGATACCCTGTGCCCCCATTGCCCTTTCCATGAACACCACGCTACAGTGAAAGTATTAGGAACATACTGTGTGGTAGACACATTCTACCCTAGATTTTCCATACATATTTGATCACTGAACCATTGTCCTGGTAGTAACACCTTGCTAAATAGGCATACTATATTCTATGGCTAATTTTTGTAAATTTCACACAAAATTGAGTCACCTGGGAAGAAGGACCACCAGTGGAAGAATATCCGCCATCAGATTCACCTGTGGACATTTCTATGAGATGTTTTCTTCATTAATGTTTAGTGTAGGATGTCGCCACCCCTGGACAGGGGCTCATGGTTTGGATAAAAAGACAGGCTGAGCAAGCAAATGGAAATCAAGCCAATATGAACCATTCCTAGGGTTTCTGCTTCCGTTATAGGGATGGCCCTGGAGGAGAAGTTGAGCTATTCACCTACTTACTATTCAAGACTCAACCTGAGAAAGCATGGTGAGGTGAATGTTTTAGAGAAAATAAAATCCAGACTCACAAAGATTCTTTGATGAGTTTCTTAACCCTTGTGGAACTCTATCAGAATCTTCTACTTTCCTGTTGGCTGCATATAATAGTCCTAGTACCATGGACAGGCCTATGTTGGTGAGATAATTTCTGACTTCAGTGTTTCTATGTGTACTAGGACATCTGAAATGGGATCATCTGTGCTTAGGAAATATTCATGAGATTAAGTACTGCGTTAACAGAACTGAGAATAATGAAGGTGCTTGTTCACTTGGTGATCTGATGTTTAACCCTTGCCAGGACCCTTGCACTAACTACCTTTTATTTGGTACTGATCATCAGTCCTGGGTTTACTAGCCTTTGTACTTGGTTTTATTCTTAGAATAGGTAAGAAAGAAGCACAGTGAAGAGAGAAGGAAAGTGGGGAAAGGAGTTAAAGAGAATTTAAAAGAAAGAAGGTGCATAGGTCCATAGGAGAGAGAAAAATAAAAAAACAAAAACGTCTTTCATCAACTAAGCAAGATTCATGCCTGACACCCACACACTGAAACCAATCAGTAAGAGGAAAACAGTAAATTTATTTAATATGATGTTTATGTAACTGAGGTATTTTCAGAAATGAAGACAGCAAAGACTCTGGAAAATCTATTTGATAGAGACAGTGTTGCAGAACACAGATTGGTTAACAGAAGACACAAGTTCATGGAAACAAACTTGGGAGAACTCAGCAAGGTTTTGCTGGCTTGCACTGTGAACCCATTTCCTCCCACAGTTCCTTAGAGATGGAGGAGCAAAGCCCCTGAGACTAAGGAAGCTAAAGAAATGTGTGAAACTTGCAAGATTTGGAAAGCTAAGCAAGCCAGCGAACTCAGGAGGTCCCTGGCAGAGCTTATGCAAGCAGAAAACAGCCATTGGAGAGGAGGTGATGTCAGTGAGGCTGCAAGTTGGGCGGAGGGCTGTAGGGCTGCAGCTTTCATGAGTTGTCACCTATGATGGGCGGAGGTTTTTGTGATGCAGTTGTCTCTAAATCACCCAGTGTCCTCTAAGTAAGTAAACCCATTGGTTGGTGCACTAATCTGAACATCAATGGAATTGCTACTTTGCTCTGTCATCAGTGCCCTCTCTGGGGTGAAAGCACAATTGTTCCTGTCTCCCCAGGAGAAGTGTGACAACAGCTTGTTTGTTCAAATTCTCTGAGGTCTTCAGTGTGACGCTGCTTCCCTCCAGGTGGGGGCAGGACACCTGTCATCTGAGGACAGAGTAAGAGAAGGTCAGAGAGCAAATGTTCTTGAAATTGTTGGGGAGCCACATCTGGAGATAACATGTTTGGAGCCCTAATAAGAGTAAGTCCCAGATTTTTGGACATGACTTCCCTAGTTAATTTCTCTCCTTGTTCACACACACACACACACACACACACACACACACACACACACACACATGCAAATCAGAAATTTGGGACTTATACATGTCAAAATTTTCTCAAAGGACCCTCTGATAGATGTCTCTCACTTTTGAGAACAAAAGCTGCAAAACAGCCAAGCTCTCATTTGCTTTAAGGGCTAATGCAACAGTTGTAACAACCCTTTTTTTGTATTCTCCACACCACCAGCCTGTGAGCAAGTCTGCCTTCTAAATGCTCTATTGATGGACTAGGGCCAAACCCACAGGACCAAGATTTTTATCTGCTGAGGCACTCAGGGAAACTGAATGCCAGCTTGTTCAGTTCATGGACTCTGGTCCTTCTGCAGATACGCAAGCAAGAGGCTGAACGCGAGGCTTTCTGGATTCCCTTTCCCATCTCACCCAGAGCCATACAGCTCAGATATGTAATATCAACAGGAGCTCTGTAATATTATATTGCCAAAGGCTTCCATTGCTAAAATCAAAGTTTGGAAACCATAACACTGCACTAGGCTAAAAAGATGAGAAAATGCTCCTCTCCATAAAGTCACTGTCAAGAAAAAGCTGTTGGAATCACCCTCACTGAAATTAGAATATATTTAAGTTTCTGTGCTTTTTGGGTTTTAAGATGTAGCCTAGTTATCAAGGAGCACACAGCTCAGTTGATAATGGGCAAGTCTCTAAACTATTAGTGTGGTTAATAAAAACTTGTCTGTTCTTCAAGGGGAATGTTCGAATACTTGGCCATTAAAGAATGATGCTACTTGTTAGGGATTTGGAGTTTTAGATGTTCAAGCCAGGTCCACCCCCACCCCTCTCTGTCCTGCCTGATGATTCAAACATAGAACTCTCAGCTACCTGACCAGCACTATGTCTGCCTGCACGCCACCATGATTCCAGCCTCAATGATAATGGACTAAACCTCTAAACTGTAAGCCAACTCCAGTTAAATGATTTTCTTTATAAGAGCTGCCATGGTCACGTTATCTCTTCACAGCAATAGAACAATGACTAAGACACCACTCAGGAGTTTATTAGAAAAATAGGTCTATTTAGAAGTTACAATTTAAAGATGGGTTCCCCAGAATTTAATTTGTGTATTTTATTGCATATGTGCTATGTAGGTATATTTATATATGGTTACACATTTGGATGGAGGCTGATGTCAAATTGCCCCACAAAAAGGATGATGACAGCTTTGTCCATGACATAGGTAATAGATGACTCCTCCAGTTGATACATATTTTAGTTACCTACCAGTCTATTTAATACCAAATTGAAGAGGAAAGTATAAGTCATTATTACTAATTATACTTTTGTAAGTTATATTTTTTATATTTTGTATTATTTAAATGAAATCTTTTGTGAATGATCTTTGCTACATTTTCCTACTGAATTTTGAATACTTCTTAATTTGTGAATTATATAATTATTGATATATGTGAAACAATAACACATTCTTTAAAGTTAAACTTTATGCCATGCACTGCACATAAATTTCCAACTAACAATTCGGTCACCAATTGTCCCTGTTATTAATATTTCTGATGTATAGATATGCAGGGTCATTTTAAGTAACTAAATCTATTAATATTTTTCTTTTATTGGCTCTAACACAACATTTGTGATATCTAATCTTGATTGCCAAGTTGATAGAATCTCAAACAATTAAGAAACATGCCTCTGGGTAGGTTATAGGGCTTTCTGTGAAAGAATACCTTCCCCAGACAGGGCACATCTTCTGGCATGTAGTCAATATACAAAAGAGTCTAAAGAACAGCAAAATGTCTTGCCTGCTTGACTTCACTTCTTATGGATGAGTATGTCCTTCCTACTCTTGCTGCTGCTAACATACTTCAGTGACATCTTATTCCAGTTTCTTGGGCCTTCCAAAGTGAACTGAGGATGACTCTCTAAGGAACTTCCAGGCCTTCAGCAACATATTGGGACTGCTGAGATGTCCAGTTTGTAGACTGAGCATTTGTCAGATTCTTAGTTCTCCAGGATGCAAATGGTGTCATTGTTGGACATTGAAGAATTCTCTATTGTATAAGTTAATGTAAGTTAATCTGCTATAAACAGCACACACACACACACACACACACACACTCACACTCACAATCAGTTCTGTTATTTTAGGGAACTCTTTTATATAGACTTGAGGAATGGGGTCTTTCTCTCACGAACCCCTTTGTATTATCCCTGTGCAGAACACAGGTATCTGTGTAATGGTAGTAACCCCTTTAACAATTGCAGCTGCTTTCTCATCACACACAACTCTGTAACTTCCAACTCACTCATTTCCCAACAAAACTATTATTTTTTTTCACATCTCCCTGCTCCATTTGATGTTCTCTCACTGGAGAACTAGAGAAGAGTGTGAGCAGTACTGTGACACAGCCTGAATATCATTCACTCTTGATTTTTTTTCACTAAACACAAGTCCATTGCTTTTCAGCATATCACCAAGTTGTCTGAACACAGGCAGGGTATAGCCATGCTGTTTGTTAGACTTTAACATAAAACCAATAGCCAAAGTCTTAACAGAGTCCCAAGTCTTCTCTGAAACCTCATGAGCTAGGTTTTGTTTGTTTGTTTGTTTGATTTTGTTTTGTTTTGTTTTGCCCACATTTCCTGTCACATCCTGATCTTCTGAACTCCACAAAGATGACTTGTCAAACTGTGCCGAAAAGCATGTTAGGTATATTCCAACCCCAAGTTCCAGACTCTTCTGCATTCCTCCCAATAAACATTTCCAAATGCCTACCACCTTCTAGTTAGGTTTACGGCAGCATGGACCTACACTTTGAAATCAGTTTTCTGTATTACTTTGCTCATTGCTATAAGCAAATACCTAACAATGTGTGTGTGTGGGGGGGTGAACACTATCTTTTGGCCTACAGCATAAGGAGAACTATAGCCCATCAGTGTCAGAAAAGTATGTAGTGGCAGGAATATGAAGCAGCTAGGAATTGTAGTCAGGAAGCAGAGTTGACAGAAAGTAAAGCTGGGCTATAAAATCTCAGAGCCCACCCCTGTAAGGAGTATGTTTTTTCCATCTGCCACTGGTCTTGTCCCACTGCCGCGCCAGCCCCAATTAACACACAGAGGGATGCTGTATTTGATATAACACTGTTGGCCAGGCTAGTTTCTTATCGGCTAGCTTTCTTAAGTATTAACCCATTTCTGTTAATCTAACTACTTCCACTTGGTCTTATCTTACCGGAGAGAGAGGAGGCCTGCATTCTGCTCTCTCCGTCTTCCATCTTGACTCCTCCTTACTACTTCCTCTTTCCTCCTTGTTTCCTAGTCCCTCCTCTCTTGCTTTCCTATTGGCCAACATTGTGTTATTCATTAACCAGTATGAGAAACATATTTACAGAATGACATCTCCCACCACACCCCTAGTGACTCACTTCCTCCAGCAAAACTCTACCTCCAAAAGAGCTCACAGCCTTCCAAAACAGCACTGTCATCAGGGGACCAAGTGTGCAATCACCCAAGGCTGTGGGTGAACTTCACATTCAATCTACAACCATACAATATATAGCCTCTTGGATTCACTAAATCCATAAATACTCTTGTATTTTCTTCTAATACTTTTTGGTTTTATATTTAAATCTTTAATGTGTGACGTATTTTGATTTTATATTTAAATCTTTAATGTGTGATGTAAGTTGTAAATGGAATAAAGTACAGATCTAAATTTTCCTAAGAATGGGCAGTATTCCTAATCATCCATTGATTATAATTCTTCCTTTTCATACAGATTTTAAAAGCTATGTCTATCCTTATGTTAAGTGCTCAGAAATGCCAGAGACTGGATTTGAGTCTTGTGTAAGCCAATTTCTGCATTTCCAAAACAGTATCAGGCTGTTTTAATTTTTTATCTTTTTATTCCTTGATAATTATATCCCACCTTGTTAATATCTCTTTCTTTCTCTTTGTGTTATATTCTTAATTTTATTATATTTCACATTGATTTTAAAAAAAAATTTAGATTTTTCACCTCTTTCAAAAACGTCATTCAAGTCTTATTTACTTCTTTTAATTTGATAGTTCACTTAATAAATGTTAATTGATCAGTTACTATAAACCAGAGCACAAAGCTAGAGAAGAGTAAGAATGGAGAAAGCAAACACATGCAGCTGTACCCTCAGGATAATGCTAGATGGAAGACTGTTATCCATCCAAAAGGAATAAAATTCATACTCACTTGAAAATATTAATAAATAAAAGGAGAGGAAAGTGAGGGAAGAGTTGTTCAAACCTTTGCCACATCTCTTCATCCTTACTCATTTTGTGTTGTTAAGAAAGGTCTCCCATTGAGCTTTGCTCATTTCTTAAGATAATCTTGCTTCGTTTCTTTTCATTATCAGCCTCCTAAGTCAGGTTTGAAATAGAGTGGTGATTACAATTATGACCTGTTTCACATTCACGCAAACTCTTTAACATTTGACTAAGAAAATCATGCTGGACATTCTACACTCAACAGAGAGGGGAGTAGGTAGTTGGAGGAAGAGGAGGCTGCAAATCAGTTTCCTAAGGAAATGTAAGTGACCAAAGTTAACTCCTGAGATGTTGGTCCAGGGACATCTGTGGACAATATGCTCTTGTTCTTTCCCTTCCTCTCTATCTGGAATAATATCTTTTATCATCTCTAGTGTTTATGTGTGTGTTTTTACTACTCTTTTCTTCATGAGACTTCCAAGAAATTTCCTTTTTTTATGGATTTTTCCAGAGAACCGGCTTATAAATGTTCCTATCATCACTGCCTCGCTCTCCTCATTGATTAATTTCTGCTTTTATCTTCAGAATCCCTTGGTTTGTTCTACTTTTCACAAGATTGTAAATGAGAAAAAGCACAATCTATTTGTGCCTTCTGTTGTCAGGTTTTGAATCCCAGTGCTAATAATCACAAATCACAAATGTGTGGGGTCGTGGCCAAATGTTTAGATTCTTATGTGGTACCAGTTGTGTAGTTTCACTGCACAGCTCTATCCTAAACAACTATGTATTATAGGCACATAGTTTCCACATCTGCACAATGAAGATGATGATGATTACTATGAAACATCTCCCAGAGTTGATGTGGCGATTACTTGGGCAAAGATCTGTAAAGCTCTTGAAGCAAGTCTTGGCACACAGTCACTGCTATGTAATACATGAATAAATTACACTGATGCAGCGCTTGATTCTTTACAAAGCTTTCCACATTAATTTTCTCCCTTAGAGAGCAGGGTGATCCCATGAGACAAACAGCCTTCATCACGACTTTATGAAAGATAAATCCTAACTCTAAGCAGATCCAAATTAGTGAGGGGGAGAGTCAGGTCTGGGGGCTCTACGATCACAGCACTGATTTAAGGCCAAGTGAACTTTTATGTTCAGGACACTTGGGTGGCTCAATATAGAGGAGTATGTGTCTGGCTCAAGGCCAGGAATTGGCAGCAGTAGCAGGCTAGAAGCCCCTCCTTGAGACTGCGATCAACCCAAGAGTGGAACTGACAGCTTGGTCAACTGCAATGGGACTGCCTGGCTCTTCCCTAGTACAGGCAGCTGTCACAGGAATCAGTGGAGGAAGAGCTTTCCTAAGTGCAGGAGATGTGGGTTCTTATTGTGCTCCTGCCTGGATCTTATATAGTGAGCCCGAGGTTGGTAATTTGCTCTGCTATGTCTTCATTTTCTCCAACAGGAGATTGGAAAAATAATTTCTGCCCAGCCCTTTTTATGAATATACTACAAAATTCAAAGTATGTTAGTGTTGGTGAACACTTCAAAATCTTTTACTTTTGTGTGGTTTTATTCTTTTACTGTTGGGAAAAGCAGGGAATTATAGGAAGGGTAAATATGGAAAATAAAGACATTGATGTTCAAATAGTTTGCTGGAGAGGACCCTTGCTGGATTTGCCATTTGAGGAGATGATATAATTCCCCCTGCCTACTCCTGGATGGGCCCATGCCTATTCAAGCCAGCAAAGGAACCCAGGTCTGCTCTCCTAAAGCCCCTAGAAATTTAGGATGTTCTTAGCCAGCTATAATATGTGTCCTTAAAGAAGGTTATTGTCTATCCCAAAAGCTCTGCCCTCATCAGAGCACCTCAGAACAATACATACAGGTAGAGGCCAACAAGGTGGAAAGCAACGAGTGATGATTTGATTTCTACTGTTAGATACTTATCTACATACCCCAAATGATCCCAGAGAGATAGAAAAAATCTTAAATATTTTGTCTGTTATTTTCACTTGGCATATAAAAGGTATTCAAGAAATGTCTGAAAATGAATGAATGAGTCTTTGCAACTCAGTGGAGATGGTATAATTATAGTGGGTGCTGTAGTTTGGATATTATGTACCTCTCAAATATACGGGTTGGATATATACACTCTTCAATGCAGCAGTGTTCAGGGGTGAACATTTGGGAAAATGACCACGAAGACTCTCCTTACAGCAATTAATTGATCCATTGATGGATTTATACTTTAAATGATGATTGGGAGGTAATGGAACTGTGGGAAGTGGAGCTTAGTTAACAGCCCTGGAAATGTATACTTACCTTAGACCTTCACTTATCACTGTCTCTGTTTTGTGGCTGCCATGATGCAAGCAACTTATTTCTACCAAATGCCCTGCCCCCTATGATGTTCTGCCTTGCACCTCAGGCCTGGAACAATAGGGAAAACCCATCAAGGGCTGAAATTAAGAGTCACGATAACCTTTTAAATATTTTAACCGGTGTTTATCCCAGCAAATAAAAGGTCAGGCTAATACAACGAGGATGCAAAATTTCAAAAATGCTGACAATAAAGGTGCTGGGATTTGAAGCCAGGTGAGCCTGGACTCGACAACCAGTGCCTTTTAAGTCACCTTGTCCTCCCTCATGTGAGGACCCTGTGATCTGGAACTTCAAGTCACATTCTCCAAAGATCCAGTGAGCAATGGCAATATTTATCTGAGAGAAGAACATTTCTGTCAAGATATGGCAAGGCACTAAGCTGAAAGGATTAGTCCAAGGTCAAATAATATATATATATATATATATATATATATATATATATATATATATACACACACACTGTCACTCAGTACTGCATTCCATGTGGAATCTTTCCCATGCAATATTCTCAGCATTGCCCATGCACCCCTACCCACTGACGGAGGAAAGCATGCTCAATAAATGCTCTTCAGTCTTGCTAGGCTAATTTCTTTTTTAAAAAACTTTAATTTATTCTTTGTGTCTTTCATATCATTCATCTCAACCCCATTCATTTCTCTGTCCCTTCATATCCACCCTCTACCCTTAAAACACCTTCCCCCTAAAATAAAATAAAATATATTCAAAAGTGGAAAAAAAGACAGAAAAAGGAAAATACCTGTCAGGGAAGCTGAGTATGACCTAGTGAGTTATGCAGTAAATACTTCCCACACATGCATCTTTATGTGCAAGTGTGCATTGCAGAGTCATTGGTGTGTTTTGAGGCCTTTGGTTTCTGCTACACTATTGATGCTGGGCCTCATTGGGACTCCCCTTGGTTATCTTGTTATTGCCTTGTGTTGTGGAGATCCTGCAGCCTTAGGTCTACAGAACTGGCCCATTAACATGCCCCAGAAGATCATAGATGGGTGGATATTGGGGAGGGCCAACTCATAACCCTGGTTCTGGGTCTAGGTAGTTGCAGGGTTGGTTAGCCTCCAGATCTCTCCTGTCTTCATCACCAGACTGACTTCTCTAGTATTGGCTAGGCTAATTTCTAATGTCCCTCCCTCAAATCTGTTTTGACCTTCACTGTTTTCTTACCTTATTTTTATGTTTTGTTTTACAATATGAAATGAACCATAGAAGTCTCCATTCTACCCAAGAAGTCATGGCACAAAAACCTAGGTAGACTCTAGGTGCTTCCTAACAGTTTCTTCTATTTAATCTACCTTCCAGTTTAGAAAACACTTTGTTACCTACAGTTTGTGCACATATTGGTGACAGGACAAGATGCCTTTTCTGAGGTTTAAACAACAACTCTCACAAATACTTAATTCCATGGGCAAGCTAAAACATAGGGCTGGGACACATCTTAGATGTAAAGAACTAGCCTTGTGCTTTGACTTACAGTCAGCATTTCCCTGGATCCCACATATAGGGAAGATGCCCATGAGACAAGTTGACACATTGAAAACAGCATTTTCTTAGCAGCATCACGTTTGGATTTGGGCCAAGCTCAAGGACTATAAAATAAGGGTTGCTTTCTGTCCCTAATGGAAGTTTCACAGCTGGGTATCTAGCTTTTGTTGATTTAGGAAGAATAAGAGGGAAGGTTTCATATTGATTTGTTTACAAGTTTGCTTTTTAATAATACAAATAACCTTCAATATCTCCTAAGGAAATCTATCAATGCTGTACTAATACGTAAAGATAAAATATCTAGGTTTGAAATCCTAGCATATGTTCTACTCAAAGGTTTTCATTCCAAACAACAAAAATCAACTTTGATTGACTTAAATATTAAATAGGAAGTTAAATGCATAGGGTGGTCAAGGAATTGAGCTGATGGCTTAAGAACTAGGCTCAAGAAATGATTAAAAAAAAAAAAAAGAATGAGTACAGCCGAGCTCTTGTAGCACCCACAGAGGCTTTAACTTCCTTTCCAGCACTCTGTACTGCTAGACACAGGTGCCTTACACACTAACGCCAGACACTGCAGCATGAATCTTGTCTGCTCATTTCTGTCTCTTTGCATCATTCTTCATAACAGAAACAAAATAACCACATTTAAAGTTTGGTCTAAGGTTTTGCTGTCAGTGAGTGAAGACAGGAAATAACTGCCCTCCCCCTTGGCTTCTATTCTAATAGAAAAGTGTTTAAGAGCTGGGCAGACCAGATGATGAAATCCTGTTAAAGCGAAGTATGCAAATGAATATAAAATAAATGTTTCATGTTGGTTAACTGCCTCAATAAAAAAATACCTGTAATTTATTAGTTAATTTCTTCAAACTAATGCACTATGCAGTATATAATACACTGTAATATATGTTACATACACTCAGGCAATGCGCTAGGTATAATAGAAATAATCTCTATTATCTCTTTGAACTCTGCATAGCATCCTAGGCATGCAATGCCTAGGGTGATAGGCATTATCTTTTTAGGACCAAGGAAGAGAAATGGGTTATAGAGCATGTGAACCCAAAAGCCAAAATTCAAAGGAAATCTTGAAGCTCACACTAGTTCCCTAACCACTGAGCTGTACTTTTTCTCAGTGAGCACTGTTGCTCTGCCTTGGCTCTGGGTTTATACCTGCTGTGCTATGATGGATGTTTGTACTGATGTTTCTTCCCAGCAGACATTCAGATTATATATACATACATACATGTATGTATGTATGTATGTATGTATATATGAAACATGTGCTAATACCTAACTACAAAACAATACACATCAGAGTCAGGCAGAAGACACATTCTGCAAATTCCTTCAGGGGAGGGCTCCATCTTTCTTGCTAAGCCCATATCCTCAGTATTTAGGGTGAATATTGCCTGTCATAGGTCTTAGTAAGTAGATGAATTAAAATATCTAACATATATGCACACTTCCCAGGCATTTAGGAGGCAAGTACTATTGTCTGCCTTGTACCTTTTCCCCAAGAACTGCATGAAGATGAGAGCCACAGCTGGAATGCAAATCCTGCAGATTGTACCTGTGTGGGTAAGGGCTTTCAGCCTCATGGAACAGCTAGATATGTCTGTTTAGGTCCTCACATTTGCACCTCTTAACTTCCACAGAAGACAGATGTCTTTGCAATAGCTCTTCCAAGAAAAGAAAAACTTTCCTCCAGAATTCCACCTTACCCCACAACTCACTCTTTTGGAGTGACCCATGTACGTACTTTATTCTGCTGTCTGTAACTAAGGCAAAATAATGAGATGACTGTCTTTAACCCAAGTGATCAGTCAAGTCAGATCCACAGACATCTTAAGAAGTGGTGGGGCCTGGTGGTGGTGGCACATGCCTTTAATCCCAGCATTCGGGAGACAGAGGCAGGTGGATCTCCATGAGTCTGAAACCAATCTGGTCTACAAGAACTAGTTCCAGGATAGCCTCCAAAGCCACAGAGAAACCCTGTCTAGAAAAAAAACAAAAACAAACAAGCAAAAAAAGAAGGGGTGGGGATAAGGCTGAATGGGGTCGAGTCATATAATAGGAGGATCAGCTTCCTGTCAGCATGAGTTTTCTGGCCAGTCTGCCTGGTCCTGCCACCTCTTCAGCCCCAAATGAACACACAGAGACTTATATTAATTATGAATCTGTTGGCTGATGATTAGGGCTTCTTAATGGCTAGCTCTCTCTTAATTATTAACCCATAACCACTAATCTATATATTTTCATGTGGTCGTGGCTTACCAGAGAATGCTGGACCTGCAACTCCTTTGCCTGCTACATTGAGACTGTTCTGGTGGGCTCTCTTGCCTGCCTTTCCCAGTCTTCTCCTCCTCTCCTATTCCTGCCTATCTTACGCCCTCATTGGCCATTGGCCCAACAGTGTTTTATTCATCAACCAATAAGAGAAACATATACAAAAGTACATCCTCCATCATCTTTCCCTGGATCTCTAGTCTATCTGGAGATGAACATCTAAAGATAAATTGAGGTTCAATAGTTTTGAAACTGTAGCTTATCATAGCCCCTACATGTACTGTTTTCTCCTCTGTTTACATGTCTATGATCAAATTGATGCTATAGATTAGTCACAATTATAGATTAACAATAACAAACAACCAGTAGAATAACTATGGTAATAGTTTATAATAAGAGCTCTATAAATGAGATATCTCTCTGTATGTGAGTGTTCCTCTGCCATGTTTCTCCTTTCTGGTGCCTATGGGGATTAATGAGGTGAACTGAGTGGTGTAGGCATGGCTACCCAGTGTCAGCCTAGTAGTATACAAGAAGTAGTTTTGTACAAACCCTGTAACACTGAAACTATTGGTCTGGTAGCCATTACAGCTAGTAAGAGACCAACAAGCCAGTGACATTTACAATGTGAATATGCTAGTCAAGGGATGATTCTTGTCCCTTACTACAAAGCAGGACTGTGCAGGATTTCATCATGCTGCTCAGACAGGGGTGCAATATAAAAACTAGGAATCTGTTCCATACAGAAGTTTCCATTTACCATTTGTGGGCCAAGGTTAACTATGGCTAACTGCATTGAGAAATTGACAGGTAGATACTCTCCAGATACTGACTATGCAAACTATAACCCCAGTTTTAAAATTCCTACAACATCACCAGTGCTCAGCCAAATTCCCAAAACTGTCTTGGCAAAACACCCGGCACTCATCACCATGTACCTTCAACCGGCTTTCCCTGGCTCACTCCCAGCTGCTGAACATCCCTGCCCTTGCAGCCTAGAACTAAGCGCCCTTTCCTTTTAGCACGATTTTTCTCAGGCCCATGGGTTTGGCCATGTTGTCCTGGGCCACCAAGCTTTGCAACACTCAGGAAGAATGATAGCACCTTCTGTCAGCCTTACCTGACCCCCAGTCCCTCGGTTGCATGTCAATGTAGTTATGGCTCCCCAGCACTGCTCAGCATCTCCATTCTAGGGGCCCTTAGGTATCCAAGCTGCCCTTGTCCCCAAGACCAGCAGGGCATCTGAAGGATAGATGGGTGGTTTTATTCCTGTTTTTAGAACTGAGTTTATTTTTAAGCAGCATATAAGCTAATGGATTTCACTGTAACATTTCCACACATATATATCATTACACTTTATTATCTCCCCAACTCACCTGTGGCCCCCTCCTCCTCTCCTGCTGGATCCCTGCCTTCGAATAGTTCATCCTTTTGCTTTCATGTCAAATATATTCCATTAATCTCTTTCTCCCTTCCCCCTGCCAGTCTTCAGAAAATAAAAAAGAAAAAAAAAAAAAAAAAAAAAAAAAAAAAAAAAAAAGAGGAGGAAGTGAATGCTAAATACTCTCAATGTCCTGACAATTCTCTTCACAATTCAAAAGTGAGTATTTGTTGACATAATCATGTTTGTTTTCTATTTCCCCTTTGGGAAAAAAAAAAAAAAGCTCTGTGGGAGCCATGTCTCTTGTTCACCCCCACTCCACACCTGTCCCAAGGGCTTAATAAATATTTGGTGAATAAATAAAACATCTAGGGGTCAGAGCAGCCTGCAAAAGCACACCCACCATTTCCCATCAATTCTATCTCCTTTACCAAGTAAATAATACTGCTGTAGGAATAGAGAAGAAATCTAGCCTTTATTCCAGGCATTTTTATAGCTGCAGTTGGTGCAAACACACAAACCCAAGTCATGTGATTTTGTATTTAGAATATTAATTTTCCCTAGGTCATGCAGAAGCAGCAATACTTTCCTTAATGAAATGCTCTTGTACTAATTTCTATTTGTATGCAAAAGACGTCAGGGGTTTAACACATTGAGACAGTTTCTCCCAGCTAGATCTGCATTGTGAAGAAGGGGAAGGCATCTGATTTATTACACATAAACAAAATGAATAAGATAACATTTTATTAGTTAGAAACCATTATAAAAACAGCAATGAAATAGGGTAGTACAAGTGGAAGATGCCCTTATCAATAAATCCTGGGGAAGGTTTAGGACCCTGGTACATGTTAGAATAATAAAAAAGGTAATTAAAGGGATCACATTGCAGACCTGTATCATTTCATCAAGGAGCTTTGAAACAATAGGAAAGATCAGGGCAGCCATGGTCTGTTAATTGCTAACCTTTGGGAAAGGAAAGGCGTTTGCAGTTCAAGTTGGTTTAGTACATGTTAGGAGAATCCATTTTTGGGTTTTGTGCTGTTAGAAACATTGAAATCCAAGTAAGGGATGTCTTTCAGATCAGTCCACTTTAGGGTCTGGTTGCTGGTGGTGAGACAGTAATGTTTTTATGAAATTAGCCATCCTGTCAATCTCGTGTGTTATAACTAACAGCCATCAGTGACAAAGACTTGTTTTGTTATTTTCTCTGGAAGAGACTCCTGGGTTTCATCCCTTGCTTGAGAATTTTCATTTCATCCCCAAAAATCCTTATGACACATGGAAAATACTTTTTTTTTATATGAAAAGCATGGCAGAGAAACACAGGGCTGGGAGGATTTTCATTTCCCAGAGAGCTGTAGTCAGTTTTTAGAAAGTAAATTGTGTCCGTCCTCCCTCCCCGGGTCACTGTCTCCCTCCCTCCTCCTGGTCAGTTTAATATGAGTCACCACAGAGGCTTTGTTGTGTGGAATAACATTTTCTCCTGGGACTCAGTTCATGCAAAACACACCCTGCTGAGAGAGTGGAAATTTACCCATAAGACATTCTCACAGCAGCAAGACCCTGGAGGAAACCTGATCAGAATGGTTAACAATCTCACTGCCTCCTTTACCATGAACTCCCCCAAATTTCTCAGAGTAGAAAAAAAGTATTAAGTCAACCACATATTTAAGGCTGATCATACCAAGTGGCAATAATACAGTGAGATGTGGTCTGATTTAGAAAGACAGAAAGAGAGAGAGAGGATTATTTCTTTTATTTTCCTGACACTCTGTCTTACTTGGTAATTTCTATTCTTTCTCTTTTCTTTCTTCGCTTTCTTTTATAGTTACTCTGCAGTCATTCAATTGATCAATGTGTGGATATTTCTAAAAAAAAGAAAATTTAACTGCCACAAATTCAGTAAGTTGCATTAACCAAGTAGGTATTAGTCTGCAAATGGTTATAAACTCAGATATATTTTATGTGGTGTGACATGGATTACCACTAAAATAATATATGTGTTCATAAGTGGATAAACCACAGCTTGATCTGTTGAGACTGCCTTACAAAAAGTGTTGGAACAAGCAATGCATACAGATATAACACAGTTAATGATACAATATGAATGCAATTTACCATGGTAATACAATTATAATACTAAAGCAATTATATATAATCAGTAGTGTGATGTAATGTAAGGTGCAGAATCTATGCATGCATGCATCTAAACACACACACACACACACACACACACACACACACACACTCCTATCTATACACATACTGTTGTTTTTAAGGAATCAATATAATGGTTATAGAAAATATAGGAATGGGAGCCCAGCCCAAGAATTTTGTTCCTCTGTCAGCAACATTTACAATATGGTTATGTAAAACCTTGGAAGGAAAATAAAGTCTCACTCAAAGCAGCTCACATCTTAGAGAAGGACTATAGGGCACCAGCTAGAGCCAGCTTGCTGGTCAAGCAGCACAGGTTTGATAGCTCATGAGCTAGACATTGCATCATTTCCCTCCCTTTACTGAAAACATTTTTATCTAGGTTTTCAACTGTGTACTTATAACACACTCTACCATAGTCTGTAGAGCTGTACAGTGTATGCCTGTATAAAGCCCTGTTAAAATTTTCAAAGTTTGCAAACTGGAAGAATAAGTGAGTGGTTCATTTAATTTATTTTAATCAGTTCTATCAGGAAAATGCAACTCCATTGAAGGCAAACCTTTGCAGAAGCAGGGAAGCAGGGAGCAATTATGTTTTGCGTGTGGAGTGCTCTTTTTAAAAAGACCATGTGTGCAGCATTAAAAAAAAAAAAAAAAAGCTTAGCAACGTCAATCATCTTGATTTCACATTCCTCTAGTACAGTTCTTAAACACTGCAAAAATTATAGAAAGCTAAAGCTGTTTCTCCTAAGATTCTGTGCAGCTGCTTTCTTGAACAGGTTTCATCTGGATGCATTTCCACAGGTACCAGATTTTTAGAGGTAAGAGTGGCCAGAGCGGCACTCTTATCCTCCTTATTATGTATGTATTCTCACATATATTCATGAGAATAATTCACCAAAGAGGCTCCATGAGTGAGCAAACTTTCACTAAATTTATGTAATGACATAGCCGCCACCCATTCCCATCATGCTTTGCAGGAGTCACTCCGAAGTTAGGAAGTAAATGGCAACATTCAAAATGGCAGCTCTTGTTACGGAAATGTGTTAAATTAGTGAAGACACTGGTGGGAGGTAGGAATAAACTTTCTGCAATACATATCAACTTCCAAAGACAGATAGACCTAAGATCCTGTTCACAGAGAAAGCAGAGGTCCCCCCCCCCACCTCCTTACATGGCTTTGAATAGCCTTAAAATAAAGTCTATGGGCCAGCAATGTGGCTAAACAGGTAAATGCTGTCAAGCCTGAGGAGCAGCATTAAAACCTGGGAACCATGTTGTGGAAAGAGAGAGCCAATTTCCAGAAGGTGTTCTCCGACCTCCACACGTGCATGGTGTCATATACTACCACCCCAAAACACACACACACACACACACACACACACACACAGAGAGAGAGAGAGAGAGAGAGAGAGAGAGAGAGAGAGAGAGAGAGAGAGTAAATACATAAATTTAAATAAAATAAAGTCAATGCAGGTATCTCACAAACCGAGGCAGTCATGTTTCCTTTCCATCTAATGCAAGTGAATCAACTCTGAGCTCAAGCTTGAGTGGAAAACTCTTGCGATATAGTAACACATATCCTGTCTGGGTATGATTCTCAAAGGCCTCCAATTAAAACGGGTATATTGATGGCTTGTGACTGTAGCTGATTGCACACATTCCTATCACCACAAAGTCTTAGCTTTGAGTCTTCCTGGAATACAAGAAACTATAAATTTCGTTATTATTAGAAAGTGAACCAGCAGGTTGAAACTTTGAACAAGTACTTCAAATCTCCTGGAAGAAATAAATCACCTAAGAGTAGAGTAAGTTTCCTGTGTAGACCTCCTTTGCTTAGAAGCATGCTGAATTCCCGAAGTCGGTTGGTGAGCTAGTGGTTTAGTATTCAGAACACATTTCCCAACAGAAACAGTTGCAGACATTACCACTGCTTTCCTAAGTTAGGAAAAAAAAAATTCTAGTTAACTCCTAATGAGCCAGAACAAAGTGCTAATGCTACAGTGACATGGATGTGGATACATCATTTGGCCATTTTTGTTACTATAACTGGAGAAAGAATATTTTAATTTAAATTTTATAGCAGATTCCTGAAAGCATGTCTCTCACCCTGCTCTCCAGAATCAGTGACAGACAAGTCACTGAGCAGCAGGGAAGCCCAGCAAACACATTTGGATGCTGTGTGCTTGTTAATTCTCACAGCCCTAGAACTGCACAGGACAGGGGTGCCGTGTGCTGTGCTATTCATTACACATTATTTTCGTTCAGGTAATAAAATAACTGCGTAACAGATTACTCCTTAGCCACATGACCTTAGGCTGTTTAGTCACTCCTTGTGAGCCGATTAAAGTTGTTGTGGAAATAAGCATGATTAATTTTTCTGCCATAGACACTTGTCCTCTGTCCTTAGTTGTCTCTCCACCACCTTGAGATACCCCCAACCTGGTTTCACTTGAGGGGTGGTGTGAGGGAATACTCTCTCTCCCTCCAGTTCTTATTTGTCTTGTGTAGGTATGCTGCACCTCCAACCATACAATGTGATCTGAGCCTGCCAGTCAGGGGTGCATTCTGGGGGGTGACGTCATGGAGCCAACTTCAAAGGCAGACCATCTCCCCGAACATAAGCAAGGACGATGAATCTTGGAATGCTTTTTCCAGGCAGGTCTATATAGACATGTTTTTCTCAGCAGGGTCTAATCCTGAGAAGATAGCTTCAAGAGCATCTGGGAGCCATCTTCATCCCCTGGTTCTTGGTGTGTCTCTGGGGACCCTTAGCCTTATCTAGAAATGTTTTTGGTTGTCATAACCCTGGGGAAGGGACAGTTATTCTCATCTAATGAATATAGGCAGGGATGACTAACCATTGTAAAATACAGAGGATGGTCTCCTCAATAAAGAGGGTATCCGTCCACAATGTCTTTCCTGTATTTCACTGGTAAATCTCACAACACCAAAGAAGCACCAGGAGCATTGGCAAATCCTAGCTGCATTCTCAGGTTGATTTTATTATCACTTATCCACAGATGAAATTACTAAGTGCAGAACACAACACCTGTCATATAATAGACACCCAATGACCAGTGGATCTTTCCATTAAAGGTCACCATTCACAATAGACCCAGGCCTAGGGGACCTTTGAGCTGCAAATACTCAAGTATCAGTCGCTGTCTACAAAGAGCCACATGTTTTCTTACCCATGTCCCACACCTGTGCCCTCAGCTGCTCTAGGTGCTTATCAGTGCATTCTACATTTCTGATTTGTACTCAAAAACAGATTCAGAAAAATGGTGCTGTTTGAGTCTGCAATTTACAATGTTCTCTGCTTTAGAGCTCATTGAATTAGCTCTACTCATCTGATAGAGACTCAAAAAAATTAAAAGAAAAGATACTCAGGCGGCAATAATTATACAGGAAGAAGTCATGATGCTGAGAGGGAGAAGGGAGAAGGAAGGATTTGAGAGAAGAGGGGACAGCAAAAATTATATAAACACAATGTACTCCTGTATGAAATTCTCATTTTTTTAAATTTAAAGGTTTATATTCCAGACTTTTCAGCTCTTGTATTTCTAAATTATGTCACAGAAGGGGGTGGTACCAGAGACTTATCAACAGGATAATTTAATGTTTTCTTTCTTTGTTTTTAATGTCTCCAATTCCCCTAAAGATGGTTAAACTATAACATACTTGCCAACTCAAAATAATTATAGAATTTCTTGATTTTTCAAGTCTGTACCTTTATGGGCATAAGTTTCACAGCACCCTCTAAACAGTGTGCGCATTTTCATTCCTCTGTAATATATGAATATCTTACACTAAGATATATTATAGAAATGAAGCCATTTTTCATGACAATAATCTTCTGTACTAACAGAATCACTATTTGTGGCATACAAGACTAAATAAATGTCTCCCATGAGTGAGTAAATGCAAAATAAAAAGTAACCACTCAACTTTAATAGTTTAAAAAATGCTATTAAACATAATGGCTTCTTGACATTCAAGTAGCACTATGTTTTAAGTGATCTTCGCTCCTAAGAACTACTTTATTTTCATTTTAAATATTGATGGCAAACCAAGTTCTCCAGAGTAGGGAGACATGGGAAGAATCTCTCAGGGAAAACAAATTACCATGGACCCTGGAGTTCTGGGGTGCTGGGGTTTTATTTTGGTTCTGTTTGGTTCTGTGTTTGTGTTCTCTCGAGGCTGTGTAATAAGATCATATAGATGAAGAACAATCTTATTTCTCAAGACTTTCTTCTTTCTCCATGGCACATAACTTGAATCACTTCTCTACTTTCCTGACTTTGACCTTAAGGAGGGACTCTGGTATCCTTGACATAAGATAAAGAATAAAGATGCTCCAATGGCTCAGCCATGGAACAGATCATACACAGAAGGGCTCAGAGGAGAATAGGGGGTAGGGGGTAAATGTAAAGACTTCCAAAGCACTTTTTTTTTCACCACTGCCAAAGGTCTACAATGGAATCAAGCTCTAAGGGAAAACGATACTTTAGGGACCTGGCAGGTGTACTTATCCATACCCAGGGTTACCTTGGGAATATATTGTGCTTACTTTGAAGTTTTGTCTTTTATCCTACGTGATTTATCAGGTCAAAAAGAGGACCCATGGCTAGGGATTGTGTGCATGCATATAGCATTCCCTTCATTATGCCAAGTACATGATGTTGCATCATGGTCTGCATGGAATCAGGGTGATCTCAGGCAGGAGCATACTTCCCAAGTGAAGACCTGAGTAGGTTATGTGCTCACACTGAAACTAAGGACCCAGTGTCTATCCACTAGACCCTGAGCACTCCAAGGACTGCCCCAAGTCACTGTCAGTTCCACAATGGAATGTGGTGTGATTCCAAGTGTCCACGAGTGCCCAGTGTCCAACTGATACGCAATCCACGAACAACTCACTGGAACCAGAAGAAAGAAACCAACCGCTGCTTAAATTTAGAGCAAGTTGCTTAGCCTTCTTAGATTTGTCTTACTCCAAAGAAAGGAAATGGATTAAATAAACAAATTCTCTGGCCCCATATAGCCAGTGGATTCATTAAGATATGCCTTCTGTGATTTTACAGAGATCCAACCAACCAACTGCCTTTTTGTTGTGAGGCATTACTTAATGTCGCAGCTAGGAAAAATTAAAAATATGAAAATACTTGCTATGTTAAGTCTTATTTGAAGTGACTATCCAAGTTTATTCCATGCAGTCTCTAAGGATAGCTCTAGTCAAGCTATCATCCAACTGGGGGCAATTTCATTGTTTTCATTGTTTTTGTCCTCAACAACCTTATTTGTTCTGAGTTATCAAAGGTTTCATTCTCATCTCATTGATTTGCTATACTTGATATTGCGCAACAGCAAAAAAAAAGAAAAAAGAAAAAAAAAAAAAACCCAAATCATACAAGTTCCACAGAGAATTGACAGACAGGACACCATAGCCAGAGCACAAATACTGATACTGTCATGAGCTGTGTGGGAACGTGAACTCCAGTAAACATTTGACCTCCTGGAGCTACATCATTCTCTTCTGTGATAAGGCACTAGTTCTTGCTTCATTGCATTGTGAAGATAACAGACGGTACACAAGAAAGTGTCCACAGCTCATGGTAAAGAGTAGCAACTGTTATTGTTTAAGACCCTTCACTTACTCTGACACGGGAGGAAAGAAATGATGTAAGGGATAAAACAGCCAACAATAAGTTCTCTTTGGAAGAAAGAGACTACATTTAGAGTTTGGAAATCCAGAATAACTTTTGTTAACCAAATATATGATCTGGAACAAGTCACTCTACTTTCCAGAACCTAGCTTCTTCTTTTGTACAGTAAGATTAATTATAAATCCTCAGAAGCACCCTTTACATTTGCGTGTGTGTGTGTGTGTGTGTGTGTGTGTGTGTGTGTGTGTGTGTGAGAGAGAGAGAGAGAGAGAGAGAGAGAGAGAGGAAGAGGGAGAGAGAGAGGGAGAGAGAGGGAGAGGTTGGGATTCATGGGCATGCATATGCAACTATGCAAGCTTGTGATGTACAGGCGAGAGGTCTACATGACATGTTTTTTTCTATTGCTCTCCACATTATTTCTTCAGTCAGGGTCTCTCACTAAACCTGAAGCTCACCAATTTGACTAGAATAGTTGTCCAGGGAGCCCCAGGAATCTGCCCCCTGCCTGTTTCCACCTCTCCAACTCTGGGATTTATATGTACTCTTGTGCATTTATATGTACTCTTGAGCATCTGCACTCAGGTATTTTTATGCTGATCCTAGGGATCAAATTCAGATCTTCAGGATTGTGTGGCAAGCACTCTGTCCTTTGAGCCAACTCCCTAGCTCTACACTATGCAAACTTTGTTGCAGACATCATTCTATCATGGCAGTAGACAAAGTCATTCACTCCAGTGGCACAGGTTTGAACAAGTGGCACAGATGTACATAAGTGGAAAGCAGAAACTGAGGATTTGTGTGTTCAGGCTGTAGCGCAGGGGAAAGTGACCATAGGCTAAAGGTTTTCCTTCGTTTAGCAATTATAAATCATAGGAAGCAGAAATAGAATGGGAACCGTTTGCAGATGTTTCCAATAGTACTAGCAGGCTCAGCAATAGTCAAAGAAAAGTTAACTTGCCTGCACTACACAGTATTTGTAATTATTTTCTAAGGGGTAACATCACTATCTCTGACTTCAAAATAGATTTGGTGGTGATTAAAAAATACTTCATGTACACATATTGGCTGAGAAGGTAACATACCAAAGCTGGGTATAGTGACTCATGTCTCATCCTAGCATTCTGGAAGATGAGGCAGGAGGATTGCTGTGACTCCAAGGTTCACCTAAACTACACTGTGAATCCCAGATCAGTATAGGTGGCAGAGTGAGATTTTGTCTCATTTAAAAACATCACATCCCCAAAGACAAGAGGACAAGACGTTAACAGGAGAAAATATTATTGTAAGATACTTAAAAAAAATTCACACAAAGTCAGGGAGAAGAGAAGCAAGTTCTTTGTGTACACACTAAGTGTATCAAAGGCTACCTCAGAGGTTAGTCAGGATATCCTCTTCAGCCATGTCAATATTGCCACAGGGTTTCCAAGAATCCACAAATCACTATTCACAAACCAATCCCCACCAGCTTTGACAAACACTGCAATTCCTTAGCAAGCCAAGGTAAGATGAGGAGTGTTTTGCAGAGGATAAATGACAAGTTGGGAGGAGTTGGGAGTCCACTGGAAGGGTAGTGGAGGGCTATAAAGCCCAGCTAGTCATTAATCTCCAGGAAAAGGCCAGGGCTAAGGTTGTTATTGGTATTATAAACTAAAAATGAAAAGGGAGAAAGAAAAAAAGAAGGCATACCGCTCTTTCCATGGGTGACACAGTTTCAATTGGTGCATATTGAGCATTTCTAGAGATTTAATTAAGCAATCAGATTGCTTGAGTGGTCTCAATATTCAGTGCCTTTTATAGAGTGCTTTAATGACTATGCATAGAATTATTCTGGATACTTTATGGACCATAGCAAGTGAAGCTTTACGTCTTCCCAGGAACACAGTGAGCCCTCCTGCCCATCACTCAGCCTAAAACAAAGATGCTTGTTGTTGTTGCTGTTTTGTTGTTTCAGTGGGTGGGATGATTTTAGGGTCATGGCTAGAAAAGTTTAGCCAATGAATTAAAGGAAAGGTGATTTTGATAAACAAAAAGAGCATGTGAGTTCCTCATGATTCATCCCAGCAAAATTCTGGTGATTTATTCCAGGAACTGTGCCAGTATCCGGTAAGACAAGGAGTGACGTCTTTAGCCCTATAGGCATTCTTTCTTTATTCTCGAGTCAAAAGGACATAAACAGTATATTTAAAATTAAGGTTATGCAAGGAAGCACAACCCATGAAACTTGCAGCACACAAACAGCAAGTAACAGGCTAAAGGACTTGGGATCCTGGGCAGTTTACTTTGTCTCTATGTATCTCAGTCTATTCCTCTTTAGATTTTTGTAAAGATTAATTGGGAAAATATACAGGAGAACCCTCAAAACAGTGCCTAGAATGGAATACAAATTATGTGTCCATTACCACCACTATGGTTTTGCCCACAAAAGACAGCATAAACAGGGACCAATCACTATGCCAGATATTTGTAAAAAGTGGTAAGTGGTACTCCAACACACACACACACATACATACACACACATACCATTAATGTAATTGGTGGATGATTTTTCACTAAATTCCTCTCTCTAAGGGGAACACTTGTGTTTAGTCTTGGACCCTGGTGTGCAGGGCTGTGACAGAGAGTTGGGTAAAATGGCATAGAAGAAAATTAAGCTGACTTAACTAAGTAGAAGTACAAAAATTGAGTTTTAAAGAAAAATAACCTTTCATCTATTGGGTTACTCAATAAACACAATAAATACTCAAAATGGAACCAAACAATAAAGCTATAAGAAAGGTGATTTTATGTATGTATATATGTATGTATGTATATGGATATGCTATCCATATCTTGCATGATTTCTAAGTTTTTGGAACACTAAATTTCTGTGGTTCCGGGGGCTTCATATTTTACTTGATAGAAAATTTACCAAATTCCTAGAGAAATTGGGTCACACCAAAATTACTTCTGTAATTTCTACTTTCCTCAGCCCTTATGAATATGCACAACCTTGTATGTACTGAGTTTTGGTTTAAACATTCCTAAATTATGGATTTGAATACAAGAAGTTATCTATATCTATACTTATTTGTAATTATGAGTACCCTAAACTTTTGAACAATTGCTGTGGGAAATTGTCAAGAAACAACTCTGTGTTGGACACCACCTGCAAAAAACACTCATCTTAGTGCCCTATATGCAATGCAATGCATCTCTCTTTCTCTCTCTCTCTCACACACACACACACACACACACACACACACACACACACACTTCTGTAGTAATATAATGAACCATTCTTTTCTTTGCTTCCACTGAGTTTTATTTTACTCACTCAATTGCTTAATACATTCTGCCTGTAACTAAAATGCCTCTATACGTATAACAAATCAATAGATGCTTGAGGTGTTAGAGGAAGGGAGCAACGGTTTGAATATGTAGTTCCTTCCATGGATTCAAATATTGGGGGCTTGAGTGGAGAAGTGATTGGATCCTGAGAGCTCTAATCTAATCAATGAATTCACCTAGAGGCAAACCTTGAAATACAAATAAGTTGAGAGGAAAAATGTCAGAAGCTAACAGAGTGGGCAGGAAGATGGAGGTGTGATCTCATCTGTTGAGTTGGTAACTACAGGATGAGGAGTATAGGGAAGACAGATTGTTGACAAGTTGTATCTTAGTTTTGCTTTTGTTTCTGTGATAAAACATCATGACTAAAAGTGACTTCAGGAGGAAGGGATTTGTTTGCCTTACAGGTTACATACATCCCATCATCAAGGGAAGTCAGGACAGGAGCTCGAGCAGGACCCCAGTGGCAAGGACTAAAACAAAGATCATGGAAGAAGGATGCTTAATGGGTTGCTCTCATTTCTCATTCAGTTTGCCCCCCCCCTTTACAACCCATAACCTGCCCAGCAGTGGCACCCTCAACCCTCCATCATCAGTGATCAAGCCATCAGGTGTAGACAGTCCTAGGTTAAGGTCTCCTCTACCCAGATGACTCTAGATATGTAAAGCCATCACAAAGCAGCATGGAGTAACAAACTAACCATCCATGGATTGCTCCCTTGATGGATGAATAACACAATGGCTTTGGTAGGAGATAGTAAAAGTGAGGCATATTTGGATGAAGTAAGTCATTAGAGATGATCATTGTGTTCCCTGCCCCTTCCTCTGCCCTCTTGGCTTCCTATCTGGCTTGGGGAAACATGTTCCTGCTGCCATGATGTTGTGCCTCCCCATGGCCCCTATGGACTGAAACTTCTGAATCTGTGAGCCAAATAAAGTCCTCTCTTTGAACTCCCTAGGTGTTTTCTCACAGCAACAAAAGCTAACTAACACAAAGGGCTAGGCTTAGATAATCTTCGATTCATCCCAGCACCTAGCTATAAAATTGACTGCGATTAAAATCTTCTTTCTTTAAGAAAATATAAGGTAGGTCCTCTGGAATTATTCCTGACCCTATGTGAGGCACTATGGGAGCCCATGATCTACACTGCTCATTGGCCCCTCTAGGGGAAGAACACATGGTCACTGAGGTCTCCGAAGGAGTCTGACTTGAAAGGCTGTTATCTAAGCTCCTACATTCACTATTCTTGAGGAGAACAAAAGGGGCTGTTTGCTGTGGGCAGTTTGGCCTGAAGCAGAGGCAACCATCACCTTATGAGAGAGTAAACGGGGTCATAATGGTGTCCAGAGACAACATGATCCAAAGACTCTTAATTACTTCCAGCTGTAACTTTAAGGGGCCTTGGGAAAGTGACTCTCTCTTCTCTCTCTCTCTTCCTTAACTCACACATATCCTGACCCTGAGTTTACTTGGGCTTGTCTAAAATGAGGGTCAGAACTCCATCAGTGTCTGGGATTAGAGAGATGGCTCAATGCTTGAGAACACTTAAGGTTCTGTCTGAGAACCAGAGTCCAGATCCTGTCTGAGCTCTGTTTGTACCTTAGCACATGCTTACACATACAAGTGCACACACACCTTAAAAAGAACAAAAACGTTGTGTTTTCGACATTTCTCCTCCTTGAGAAGGATATTCCTTGTTCCACACCATGGACTCAAGGGGAGTCTCTCAGGTTGGAGCAAGTGAACCCATCTTTCCTCAAATAGCCCCCAAGACAATCTGGGACTCAGAGCAAGCTTTTCTTCTTGGAGCTACATTTTTACCATGTGTCCACAGGCACACTGTTCATGAGCCTGTTGCCTGCACAGCTGCACACTATTTAAAGTGCACACATACCCTTTCCACCTAATGTAACTCGAGATCATTTTAAAGAGACCGAATGTGAGAAGCAGTTAGATTTCCAGATATTAATGACCCTGAATGTGGACAATGCAAGAAGTCTCATCAGCCAACAAAATCAAGGAGAGCAGAATGAGTTTGAGACCCCTCAAGCTAGCATGCAACCTGCCCTTTGCAAATGTTTACAGGATTTGTTTAAGCTCTCACTTCATACTAGTGTAAAAGTGAGTGCTATTATTTGTAATTACCATGCAAATTACATGAGAGCTCAACAGGCTTAGCTAAATATACAAGAAGCAGCTAATGCATAAAGTCTAGGAAAAGTTGACTCCAAGACTGTGTTTTTTCATATTTAAAAATGCTTTATCCTATAAATAATATGTGCTCATGACACAAAGACCAAAGATAAGAATTAGCAGTTTTGGTAATTGCTCTTTATAAGTATATGTGTCTGTGTATTTTTTTTTACAAAATGTAAATGTCTTAACTAAAATTAGACAGTATCAAATACATTTTTAAGCGTGCATTTTCATATAATATCTGATTATCACTTCAGTTCAAACTCTTCCCTGTAGCACCATTTTTTTTTTTTTTTGTTTCTTATGCAAGTCTGGTTTTCCATCCATTGTCTATATGATAACTCTCATGCATTCAAACAATAGGCTATTGTTGGAAATAGTGTTTACTTCTACTTTTTCCAAGAGCTATGAAAATAGTTGCAGCCAGATCTTGGCCTTCCTCAAGGAAAGTCTAAGTTAAAGAACATTTCTTATTAAAAATTTCAATATATGGGTCCCCAAATTAACTTTACTATTACTACAGTAGAGTGTGTACTTCTTTTCATTATCTTAAAAGCTGGAAAGTACCACTATCTATACTTTTAAGCAATGTTTTAAAGAGTTCTTTACTGTTTTCCCATTGCTGCATTAATACCTATACCTTAAAGGATTTATATGTTTCATATAATATCTTATAGTTTAGAAAAAAAAGTTTCATGATTTGACCCTCACAGCTGTCTAGTGGAGTACATATATTATTATATCACCTATATAATAAGACTTGGATTCTAGAGACAGTGAGAGTAACATAGCTAACACATACACTGTTACAAATACTTGACTTGTCCAAAGGCTGCATTAGAAGTAGCATAGAGATGGAACCAGACTGTCTTGTCCTGTGAGTGCTTTCTTCTTTTGGTTACTCATGTACTTCGCTGTTTATTTCAGATGGCATACTTCTCTGGCCAAGAAGCTACACCTTGACAGAGTCTTCTGGAAATTAACATGTTAACCAAAAGGAAAAATAGCTATTGTTCACAGTTGGAGTGTTGATGTTAAGATTATTATTATTATTTGCCTAGAAGGTCTGTCAAAGCCTTGACTCACACATCTGCCTCACAAAGAGGCAACCCAGAGCAAAGCCCATGGGGATGCCTTGCCAAATGGAGAAAATTAAAGCATTTCTAAGTCAGGAAATGCCAAGTAATGCTTTTTTGTGGTGTTAACTTACAGCCTAAAGTAGACCAAATAGTAATTTACTTACAGCCTCTCCTGCTTCCCAGAATCCTCTGCTGGACCTTTGTCTGTGTTGCCAAGGCAACAACAACTCCTGCCACTTGGCAATTTTTAGTTTCAATCACAAACTTCGTATTGACTTGGCTGAAATTCTGACACAGAAAGCTTGAAGTCACTGGAATGTAAAAGGAAAATCTTCCTTCACCTGCAGCAAAACTCATGTCTACCATCTTGAGAAGTAATTTCTGTAAAACTCTTCTCTCCAACATATGACTTCCTCATGCAGTCGGTAGGGTCTAAATTAACTAAAGTTTCTTCCTCATGACTTGGGTGTCAAATGATACTTTATAAACTACAATTCTAATCCTAAAATCCTGTTTAAACTTAACAAGTTTGGGCAAGGTCATACTCCACACTTATCTGCCTTCCCAACCTCATATTTCTTAGTCACTCTACATTCCCTCTATTCCAGGAACATGGACTTTGTCAAGATTTGGGGAACATTCATAGAGCACACCATATCCTTTTATAATCTCTGAGGAGTATTTCTACACAGGGCAGCCCTTTATCCACCTCTGTGCTCCAAGAGTGCAGCTTTGAAAAACCTTGACACTGGTGCTAAACCACGCCCTTCTACATGCAACCTACACAGTGTTTCAGAAGCCCCTCCCACCATAAGCTCAGAACATTCACCCATTAGCTATTACGGTAAATATTCAGATGACAGATGCTCTCCCCTCATCTTTGTTCAGTGACATATAGTTAGAACAACTGTGTGCTAATGGAGGTGCTAAATTCATAATAACAGCATTGTCAAATAAAAACACATGAAACTCTGAATCAGAAACACCACTAATGCGATGTATTTACTTACTATGTGTCAGATGCTGCCATCGGCCCTTTCTATGTATTCCTTACTTAATTCTGCAACAACCCAGGAAATGTATGCTCCAAGCTGAACCGATCTGTCCCATCTCTTCAAATCCATGCAACAGAATAAACATGCTAAACCAAAAGCAGGATGACATGCTTGATGAGCCACTGAAGCGTCATTTTTGGCATTAATGTCATGTAGCAGTTGAATAGCAAAGGGTAAAGGTAGGCTGAAGGAAGCTAGGGCCAAGGAGTTAACTAGGTATGGGAGGGTGAGCTGGAATCAGAGGTCAGAAGGTGTTATGTAGAGTCAAAGGGGAGTTCTTGAGTTGCAAAGACAAATACAGAGAACCCAGAGTAAGCAGAGTCACAGTTTCAGATGGCCACAGAGCTGAGAAAACAATGAAGAAGATTAAAGCAAGCCACATGGCTTCCACTCAAAAATCTTCTTTCCCAGTCTCACAGAGTCACGTGACCTTCTAGGTCTGACTTCTATTTCAGTTTTGATAGTGATCTATGTACCAGAAGCATTGTGCGCTCAATGATGTCCACAGTAGGGAAAACAATAATGCATACATGGTGGGAAATGGCAGTTGACCTTGAACTTCCATGCAGATGCTATCACAGGGACCTTGACAGGCTCAATTCCAGGAGTGGGGAGGAGTGGGAAAATTATTTCCAGATGGGAGGAATGTGAAGAGAAGCTGGAAAGTTTTATTGTTATGTGGAATCATCTCTTTTTAAAACTCAGAGTCATATGCAAAGTGTCCTAAAATATTGCATATGGCCAGCTAAGTCTTCATCCTACAGAGATTGTTATAACATGGGTTCTGGGGTCCCCACTCTGAAAGAGTATGATCTTAGTGGATCCTGGTCAGCTGCAGTTTCTGTGAGCTCCCTGGAAAGTCATACTGCCATTACTCAGAAAAGCACTGTACTGCAAGTCAAATCCAGTCTCAGATATCCTGCTTGGTACCTTGATCCCAAAACCTACAGGAGAGGAATGGGAACAGGGAACAGGGAGACAGCACATCAATCCCTGGTCCCAAGAAAGCACTTACTGCCTAACATCTACTTTGTTGAGTCTAAGAGAATGCACCTCAAAATAAAAGATAGAAGACACTAGAACTTTAAAAGAGACCTTTTACATTCCAATTTCAACATAGAGTTCAAGAGGCACACATATTCTCTATCGGAAAAGAGATTTTTCCAAACCTTGGGACATGAGAGGGAAAAGGGGTGAGTAAAAGGTCTGATATAATTTGGCTTGGAAAATAAAAGCAAACACTGACTCGCTAACACTCTTCCACATGAGAATGGAACTTCTGGAAAGATGGTGAACAGCTGCGCTCTGCTCCCAGTGAGCCTCCGATAATAGAACCTGAGCTTCCAGAACAGCAGGCAGGGTTGAGGTAGAAAAGGAACTCTGGTCCCTAACAGCTGTGAAAGGGAGGTGTTGACTGCCATGGGAATCCCCATCTTTCAGAGCTTTAAATCAGATAAGTGATGGGCTCTCAGTGTTCAGGGGCCCACCCCATTAGTGTTTCTCAAAGTGCAACACTCCAGCTACTAGTGAAGAGGTTTTGCATGCTTCAGAGACACAATCATATGACTATGGATAGTAAATGGTGGAGAATTTTCTTTTTATTTCAGTTCTCTTTTGTACTTGGGTGTGTCAAGGGAAAAGTCTCCTCGATGTACTGATATCTCTGACCCTGTGACCCTTGCTCATTGTGCTTTTAATGGATACAGAGAAGACCCGAGTTAAAGAGTATGCACCAGATGCCAGGCTTATCTGCATTGTGTTATTTCATGGTGGTTTTTATGGTTTCTTTATAATATATGATGCTGGTATTCCGTTTCATAGAGAAATAGTAATTCTCCTTTTTAAACACAGTCCTTGGTAGTATAGAAAACATGAAACAGAGCTACTGTTGCATGATAGCCATGGCAAAAATTATGCAGATGGTCCCTAACAGGATAAAATTTTGGAAATAAAGATCAGGTCTAAGCCTCTCTGCATGAGAAACCTGAGGCTTGGGAAGTTCAAACACATGCTCAATTTCATTTGGAGCTCACAGGGGGAGCTTGTGTGGACCAGAGACCAGCTGAAGATGGGCTTGCCCTGGAGATGAAAATGGGACATTCAGACTGTTATCTTGTGTATCTGCAGCATCTCCTACTCTCATACAGCACCTGGTCAATTTTAGACTATGATACTTGTAGAATGACCTGAAATGAGCCAATCCTCATGCAGAATATCACTTGTTCACAAAGAAAAATGACATATAGTGACCATACCTCACTAAACTCTACACAATATTATATGTTATTACCTCTTCTTCTAATCTTCTTATATTAATGATTTAGTAGCAAAAAAAGCAACATAACATTCTCACTGACCTTATCCTATTTTAAACAAAACAAATTCATTAAAATGTAGCTGCAAATTTCTTCCTCCTCCTTTCTCTTCTCTGAATCAACACTCACATCTAAACTACTGTTCAGCATAAGCCAAAATGATATATTTTTATTGGAGGTTCAAATCTTTCAAGCATATCAAGACTTCTTCCTTAAGAAGGCAAGAATACTTCACAAATTTTGTATACTAAACCACCAGCTTCACCAGAAGATTGTGTTCTTAGAAAGTTTTAAATTTAAGCATTTAAAAGCAGTTAATGTTACTTCGGAGATGCATGTTCTCCTTGAAATTGGCTTCAAACCATTCTAGTGTGTATTTATATATCATTCAGATATCACTAAATGTGAGTGAGTCTCCACCAAAGATATAACCAAATAACTACAGATTCCTGAATAATGTGGTCAAATTAGTAAAATTTTGCTATAAGAATATTAAATGATACTTAAATTATATAAATGTGATATTTTTTAATCTATTAACAAGCCTTCAAGTTCAGTCCAATAAAAATTACACTTTCAGTCAGCCTGCTAGAGATATTTCAAGAACATGTGTGATTTCTAACCTCTGGTCATGTAAACTTGTAGCATTCATCCTATTGTGTAAATAGATCAGTCAGGAAGGTAAAGGTTGCTCCCAGAAATAATAGTTGCATAAAGGTCTTCGGTTTCCCAGCAAATTAAAGATTTCTGCCTCACTCACGATTGCCACAGTGAGCCACACACTGCAGGAACCTATTAATGGCATCGTTAGTTTCAAGGAGGCAGCAAGCATCCATGGAATGCAGATCTTAATGTACAGAAATAGATACTCATCTACTCTCTAGCAACGCAACAGTCGTAATGCAATAAGCTTTGCAAAATGAAAACTCTACTCTAATGAAAGTCTCCCTTTTCACCGAAATAAGAAAGGGCTGCCACAGAGCCAAGGTTCTTCATTTACATGAATGATCTCACAGCTCCACTAGAAATGTATAGTTAAGCCCAGGGATTATTTGCTGGAAATGTTAATGTTAAACTACCTGCAGAATACATTGAGCTGTAGATAATACAAACCAATAGACACTGAGAAAAAAAGTTTTCCTGAAAATGGAACTTATAAATATTTATTTTAAAGGGTCAATAGGCTAAGTTTTCTGTTGCTGAAGGAAATTTTTCACTACTATGGTACAATAGCTGAAGCTAAAGAAAATCAGTATTTCAAAATCAGTAGTGTGTTAGGGTGGGTAGCTGAATGTAAGTACAGCAGACTTCAGTTCTGTGTTCCAGAAACCAATTTTCGTAGTAAACTATACTGCCCTTGGGAACAGTGGGGGGGGGGCAGGGGGAAGGGCAGTTCTCTACAAGGATAAGAAGACCATCCTAGCAAAGAGAAATGGACTTTGTTCCTAGTGAAACAGAGGTAGGATGTGAATCCTGCTCCCTGGAACAGTGGGTAAAATATGGTGACCAGGGTCCAAGAGCCAGAGGAGATGAGGTTCAAGCTCAAGAACTGCATTCATAGGCCACCAAGAGAGCTGAGGTGATAAAGGCCCTTGCCGCTAAGCCTTTGGCCACAGGTCAATCGCCAGGACCTATACAGAGGAAGGAGAGAACTGATTACTGAAAGCAGTTCTCTGACATCCACACTGCTCTGTGGCAGGTATGTCCCTCCCTCAATAATATGAAAATCATTTTTAAATATTAATTTTTATTGATTTCTATGTGTGTGGATATTCAGTGAGTGGTGTCTGCCATGTGTGCTCAAGGTGCCCATAAAGGACAGGAATGGGTACCAGAGCTCTCAGACCTGAAGTTACAAGTGAGTTACCCAAGATGGGTACTGAGAACTGAACTCAGGGCCTCGGGAAGACAACAAGCTCTTAACAGCTCTCCAGCCCAATTAATGTAAGAATTTTTAACCACAGCCATGCACTTTCCCTGTGACATTTGGCAAGCTTTCCCACCAAGAGGAGGGATTTGTGTTTCCAAAGTCGGAATCCAGGCTGATCTTGTGCCTTGTGCTCAGAATGACATTCTATCAGTTCCAAGCCTAAGCCTTAAGAGCCCCTGTCCTCTTGTCCTCTTGCTTTTGGAACATTATGTCATGAAATGACCAAGGCCAAATCAGCCTGCTGGATGATGAGAGTTTACAGAGATGGAAATCAAGCCAACGGAAACCATCCCAGAATAATAACCAGACCCCAGCTACCACCAGCCTATTCTAGCCTGATCCAACAACCCAACACGTCTGTCGGCTCACTGATTGATGGTGGTTGTTTGGAATTGCCAAGATTTGGGGTCGTTGTTTATATAGCAAAGTGTGCTCCATCTTGTGACAAATTCAAAGCTATAGAAAGGGCCCACATATTTGAGTTTCATGTCAGGCAGATAGGTGGATCGGATGCATTGAACTTGAGAAGAAATGACAGTAAATCAGAAAGGCTCAAGGTACCCGAAAACATAGGGATGCTTTCTTCTAAAAGGCTACATGACTCTTACTGAGCAATGGATAGACAGCAGCCCCCCCCCCAGCATGAAAGAGAGTTTGCTTCAAGGTGCTCGGCAGCACTAGCAGGGCAGAAAATGGCTTGGAGTAATTGCAGACTTGGCAGGAAAGGAAGCGGACTCTCCAGAGTTGGAGTGGAATTGGCATTCTCTACAGGCTGCTATACCTCCCTATGTTCTCAAGAAGGGTAATGAGAGCGGTTCCCGCACAGGCACCCACTGGTCTTCTTGTCAACCAGATGGATGCCATTAAAGAAAGTTCAAAATTATTTGGATTAATATTGCAGAACCATATATATATATATATATATATATATATATATATATATATATATATATCAAAATAAAGGTTATCCTTGAATCTCACTCACTACCATTGACTTTGATTCTATTGTGAGTGGTGTGAGTATTACACTGTCAATCTTTTGATCACTGACAAATTTGTTAATTGTGATTTAAAACAATGCACTGTAATGTATACTCAAAAGTAGGAGATAACCAGAACCAGTCAGAGATTAGGTATAGGGTAGGCCAAATATCAACACTTTTATGAAGCATGTGCTTTATATGTCAATACGCAGCCAGGGCTGAGAACTGCTGTCCACATTCCCCGATTCAGATTCATCCCACCCAATGGATAAAGACCTAGGCACAGGATTCCTCTCTCTCCGAATTGTCAAGTCTCCCTGGATTTCTTGACAACACCTGGAACTTCTCTTCTTCCAGATTTCTTTTTCCCTTTTGTTTTTCTTAAACAATATGTTTCTAATGTTTTGGGAATCATTTCCATTTAATTTTAGTCTCATTAATAGCAATTATTTAGGCCTAATTATGAGTTCAGCTGGTTCCCCCCTGCTCATCAGCATATCATTTTCAACCTCTCCTGTGGGGAGTTAATGTGTCATTGAGATATTTTCAGCCAGGAACCAGCAGTGGTTTGTATGACAGGGGTGTTTTTCTTCTCATAACTATATTTCATAGCAGTATCTCCCAAGGTTTGGCATCTAGCATTTCCCTGCCCCATTGAAGCACCAAGTACTATCTAGCTTTCTCTTCTGCTGAGCTCAGCATGCCACTGAGTCCCATCATGGTTTAACCAGGTAGGAGTGTTTCTCAGTATCACTTGCAGGCAAACAGCACCCCAGACAGGAAAAGATGCCTATTCTCATAGGGCTTAAATACCTTAAGGAATACCTTGGGTGGTAAGCCAAGGAGTCAGCCTAGGCTACAAATGTTTTCTCATGATGTCTTCTTATCATTGACCCACTGCAGCCAAAACCTTGAAAGTGAGTTTTTAAATGATTTTAATTATATATACATATATAATTAAACATTAAAATAATATATGTATATAAATGCATGTGAGGCATGTATGTATATATATATGCATGTGAGGCAGTGTCTATGGAGCCCAGAAGAGGTTGAGAGATCCCTCAAATCTTGTGTGAGATGTAGGTAGATTGTGAGACATAGGACATGAGAACCAAACCCTGGGCCTCTATGGCACTCACCCTTAGTAGCTGAGCCATCTCTCTAGTCCCTGAAATTGAGTTTTGAGGAGGTTTTTAAATTAGTCTAAAAGTCTCCAGGGAAAAATGGGGATGGAATAAAAACATAGCCAAATGACAAAGCAGGATGAAGGGTTTTAACTCATATCAAAACCCAAAGGATAGATTACTGACTATCTAGACAGCTTTGTAAAACAGGCAAAAAACACTACATTGTGTGGCATTAAATTACTATTTTTACTAATAGGAACCACGAATGCCAAGAGCATTAGCTCACTCCTACTCTGGGACAGAAATGTAAAAATTTCCTACCAGCCAAATAAGGGGTAGTGTGAATTTGAGTAAGACAATTAGATGCAACGGATTGAAACATATCCATATACTCAAAGCTATCAGTTAACAGGGGTATTTTAAAACAAATGTGTGTGAACAAAACAATTTGGTTAAATTACTGGAAGTAGCTAGGGCATAGGTCATTTATTCTAAAAAATAATCCGTAGAACAGAAAACAATATCATTCTGTATCCATTTGCTTATCTCCTTCTTTATTTTTGTGCAAACTGTATCTTGGGGTAACCAATGGGTTGGTAAAGGGAAAAATCTATATATGAATACTTCTATTTCCTGGTTGTCATGCATTAGGGAGCCTTCTTGTGCCAAGTCTCATCACCATGATGTACTGCCACACACAGACTGAGAAGCAGTGAAGCCATCACAGAAAATTGGTACTTGAGAATTTTGCTATTTCTGTGACTGCCTGACCATGTAGTGCCGAACTTCGGAATTAGTTTGTGGGAGGAATTTAGAAGTTGGAGATGTAGCCCACAGAAGCCATGGAACATTGTAAGTAGAGCCTAATGTGTGGTGTTTCTACATTTGGCACATGTGGTGAAACTGTGATAGTTATATGATAGACTAATCAATCCAGTCAAAGAGATTCTGAGGTAGACCAGATGATGGCATGGGTATTGCTGACTGCTTTTTGCCAGTTTTTGTTTGTTTGTTTCCTTTGGAGGCAGGTTGTTGTTGTTGTTGTTGTTGCTGCTGCTGCTGTTGCTGCTGCTGTTTGTGTGTGAGAGAGGTAAGTAGGATAAAAGCAGAACTATTTGAAAAGCGCTGTTTAGCCAAAAATGACTTATGTTAAAAGTTACAGACAGGGGAGTTCTGGTTATTAAAAAGATTAGTGTCATTAAAGAGAAACAGAAATACAGAGAAGAACTGATTGTGAAGCCCTAACGTATATATCTACAGCACAACCCCCACACTTAAGGCTCAGGGATATCTCAGCAGAGGGGGAATAGAGGATGTCAGAGAACCAGGAAGTCTGCTGTGAGATTGTGGCTCCTAGAAATGACAGGGGAACTACACCCATGATACTGCAACAGTATGGCTATCCAAACATGACCTAAACACAAATAAACACACCATGTAGAAGAGGGAAACCTCCTGGGGTCCTTCTTCTAGACAAACAATTACAGGCTACTATGTACCGCTGAGAGGAGAGAATTAGTCTTCCCCACCCCAGACTGGTTATGGAAGACCATTGGTCATGAAATGGTACCATCATCACATACATCCAAACAACATTCCGTATGTGTGTGTGTGTGTGTTGTGTGTGTGTGTGTGTGTGTGTTTGTACACATATAGGTGATAATAATAATTAAAGATAAAGAAGCCATGAATTTGAGAGGGAACAAGGGGGAAGCATGACAGAGAGGTTAAAGGGATGAGAGGGAGAAATTATGTGATTATATTTTAATTTTAACCACACGGGGATAGATGAATCAAAAACTAACAAATTCTTTGTGTCTAGAAAGAAAGCTTCCTTAAGGGCTCAAAAGTAGCTCAAGAATTGGGAGCCCTCTGCCATCACAGGCTCAAGGGTAGAAAACTATGAACTCACTTGAAAGACTAAGAATTTTGCCTAATGGAGAGGGTTGTCCTTTGAGAGGACGAAAGATGTCCCCAGCATGCAATTGTGTGCTGTAATTACAGAAATCACATAAAAGACTTTCAGGCCTTAATTCAGGGTGTGCTTTGGGTTTCATATGCTCTGGCTACTTGGCATTAGCAAGACCTTTCCTGGGACGTGATCCTGCTCTGATCCACAACTCTATGGCATATCATACTCTCATAGGAGAAGGGTTATGTTAGGCCAGAGGCAAGTGCTATAGCCCATCACTCTGAAAACATTGGGTGGCCTCCAAATTAGTAGCCTGACCAGTTTCCTGTGGCCTCTTACTGTGGTCAGATATAGAGTTGTTTAGGAATAGCTTTGCTTTAAGGCCACTTAGTATTCATCTTGGATTTGGTCCCGTGTGTGTGTGTGTGTGTGTATGTGTGTGTGTGTGTGTGTGTGTGTATGTAAGTGTGTTGCTAAGCTACTGAAGTCACTATTCCTGACTTCTTCATCTTATTTTGGAATTGTTATTTTTCATGCCCCTTTCATTCAGAGTAGGAGTAAACAGAAGTTCCTGAGTGTGGATTTATAATCATTTGAATCTTAAATTTACTTTGTTTTAGATAATGCCTTAAACATAAATAAATATAATAGTAACTTATCTTTATTTCCTTTATTTTAATTGTTTAAAGTATGAATGGGAAGATTACCATATAGCTTACCATCTATTTATTTGGAGATAAAGTCTCCTTTAGCTCAGGCTAGCCTCAATTTGCCATGTAGCTGAGGGTGGCTTTCAACTTCAAATTCTCCTGCCTTTCCCTTCCTCTCTTTGGATTGATTTTAAATTGTTCTTATTTTTTTTAATTTGTCTTGTTAGCACATAGAAAAGATATTGACCTTTTGTTGGTTCATTTATAAGTGATCTTGCTTAATTTACTTATTTATTTTGAGTATTTTTCTCTATTCTTTTTTTTATGTTTTTTATTTAAATTTGCAACAGGTTTGTTTTACAAGTCAATCCCAGTTCCCTCATCCTCCCCTCCTCCCCTGTTCATGTCACAACCCCCATCCCATCCCTTTTTTGTTCCCCAGGGAAGGTAAAAACCCTCTATGGGGATCTTCAAAGTCTGTCATATCATTTGGAGCAGGGCCCAGGCCCTCCTCCATGTATCTAGGCTGAGAAAGGATCCTTCTGTGTGGAATGGGCTCCCTTTCCTCTATTCTTTATAGTGTACCCTGTGAAGGAAACCATGTCATGAAGAGAGAGAGAAGACACAATCATAGGTATTGGTTAATGCCATTGTCAGGACTCTCAAGCACAATCTAGTCTCAGTCCCAGTCTGAAGGCTGGCAGCCTACAGAAGAACCACAGCAATCCTATATCTCACCATAAAGACCATCAGGGAAAAAGATCAGCTATGCTGATCTAAAGGTTGTCAGGTATGAGCATTCTCTCTTTCTCTGGAGATGATCGAACCTGCGTTTTATTCAAGCTGTCAACCAATGTGATGAGGTCCACTCTACAATCCTCTTTACTCAGGCAGTCTATCTATCTTACTCCATGGAATCACATAAAACAGTATATTGTCTGGGCATCCTATGGCTCTTATGTTCTCCTTTATATGATGTAGCAAGTCGTTCTCTGTCCTACCAGCCAGTTCCCAAATATGACAGGGAGACTTATTATTAATTATGAAAGCTTGGCCTTAGCTTGGGTTTGTCCTACTAGCTCTTATAACTTTAATTACCCATTTATTTTAATCTATATTTTGTCACATAGCTCATTACCTCATCTCTCCATGTTGCTTATGTTGCCTCCACTTCTTCTGGTTGGCAACTCCACCTTCTTCCCAGAGTTCTCTCTCTAGCCAGAAGTCTTGCCTATACCTTCTACCTTGCTATTGGCTATTCAGCTTTTTATTACACCAATCATAGCAATACGTTTTCACACATTGTACAAATATTTGACAACAATATGATGCTATTGGTTTATTACAGATTGCATCTACTGACATTGAGTATTTTATCAGAGTTATTATTATCTTGCTGTAACTCAGCAGATACATCCAGTAGGTTGGGAAGAAAGGCTGGCTTATCACACAGCCTTTAGACTTCCCTTACTCCAAGTGTTCCAGCTGTCACTCTCACATAACTTTCCTTTTGTCTAAAGAAGTCTAGTTAGATCCTAACAGGAGTGGGAGATGAATTCTCTCAGATAACCATGAGCTCAAGGCACCTTTCATGCCGAGGAATATTTTTACTCAATTTAGAGTTTCTTCGTATTTTTTAAGAAAATGCTTCTACAAAGCCTGTTAAAAAGTGCTGTGTCACTGCCTTCTAGACTCTGTGGCTGCTAATTAGAACTCTGTTTCACTTGGATAATTCTTCTTTTCTAAGTTATCCATTCATTTTTATCTGTCTTTTTTTTTTTTTTTGCCCTCTTTTCATCAATGTTATTGCAATGCTTTTTAGCAGAGATGTCTTCTGCTTTGTCCAGTTTGCCATTTAGTAAGCTTCTTAGTTACGTGGCATTGATTTCTTTTTCAACGTGAGAAAATTCTCAGTCCAATTGTCTTAGTAAGCTCCACACTCTCCTTGGGCTCCAAAAGACCTCTTAGCATTGCTCCAAACTGCACAATGGGCAGTTTCTACTCATCCATCTTCAAGCTCACCAAAGTTCCTCTTCATTATGTCCTCCATGCCATAGAGCTCATCCAGTCAATTATTTTCTTTTTGTTATTGACTTGACAGTTTCAAGTTTTCCCTTTGTCTCTTCTTAGTGTTCTGTTGAGACTTGCTATCCTTCCAGTCATGTTACCAGTATCTGCTGGCAACTTTAGCAATAGCTGCTTTAAGTCCTTGTCAGACAAACCAGCATCGATGACACTATGATTTTTAAGTGTTTTACATTATTATTTTTTATGGAAGTGGGGGTTTCATGGTTTTCCAGATTGCAAGGTATTTGACATTGATTAGGAATAGAATAGACATTATAAACACAATAATAACAATTTTTCTTGCAAAGCTAATACATCTCCATTACAGAAGAACTTTTAAGTTGATATAAAGGCAAATAAAATAATCTATGACCTAACTATAGGAACGAATACTTATCTCTTTTTATATGTAGCTTCTCAGATAGCTTCTGACATTTAATCTCTACATAATTAATTTGATGTTGTGATGCCTATGCTTGCCTTCTCAATTACAGACTTTAGTCCTCTGATTGGAATCTTAGCTTCCATGCAAGCCATTTCTTTCTTTGTCTTGATCTCCTTTATTCAATCATGTTCCCTTCATACCTTCTTCTTTCCTTTTGAACGCATACTGTCATTTTATTTCTCAATATAGCAGTTTTCTTGTCAGTCACTGAACCTGCACGGACTTTCCTGCCATTATTGAGAGTTCCAGAGAGTTTTTGGTGTGTCCTGTATTGTGAGATGGTCTACGTCTGTAGAAGTGGTGATCCTGAGTTTTATTTACAGAGCACAGCTGATAGGGTTCACTCTCTAACCTATTCCAAGGCTGCCCTGTACATTGCTCCTAGATCTGTGGGAAGTGAGAGGTGATGCTTCTATGAGCTGAGAGCTTTGGCTGAAAATTATACAGTAACTGACGTAATAATATAAACTATCAAGACAGATCTGTTTCAAGACTAGAAGGGAAGGGGCTGTGCACCTTCTGCCTTTCTCTCGGTACTTCAGCACCCACTTGTTGCACAGAATTGAGTTTTCCTCAAAGCTGCAGAAATTCTATACACTTTCCTCTCCATAGAAGCTCTAAGATCTTCCCCCTGGTGCTTCTCAAATCAAAACTCCAGGCTGTACTTGCATTGGATCTTGTCAATATCCTAAGCCCTAAGTCGTAGAGACTATTCTGGGACTGTCTAGATTCCATCTCCTAGTTGGTGCTCTCTCTCTCTCTCTCTCTCTCTCTCTCTCTCTCTCACACACACACACACACACACACACACACACACACACACACACAGGAAATAACTCTTATATTGCAGATACTGTGACTTTAACACCACTCATTCCCCCCCCCACAAACTTGTGCCCACTAGAGGGGGTTGTTTGCCTGAATCTCTGGTACCTAAAATCAGTGGAATTCATGCTTTTCCAGCCACTATTCCCATTTTTAGCACCCTATTTGTAATAATCTCTCAGTGAGGCAGTGTCCTCTTAGCTGCGTGTAATGAATCACAGGTATGTCTTCAATAATTTTTCCCAAACCCCAGACAATTAATCTTATGGCTATCAGTTTCATCCCAGATACTGACAGTATGCTATCTTTTAGGGTCAATTTCAATTTTCTTCTGGCTCATAAGAAGTTGATCCAGGGCTAGTCACTTAAACTACAAATGATTGAAGTTTCCAAAAGGTTAGTTTATATCAAGCTATGCCGTATATGCACTTAGTTCCTTATGTCATATTCCACAAGAAGTCGTCAATAAAATTATTAAGAACCATCTCCCAAGAATATAAAACTCCATAGGAAATCAAAATATATTTTTAAATAATAAATAGGACTATATAATAAAAAACACAGATACTGCAAACCCAATGCAGTGGCTAGAGGAGGCAATTTCAATGTTGGTAGGAACTGAATTTTCTCTAACTGAGCCTGTTCAACTCTGAAATTCCAAGAATTCAAAGGACAAATGAAAATACATTTATGTTATTCTCAACTGCCCAACGATACCACTTAAAAATGTTTAACATGCCATGGTACTAAATGCTTAATGGATGCACTGTAGGGAGTTATAAGAATTGTTCTGTCTTCTTTCTCAATATTTATGTGAAAATGGAATTGTGTGAAATTTATAATTTTCTTGCAGCACATCTCAACATACATGGAAATATTTGAAAAATGTAATTAAGATAATTTGATGAGGGCTAGAAAGATGGCTAGATCAGTACAATGCATGCCTTGCATTCAAGAACGTGTGACTCGATCCACATTTCCCATATTAAAAACAAAACAAAGCAAACAGGGTAGTGGTGTGCCCTTGTGATCTCAGTTCTGGGGAGGCAAAGATGGAATCCCAGGCCAGACAGTCTAGACTAATTGGTGAGGTCTAGGCCAATGAGAAACCCCGTCTTAAAGGAGGTGAATGGCAT